>NC_063255.1:31320819-31945819 GCF_020740725.1 Corvus hawaiiensis
AACAGAAATGACCAGTTTCAGGAATATTAGGTCCTCCTTGCCTAGGAAATCGTGTCATTTCTCACATTCCTCTGGGTATCTGATGAATTTTGTGTTTAAGATGCAGAAACAATCGTCATAGCGAGAGACAAAGATTAGAGTCAAAGATTACCCAGAAGGGAAGTAGATTAAAAAGGGGTTTTAAATGAGGGAAATATTAAAATACACAACACATAAATACACACACACACACAGACACACACAGGGTGGAGATAGCTGATGTGATTCCATTGTTTCTTATGTGAATCCTCTTCCCTGAAGGCATGATGGCATGCATTTTAAAGGCATTGAAAGGAATAATGCATTTGCAGCCACAGATAAAAGTAACAATGCTGCACATAAGAACAAAAGTAGATGGGACACATCTGTGTCTCTGGGGATTAAGTGACATATGGCAGTGACATGCTTTACATTCTTAAAAATCTGCAAAATATTCAAAATAAGTTGTTTTTTGTAGCTTCCAAATCATTAGAATATGCCTCATTTTCTAAGTGCTCTTGCCATTGCAGTTCTTTATGCGAATGAAATTGTCTGTGAAACAACTTGCTTTTTTCCTTATACATCTCATGTTACTTCCCTCATAATTCATTATTGGATATTGTGTCTGTGTGTGTGTATGTCTTCCTGTGATCATTCTATTTGGATTTTGAAAGCAATAGCTAAAAATCCCTACAGAAGTACAGTGATAAACTAAAAAGAAAATAAATAATAGAAGAGGAGCAGTGGCAGAGGAGTCTGAAGGTTTTAGGCAAACAGTTTAAAGTTCTAGGATTTAGCTCTGATAACAGTAGTTTTTAATGGATTTTTCCTCTGTAAATATTCCAGTTATAACAAAGTTAAATACAATCATTACACAACTAAACTTAACAATACCTCACAGTATAATGGCACTATTGTGTTTGGGTTTTTTTAAATGCTAGAACTTCACTCATTTTCTTTTATGAAACAGTAAAACAAACAAATAAACCTAAACAAAAGGTACATGTCAAAGTAACAGTACAGGGAGAAAAAAGTGATATAGATATGGTGAAATACCTGCAGAAGGTACAAGGGGAGTAAATAAATGTCACAACCACAGTATCTGCAGTTTGAAACCTTTTATGAAGTATTCAAAAATACTTCATAAAAATAATTTCCAATATATTGGAAAAATATATAAAAGCAACAATGTGATGGACCAGAAGTATGCTGTTGATTGTATCTTATCATATACTTTAAAAAGATTATATATGAAGATGATTCTAGGAACTGTCTTCAAAAACAAGAATAAAACTGAGACATTTTCTAATTCAGAGGGAAGTTAGAGTGCATATATGTTAGTATAAAGTGATATGGAAAGAATATGGTATTTTGTCTGGAAACCACTTCAGGTACCAATAATCTTGTATGAATAAAATTCTAACTTGTGTATCCAGGCTCAGGTCTCTGTATAAAGAAATGAGCAATGGCTAGAAAACAGCTAGCAGCTGCCCCCCTCAAAAAGTTGAGAGATCATGAAAAGAAAACCAGGGAGCACCATGAAACAGAAGTGGAATGGTTGATAATGCAGGTACCATTGCTGAAAAACTAGTGGAAATTCATGGTCTGCTACCTATCATCTTGTTAATGTTTCATTATTCTTTACTGTGCACAGCAAGCCAGAATGTGTCTCACACCAGGATTCTCAGTTAAGAAGCTGACCACTTTGTGAACAGACCCGGGGAACTGGAAGGGCTGGACTCTTGCCTTATAGCATGGGGACCTTGGCGTGCAAAGCAGAGCAGGAAAATCAACCAGCCAAGACCAGACATGGCAGCACAGCTCCTAGAAAGGAGAGGGCATCTGTCCTTCCTGGGGATGCCATATGGATAATCTGGCCAGACCTAGCTGCAGGTTCCCTTGCTGTGCAATTCTCAGCAATTACATCCTGGAAAGAAAGATGAAACGCAACTGTAGCATGTATTCTCAAAAGATTGGTAGCACTTTATAGGTCATGTCATTCAATCAATGGGACTCTTGCAGCCGTCTTCGCACATGCAGAAGCACGGAGGGAATTCAGAGAGGTGTTTAAAAGTTTAATGTAGCCCATGACTACTAAAGTAACTGCTTTCCACAGAGCTCTTCATAAAACCATCAGGGGATTGGTTGCGTTGTGCCTCCCAGTTGTCTGCAAACTCCAGGAGCAGTTTAGGGAACATTTTCAGATTATCCAAGAATAAATCCTGAGGAACAATCCAGTGCTTGGTCTAGTAATTCCATGTCTCCTTTCCACTGATAAGCCCCGGCACTGGATCCAGCACTCCAGGTGTGTATCACCAGTGCTGAGCAGAGAGGAAGGATCACCTCTCTTGACCTACTTGTGTGGCTCTTCCTGTTGCAGCTCAGGATGCTGGTGACCTTTGCTACAAGGGTGCATTGCTGGCGTATAGTCAACTTGGTACCTGTAAGGTTCCTTGAGGCTTTCCTGCTAACCTGCTCACCAGCCAGCAAGCCCCCAGCCTGGTACCTGGGATTACTCCTCCGGTGCAGAACAACTTCAGACTTTATTTCAGTGAACTTCATGAGGTTCCTGTCAGGCATTTTTCCAGTTTTTTAAGGTCCATCTGAGTGGCAGAAAACCATGTGCTGTATCATCCATTCCTCTCAGTTTTGTACCATCTGAAAACTTGCTAAGGGTGCTGTCACATCATTCATAACCATGTTAAATAGCATTGTCCCCAGTATCCATCTCTGAAGTACTCTACCACTGGCTGGCCTTCCGCTGAACTTTTTGCTGCTGGCTACAACCCTCTGAGCCTGACAGTTCAGCCACTTTTCTGTCCACTTCACTGTTCACTTATCTTGCCTGTAAGGCATAGACAAATGTCTGTGAGAATTTCTCGGAGATGGTGTCAAAAGTCTTGCTAAACTTGAGGTACACACCATACACTGCTCTTCCCTCAAATTTTAATGAGTTTGTATGTTTTCCTACTGCTTCAAAGATATTTCAGAAATAAGGTAGACACTATCAGAGGCAGTGGGTCATAAAAACTCTCAGATCCTTTACCTACAAAATATCATGCCCTTTGCCAGTTACTTTTACTTACCAGTAACATACATAGGCAAGTAAGTCTGGCACTGGTTTTGGGAGACTGACTTGGCAGTTTTAAATATTGACATGCGTCATCTAACCTAGTTGAAAAGATGAGGTAGTCCCACTGCTTTTGGTTAAACTTCTGTGACTGAGGAGTAGTCAGTGATAAAGCCTATTCTACCACATACCCCTGAGAGATTCAGGCTTCCCCATTGCCAGCAAGCACTCCATTTAGCACACAGAGTTGTAGTGTCACAGTGCATTAGCACAAACATTGTAGGGGAAAAAAGCAGAAATCTTTCTGGAGTATGAAACATTAAGTATTTGAAAATTACAATTTAAAGAAGAAGTCTGTGAACATACAAGTCAGACTAGACATCCACCTCAGTTCCCTTCTCCAAAGCAGCTGTAGCAGAGCAATGGCAGTGTGATTAGGCTAGCCAGCTCTTTGTGGTACCAACAGCTGCTATGGCTATTTGCCAGGACACCCCAAGGCTCCATCGCTTCTGAATCCATGTCATTTTGTAAGCAAAACCATGCAGGACACAAATATGTGGTCACCAATGCCAGCTCGGCAGACTAAGAATAGATCAGCTGCAACTATGTTAACAATTTTGAATACAAGAGATTGCAAAGTATTAGGATCACATTACAGAGGGGAGAGTGGAAGAAAGGATGGAAAACTAGGTGCAGTTCTGGGCTACTTCACCTCACAAAATTTAACAGGGAAAGGGGCTTGGCTTCAGCATGGATGAAGCACACAGTGCAAAGACAGCTTTCCAAAGAGTTATGCTCAGATTTCTGCAAGTCAGACCTCCCTTGGGGGCCTGCTTCAATGCACCATGCAGCCGCCCAGTTGGGTCCAGAGACCAGTGAAGGACACTTTTCCCTTGTAAAAGCTGAGGCAGCCAGTTTAAAAGAAAGGTTAAAGACAAGTATTACATAAGTCCTCAAGATGAGAGCAATAGTTCAGGAAGTCATTTCTTCCCTAAAGCACAGGAACATGGGTGGGTAGGTGAGTGAAAGGACAGCAAATATGCTCCAAACACAGAGCCTCTTTCCACAGTAAAATGTGTGGTGATTTTCACGGGTTTCCTTTCCACACAAGACTTTTATAATGCAGTCTGGGCCTGCTGAGGCACTGGAAAGGCCATAACAGAGGACAAATCACTGCTTAAATAAGCAGGGAAGCTTACTTAAGATGGTGAAAGAGAGATCCTGTGGTCAGAGCTTTTTGCCATTGGTGAAAACATAGCATCCAATATTGAGGTGTCAGCAAGGAGTATTGAAGGAATGCTTACAGCATCTGCTCCTCTGGGTGCCTATGATCATGTAGAGTATTACACAAGCAGAGAGAGGCCCCATGAAACTGATGTGTTGGTGTAATTTACCAAGTGAATCAAAATACTCTTATTTCTTGTTTACCAGGCACTGCCATGCTAGAAAGTCACAAAGCTCCCTTGAGTATCAGCAAAAATGAAGAGAACACAAGTTAAACAGACCTGTGAAGGGTTTATAAACTTAATTTATTATTAGTTTTAAAAGGCTTGTCTGCTTTGTTGTAGGGCAACTTTTCTCAGTCTTGAAGGGTTTGCTAAGCACAGTAAGAGACTGGGAAGGCCGAATGGGTTGTTATATTTTGTTTGCACTGTCAAGAAAATATTCATCACAACTTCTGTGAGAGAAGTTTTGGTCTCAATGTGCAGAGCTCTAATCAAGTGGTAAAAAACCATCACACACAGAGACTGGGAGCTGCAGTGGATGAAAAATGCTTCAGTCCAAAGTAATAATGATTTAGAGTGCAGATTCTCTGCCAGGAATTGAATTTACACAGTTCAGAGAATACACACTCATGCTGACAGGACTGGTTTGACCTCAGGGAACCTGCAGTCCATGACCCTTACTCTCTTAGGTGCAGCTCTTAAGTAGAACTCAGTCTGCCACTAGTCACAGCACCAAGATCTACACAGTTTTGGGGGAACTAGGGTTCTGAGCAGTGTATCCCAGCAAACTGCTTGCTTTGCTGAGGGAAGTTAACCAAACCTTCACCATTTACAGTTGTCATGGCAAGGAAGCCTGGTCATGCAGGTTAGATGGATGCTCTCTACACCCACCCTAAAGCTGGGAACTAGGGCATCTTGGAAATTAGGCATAGACTGAAATTCTGCTTATCTTTAACATGCTCAGTTGTTTGCATGACGGCTTCATGTGGAGTCTGTTCCCAGTGGAAACTGAGTTAAGCATGTATTACCAGAAATTCAATATCACTGTAACAGCTGTCAGATACTCTAGCCTTCATACCACCACCTCAGTAGGTGTTAACAAAGTGTGCTGCCATCAGAATGAAAAAAGTCAAGGGAAGTAACCCAAAGCCTGGAAAGACTGCTACACAAAACTGAAGAGGATATGAAGAAGGGTTGTTAGTATTTCTTGAGCATAGAAAAAAGCTTGATACATCAGCTGTAAGACATAAGGATACCTGTTACCAATACTCAGTAAAAACACAGTTTGTCTATGTAATACCAGTGCTGGCTCACAGTAGCCAGTCTCTAGGAAATAAGAACAAGCAAATGAAAGAACTGTGACTGCTTTCCAGGAAGCTGGTGGTTTTGCAGCCACAACTCTACTGACCATCAGCAAGAGGAACTCCAAGAAATGGGAACATTCAGTCAGAGCCCCAAATTTTGTTCAGTAGTTTCTGAATGTTAGTAATGAATAAGAGTGTTAGTTGGTTGTGGGGTTTTTTTAATAATGCAGAAAAGCTGTGTCTGTCACATTAATGTGCAGAATTTGGGTGATATTTTTGGGAACTGCTTTCTAATTACAAACCTAATAAGAGGGGTTTTTCAACAAAACAGACAAGCAATGGTCACAGTGTGACCAGCTCGAATGACAGACACCTTTCTTTTACTCTAGTCTCTCAGCAGGGTGAAAGCCAGAGACGCTTGTACAGAGAGCTGCTGAGGAACTACAATCGTCTGGAACGACCTGTAGTGAATGACTCCCAACCACTCATAGTCGAGCTCCAGCTTTCCTTGCTGCAGATAATTGACGTGGTAAGTTACTTGCTCTTCTCTGTGGCACCCATTCAGCATAACAAGTCTGATCTCTCATCTAGGAGACATACTTTTGCTCTTTATCAGGCTGTCAGAAATGAAGGCTGGCTGTCTTTTGCTAAGCATCCTCCCTAAATGCTGGAGTACGTGCTTTGACACTTTAGAGGAGTGAATATCCTCCTAAAAGCACAGCCATTTCTGACACAATTTGAGCTGCAAGGAGATTAATTATGTATATTTTGTCCATTTGTTTTCAACAGAAAAAGGAATTCAATCAATTAGAAGCTATGTGTTACTACAAATTATTAATGATACTTTCTTCTCAGAGCTGTGTGGGATGCAATAACTCAAGACCATGTGCAGCATTCAAAGCTACTATCACTGCACTTACACTTTTTCATTAGGTATTATAATGGCATTAGCCTCTTCTCCCATCATATTTTTACCATGCACTGCAGCGGAATGAGTCTGCCCTGAAATGAGCTTAGAAATACGTAAAAGCAAAACCTGGAGGCACAGCCCTCTAATTGTCTTGACTACAACATGCTTTTACAGAATTGGAGATTTGACCCATGGAAAATTTTAACATAATAATCCAAATCCTTTTTTTCATCATGAAGAGGATTCTGTATGATAAACTGTGATATATATAGACAGGATTTCTTTCATCTATATGAGAAAAATGAGCCAGGAGAACAATTTTGACCATCTTCACCCTGTCAGCAGAGCAAACAGGCTCTTGTAAACTAGTGCTCTTATCTTCATCCTGCCTTTTCCATAAACAGTGTTTGGGGCTGGTTTCTGATCCCCTGTCACTGTTATGGGGGGAATGAGGAATAGAGAGAGAGATGTGGAAAAATTTGTGCAGTTGCAAAGTAAATTAACAGAAGCCTCAAATATTTAAACTTTTTAAAGCTCTCACAGTCTTTCTGAAAATGTGTGGTACACCAGGTGCTCTCCCTGGAGAGGTAAGCAGGACGCTGAAGGTGTAGCCCCCCAGCATCCCAACATGCAAATGGCAGGTCCAGTCAGCTGTGGTATTCCTGGAGGCAGGCAGCAGCCACCCAGATAGGGTAAGCATCTTTCTGTTTTGAAATGTTACCAACTGCATCGAACTGGAAGAGAGAAGAAATCAGTACTGTGAACCAGTCCTCTACATGAATGGAAGAGCAAAGATTTCCTGCAGCTAATTTCAAGTAAATTTCAGCAAGCAGTTCTAGGTTTAGCAGAGGTGTCTCAGCTCCAAAGATCTTCCTTCAGCCCTTCTTTTTCTGTGGCATTTTCTTTCAACCTAATTTGAAGGTTGCAGGTACTAAAGGGGACTCTTCAGCCATAGGGCTGTGACTGTACATTTTCAAAGCTCGGAGTTACATAAAACAATTTTTCACCTGTGTTTCACATTCACATATGAAACCCAACCTGTAAGGAAATTGGCATTTTTTAAAAAGCACTTTATCTACATTATGTCAATGTCCCTTACAAGAAGTTTAGTTCCACTGTTCCTTTTTGTTTGTCCACAATAGGAAGTAGGTATGCTAAATGTTCATACCTATCAGAAATGAAGGTTTTCTTCCCTACATCTCTGCACCCAATACAGATGCTAGATGTTAATCAGTTTTAATCAGAATTAATGACCTGTCCTAGGCTTGTGGTCTTGCAAACTGCACTCAAGGTGTTTTAAAAAACATCCAGAGTCACCTGATATGTTGTGAAAACATGCCTGTCTCCTCAATGGAGGACAGAAAATCACTTGGCAGGCAAGTCTCTATAGTAAAAAGGTCATTGTAGCATCAACAAGTAAACCAACCAGCCTGACAATGCACAAAACACTGATCCCCTGGGTCTTTAAATCAGGAATCAGTGCAGAAATATGCCAGCAACAAGCACTGTACTTGTGAGCCCCTCATCCTCCATTGCTGGCTGGACAGACAGCAGCATTTGTCTGCCCCAGCTGCTGAAGTAAATGTCTGTTTCAAAGGAGGCTCATTACAGCCACAGTGATGTAAAGAAAAGCAGTCAAGCTAAAAGGAGATAACCTTTATCAGCTGAGACATTGTGAGGCGAACCAAGTGGCCATCTCTGTTCACTCAGATGGGAGTCTGGGGGTGAGTTGACTCTGCCTCCTCAGCTGCCCTGCCTGGCAGAAGACAGAGCAGCTGGTGCACAGCTTTCACTTGGGGAAGACATTAGACAGTATCACAGTCTTGGCAATAGTGTATGCATTAACAAAGTGAAAAGTTGCTCTTTCTGAGGACTTGTGTGTCCAGCGTGGTCTGTTACCGTAAAAGTGCAGGGTGCTAGGCAGGGTCCCAGCATGAGGGCACCTCTTACACCATGCTCCCTGGGGAGGAAACAAGCATTCCATGCTCAGTGAAGTGTCATGTGCCAAGGCATACTACAGCATTGCTGGACTCAATGAGATGCTTCGCAAGCAGTCACTGCAATGGGCATGAGACAGCGGACCGTGTTCTGGTTTCCTCACAGGAGAAAACAATGTGAAGAAGATGAAAACAAATCTCCTTGTTGCATGGGAATGAGAAGGGGTTTGCCACTGATCCTCAAAAAAACTTGTGCCTTACCCATGCCAAAACCTGGTATCACATCTAAAGCACTTCTATCTGGGACAGGTTCCATGACGTACCTCCATACGTCTATTTTATACACATACTGTATTAAAATGTAATTAATCTTAAATTCATCTTCTGCTGACAGCCTGCTGAGAACAGCATTGGTGCCAATCTAGTTGCACTCTGCTACATAGAGAGAAAAGACTGCTCTGAGATCACTGTGGTTTTCCAAGCAGTACTACAAGTAACTACTTAAAATTTCACCTCCTCTTCTTACAACCATTCAAAGAAAATGTCAAAGCATGACTGCTTTGGATTAGGTTTTCTGCTTCTACTTGCATGTATTTGCCTACACAGGGTATGTATGGTTTTTAGCATTCAAAGACAGCCATCATACTCAAAGCTGAGAAGAACATGTTCTCTGCTTGTCACAGCTGTGGTAGACAAATGCAAATGAAGGACTTTAGGGTTCGGACTTTTCCCCAAAATTATATTAATTCATAACTACAGCCATGACAGGCCCATTACATTCAGGAAACAAATGAGCAGAAAGAGACAGTTACAGCCCCTGTTTAACAGCAGGGTTCAGTTCAGTTTGCCTTGTCCTCTGTGTGTAAGGACAACTTCATGCTGAGCTGACTCATGTGTATGCCATTTTTGAGGGTCACTTTTGCTTGGAGCCTGACCCCCAGGCACTCCCTGTGCATCAGAAGGGCACTGGCTGGTGATCTCTCCCACAGAGCACTGTCAGGCACTGCCAAGCCCTGCCAACCCAAGCAAGGGTAGACATCCAAGAGTACCTGGAACAAAAATTCTCATTTTGACTACGAGTGCAGTCAGTTGGTGAGGCTAGTGTAATTAAGAAATGGGGCATGACATTTTCGGCAGCACAGGAAATGCAAGCATTCTCCATTGGCACCATGTAAAAGGAACCTGCTAGGTGGAAACTATTTGTCATCATGAGTGATGGTTTTCATTGCTCCTGTTGGCATTTGCAGGAGACCTTATCTGAAGGGGTGTATACGTGGTTCCATTGTTAAGTTATTAACAAAAAATACAGCTGTTGAGGTCCCTGCATATGGCGGAGTCCTGTAGTACTTTTCTCGTTCATGTTCAGCCTTCCAGCTGCCAATGTCAGAGGTCATAATGACAAAAACGGGACTGAAGTGACAAGTGGGAAACCACACCTAACAATCCATGAATCATTTTGCACTTCCGGAAGCCAAAAAATACATCATTTTCCTGTATTTTGGGCTGCAAACCCAAAACAAATGCTGTATCTGGAAAAATTTATTACAGACTGTTTTGATTCAATTGCACAGTGTGCAAAATGATTGTACATCCTAGGGACTGCAGGATTATCCCAAACCTAA
Organism: Corvus hawaiiensis; assembly: GCF_020740725.1. NCBI lineage: Eukaryota > Metazoa > Chordata > Aves > Passeriformes > Corvidae > Corvus > Corvus hawaiiensis. The sequence continues at coordinate 31,330,907 of NC_063255.1, forward strand.
TCACATGCTTGCAAACAATCTCACTTTAAAACTGCAGATGTTGTTGCTACATTGTTGCTCCACATATTTGGAAACCAGCAAGACAAGGTAATGTAACAGTTTAGTAGGACAACAAAAACAAAGACTCTGGGTTTTTTTCCTGAAAACTGGATCTGTGCCTTGCTGTTCACAGAAAACAAGGGAAAAGATCCTCACATACTTTCACCGAGCGCTCAGGTGCAGTTGCTATAAGCAGCATACTAGCTTAGCAGCACAGATATTTTTGCCTTATGTACCCAGAACTTACCAAAATGTTGGATTCAAACTTAAGCTTCCACTGGTTTCCCCTACAGCCTACACTACAGCCTGAAAGGAGTTGAGGTTTTTTGTTATTTTGGGTTGGTTTGTGAGGTTTTTTTCAGGAGTGCTTGGTAAGAGAACAACTTCTAAATGCAGGCATCTGTTGACATTGAAGCTGCCTTCACCTGCCTGCTCATTTCTCAGGTGATCTACTGATCAAATAACAGGACTGTTGAACTCAGTCCTCAGGAGCTCAGACCTCTTTGCTGGGGAGCTCTCTATCTGAGTGAGAGTTGCCAAAGCTAGAGGCTGCCTGTCAGTATACTGTGCCAGAAGTTAAAGTTGAGAAGGCAGGACGCAAGGCTATGCCTGGCCCTGGGGTGCATCCTGTCCTCCTACTGTTGGCTTTTTCATAAAATCTTTGTCAGATCTGAATGCCTTTAGCAGTTGATATCCTTGGTTTTAAATTATTTTGTTTCGTAAGCTTTCTAGGGCTGCTTCTGCAGATGTATTGAAAGGCCAGAAACTTCAAGGTTTATTTTCTAGCTCTAATTCACCTCTTCCTTCTTAAACTGACCTTATAGCTTCTAGGTCATCCGCTCCCACCTTTCATTCCAGCACCATCAAACATACAAAAATCAATGCTGGATGTTATGTAGTAAACCCAGAACAACAGACAAGTAATTCAAAGAAACAAATAAAAATATGCTGTGCATATAAGCACCTATTCATTTGTTATTCCCAATATAGTATCAGTATTTAATGGATTAAACCATAATCCCTGTAGTACATCCCGTACAAATCTTTTACAGATAGATATCTTTAACAATGTAAGCTTGACCATTCAACTGACTCTTTCAGGCCTTCTAGATTAAAGTATCTTTTTTTTTTTTCCCTTTCCTAATAATGCCTTTGCATTTATTTGTGGGCTTCCTGCATAGCTTTTGTGAGCGATGTTTAACTCTGTTTCTCCTTGAAAGACCTCCTCTACCAAACCATGTATATTTCCGCAAAGTTTTTTTTCACTCTCATCTTGCAAGAGCAGTGAGACTGATGCAAAATGGTGCAACTGAGAAGAAAAACAGACTGGACACCGTTATAAAAGCTGAAAATCAGTAATTAGTGATCATGAATAGTAGTCATTAAAATTCCAGACAGAAAAATTGCAGAAAGGGTTCTAGACCAACAGATTCATTAGAGTTAAATCCCAAAATCTCTCTCCTGGTCACAGAACTCACTTAGTGTGACCAATTTTCAACTCTGTGAAGAAAAAATAAAATTCCTCTCCATTAGCATGGGAGGATCTTGAAAATTGGGAAATTCAGGGCTAATTGAGACATGAATTATTATTTTGGCTGTCTCCTATGTGCGAGACATTGTCAAAATGCCAGTCTCACTAAACCAATTAAACATGCAACATGTGAATTTGCTAGGACAATGAAGTTAAGCACCATGGGTAGCATGGCTTCCTGACTAATACTACTTGCACACACTTGCATGAAACATTATGATGGAGCTTTTGTTACCTAAACCTTATTGGCATCTTTTTATTTTATTTGACTTCTGCCCCACTCAGTGCAGAGTGGGAGCAGTTCACTAGTGAGCAGCAATTCCATGGTTTGTTTTCTTTCAGCATGGTTCCCCAAGATGTACTTAGTGGCAATGGCTCCAGCAAAAGAAAGACTGATTTCCTTCTGAGATTTTTAGTTGTGGTCATCCAGCTTGGGCATTTCACGATAATTAAACAATTTTCTGTCTGTCTGGTGAAAAGACTGTACTCTGTTGTTTGTGCATGTGGGAATTTAGATCTTGAGCTCATGTATGTTCCTTAATTTTGGGTAACTAATCTGAGGCATCAAGGATTTGCAATAAAGCAGTTAAGCCAAAACTGTTGGGGTGGCCTCATATTTCTTAGTTTCTCTGAGTCCTGAGAGACAGTGAGTTCAGCTTCTCAGTAAAAACCTTTCCTCCCATTTTCTATCCCTGATCACAGACTTTAAGAGATCACTTGAGTTTTGAAACAGGCCTCCATTCCCTTACTTTTTGCTGTCACAGCAGCATGCAAATATAGAAAGAAAAAGCAAAGGCAACTTTGCAGCAGATAGACTGAGTGTGAGTCTCTGATAAGTATTCAGGGCTGGTTTTCTCAACCATCCTTCTACTGTTTTCCTTGTGATTTCAAATGCTGGAAAGGACAGTTAATAATTAATATCCTGGAATAACGATTTGTGTCTAGTCCTGTTTGTTGAAGCACCTGCCAACTATGTGCAAAATACATGGAGGCCTATTTCAGGAGGAGGTATCCACCCTGGAGAATATAAAAACCATCTACATGCTATGTGTGGATCATTTTGGATTTTAATGGAGGACTGACTGCTTTTGTATGGTGACATAACACCCTTTCCCCCAGGAACTAAGCATGTATGTCAGTTTATTCAAGCAGTCAGAGAGCAGCACTGTGCTGGAAGGCCATGTGAGGCCCTCTGACCCAGCATCTGGCGTTTTCATGAGAAGTATCTTTGAAACAGTGGGACAAAGCTGGTGCCCAGGATCCCAGGATCCCAGAGAACTGTGGGGACAGGGAGTCCTGCAATTTGCAGGTCTTTGTGGAGGAACTTAAACAGTCTCAAGACCAGTGTTGGTGTCTACATTGTGTCACAGTTCACAGGAGTCCTGATCTTCAGGGACTAGTGCAAACATACAACCTAGAAAAATAAAATTAGTTTCCTAAGTCAAGTACCCACAGCCCCAGACAGTAGTTGAAAGTCTTGTCGCATGGGCAGGGCAAGAACAAGACTGCCTTTTTTCACCACAGGGAAAATTGGAAAATACTGGGGGAAAAGGCAAGTAAGACATGAATCAAGTAGGAGACTCTCAGTCACCAGTTCTGCCAGTGAGTGGGAGGGCTGCCTACTCTGAAGCCCTGACTAGCAACAGAAACTGGCATTTCTTCCCTTATTTCTTTCTGATCTCACCTTTAGGGAATGCATGGGTTCAGTACTTGCTGCAGTGGCTTTTGTATCCAGGCCTTTGCATTTAACGTCCATATCTGGTTGGTCTCTGACATACAGGGAGCCAAGGCTTTCACAAGGAATACTTCTTGAGGACTTTGATACCCATGCATTATACAGCCTAAGGAATATGATTGGCACCCCTGTGTTTGCAGGCTTCTCTGGAACAGTCCCTGTTTCAATGCTGTGTGCTCCTCCCAGTACAAGGTTCTCTTGAACTCTCCACTCTCACCAGAAGTGATTGCTCCTGTCTCAGGGGCTTGCAAGGGGAGGAATGTATTCTGACAGTGGCCAAAACCTCCAATATGCAAAGTTCCTGTCTCAAAAGCAAGTGAGTAGACACTGCTGAAAGCAGCAGATACAGATGCAAGGGTACTCCCCCAGACTGCTCTTCCGGGGAGAGAAGAATGCAGGTGCTTACAGACAGGGGACACTGCCTTTGTAGTAGCTGCTACACAGTGGAAAGACCAAAGGCAGACTGCACTGCTTGCTCACAGTGAAAGAATACATACCTCTGCGACACAGGGGGGGCCCAAGAAAGGCATGACCTCCAGAAGCCAGTGGCATCAGATGGGAGCGTGATTCAACCCTAGATGAAAAACACTTATGAGACATCACGTCCAACCATTCATAGGAGAAAACCCTGAGCAACAAAGGTGTTGCTGATGGGCAACAAAATACTCAGTAGGTGTTTGTTCTTATGTTATTCCTTTGTATTTTTGTTTTTCTCCACAGTCTTTCACCTTGACTCTGGGCCTTCCTGTCTGATTTCCATCTTCCTCCTGAGGGTGCTTTGTTAAAGGAATTGAGATGAAGTACTTAAACTTTAGGTATTCCTATGTAGTTGGTGTTACCATGGCAAGGTTTATTCCAGCTTATTAACGAGACCCCTGAAATACAAAGGCTGTCCAGCGATACTTACCTGAATGTTGCCAAGGCAACCTGGGCACTCCTCAAAATTACTGGTTCTGTGAGCCTTCAACCATTCAATGCATTTGAGCTGAGTTTTAGATAATCAGCTGAAGATTGTGTGCAGATTGGTGGTTCAGCAATGGAAAGGAGTGCCTGTGCAGTCACAAACTGAGAATACAAGTGTCATACATGAAATCCCTAATTAGCTTGGTCTTTGCATGTTAAGTGCTTTAATTAGTTAATTTTGAGTTAAACAATTTTTTTAATTGAATGTTAAAGTTAACCCATCAGCCCAGGTACAGAAATCAAGTTCTGTTATTAGTGTTTTCACTTGTTCAAAGCAGTTTATTTGTAAAGTTAAAAGTTTCCCAGTTAAAAATCCCTTTTCAAACTTTAAACCACTTGTACACTGTAAGAGTTGTTTCTCCCATGTTCATTGTCTACTTTTACAAATGTTTTAAGATGTATTAGGTGTATTTTAATATATTTTTTAAGGGTTTCTACTTTGCGCCTTAGACCCAGGACCAACTCCAAAACCCCAGTTTCTAACAGCCAACAGCTATTTTTAGCCCCATCGCCAACCTGAATCTTAATGAGGGCATGTTACCACCCTTACTTCAGCTGATACTACCCCCTGACAACGACGACCTATAGGTAGACAGAGATGTTCTGTCAAAGGGACAGCATCAATCACTTTGGACCAAAGGGGTGTGCTGTGGGCGGGCTGTGGGCGGGCTGTGGGTGGACTGGGGCGGAGCAAAGGCACTATAAAATAACGGAGCAAGCTTCAGCGCAGTGTAGACCACTGCAGATTAGAGGTAGTGGGCACTAGTGCTGGGTGTTAAAGCCTTACTCCTATTAAGGAGCCTTTAATAATTTTTCCTTGACTTTTGCATTAGCTGAAAGTCAGCCCAGCACTGCAAGTTCTTCCACCAGAGGTCCAGTGCTGTCTAAGCCTGAAGATCTCTAATCCCTGCGCTCCTGGGGCATACCTCCTGAGCCACTAGGATCCCAAATTTTTATGTTTTGCTAATTTTTGTAATTTTTCAATTTTTCTGTTTTTAATAAATTATTTTAATTTTTACTAGGAGTTGTCTCATTCTTCACAACAAGCATTTGAAAGCTTGGTCAATTCCAGTGGATATTTTGAATGAGATCTCACTCAAAGATCAGTGTCTCTGCTAACAAACTTTCCAAGTTTCCATGTCAATGTCTTTGTGTCACTTACTGTTTCTCTCCTCGTCTTCAGATCTTCAGGTACGAAAACAGTGGGGAAAAAAAAAGTAAAAATTAACCAAAGTAGTCCCAAAGTAGTCACACATTACTTCCGAGAGTTACTTGTTCAATTTGGGACTTTTCTGATCATTGTTTTGAAATAATTCAGTGGTTGATTCAACTCCACTTCTGTGGCTCTGCGAGAGGGCAAGAATTAATGACTCCTGCTGGTCACCTGGTAATAAATACCTTGCTACGAAGATGACATGTAATCATATGATGTCACTACTGAACCAGAAAGGACTTTGGGATTTTTTGTCCACGTGATATGGCCTGGGTAATTACGTGGCTAAGGGCAGTTATATTTCACTTAGATGTTGACCTGGCAAGGGAGAATCTATTGACAGGCAGTGGTGCACAATGCAGGCAGATGTACATACACTGTAAGCTTTGAATTTATGGCAGGGAGAAGAAAACCAAACTGAAACATTCACATGTCACAGCATGTGCACCAGAACAAACCAAACTGTCACTTTCTGTGGGTCAAAGGTGGCTGTAGGAATAAGCAGATATCCAGGGCAGAGGATTAACTGGAGTCAGGCTGGAGATAGAAAGGGGAGAAAATGACCCAGATAAATACAGGAAGGATTTAGAGAGCAAGTGTTGCACTCACTAGTGATGACAGCTTTTCCAGCGTTTTTAAATACAGGAGCAAAATTATTTGTCTGAGCTGAACATTTGCAAACCAGGAGGACAGCCAAGGGAGTGATGGAAAAACACCTCTGGGAGCTGATCATTTTCAGCCTCACCAGAATCTTTGCAGGGCTGCTTTCAGTGCTTTGCTGCACAGAAAGATGGGAGCTGAGAGCCAGCCCAATGCAGGGGGAAGGTCATTGCCAAGGCTGACAGTGCCAAGGCAGGAATCTTGAACAGAAAAAGCAGTGTGATAGGTTATTCAAGTTTTCTCCTGGGAGGAAAGTCATCCTCTCACCTAACCTTTAAACACTTCTGCATAAACCAATGACACAGAGCGAGGGAAATGCCTTCAGCACTTCCCGAGCTCAATAATTAGCTTTTACTTAGGCAAGCTAAGTGATCAGTGTTCTCCTGAGATAAAGCACACACATGCTCCAGGTTATTTGTTTGTGAGTGTCTATGTAACAGAAAAATACATTCCTTTCTGTGCCAAGATATTTTAGAGGTGCCTACAGTACACAGGTCCTGATAAAGATGGCAGGATTTGCAATTCTTCTGCAGCTCTGGAAAGGCAAGGCAACCAGTCCACTGCAAAGGCCAAAGTATTTCCTTACAGAATGCAAAGTTACATGGCTCAGTAAACCACCCCGAAGAGGGAAAGCTCCATAGACGCCTCGGCTCTGAAATGCCTCTTGCTCTAATAGGGGGTGGATTCAAACTCAAGATTCCCATGGCCCTTATGTCCTCGACAGCCCCAGCAGGCACTTTTTCCTTGGTTCCTCAGGGTCCTTCTCTAGAAAGGACTTAGCAAGAGAGCTACACCTGGACAAATGCCTGCCCAGTGTAAAGTCAGTGTCCTGACTTTTGATACTGGCCCAGCGCCAGGCACCCACGCTCACTCACCCTCCCCCGCCATAGCTGGGCAGAGAGAGAAAAGTAAGTTAATGAAGGGTTCATGAGTTAAGGAGAGTGAGAAAACGCTTCAAGGGCAAAACAGGCTCAATTTAAAGTTGCAAAGTGAATTTATTACTAACAGACTCAGAGGAGGATAATGAGAAGTAAAATAAGCCCTTAAAACATCTTTTTCCCCCCAGCCCCTCCCTCCCTCCTTCCCACCAACAGTGCAGGGAGACAGAGCATGGGGATTTGGTCAGTTCATCACCCGAGGTTTTCTTCCGCTTCTCAGGGGAGAGGAGTTGTTCCCCTGTGAGACCGTGGGGTCCCTCCCACGGGAGACAGTTCTCCGTGAACTTCTCCAGTGTGGGTCCACTCTCAGAAGCAGCAGTCCTGCCACACCTGCTGGGATGTGAATTCCCCCCCATGGGCAAACAGTCCTCCCAACACTGCTGCGCCGTGGGTCTCTCTTCCACGGGGTGCAGTCCTCCAAGGACAGGCTGCTCCAGCCTGGAAGCAGGGCCCTCTCTCTCCACTGGGTCTCCCACTGGATCACAGCCCCCTCCAGGCATCCCCCCGCTCCGGCACGGGCACCTCCCCCAGGGGCTGCGGGTGGATCTCTGCATCCCCCGTGGAGCCGGTGGGCTGCGGGGGCACAGCTGCTTCACTATGGCCATCACCACGGCCTGCAGAGGCATCTCAGCTCCGGGCCCTGGAGCACCTCCACCCCCTCCTTTTCACTGACCTTGGTGTTGCTATGTTTTCCCTCACGTGTTCTCACCTCCTTCTCTTCTCTGACTAGAAGAAAAACTGTGTGTACTCTGTTTTGATTTTCTTCTTAAATATGTAATCACAGAGGCGTTACCAACCTCTCTAATTGGCCCAGCCTTGGCCAGCAGCATGTCCATCTTCAGAGCCATCAGAGATTGGCTCTGGTGGACATGGTGGAAGCTTCCAGCAGCTTCTCACAGAAGCCATCTCTGTGATGGCCATGTAAAACCAACACAGTCATATTTGCTGCTTCTGCAAACCAGGCACTTCCGGCAAACTCAGATACTTGTTTGAAAAATATTTTGTTCTGTTGTGCAATAAGAAGGACCCATCAGGCTGCATCTGTTGACCAGCACTGCATATGGAAGCATTTTCTGTGTTTTGCCAAAATGTCAAATGCCATTTAAGAGCTCAGAAGCCTGAAGGCAAGGATGGGAATAGTCTCTGAACAGCCAGGAAAACATCCTGAAGTGATATTTTATTTCACCCAAGCTAAGAGAGACATAAGCAGCCCAAAGCCCAAGTTAGACCTTGTGTTTTTGCTGCTATCTAAACACAAGACAAGGAAGACCATTGTTACTTTCTTGATAACCTTTTGAGAACTCAAAAAGATACGTTTTCCTTTGACTTCAAAACAAATCTAAGCACAGTAGCCCTGTGAAAAGGAGGCAAAGCAGACCCAAGACAATGAATTTAATGCTATGTGAAATATCTGGCTGAAGAATTATTTGGAGTCAAAGCTGATTAGCCAGGTCATTAGTACCTGACACACAAATAAACAGGTAAAGACAACAAACTGTTTTGTGAAATACAGAAGTTAGCCCAAGATGTCTTCCTTTGCAAGCTGTCAAGTATAAACTTACTGTGCCAGACAAAAATGAGTTTCCTTGTAACTCAGAGGCACATATGAAAGGCTCCTGATGGAAGGCACCTCCACATGCTGGAAACCCACAGCCTCACAGATGTACATTGGGCTTTAATTCATTCCCCTGTGGTTTACAAAGGTAGATGACAAAATAAGGAATGTCCCCTTCCCTGTAGGTTTCAGTGTAGATGGGGAAAATCCTTAATTTTGCACAGCAAAGGCACTGGCTGACTGTTGCTGACCATGTTTTTAATCATGGTGCTCAAGCTCCTTTGAGAGTGCACAGAAAGTCTTTGTTAGGAGGACATGTGCAGGTTACAAGTATAAAGCATTATTTGGCTAATGACATAAAATATTGTTAGGATTTGATGTGCAATTCAGAGGACCGTCATGCTCACCAGCCCTACAGGACACTTCAGGAGTCATTGGTGGCCAGGGATGCATCAGTGAGATGGGCTGGCAGCTGGCCTCTCAGGATCCCTGGGACACAACCTCTGTGTTGCTGGGTTGCTTTCATTTCCTGGTCAGTGGACACAGATATCTCTGATGACTCTATCAATTATCAGCTCTGGGGTTATTCTCTACTTTAGGATTTTATTTTTCAAGATGGTGTTTGAATCCTTCAGCATCTAAAATGCTTGTCTCAACAAGCCCAGTCCTTCTGTTACTTTTCTGCAGATTTTCTTACTTGCTTCAACCACAGCAACCAAGGGAACAAAAGGGGGTGCAGATGGACCAGGCCTCTGGAGGTGGGTTGTCGTTTGCATAGAGAGAGGCATACATTTGCTAAAGCAGCAGAGAGGAGAAAGGGAAATATATGAACAGTATAACAATATAAAATCACATCTGATTTTTGTGTGGCATCTCACAGCAGCAGAAGCAGTGTAGTCAGGTCCCAAGAGGACTCGAGGTAGGGTGGTAGACAGTTTTGTGTGAATCACTATGGCAAAGACCTGTTTCATGTCTGAAATTCACCTTTCCTGGAGACAGGAGCCTGGCGAGAGCCTAACTCTGGCCACAGTGCCGAAACAATCAGGAATCCTCCAGATCAATGATGTCTCCCTTTCTAGGTTGTGGTGTTTCTGGAACTCCAACAACCCAAATGAAAGGAGAGGAGATCATGCTACAGACAAGGCTCATGCTAAGAGTTCAGCAGTACCACTGGTCCAGTGTCTGGTGTGCTGGGGAATCAGTAAAGAGGAGACTTCTCTGGGCAGTTCTCCTTCATGTATTAGCCTAGGAGTCTGGAGTTCCTGCATGGGACACAGAAGAAGTAACTCCAGAGGACTCTCAGAAGACCACACACTCCTAGGGTTGCAGCTCACTGTAAGATGTTGCAGTTTGGTTTTGAGCAGCTCTTCCCTGACATTTCTGGGGTAGTTTCTTTGCATATGTACTGTGAGGGTAGCTCAGGAGGGTTGGAGGGGAGGAAAGGCAGAAGGAATGTAGCTTGAGGTGAGCAAACTGGCATTTTTCCAAAGTGAATAAGGCAGTTTAGGTTTTTCTACCTTGTTGGAGAGTAAGTACTGCAGTAAGGACATGACAAGAGAGGGCCTGCCTGTCCATGGAACTCTCTGCATGGTTTAAATTCCTGCCAAGCAGCTTGCAGTTGCAATGTCTCCCACCCCAAACACTGCAGACAACCATGTAAGCTTCCTAGGGCATGGACACACACAGGGACAGCTGGGCATACAGTGAGCCAGTCCCCCTGAGCACCGCAGCCTCAGCTCCTGGGAAGTGCAGGGCATGGCTATGGTCGTCTTTGTGGACCTGTGTTTCTGCACCACAGTAACTCCACAGCCCTGCTTCTCCCTCCCCACTGTGCAGGGTCCTGCACCTGCAGGGTAACTGCAGAAAACTGGGCACCTTGTGACTCCCCAAAGAACTTGGGCACCAGCTGGGTGGTGAGAGCATCTTGTTTCTGTTGTAAGAGATTCTTCCCCATGGCCTCTGCATGTGGGTCTGAACCTGCAGACTCCTGCTCTGTGCAGGTGCCGTGTGAGCTCCCTCTCAGGCAGCATCGTGTCCTTTTTTGTCAAGTGATAGCTTCTGCCCAAGGCCTGTCCTTCCTTTCCTTTAACCAGAGCTAACTACGTAGCACTGACACTCAAAAGGAACAGCACTTCCAGCATTATTTTCACCATTGCTTTGCAGTGGCCGCAAATACAACGTAAAGTGTCCCAACTATGACATACAGTGTGGTACTGGAAAACATCTTGTTTTGAGCAAGTAGCTAGAAGGTAAAACTTGGTAAGGGGTTCGTCCCCAGAAAAATAAGAGAAATCATCTAATACTTTCCTTTCTATTGTTAATCAGTTACGATAAACACAGGAGATCTGTGGATTTAAAGGATAGTGAAAAAGTCACGATTGTCTGGGCCAAATAGTGGTGTTCCAGTGAGCTCACAATCTACTCCATGGAGTTTGGTTTATGTACCCCAAGAGTCTGGATTCTCTAAAAGACACAGAAACTCTTCCACCTCTAATCAAACTATTTCATCCCTTTTTCTCCTGTCTTTTCTTTCCTTTCTCCTTTTGTTCAAAGGATGAGAAGAATCAGGTGTTGATCACCAATGCTTGGCTACAGATGGTGAGTAACCTCTGTCAGTAAAGTAGAGAAACTGTCTAATTGAAAACTACTGGATATGATTTCTTAGCTTAAAAGCAAGACTGCTATCTTATAGCTTGTGTGTAATGTAATGCAAGCAGTCATTTTGAGTCCTTTAAAATTTCCCTAGTGCTCCTTTTAGCATTGAAAATTAAATTCAGGAGATTACACTAATCCTTTGGACAGACGTTTTGACTTTTGGAGGAAACCAACTGCATTGTTTTGCCAGTGGATGTTGGGATCTAGTAACAAAGAGGGAGTTAGAGTCCCATCATAGCTAAGAAGAGAATCTTCAAGGCCCTCTCCATAACCAGTGATGGGAACTTGAAAACAAGCCAGGCACCTAGTAAGACCCAGGCAACCTGCACTTGCCACTTCTGGGAAAATCCCACCTCTGCATGAAATTGGGAGCCAGGACACCTGCCCCTGAACACAGAAGTGGTCACTGGACCACATGGAGACTACTCATAGTGGGTGATGAGGTGTCCAGGGACCACAGAGAGCCCAATGCTGCACTGCTGCTGGCAGCACCCAGGCACCTCTCTGGGATATTGCCTTCCCTCGTGCTTTACAAACCTCTTCCATAAACATTCCTCCTCCCTCTTCTGCAACTGCTCCAGCTGAGAATTCACCTGCACTACTCATGCAGGATAAGCAAAACTGACCTTCACTAAGTGCTTTGTGGGAGGGAGTTTCCCATCAGGTCTGCCTGGCTGCCTCTGATGAGGGATACAGAGTTTTCTTACGCTGTGTAAACAGATCTCCTCAAGGGCTTGTGCTCAGGAAAGAAGCAGTTCTTGAAGGAAAAACCAGTGGGAGACTTGAATGATTCAACTAATTCTGCTTTGACTTTTGCAGCCAAACACTAGCTTATATTAGTATGTTCAACTGAAAAGGCTGTTTCTTCCCCAGCTACCTGCTGGGATTTGCAGCAGAAATGAGTATTTTTAAATTGCAAAAACTAACCCAGACAAACCTATATGACTACAGGATTGTTAAGTCAGAGCCTGTGGGTGTCCTGTCCCTTGCAGAGATGTTCTTCAGTTTTGGCACTGATAAGGGTTTCCCTTGCAGCCCTCCCATTGAGCTTCATTGTAAGTCACAAGGTTCATCCCAAAAGCAGTTCCTGCACCTATCTTGAATTAACTGTGTTGAGGTGGAGGAGATGGGATCAGAAACAACTCCTTGGCATATAAAGTTCACTCACCTACCTCTCAAAGCAAGGTGGTTAGGAAAAGAGTCACCCAACCTCTGTAACAGATTAAATTATTTCCACCCAACGGGGACCCTCAGACCATGGTCCACCTACCACTGACCACCTCAAAAAACACTTCACCTCAGAACCAGCATACCTCATGGAGATGCCTACTGCCAGTGTTTCTGCTAGCCCACCAGGAAAGGTTTGGGATGTCTGGCTTCAGGCCACGAGATGAAGAGCTAGACACTGTCTTCAGTAGTCACACTATTATTTCCTCTATATATGCCAGCCTTTCTTAATAATTAAAGCCAAGCATTAAACTATTATCATACTGCTGCTGTTGCTATTGGCAAAACCTGTTCTGTTCCCATAATATTCCAGAGAATTTAGGAGACTTTTACAAGCTCATATAATCTGATGTATGTGTTTGCCAACAGTCCTGGGTTGATGTTTACTTGTCCTGGGATCAGTATGAATACCCAGGAGTGCAGAACCTGCGATTTCCTGCTGACCAGATTTGGGTACCAGACATTCTTCTGTATAACAGGTAAGCAAGATGTGAAATGGCCAGTAGGAGACTAGAACTAGGTGCTGAAAATCAGCTGTGCTTCACTGATATTACTGGCCTTTTGCCCTCTATGGATTTAGCTCTTACTTTTAAAGAGTAACAAAAAGAAGCAAGCATCAGCTAAGAGATTTTTCTAATAGCCAGTCCAACTCTTCCTTCTGCATGTCTTCGTCAGCTTTTTCTCAGTGAACACAGAGAGAAAATTATCTATATTCTCTTCAAAATTACTGTATCTGCAGGAGAACTATTGTCATGTATCTGTCATAGTGTTTCTGATTGAAGTAAACAAATGAATTATCTTCTCACTTTCCTTATCACATATTTTATAAACCTCTCCATCATTCTTCTTCCACTCTGAACACTCTCTAATCTGTTTTTCCTTCTCCAGAGATGAATCTAGCTCTCTACACAGCATTTCTGCAGTGTTGAATGAAGTGGAAGCTCTCTAGACAGCTTAATGCTGTTAAAGTTTCCTTAATGCTTTCCAGGAGGAGGGGATTTAGGGTTTTCTCTAATAATATCTTAGTTCTGTACTTATTTTTTGATCTCTTGCAAACCCCAGATGTTGTAATTCAGCTCTGCTGGCTTACTAGATTTTCCCTGTTATGTATATCTCTGACAGTTTTCAGGGTAATGCTTTTTAATTACCCAGAATAAATTGCATTTTGTTTCCAGAGTTCACCAAGATCCATCTTTCATTCCAAACCCTCGCTACAAGATATCCAAAGGAGGCCTGGAGACACCTAGCTTGCTTAAGTGTTCTTCATTACTTCAGCTTTGGTTCTTACTGTCTCTTTATTCCTTTTCGGTCTCTAAAAAGGCATACAGCTTGGTCGATATTACTGTAGTTTATAAGAACATGCTGAAATTCAGATAGATCACCAGCCTCCTCTTAGTCAGAAAAATAGATTGATTTGATGTGTTTGGCCCTTCACAAATCTATGCCAGATGTTTCACCCCATTTTCTTTGAAGTTAGGCTGATGTGTCTATGATTTCACCTTTAAAGGAAGTCAGAATTCTCTTTGATCTCCCCTAAATCACCATGCCCTTCCCTTTTCTCCACAAGCTCTCACAGATAATTGTTAATGCTTCAGAGGATATTTCGGCCAGTCCTTTCAGTTCTCAAGAGTAAATTTCATCACATCTGCTGAGTAGAATCTGTCTTATCTACATTTCCTTAACCCGTTCATCCCCTGCTCTGTGATGGACTCCTGCTGCTGGGTGAGAATTAATTGCAAAGAGTGAAGCACACAGGGTGCAGGATACTGCAGCTCTCTGCACCCTGTTGTTTTTTTTTCCCTTCCATACCAAGTGATGGATCGATCCTTTGTCTTTTCATTGTCCCCTTGTATTTATAAAACCCTTTTTTGTTGCTTTTTATGTCTTTGATAATTATCACTCATTCTGGACTTAGCCTTTTGAGTGTCATCCCCTGTTTTGTGTTGGGGACAATACTGAGGACTGAGAGCTCAAGACGTGGATAAAAAACAGATCAGAAGAGTAATGGAGGCTCTGAATTTTTTACATCTGATTGAAAGACAGGGTAAGAATGGTGTAGTCGTGCAATATAGACCTGCACATAGCCACTACAGGCAAGGCTTTACAAGTCAGGTGATCCCTCTGTGGTTAATTTTTTCCCAAGAGACCATCTGGAACAAGCCTCCAGACTTGCTTCTTTGAAGAATCATGTCCTTGTCTGATTTTATTTAACTCCTTTAATTTTCTCAGAATTGTTGGAATAGTGAAGAAATTCTCTTTTCTTGGTCCCTTTTGCTCTTGGAGTCTCAATGATTCTCCTCCTACAAGCTCCTAAAATAACTTCTCTCCAGTGGTTTTTTCCAATGCTGAAAGCAAACTCCTGTCCTCTCTGTCTCAGGAGACTGCAGAATTGTTACATCAGGCCACCATTGCTGTTACAATAGATATCTGGGTAAGGTACAGATTACTTGATTTATGTGGTGAACTGCCTCATTTTGACAGGTGCCCTAGAAAGGCCTCATTGTCCCAACTGTCCAGTTTTTGGATACAGCTAATGTGACACTTTTGCCACTTTTCCTTCTGCCTTTGTTCTGAGACATACAACACTCTGTGTGTCACTTTTTTAGGACGTTGCAGCATGCAAGCAGCCTGCCCAGGTGCAGGCCGACAGTAACTATGAGGAACTGAGATATTGGTCAAGGGTAAATTCCTCACCCAGATGTAGGAACATAATTCAGTCAAAAGGTTATTTTTATGTTAACAATTATATCTTTACTCACAGATCAGCTTGCTTTTTCTTTCTTTTGTTCTGTTTTGTTTATACTGTGTTACAGTGCAGATGAAAGGTTTGATGCAACATTTCACACAAATGTGCTGGTGAACTACTCTGGATCCTGCCAATATATTCCTCCAGGTAGGGCACAGAGAGTATTTGTTCACTTTTAATCACAATTTCAAGCAGATTTCCTTCATTAATGAAACCAAGGTGTTTAAAATCTGTCTATGGAAATTTTGCAAGCTGTCTAATAATGGGACAGACCCACTAAGAAAATTCAAGTCCATTATCAGTGGTGTATTTCCACTTTACAAATCAGTAAAATGTTCTCCTGAGCAGTTTGCTCAGAATGTCCAGAGGCCCACCTAAGGTGTCATCCAAAGTAAGGTGGTGTGCACCATCTTGTCGTGTTTCATGTGCAGTCCAGCTGGGTCTTTGTTGTGTGGAGACGTGAGCAGAGGAGACCCCAAGAGCAGCACTCACTCAGCATTGAAGCCCTTCCTGCCAGGCTGAGGCTACAAATCCAGGTCAAAAGACAAACTGGGGTTGGTCTCAGCCAGTTGGGCCCAAGTCTCAGTCTCTTTTCACCTGTGTTGCTGATTCCAGCAGCCATGGACTCTCCAGCAAACACACAGGCTATGCCACAATTGCTCACTGTGGTGGGCAAAAAATTCCTAAACTTTGTGTCATAGCATAGCAGTCTCCAAGCAGGTCCATAGGGCCCAGGGGGGATCAGCAAGAACTTTCCTGAAGGCTGCTCCACTGTTGTTCCCTACCCCTTAGGCCCCTTAAAGCATCCCAGAAAGTGAACTAGACACATTCAGAGTAAAATTCAAGGCTCAGTTAGCACACAGATGATAAAGGTCAGCACTGGGCAAAGTTTAGCACAAAAATGTATTGTCGAGGGACTGTGGGTCTGAGGCAGGCCTGACCAGGAACTCCTTTCAAAGAGCTGGTCACAGTACGCTCAGCCCCTGGAGCGTACTCTTTGCTTCTGTCAGACCAAGCAACACTGCCTGTACCCTGCTAGGGCCAGCCAGCACTTGGAGACAGGCTGGGCTGCTTCTCCATGGCTGTAGTGTCCTGGGCAACCTACCTCAAGGATGCAGTGACAGAGATCTTCACTGGTGGGGGAAGGGAGGTTATTCTACTCATGGCGGCATCTTCCATCTCCAATACTTGTTTGGTTACCCCATGACTGTGTCACGCAGAATTTCTGAAGACGAAATTTGCTCACAATCAGAGACAGATAAGGGTAATGAAATGCACCCTGCACGTGCTTGATTGTGACTGATTTCTATCTACAGGCATTTTGAAGAGCACGTGTTACATTGATGTCCGCTGGTTCCCCTTTGATGTGCAGAAGTGTGATTTGAAGTTTGGCTCCTGGACTCACAGTGGCTGGTTGATTGACCTGCAGATGCTCGAGGCTGATATTTCCAACTACATCTCAAATGGAGAATGGGATTTAGTGGGTAAATTGGCCAGCCTACAAATTTTCAATAGTCTAATTTTCAAAGGCAAACCTGAAATATATAGAAATAAACAATCAATTGAACATGGAATATAAATATTAAAAATATATATCTAAGAAGAAGCAAAAAAAGATAAAAAAACCCCCACGTATCCGAGACAGCCATTCAGCAACATTCATTGAACTGTGTCTGAAAACACTGTGTTCTGAAGCAATTGGCTGCCACCGAGTACATAAATGAAAGCTACTAGTCCTGACACATCTGAGCAGTTTGTCAGTACTAAACTTGGATGTGTCTTGTGTAGGAGAATGGAACACTACTGTCAAATTTACTCTAACACAACAGCAAAATTGATTGGTGTAAAAAATGTTTCAGCAAAACTTTTACATAAAGGGATCTTTCTCACCCAGAAAAGCATCGAAGTGTCTACCAGTTCATAAAACCTGCAGATTAGTATGTCTCTCTTCTATGCTTTGGAAGATACCTGTATTTTCAAAAGAACTTATGCCCAGAACTAGTTATTCAGAGTGAGATTCTAGTGAGTTATTTTGAACTCACTTATGCAGCTGTAAGTCACAAGCAATGTTACGGAAATTGATGGAACTTAGACAACTTCAAGGAGAGGTTGCAAAAAAGACATTTTGTCTCCCAAGTCTGGATATACAGATGAGGAAATAGCTGCCCTGACCAACTGCATATAAATGGCAATTTCTGCCATTTAGGGCATCTGAGAAATTACGTTCAGTTTTATGAGAAGCCAGAGGACTCCCTAGTGAAGTCCTCCTAAAGTCCGGCTATTTCAGAGCACTCCTCCCTGTCCAGTGCTCCTTTATAGTGGGTATCTTTGTCCAATAAATTTGCATACCTGATTAAGAGTTTGTGGTTTATCTGCCTTCAACCCTGACCTGGGGAGAACAAAACAGGGACTTATTTAGCTCATACAGCAAAATCATTGAGTAGCACCTCAAGCAAGCCATAGCTATATACTTCAAGAAAACTTTGCTAAGCCCCTGCCAAAATGCACACATTGTCACATCATCTGTCATGTCCACAGAAACAAAAGAGAAGTGAGCAACTTTGGCATGAAAGATACAAGGTGCTGAGTTCTTCCAGCTCTCCTGACATTTCTAGTGCTGCTGCAGTCCCCATCACGCAGCATGTCAGGCAATCTGCTGCAGCAGGATCACCATGGGCAACCCTGCAGTACATCTGTATTGGACAGCTATGTCTCTTCACCTTCAGATATGATAGTCTTTGAGCTCAACTTGACATCCATTTTGAAAATTAAGCCATACCCTGTTTTTCCTGACAAAAAAAATCAAATAGGTATAGCGGATCACAGAAAAATAAGAAGCAGTGGCACTTGTCACACAGAAAATCTGCTGCATGTGCTAGTGAATATCACGTTAACAGTATGTCACCATTCACAGAATGCAGGAAGGCAGAATGCGCATTTTTCTTCTTGAGGTTGTGATGCCCAGGACTGTTTTGTTCAGGCCCAGATGAGCTTTATTGGCTAAGCTAGGTTCAAGTGACTCAGAAGGCATGAAAGTAAACCGTAGAAAACACAGAAGGTCGACTAGGAGCAGCAGAGGTGACACACATTGGTTCATAAACCATCACTTCTTGGTCCAGTCCAGGGAGGTAACTGGGAGTCCTGCACCTCTCCCCACTGCTCTCCTCACCCTCTCTATAGGTGTCCCAGGGAAGAGGAATGAGATGTACTATGAATGCTGCAAAGAACCATATCCAGATGTGACGTACACTATCACCATGCGTCGACGCACCCTCTACTATGGCTTGAACTTACTCATTCCCTGTGTTCTCATATCTGGCTTAGCACTGCTTGTATTCCTTTTGCCAGCTGATTCAGGGGAGAAGATTTCTTTAGGTAAGTGCTAAAATATTCATTTGTTTCATAAGCATCCTATAAAATAGAAAATAAACACCTCATGGTTCTATGGTGCTTGATGAATAAAGATTTCACTAGAAGAGCAATAGAAGTACTTTTTTGGTTGCAGGAACAAGGATAACAGCTTTTTGTGTGGCATTCACCCATCCTGTGCTAAGCACCTACAAAATCTTTTGGACTGGGAGGAAGCTGAAGTTGTTGCTGGCACAGGTGGCAATAATAGTATTCTGTCGTGCCTGTTGTTACGTTCTTTAGTATGTCTCAATGCATTCCAGAGCTCACTAACTCTCTTTTTCAGACAGGACATACTAGGAAGCAAAGAGCGAAGGGCTGTGAACAGCAGCAGCTGGGCACTGGAATTTCACCTTCAAAGTTCAGCTCTCAAAACATCTAGCCATGAGTCCCCTAAGAACACAAGGGAGTGACAGCCATGGAAGGGCTGTTGTGTGTGTTGATAAAAATGGGAAGGGTTCTTCCAAGAGAAGATAGGGGAGAGCTGTAAATACACCAGACTGGCCCAGACGAGACCTTAAGAGTTAATTGTGCATGGTCCTGTCTCAGGACAGAGACTTTTAAATCATATGAAGTGTCCTCAGTGGGTTTTCCTTTGGTAAAAAATCAGGTATCTGAGCAGCCTGTCTTACAAGAAGTAAAACATAGGCTATTGGGGGTACAATTGCTGTCTATGAAATACAGGATGAAGATAAGGAAAAGAGTTATTTGAGCTGAAGTACAATGTTGACACAAAAACAGGAGCTGATTTTCATGCATTGACCTTTTCTCAGTACCAGGGTGGTTAGGTTTAGCAACAGCCTTTCCAGATAGAACAAAGAGCTTCTTTTAAAACAGACTCCATGGATTTGAGGGATGTTAAATAATATGCAATAGCAAAATCTAGACTCCTGTCTGTGCAAGTCTCTCCTAGCCCTTAACAGCCATTTGGGCTTTGTGCAATGTTTTGGAAAAGCACTGTAGTTCACCAGTTTTGCAAGCTTCGTTTCACTCAGCAGAAATTATTGCTCCATTACTTTGAGAGAAGTAAGGGTTTGTGTGTATTAGAGAAAAGTGAAAAGAGAGCAGATAGAGCTGCATCTAAAAATGCTCGCACTTTGTGGAAGTTCTAATCTGCATTGACAGACATGAAGTCATGGGTTTGGCTTAGCTGTATATCAGGACAAAAAGCTATATTTAACAGCAAAGACATCAGAGGAGCAGCTGCAGAGTTCATTTTCCTCATTCTTCCCAAACATGTTCACTCCCTCCAGGTATCACTGTCCTTCTTTCTCTGACTGTATTCATGCTGCTTGTGGCTGAGATCATGCCTGCAACTTCTGACTCCGTCCCACTAATAGGTAAGATTTTTTCTGCTTTGTGCACCATGTATGATGCCTCTCAAGAGCTGTTCAAAGCCAATTGGAGGACAGACTCTTTTTGTTACTCTAGTTTTGCATTCAGAAATGTCAGGAGTAAATGTCAGCCTGGACTTTATCATGTGCATGTATGAAAAGGACCTACATGAGGTTACAAAAAGGCACTGGAAAAAGCAGGTAACTGCAAGGATTGAGGGGACACAGAATCAACACTGCAGAAAATTCATCTTTCTTCTTCTGCATCATCCCACCTCCCTGCTGTTACACAACTGCTTCCTGCCTTCCCCCTTCTCCTCCTCTTCTATCTGTCTGAAGAGCAATTCAGGATACAACAGTCAAAATTCAAATATATCACTGGAACATTTTTAATATGTACAGAAAACTGTGGGACAGAGCATGATCTTGGGATTGTGGGCCAGACAGACATTGTTACATCCCCTGTTTTTTATAGGACCACCCCTTTACCTTGGTCTCATGGGGCCTTATTGCAGGGTAGAGAGAATAAACCTGTCCTATTTTTCAAAATAAAAAAGAATGAACGTTACCCGAAAGACCTGTGAATAAAAATCATGACTAAAGTACAAATTCTAGGCAGACAGTAGAAATGAACAAAATAGTCAACAATATGTCTAGATGCTGATGGAAGATGCATCACACAACTGTGTAATAAAAGCCTCAAAAAAGTTGTATAGTGACTGGGACAAAAAATGCATTTACTCATCCAGCTTTATTATCTCTCTTCAAGGATTTAAAACTAGGCCTGACTCTGGGGAAGGAGGATAAGCATGCAGCAGTAAGGAAAATAGCACACACAGGCAAGACTTCCTGAAAGCCTCCAAGAAACTTACACATCTTCGTGAAAGTCAGCAGGACTCTTGACTTTCAGTCATACAGGAATTTCCAAAAAACTAACAAAACCCCTTTCTGAACATATACCTAGGACACAACGGAGACAGAAACAATTCTAAGAGAAACTTGTGTGTAGGGAGGAGTCGCAAGCCATCTTGAACCACAGTTGATATAACTTCACTTTGTATAATGCATAACAAATCCCATTTAGAATTAGTAAAGGGTACACTTGCCTATGGCCAGTCCACTAGCTTTAACAGGAACAGTTTCTACTAATACAGTCTTCTATCACAGAAGGTAGGATTTGTACCAAGAAAAGCTATGAATAGTTACATATTTTTACAGAATTTGGTGCTGTAATAACAGACAATTTCTGCTTATCAGAGAATTGCTACCTTCCGCAGTATTCCTAGTTTAAAGGCCTGCTCCTAACTCCCTGCTCCACTCTAAATTGGCAGGGAGACTGCCTATCCACTTGGCTTCTGCACCCAAACAGCCCTTGTTCAGGAAGTGCTCAAAGCTGGGCTGTGCAGTTTTACATGATCTTGAGTTCTGAAAACCTTATCCTTACTCTGACAAAGTAATATAGCATCTTCTCTTCACAGTGGTCTTCCAGGTGATCCCAAAGGGGGTATTTTAGCTGCTGAACTGAATATGCCAGGTCATGATTGTGGTTTTTCAGTGTGATCTCTGGTCCAGTTAAAATCCTCAGAATTAACGTGAGGAAAAGGAATACCTTTGGAAAGTTCATTCAATTTTTGAAGAATCAGCATGGTTAGCAACAGGTTGCAGGAATAAACAAATCTTCTAAAGCATGTGGTTTGTGAAGGATGCAGATAATTTGATCTTGAAGTAGAAAGATCCCTTACTGATCTGCTGAAGAGTCACTGTTACTGGTCTTCATGCATGTGGGCACAGAGATACTTTGAAAACATTACTCCACATGCTTTAAAAATCTGCATTATATTCTTAGGGCCTCTCTGGATCTGGATGAACCCTTACAGCCTTTGCTGTTTCAGAGCCACTAATGCCTAACATGCTGTACTTTCTCCTCCTGCTGATCTCAGCTTTAACTACTGAACTCTAGTAATATGGGAAAATCTCACAGCTGCTGTTAGAGTGCTTTATTGAGGTAGCAAAGGAGAACTGGTCTAATATGATACCAAGAAAAGTACTAGTTTTTATGATCTGGAACATATTTACAGAGTAATGTGGAAATCATAACTTAGTTCCTCTTAGTTACGGGGAACATCAAATTATGTTAATAACAAACAAACCACCTCTCAGATTAAATAATCAGAAGGATGCAAGTGGGACAAGACAGTTCCTTTTTTGTACCTTTGCAAAGTGGGTCACCCCTTCCTTGGTATGTCCTCTGCCTTCTCTGTCTGTTTGTAAAGCTGCCCAAAGCAGAGATTCTCTTACTCCACACGTCCAACTTCCCCAAATGAGAGATTCCCATTTCTTGGTAGCCTACCAACTGTTATCTTAGTACATGTTAAAAGCAAGTCCACTTCTTTTTCTGTAAAGAGCAGGTGACAAGACTTGGCCTAGGAATCAGTAGCAGGCTACTCAGCACCTTTGAGCACCAGATCAGGGATATGAAGACTTTAAGGAAATTCAGGCATATGTCTATTGCCTAAGGAAGGAACTCATCCTTTCCTCAGAGATGGCCATATAACCATTACCAAAACCAGATCTGACGGTCTACTATTATTTGCTCAGAATAATAGAATCATTTAGGTTTGAAAATACCTCTAATTTAATTGAGTTCAACCATTCACCTAACATGGATCACGTCTTTATAAAAAAGAAATAGTCCTACAGTGTAGAGCTAAATACCTCAAATGTAGTTCTCAGATGAATTACCTAGGCCTTAAATTTCAAAAGGCAGAGCCTGAGCTTGTGCAAGAGCTCTAATTAAAATAACAGTACTTGTTAATACCAGTATTTGTTTCATTTTCATTTAGTTGCTGAACAAGGAAATCAACACAGTGGGACATGGTTATGTCTTCCCATGTAATGCACTGGATGAGTGCAATAATAAGGACTGGAAGGTGCATGAAATCTACATGAAATTACTGGCATTTATAGTGCAAAATAAATTTGCATAATTACACAGGTTTTTAGAAAGAGAAAAAACAATTGGCATATACCTGAGCTGTATCACACAGGCTTTATGATTTTACCCAGTGATTAGCACAGTCAGACCAGTAATTTAATTGTGTAGCACATCTGGAGTTCTCTGCATTTCCTCAAGTAATGAACTCCAGTTTCCTACTTATATGGACTCTGGGTAAAAGTAACTTTAAAGAGAAAAATTAAAAGTAAGTAAAATCAC
Organism: Corvus hawaiiensis; assembly: GCF_020740725.1. Lineage (NCBI taxonomy): Eukaryota > Metazoa > Chordata > Aves > Passeriformes > Corvidae > Corvus > Corvus hawaiiensis. The sequence continues at coordinate 31,354,125 of NC_063255.1, forward strand.
AACTGCAGCAAGATACACTTCCTACAAGGCATAATTAAGGTACCATAGGAAGGGTAAGTTAGGACACAGTTGCTGCTGTATAGCCATGGTCTGAAAGTCTTTCAGGAGCTATGCTCTAGAGGTTTTAAGTGCCAGGAGGGACTTACAGTACACTGTAGAGAAAGAATCCTTGTTCATAAAGTTGACTTGTGCTGGATTCTGGCCAAACTGTTGTGTTTGTAGATGTCATGGACTTCAATGCTTTTGATTTAAATGGTTGAGCTTATTGCTGTGCTATGGGTGATTAATGTTTTAAACAGAAACAGAGGCATCTTTCCCTGGTTCAGCCTTCTCCTTTCATTGGGATCTCTGTGGAAGGGCAGGATTCAACTTTTGAAATATTGTGGTGCCTTTCTTTGCATAGATGTGTGCTGTTGAAAACTGGGCTTTGAAAAGAGTTTCCCCAAAAGGGAGGGTGTGCAAGAGAAGGGTGGGAGCAGATATGCTGCTGGGGAAGGAGCAGCTATCTACTGATGTGAATGCAAACCCCGAGAAAGCTGAGTGAGAGCAGGGGGCCAGCCTGTCCAACTGGAACATTGCTTGGCACAGAAAGTGGATGGCTCACCGTGGAAAGGAAAGCTCTGCCCACAACTCTGCAGCAGGAGCAGCAGAGGTATTTTCAAACCTAAATGATTCTATTATTCTGAGCAAATAATAGTAGACCGTCAGATCTGGTTTTGGTAATGGTTATATGGCCACCTCTGAGGAAAGGATGAGTTCCTTCCTTAGGCCATAGACATATGCCTGAATTTCCTTAAAGTCTTCATATCCCTGATCTGTTTCATTAAACTGTGTTTTCTATCCAAAAGCAGCCTTGTAATTAAGACTAGGAAATCATGCATTATGAGGTCACTAAGGCACAAATTCCCTGAAGTCAATACAGATTCCTAACTATAACTCTTCCCTTTCTTTACTTTGGCTGGAGCCTCCTTAAGATTACACAATTGGTGGTCATGTGATCCCACACCCAGTGATATCAAATAAAGCAGTGACCAGAATAAAATTTATCATGCATTGCTGTAGGAAAGTCTTCCATAATGCTTCTGGATAAGCTGATAGTTTGGGCTCATAGATTTAAAAAAAAATTAATCTCCTAATGTAATGTTTAGAGCCTACCAAAATCAGCCAGTTTTTCAGAAAGACAGATCAATCCACAGCCCATGTTAAAGTCAGACATGGCCAAAAGCCATTGCTCTGGAAAATTTAGGTCAAGCCAATGAGGAGCCTAACCAGCACATCTTCCTGACTGTTTTTTTCCCCTGCCTGCAATATCATCTCCAGAGGGAAAAAACTTTTGGGGCCACATGGCACTGAAAAGTCTGTAGCTGTCTGCACTTCCCCTCTCCTGCTGTGATCCTGTCTCCTGCCAGCACCAGATTCTTTGTTTTTAAGAAAACACCAGTTCCCAGCGCTAGTTAGCCACAGGTTCAGCTCTTGTTCCATTCTGCAGTGAGACACAGGCTATAAGGAACCTACTTCACCTACCCACATCCATCTTGCATTCACCTCTGGTTTACTGTACTGCATTCCAACCACTGTGAGGACAGGGTGGCACCGTGCAGACAGACCCTAAAATGCCTGCTTTGAAAACTTCACACAGCTTTTTGCACTTGTATTGATCTAAAGCTCTGCAGGGCTTGAGTTCAGGCCCCAGGTAGCAGAAAGTACAGTCACACAGAAAAACAGCCAGCAGCACCCATGGCTGGACTCTTTAAGCTTTAGATCAAAGCTGCAATAAGCTCTGACTTACCAGCTCTCTGTCCATCCTAGCCCATGCTCTGAGGATGTATCACTTTCAAAGTACTTTGTCAATGCAGATAAGGCATGCTTCTGCCCAAAAGCCAGATCTTGAAATGAGATGTTCAGATGTCTCAGGCCATCAGATGATTTGTTTCTTCTATAAACATTTTTACACCTTGCAATTCAAGGCTTCCCCTTGCACAGGAAAAGTGGTTAATAACTTCTGATTGTTTTCCATGCCAAAATAATTCCTTATTTTCTACCAGCTCCCTCCAAAATAACACCATTGATTTTGGATCAAGAGTCTGTATTTTGTTTTAAAAGGATTTTATAGCATAAAGTGTGGAACACCAGGGAGCTGGTATGTGGACAAAGGTTGAAAGGGAGCATGAGACTCAGAAATACAAGGAACTGTCACTTCCTATGATTAACATCCATGTGATGGTTGACATTTTGGCTGGATGTATCAAATAAAGTATAGTAAAAATAAAGTTATCTTCATCTCCAGTTAGCACAACTGCATTTCTCTCTGTCTTATTTGCTGAGTTCCTCTGCTTGCTTTTTTAAAAATCACAACACTCACTTGCTGCTTAGGGTTCCATTATGATGATATTTTCCAGCTGTGTCCCCTCCTTGCTGTTCCCTACCATGTCTACGCTATTTCAGTAAGCATGAACACTTTACACTGTAAATAAATACTGTTGCAGCAGATGCTTGGGGTGATTTCTTGCATTTAGTCATACAGGAAATGAGACTGCAAATTACCAGGACAGGGAAGCAATGTGGTGCTTTGTCACTTTCAGGAGTTACAGATTGTTTTAAGTTACAAACTTAAGGCATTAGTTGTTCTGACTAGAGAGAGAAAATTAATCTCTTTTTACATTTTTTGTCATCTTCCTGCATGTTCTCAGCTGATGCCACCTCACTTTACTCTGCTCCTTTTTGAGTTTTTGGAGTGCTTTCCCCCCTATCCTTTCATGGTCCTGCCTGTACCTTGTCAGAATCAGGACCCTGCCCAATCTCTTTCACGAAACAGGAATTCTCGTTCATGGCAGCTCTTAAAGTTTCATACCCCATGATCAGTGATGCTTTTCCCAAAGCCAAGAGTCCTGAATGTTTTTTCTTTACAGAAAAAACCCAAACAAACAAACAAAACAAGACAACAGTTTTACTTTTCAAACTCCCACGTCTATTCTTCAAAAGCATATGGGAGATGAAGAGTTTCAAAACACAAGTACCATAGTCGTATGTCCTCTCCTGTATTTCTTTGCTGTCTCTGTACAACAGTAACTCACAGACTTTCTCCTCTATGTTTTGGTTTTCTTGGTCTCTGAGTAACTCTGTCATTGCCCTTTGTAGACTGCCACAGCCTCTGTGCAGCACCAGGCCTGGTCCTTACCATAGGAAAGACGGGTGTTTGGAAGCCCCTCTGCTGGTGTTTGAGGTTTTCAGCAACCTCCACAGTCTTCAGTTCATTAACCTGGACCATTTCCAGAAGGAAGAGTAGTGAATATCTAATTCTGAGCTCACGAGAAGCACAAAGCATTCAGCCCTGAATTTACTGAAATTACCGGACTTAAAGTGGCTCTAACCCAGTTGTTCATTTCACATGCAAAACTTGATGTTTTCTGAAAAGATAGAATAGAAACAGGGGGATGGCATCCAACATCCAGCCTCCAGTGGGAGGCATCCAACATCCAGTTTGATCAATGTGAATACCCGAGCACAACACTTTTCTCCATCCCCCAGTATTTCACAGGAACAACAAGACTGTAACTGATCACAATGCAGATGCTCTGTCTCTCTTGTGATTGACTATGGTAACAAATCTGGATCATATGATAACTGCTGACATGATATGGTATCACTGTTCAGTAACAAAATCAAGCCAAAACATCCATCCTAGGGATTTTGTTTTATTTACCCTGTTCCTAATCAGTCCTTGAAGTTAATCCAGTTCCACTTCAGCAGTATGTCTTCCAAAACATGTCTAAAATAATCCTAAGGTGCTTCTCTAACATCAGATAATGACACAAAACATCCAAAAATGGTACTGACTGCTCTTCAAATTATGAACTGCAAATCATTGCCATCCTTTTGATATAGGTGACATCAGAGTATGCATGCAAGGACAAATAGCAGTTCTCACTGACTTTTTAGAAGGCCTTCTGACTATCTGTGGTTTTATTAGATCCATATTTGTTATGACAACAGCACCTTTGTGCTGGGACAGAGGATGACAACTCCTAGATGTTAAAACTGCTCTCCAGATAGTATGTTACGTAATGCCTCTGGCAAAAAAGGAAAGAAAATCAATTGTGCAGAGCAAATATTTCATACTTCTTGAAGATCAATCAAGCATCCAAAACAGCTTTCTTGTTCACACAACTCTGCTGAAGAAAGCATCCTACAGGTTTTAAAACCTATGAAGAGCATTTAGAAGTGAGCAGTACAGACTGCAGTATCCCTGAGGAATGTTGCTGTATAAGTCAGGGATACTGAGGGGCTCCAAACACAGATCTTCTGGTCCATTTTCGTGGCCTATGGCAGCTACCCAGGACAGAGTGCAAATGAGCTACTTCCCCTCCAGAATGTGTCAGTCACTTCCAAGCTGTGCCTCAGAGCAGCTGAATTAACAGCAACCAGATCCCTGGTCTTTCACATGCATCCTGATTAGGAATTGCTGTTTTCTGACACTTCCCACTGTGAAGGGAATTGTTGAAGACTCCAAGCTGACCTAGTAACTAGTAACCTAGTTACAAGTAGGACACAAAGAGATGTTTAGTGAGAGTTGCTAAGCATTTCCCTCCTGCAGTTTAAGTGAAAGGAGCTGAGCTTCTTTGTGAAATCAGATTTGCATTTACCTTTGCCAACAGACTCACATGGGTGTAAGCCCTTTGTGGGAGCAACAGCTTCAAAGTGCTAAATGGATAAATGCTATAGGATTGAGAATGGTTCCTAAAATACTGCCAGAAATGGTCTGGTGGCTACGCCAAGGCTGTTGCTTGGGGAGTCAAAGCTCATTACTTGTCTCCCCCATGCCCCACCTCACAGGAGAGCATCCTATTTCTGTGCTCAGTAACATCAGTGGAGACCCAAAAATAGTTTGCTAATTCAGGGCAGTGTGGGGCTAGGGTAGAGTGAGTGAAGATTGCAGTCCTGTGGCTCCAAGGGAAGTGTTACCCATGAACATTGTAGTTTGATCCTTTCAGCAGCAAAGCTTCTCTGCTCATAGGGTTGCTGCAGAAAGCTGAGTCGTGGTCATAATCAGAGGGTATGCTAGAGGTGAACAGGGCCAGCTGCCTTGTAGTTGTCACCAAGTGATGGGTTTGACCTTGCTGGTGTGAGGGCAAAAGACTGTCAGGAACAGAAATGAGCAGACTGGAAGGTTGGGCCATGCTTTTAGGGAGGTGCATGGAGCACAGGAGTTTTCCTCACCTGTTCTCCTGCTGCAGGAAGACTATGTTTTTCTGCTGCCAGGAAAGAGAGAATGTAAGATTAAACCCTGGAAGGAAAGATCAAAAATGCTGAGTAAGTAAGGATATCATTTCAGAGCCAGGAATATTTTGCCTTGTGGGCATACCCACTGAGTTCTGGGGCCTTTCCTTCCTTTGCACAGGAATGGTCACTGAGTCTAGACATGGGATCTTGGCCATCCCTGCCTAGTTCTAGATTATAAGGACAGTCATGGTTTCAATCAAAGAGATGCATGGGCACATGATCTAGCAATTCCTTTGTGACCAATGGCTACTCGTTCTACATTCTCCTGTCACAGAAAAGGAGGCAACAGTCTTCATCATATCTCCAGCTAGAGATATGAAAGACCAGCAGCTGTGCCAGTCATTGCTATCTTTTTCCTCCACTTTAATTGTTGTCTCTTCAGGACTGGCAAAAGCCAACCTTGGAGCAATCCTGGGCATTTCCAGGACTTCAACTTTCTCTCTGAATACAGCACCTGCACCTACCTGTGGGGCATAAATCTACCTGCCAGATTTCACAGATATTTTGTACACATTTGACTGCCTCATACTAACACACAGAGCTCAAGTACCACGCACTATGTCCTCCATCCTTACTTTCCAACTGAAGACTTCAGTGTACCTTGAACAGGAGCACCCCACTCCACCCCCTCAAAATGCAGATGACACACCCCCAGCCTCTTCCTTGCCTACCACTGGGCAAAACTATAAAATATCTTTCTTTATGGGCTCCTGGCTTCTCTCTGGTTCCCAGTCTCTTCCTGAGAGAACTGTTTTCCATTTACTAGCAGATTTACACGGCACTTTCCTGACATCTGTTCCTGGGTTTACAGCATAAAAAAAAACCTGGGAGTCTCAATTCCTCTGCTAATCATTGGCTAGGATCTTGAGACAGATATTACCAGTTTTTTTCCAAGTTTAACCAAGTGATTAATTTTCCAAGGATATGAGAAAAATCTTAGCTAAAGCCATTTTAAATGGACCATTTCAGGCCTTTGAAGTCTGATGGCATCAAAATGCATAGAGTTTAAGTAAGTTATTTAGTGACTTATGGCAGTAATTAAACCAAGAATATCAACACTGCTGTGTTTCTATTACATGGGACATGTAGCAGCTTCCCTGAAACCTGGTTTGCTCTGCTTGTTGACTCTCCTCTCTATGAGTAAGTGCAACAGAGACCTTTAAATTTATCTTACCCTTGGGACTGTTCTTCTAATCTAGATACATAATTCATTTTGTCATGAAAAGCCATACCTCTTGAAACAATTGCAGTGTTGTTTTCAGGAAGGCCTTATAACCTCATTATTATGAACAAGCTTTTTCCTCCTGAAGCAGTGGGATTTGATATTAAGAAACACAGACAGAGCAAAACTTGCTTTGGAGCTTTGATTGAATTTTTTACTTCAAGCTATGGGCGGGAGGGCTTGAAGGGGTTGCAGTCTGGGGCAGTGTGGTATGTTCTTCCACATTGCGCCATTATGTCAGCCAGCAGTAATGCTCCCTGGTATTTTGCCACTGAAACCTTCAAATGTCATTACCCCTGTGGGTAATTCTGCTTTACACTCCAGCTTATCAACCTCACTCCTGGCATGAGGAAGCTGTACTGCCACTTAGGAGATACAGCTTCAATCCTCAGTTCTGGGTTTCTTGATTTCTTTCCTACACAGCAGATTTAAATTTAGCATTCAAGAAGGCTGTAGTGTGCTTTCACAGGAACTAGAAGAAGTGGTCTTGAGGACTAGGAAGAGTAATGAGAAATATGCCTAGCCACCTGAAAGCAGTAGTGGGGCAAAGGTGGGGAACTGGTGACACTTTTTGAAGGGGTCCAGAGGCACCATAAGGACAGCATCTCCCTCCAGCACCTCTGCTGGTACCACAGGAGGCCTAGGACTGGGAATGCTGGTGTTCAGTGGGTGTTGTCAGTTCAACTTCTCACTGTCCTGGTAGCAGGTGCAAAGCTGTTCTGGCCGTGAGGCTCTACACTCCTCTTCAGGGACAAAAACCAAACAGTTTTCACCTTTCGTTTGTTGTACCCCTTCCTTCAGAGGAGAGGAGGGAGCTGAGCAGATACACTCCTCAAATGCTCCAGTGCAGCAGACCAGAGAAGAGGGTGTTCAGATGTGATGCAGTGCTTCTCAAGTGTAGATCTCGAGGCATGGCCAAGGAATGTGCTCTTTGTATTTTCCGTCCCTTAACCAAGTCCTCCTTTTGCTTGCAGCTCAGTATTTCGCTAGCATCATGGTCATCGTTGGTCTGTCTGTGGTGGTAACAGTGCTGGTTCTGCAGTTTCACCATCATGACCCCCAAGCAGGAAAGATGCCCAAATGGGTAAGCAGTTCTGGTGGTAAATATTCAGCAGGTTACTACTGAAAGAAAAGAAAATTGTCTAAAAGCTATAGTAAGTTTCTTAGAAGTGAGAGGCAGAAGTTGTTCTCCATTAATCTGAAGAGTCAGTTACAAACAGCATAGTTGACACGTTTGCAACTGAAGGGAAGAACAAGCATACTAAATTTGCTTTCCCACTAAAAACAGTTTCTCTTATTCTCCATTAAAAATAGTTCCTCCTATTTGGCCTTTCTTTTTAACCTTAAGATGGAGTGGTTGAGTCATGACAAAGTAATCTCACTCAGCACCCACTTTGCAAGTGCTAATCCTGTGGGCAGTACCTTTGATTTCTTATCTAGCAGACACCAGTACTGACAGAATGTGCTAAACAAACATTAGTCTCTACTGGGCAGTTTGTCTGCTTCCATCTGATCTATTCCCAGTGCATTAGCATGTGAACCCTCTTTTCTCTACAGCAGCACACTTTGTCAGCCCAGTGAGGTCTGGCACCAATGCCAGCTGGCTTTCAAATGGAGTGTTTCCTTTAGATTTTCAAGTTAAAAGAAAAGTATGCTTTTTCTACCCCTCCTTTTCCTAATAGATTTTAGAATAGGCAAGGTATGCTTGTGTTTACAAAATGAAAAAGAACAAAAGCAGAAGCAGATACAAATAGTCACAGTCAACTATTTACCACCCTGTTTTCACAGGAGTCTGGTTGTACAACATCCTCTGGTATCTTGCTCACCACATTTGTCATGCTACACAATTATCCTGACATGCTGGATAATTGGATATCACATGGTTACCAATGTCAGCCCAAGTTCAGAACTGCTTTCTAATTCCTCTCTTAAAATAAACTGCAGTTTCAATGCAATTTTTTTTGAAGTCCAATAACAATTAAGCATACTTACAATTATTTCGCAAAGTGCTGTATGATCTAAAAACCTCTTATTTTCAAGGCAGCAGAGAATATGAATTCTGGATGAACCTGCATGTAAGCAAAACCTGAGGGCACAACTCTGGGGAAACGTGCTTCAGATGTCTGCATGGACAGAGTCTGCATCAGTGTAACAGACCCCATTTCATTGCTTGTCTGCTTTTTGAGGAGCCCAAACACAATGGCTCATGTTAGACCCGCTCACAGGCCCTGCAAGTCAGCTCTTGCTCTCTACCAGTCTCTTGTTTTCTTGGCTGGAAACACAGTGTGCTCCAAATTCTCACTCAGGAAGAAACTTGTTCAGTGGCCTGACAGCTGAACTGGCATACATTACAAAACATGCCATCAGGAAGCAAAAACTGTGGAAAGCATTACTGGGAAGTACAGATGATAGACTGTAAAAGCTGTAGACCAGACAAGCTGACAGGGCTGAGGGATCTCAAGAGGAAAAGAGTGAATGCCAAGTGTGGACAGAAGAAGCTGACCCCACAAAAGTAGGCATTTTTACTCCACAAGACTTAATTGTTAGAAGGCTCAGTTGTTAGAATTCATGGCAGTCTCTATTTTTACTTTTTTTTCTATTTTGCCTGTCCACCTATGTCAGGTGTTTTTTAGAGAGACATCTTGGATGACTTTCGCTCAGGAAAAAAAAACAATGTGAAGTGAAGAAGTAACTTAAGAAAGAAGAAAATTTTTGCATCTGCATTTCCAGTACCAGCAGCTGCCCTTACTTGCTTCCCACAATGTCCTCTTACTGTCAGAGCCAGGCATCAGATTATTGCAAACTCTAACCCTGATTAATTGGATATTGTTACAGGATTATTCTCACCTCCTGCTTAAATGGATTTGTCTGCTGGAGTCAGTTTCAGGGAGAGGCACTGGACAATTGGGCATGTGTGGGAGCTTCTGCAGACCCAGAAGATTTGACTGAATGTATTTCCTAAACACCTGCTTTCTAAACTATTTACAGTTGAGCAGTTTATTTTCCCTGCCTGTCTCTCAAGGGGTCTGTGCTTGCACTTTGCAACAGAAGAGGGAGGAGAGTGCCTGTTAGTGCAGAGTTATCCTCTCTGTAGGTGTTCACTTCCCTTATGCCACTGCTTAGAATTGTGGCTTCCTTTCTATTAATCTTTGATGACTTACAAACCAGCTTTTTCCAAGAGAGGAATTTAAATCCAAGGTGTTCAGCCAGGGCATTTGTTGGCTACTCAGTTGAGAAGTGAGAGCTGCTGGCTGATTGACACTTTTGATAATGTCTGCTGAGCTAGCATGGAAAAGAACACTAAAGAAGGCCCAGCTAAGGAGCTGGCATGGACTACAGCTCAACTGACCTTTCTCTACTGACATCCAAGACTGTTGTATAGGAAAGAGATATGGAGAGACCAAGCACTGCGGGAAGAAGGGGTTTTGTGGGAAAAGGCAAGAGAACTCTAGCTCTTTGCAGTGCCTAAATAAGGTTTGTTATGTTTCAGGCTTCTCGTTTGATATGTTTCAAACCTGGACATGCACAGTTTTGCTCAGGTTCAGATACCCCTTATCAAGAGAGCTTTAATTGGAGACTTTCTGCTCTGGCCTAGGCCAGGCAGGTGTCTGTGATGGGGAGCTAGCAGTACAGCTGCATTATAATTAGGAGAGGCTCACAGAAGGGTTGCTGAGCTTTGAAGGCATCTGTAGCTGTGTACTTCCTTCACAGAAACCCATATATGACAATGCAGGTGAGAGTATAGATTCATATTATCATAATCAGCTGTTCTCCAAAAACCTGTATCTTGCAGCTGTCTCTTGAATTAATTGGTATGACAAGAACAGATTGATGCCTGAATGTCTGTGTTTTCAAGGAAATAGGGCATTTGAAATTCAAGCTAATTAAAAGCTGTGTTACTGTCTTCTGGGTATTTATTTTTCTATGGGAAATGGGTTTGACTGTAGTTGTAAATGTAATTTCCCTAAGGAGTAAAAACTCTGCCTTGAAAAAAAAAGCAGTATTCCTATATAAAAGTGCTTTTTCACCTCACATCTCCTTTCAGGGTTAAGGCAGACATATTAACATTTTCTAATAAGAAAGTTTTTCTGACTTAGTGTTTTGGAATTTCACAGTCCTGGAGAGCTAATTTCTCTCTCCCCTTTGGCGCCGACACTATTGATACATCGCTAGCAATTAAGATCTTTATTTTGTTCCATGTTGTCCCATTTTGTGTCCATGAGCAGTCTGAACACATTGTAATTAAGTAAGTTCAATTAAAACCAGAATCAGTTTTTTAGGCTGCAACACTACAGGTTGCTATTTGTTTGTGGTGGCTATGGAGGAAATAATGAAATATTTAAGCAACATAATAGGAATAATGGGAAAACAGTCTTTAAGGACTGTCGTAATTTAAACCCAGCCGGCATCTAAGTGCCAGACAGCCACTTGCTCACACCCCAGCTCCCTTGCCTCATGAGGATGAGAATCAGAAAAAAACTCCAACACTTTGTGGGTTGAGAGAAGAACAGCTTAATAATTGAAACAGAATACAACACAATAATATGAATAATATTAATTATAGTGATGAATAACAAAAATATAATAATAACAGCAAGGAAAAGAGAGAGAGTAATAAAATGCAAGAGAAACAAGTGATGCACAATACAATAGCTCACCACCTGCTGACTGATGCACAGCCTGATTTTGAGCAGCAATTGACAGCCTCCAACCAGCTCCCCACATTTATATCTTTTTGGAATATCCCTTTGGCTAGTTTAGGTCAGTTGTCCTGGCCATGCTTCCTCATGGTGTTGTGTGCACCTGCTCAGTGGCAGAGCACAGGAAACGGAAAAGTCCTTGATTCAGGGTAAGCACTACTTTCCAACAACTAAAACATCAGTGTTTTACCGACATTATTCTCATATTGAATCTAAAATACCACACTGTACCAGCTACTAGGAAAAAAATTAACTCAATTCCAGCCAGAACCATGACAATGATGAAGAACAAAACATTCATTAGTGGGAGAGAAGAAAAATGGCTCACAGAAAATGGCACAGGGCTGTGACCTAGAAGAGCTCACACTACAAAATTAAAAAATTGTGTAACTGCCTTTCACTGGTCATTGGCTTTGGTTGTTTTTATTATTATTATTATTATTATTATTGTTCCTATCTGTTTCTGAGGAAACATTATCAATGTTTCCTCCTTTCTGAAATTATGCTCGCCATTACAGCAGGAACTCGAAGTGCTAACTGTGATTTCCCCTGTATCTGTACTGTGCAAACACAGGAGTCAACTTTTCCTGCATCTAAAACAGCTTTGGAGGCAAAGTGTGGTCCCAAGTTGTACATGACCAAAGTAACAGGAGCAGGATTACACAGGGAGTCCTTCTGAGTCAAGGCTCAGGAGGGAAACCAGAAGCCACATCTGTTCTCTCCTTAATGTCAGATTATTTGGCTTGCAACCAGGATGGTAAAGTCATCAAAGAGGCCTGTCTGCATGAAGAGTCCCTCTCAAGCACATTGCAAATATCCATTTTGTATGTGTAACACGTGGAGGGTCTTGTAATTACAAGATTTTGCTGATTTAGTTGGCTGCTCTTCACACAAGACCTTACTGAATCCACAGCCTTTTTCCTGCCTTTCGCAGTTAACAATGTTACCAGTAGGAATTCTAGCAGGCCCAGATTTCAGACAAAACATCTGAAGATCAGTTCACTGGAAAAAAAGTCTGGATGCACTCTCTGGAGTTAGCTCACTTAATGACCTTGACAAGAAACATATGAGGCACAATCTGCCATGTGCAAGTTAGAGCACTCTTGTGATACACCAGCGCACAGGGAAATGACAGCAGTTGATAGTGGCTCTCAGATTTTGAACTACTAAATGTAATTGATTTACTCTTTTGAAAAAAAGCCTGCTGTATTATGTGGTTGAACTCCTCAAAGGAGTATAAAATAGCATTCAAAAAAACCACTAACACATAACCAAGGTCTTTTATTTAGATGTAAGCAATAGAAGTGGGGGTGAGAAATGTTCTACAATCTGCCATATAGGGATTTTTTTCAGAAAAATCTCAACATTGGCCCCTAAAAATGTTTAACTGTATCTCTTTTCTTACAATCTGAGAAATGTTTGAAAACCATACAGCCAGTTTTGTGCTGCCTGCTCAATTGCAGAGATCTGGGATTGTTTGATAAAGACGGGTCTTCAAGAACCATTTTGTGAAGTAAGATTTTACATCTCTTTTGCTTGATAAGTTGAGTGTGCGCTGAACAGCCCTGTGTTCAAGACAGATCCAAAAAAAGGCCATCCTTGGTAAAAAGCAAGTCCTTCAAAGAAAAGTTTTGAAAGAAAATAGCTGGAGAACACAGAAATCCATCCGTATTTCGAAGAGACTGTGCAGCCTAACTATAATAGTCACAAAATGTTTCAAAAGCATTTAAAATGCCAAAGAGTCTTCAGTATTCCTGCCATGGTAACTCTCTTTCAGGTCCGTGTCATCCTGCTGAATTGGTGTGCTTGGTTCTTACGAATGAAAAAACCTGGGGAAAATATAAAGCCCCTCTCCTGCAAATACAGCTATTCCAGTCACCACCTGAGTGTAAACAGCATGGAGGTGAACGTCCTTCCCGGGCACCAGTCCAGCAACGGCAACACCATCTACAGCTACCACGCCATGGACAGCCCGTGCTGCCCCCAGAAGAACGACCTGGGCAGCAAGGGTGGAAAGATGACTTGCCCCTTAGCAGAAGATATTGAGCTTGTGCAAAAGAAAGCTTTAATGGATACTCTTCCAGTGATGGTGAAGATCCTGGAGGAAGTCCAGTTCATAGCAATGCGGTTCAGGAAACAAGATGAGGGTGAAGAGATCTGCAGTGAGTGGAAGTTTGCAGCTGCTGTCATAGACAGATTATGTCTGGTTGCATTTACCCTTTTTGCCATCATTTGCACATTCACAATACTCATGTCTGCTCCCAATTTTATAGAAGCTGTTTCAAAGGATTTTGCATAAGGTTTTCAAAGATGAGCATGATAATCAAAAAGTGAATATTGCCAGTAATTTTACTAGATAATTTAACTCAAATAGAGAAGTGTACTTATATGTGCTACCATACACAGAAGGGGATTAAAATAAATTCAGGGCATAATTATTCCTGATGTTAGTGATTGTAGTTACTGAATAGTAAATATATTGAACTCTGTTACTTATTTCATAGACTAGTGCCACATGTAATTATGTCATGATCTGTGGTAGGTGATAGACAAGAATTCAATACATTAAAATACTACAATGTATTTATTACAAATTAACATTAGTATCAACGTGTTACTATGAATTTGTGAACCTTCAGATATTATTAATTTAAATAATCATTGACGACTATAAGTTTTGCATAATTTTGTTGATTTCAGTACGTTTGTGTTTTATAATTACTTGGTGTGGCTGTGACATGCACTTCTCAAATTTGAAAGACATATCTCCACAGTCTCATGATGCTGTATATTGTATTTATGAAAATAAACTGTCATCATATTAGCTCAAACTAGCACGATGACTGGGATGTTTTCTTGGTAAATTTGTTAATAATGTATCTTTCTCAGAAAATAACATTTTTTTTCTTTTAATTAGGACATATTGGTTGTGACATTGAAAAGAAAATTCTTTCTCCTTGCTGACAATCATATATATCGTTAACAATGCCTTCTTAGCTGTCTCACTTCCTAACTGTTTCTGTCACCTTGGAACCTTAATTAATTTAAAATATCTCTGCTCTCTTGGAACACAGTTGCCAACCTAATACTGACTAAACTCTGTGCAATTAGGGCAGAATCTTCTGTCTCCATAGCATGTAGGAAATGGTCCACAAATTTAATTTGGCTCAGATTTCCTACCTAGTCTATACCACCAAAGCAGTATTTTTTAAAAATTCTATTAGTACAGTCTCCTTTCCTTGTGGTCAGTAGGCTTTGTTAAAAGGACTGTATAAAATACTAATTCTATTTTGCTGAACTGTAATGTATCAACATTTATTATCAATTTGCTGTCCCTAAATATTCTCTAATATAATGGCTTTGTATTAATAAAATATAATTGAATTATGCCACTTCTTGGAATATAAGGGGTAAAAAGCACTATTCTCAATAACAGCTTTTTTCCACCCAGTACTGTGGTGGGAATGACACCTCTGTGTGATTTTATTTTCCCTGCTGATGACAGCAGAGCTACAAAAGAACATGATGGTCTGATGTAGACACTTTTCCTCTTTGGGGGTAACACAGCAGTTCTCTGTTCTTCCAGGGTTAGTAAAAAAAACATTTCCCCTATCTACATGATGGGATCCTTCCCACCATCACTGTTGGAGAGAAAGAAGATGATCATGATTTTACTCAATGGAAAGTACTTCCATCTAAAAGGTGGTGGTGAAGCTGGTAATTCTACAGACTAAAGCAATATGCTACGATTTCTTTGAGGAAAAGGTCCCTCAGCTTTTCCACTATCACCTTTACTAGGGGGTGATAATTGACTTTAAACAGAGACTTTACTATTTTGAATGTTAAACCTCTGTAGCTATAAGATTAGATCATCACAACCATGGATTTATCCTACTTCTTGGAGTTATGTTCAAAAAATCACCGAAGAAGGTCGACTTAAGAAGGTCATGACTACTGTGGCCAGTTTTGTATTTCACATAGCTTTTGTGGTTACTTCAGCTCCATCTGCAACTCCAAGTGGTAACAATGGCTGATAGTAAAATCCCCTACTGAAAATTCTATCGTATTTCAGAGAGATCTTACTTTCCTTCATAGAGCACTAGTGCTCTAAGTAACTCTTTCCAAGCTTGCAGGAGAAAAATCCCTTTATATCTGGTTCTGTCTCCTGCCCATTTTGCTGCTTCTGCTTACAAAATTGTCCTTGCTGAAGTACAGAATGTAATTCAAGAGGGTTTTTCCTAACTGAAACACCTCAATGAACAGCATAATTCATTTGGGAGTTTGTGTTAGTTATACCAGGCTCTTCTCTTGGACAGCAGCTGAAGGACTCATTTCATTTTTCTGTTAGTTAGAAGTCTAAATATCCAATTATTTCTGCAACTTCTGATGAAGGATGCTAAATGAACTTTGAGGCATTTGTTCAAGGACAACTAATATTTTTGCTTGAAAAGCATTTTTTAAGGTAATTTCCAGTGACAGGATAAAAAAGGTAACAGCTAATGTTAAAGCACACAGTCACAATACCTTAGCTTCCTAGTGCAAAGCATGTTCCCTTACATGAAACGAGTTGATGTATAAGAGTATTTTTAACTGGCTGTGTACACCTTCAGATCAGAAGGAAAACTATCTGAAAACAACAGTGAAAAATTAGTTTAAATAACTTTTTTAATATCTAGAAGTTGGTGCAAATAAAAGAATTCCATTTATAGGCTATGACTTCATACTGTTAGATTGCCAAGGCTGGATTGTCTCTCATTGAAATGTCCTAAAACTCAAATTGTATCAGTGGTATGCAGTTTACAACTCTTTACACTGGACTGAAACTACTTGCTGATTACTTTTTAGATTACATATGGGGCAGATTCTTTTCCTATCCACTTATCACTTGGCCTTTTGAAAGGTAATAACATTGTTACCACAAAATTTGTAGAATGAACTGGTGTAGAATAGCACAGAAAAATGGTTACTGTACATAGAGAACCTTGCAGAATACAGTGTGAACCAATATAAGATTTTCCTGAGAGTTACAGTGCACTTGGAAAGATTGATACATACTGATTCATGGCTCTCCATGGCATCACCAGTTAGTGTCATGGTGTATTTAATTCGAACAGAACAAAAAAATCCCAAATTGATCACAAAGATTAAATGACAACGAGAAACTAACCCATAATATCCTTTCCAAAATCCAGGCACTTACAGAAATGTTACACAAGGAGTAATGACCTTACCATCCCCTGGTAACACAGGAACGTGATTGTAAAGGTCCTTGTGCACTTTATCTTGCTGAGGAGCACCTTATTTCCCAGAAGGCATGGTGGGTTTCTGCTGTGAAGTTATTCAGCATAAGAAGATGAGAATCTGCCCTGGTTTATTCATCAAACGTAAAGAACTGTTCATATAATCAGACATCATTTTTTCTTCGACTCATGAGTTACTTTAACATATCTTGATATACCCAAGGCAGTGAGGGTTTTTTTGTTCTTGTTAGAACATTTTTTTCTTGCAAGTTTTCTATTTTATCTGCCACCATGAGAAATACAGATGTGTAACTTCCAACAGCGAATATCAAGTATTTCTATATTACAATAAAGCTACATACTTCTTTCATTTGAAATTAACTTTTCAGTATTGACGATAATAAAGAAGTAGAGGATCATCATCTAAACCCATTACTGTAAATTACCAAGTGCCTAGGAAAAGAGGATGCTATGAATCAGAAAATAGTTAATGAAGAACAGGACTAATCTGGGATTTTAGACAATGAGAATGTCAAATACTCAGAAATCCCCAAATACTGTGAAATCCCCACAGATACAAATAAAGGCAAAGCCTGCTGAAATGCCTTCCCTTTTGTGAGGCTCCTCTTGGCAGAATTCGGAAGGAAAATTTAGAACTCTGTAAAACACTTGGTGAGGTTACGTCTAGGTTAAGAGATTGGGCTGAGCAGTGATCCTCTGGCTGAAAGGCTTCCCAGAATTATATATTTAGTTTGGAATTAGATGCTAAGCAAGGATTTCCTGGTGTTTTGGTTTCTTTTCTTGATGACAAACAGGCTAAGGGAGAAAGGACATGAAACATTCAAAACTCCAAGTTTCAATGTGGGTAAGAAAGCACGGGCTCAGAAAGCTGTTTCCTTTTCTTTCTTGTTGAACGAGCTAGAGGATATGAAGGGCTTTGCACCGTCGAGAGTAGAAGCGCATCTTTGGTTTGTGTTTGATAACACAGCTGTTAAAGCTACACTCCATCACAACTGCTTTCTGCCACCATTCAGATGGTCTTCAGATCTCTAATTCTGACTCCTTGACAAGTCTGTTGAATCATACAAATAATTCACACCTTTTTTCTCCTGTCCCAGTATGGGAGCAAGAGTGGCTGTGTCTCAAGTGCTTTCAAAAGGTGCTTAATCTTAACATCCAATAACAGAGAATTCAGTTTCCCTAATATATCATTGGCATATTTATTACTCCTTGTTAATCTCTAGCATATAAATGAATCTAGTAGTCTCAATCACTTTAAAAAAACACCTTTCATGTGACAAAGCAAAATGTCAGGATTGTTAGCTGATTAAGTATGAATAAAAAAAGTCTTTATAGTGATAATCATGATCATTATTAGCAATCAAAGTCCTAATCATGGCACAGTTATTTTAATATTGGGGATATTTTGATCATGTCACAGACAATTTTGGAAAAGAAAGTTTACTAGTTCTTCAACACATAGAGAATTAATTTTGTGAACAGAAGCCTCTGAGTTACACAGGCTGTCAGCACACTGCCCTGTAGATTTTCATTTAATGGAAGAAACTGATGAAGGCCTTCCCAAGTAAAACATAGTTTTGACACAAACCAGATGGACTTGTCTGACTAAAGGGAAAAAAGTGTTGAACAAAAAAAAATGCAAATACAATTAGAATGCAGAGGAAAAAGAGCTGAATGGTAGTAAAAAACCATGCATTCATTCTGATGGCAAGCTCTAAAAAGAGATATTACTGAAAAAAAGAGAAAGTTCAACGTTTTTGGTTTTCAAAACACATACTTAGCTCATACAGATATTATATATTCTTGGGTTTTTAAATCCATTTATGAGAGAAAACAGGATCTAAATTCCAGACCAAGGAGAGGAATATGGTACTGTGATTTTAGGAGTGTCTATTTCCCTATACAGAAAATTATTTTTGTTGAAATAATTTGCATGGTTATACAACATCCAGAAAGGGAAAGTATACATGACAAGGTACAGTGAGTTCTAATCAAAATAAATTTAAAGATTGTATCTGTGACACTCGGCTTTCAGACACATGACATTGCATTCCAAAATTTTCAAGGCATTTCCATTATTAACATTCAATGATAGAACATAAAAATGGGTAGGTATCCTCAGGAATCTCACTATCCTTTAACTGGCTGCATCCCTCAAGGTTAAAGCTGTACAGTCAGCTATTTTTGTCAACAAATACCACTGGGAGTTTTTTCCCAGAAATGTCATGCCAAACAAAGGAATGGAAAGACTTTTTTCACTGAAAAAAAAGCATAAAAAAGCAAAACAAAAAGGCAAAATAAGTTTCTTGTAATGTTTTGTGAAATTGTGGAGGAGAAAAAGTCTTGATGGTGTTTCAGGTAGAGATTTCTGAAATCTATGAAGCACATTTGTCTCGGTTTTGAAAGACAGGTGTCTGCTAAGGAAGGCAGAGGCCCCCTTTGAAGTGGCAGATATAACCCCTTTTCCCTCCAAGTTATTATATTTTGAAATCAAGGGCCTTTAGGCAAAGATGTGGGAAATAGGAATAACAGTTCTTTACTCTATATATATATGTATATAACCAGTCAAACAAAACAACAACAACTATGGCAGTAACAGCAATCACAAACCCAGTGCCAGCCCTTCTCGGCTGTCAGGCCCTTTCCCCTCGGGTGCAGTTCCGCTCGCAGCCGGCAGGGGCGCTGGCGGCTCCCGGTGAGCAGGGCAGGTGCGATGGTTCCCCCGCGGCTGCAGGGGGCGCTCCGGAGCGAGCTCGGGAAACCCGCGGCTCTGGTGCCCTGGGATCCCGGGAAGGGATGGAACAAAGGCTTCACAAACCCCTGGGCAGCTGATCCCGGGCTCTCAGGAACAGCAGGCTGAAACGGCAGGCTGGAACGGCAGGGACGGACGCAAATCCCGGGTGGCAGGCGAGATGTATCCAGATGGGAAAAACCCACGGAGGCCCAGGCAGGCAGGGTGAGCAGGGCTACAGCGTAGCGAAAGCTCGAAGCAGCAGCGGGGCAGGGCAGCCACAGCTCGGTCTCCAGCAGGGCAGGGAAAGCGGCTTTTGGGGTCCCGGCGTTGCTTCCAGCAGGAAGAAAGAACGGCCAAAAAGAAAGAAGCAGCAGCTCCTTTCTCTGCAGCTTCTCTCTCCGGACGCTCAGAGCGAACTGTCCCCACACCCAGGTGTAGACAAAGGAGTAGCCAGGCCCGCCCCACTCCCCTTTTTGTCTTTCTTAAGTACAGCTTTTTGTCCCCTAGCAACATGCATATGGGAGAAAATTCCTTTAACAGGAAAACCTAAGACTAAACTAAAACCCCAACAACATTATAGTAGGGCAGATTGTGTAAGACAAGGGGAAAGGGTTTTAAACTACAAGAGGAGAGTTAAATTAGATGTTGGAAAGAACTTTACTGTGAGGATGGTGAGACACAGGAACAGGTTTCCTAGAAAAGTTGTGGATGATGCCCTGTCCCTGAAAGTCTTCAAGGCCAGGTTGGATGGGGCTCTGAGTAACCTGGTTAAGTGAAAGGCGTCCCTGCCCATGGCAGGATCATTGCAACTAGATTATCTTTAAGGTCCCCTCCAACCCAAACTATTCTGTGATCCTGTGATTCTATGGTTCAGTGACCCTATGTCAGTACACACTGACATAGCTTTTCACTTAACATCCTAGCAAAGGTTTAGATTTCATCTTTTGTGCATTCAAATGTTCACTTTACAGCTCAAACAAATAAAGGATTTGAACAGAAAAATGGAATTTTGAAGAAATCCTTAC
This sequence comes from Corvus hawaiiensis, assembly GCF_020740725.1. NCBI lineage: Eukaryota > Metazoa > Chordata > Aves > Passeriformes > Corvidae > Corvus > Corvus hawaiiensis. Next base: position 31,374,347 of record NC_063255.1, read on the forward strand.
CTGTCATTGGCAAGTGCCGGTCCTGGTTATGGAGAGCTGAATGTCACAGCTGGAGATCAGTTTCACAGTTCCCCTGCAGTTCCGACTAAGTCACTGGGAACAATGGATTCATTTGCGTAGATGAGGAATCTCTGTGACTGTGTGTTGTGGTTCAACCCCATCCACCAGCCAAGCACCACTCACAGCCATTCTGGCTCCCTGGGGAGACAATCGGAAGGGTAAAAGCTGGAAAACTCACAGGTTGAGATCAATTCAGTTGCATAGGGAATGCAAAAGCCACACGCACAAGCAAAGAAAAATAAAGAACTCATTCACCATTTCCCAAGGGCAGGCAGGTGTTTTGCATCTCCAGGAGAGCAGGGTCCCCTCATGCCTCACAGTGACTTGGGAAGACAAATGCCATCACTCCAAACGTCCCCTCCTTCCTCCTTCTTGCGCCCAGCTTGAAACACTGAGCAGGATGTCAAATGGTCTGGAATATACCTGTGGCCAGTTTGGGTCACCTGCCCTGGCTGTGTCCCCTCCCAGGCTCTCATGCAGCGTGACCCTAGGCCAGCTCTGTCTGGGCAGTTGCGTCCCTCATGGTGGGTGCTGAGCTGAGAGAAGCCGTGGCTCACGCAGATCCAAACTGCACAAGTTGTCACTCCCTCACGTCAGCCTCAGTTCCCGTGGCAGAACTCGCATGCCCGCTGGACGCTCACCTGCGCCCGAGCCTGCGAAGAAGCCCGGCTCCCTGCCCCTCTGCCCAGAGCAACACAGACACTCCCAACCTCTCCAGGAGCTGCGACACAACCAGGGCCACGGCGCCGTCCCCAGCAGTGACACCACTGCTCTGCCCCGTTTTGCCCTCCTCTATTCACAGCTGTGAGCCTGTATCTCCACACGAGGTTGTGGCCTGGAGATAACAAAGGAAGCAGACTTTTGCCCAGTTCCAAACCATGCCACAAACGCCATCCATGGGTCTTCCCAGGTTTAAGCAGCACCTGACCATTCAGAAGCAAATGTAGAGCCTATCCACAGGGTGAGAACAAAGTGAGTCTTCCAATGAAGGTTTTATAGAGTATTTATTTTGACTATCAATCTAAACAAATGAGAAACTACAAACTATGAACTGTAAACTACAAACTACAAAAAACTACAGACTACAAAAAAACAAGTGGCCTCTTCCAGGGCTAGTATCTCCTGTCGGCCATAAACTGCTGCGCTGCCATGATCAGAGGCATCAGGCTGGAGGTCGGCTTGGCTGAGGTTACAAACGGATGCTGCCCAAAGAGAAAAGGAAGAAATTAACTTCTGCTTTCCCAACTCCACTCCTCACGGGCCCAAACAGGCTTTCTCTGGTTACCAGAAAGATGTAGAAATGAGGGCACTCTCTGCACCTCTGTCTCCACGTCAAGGACCTTGCTACCATAGGAAAACATGGCTCACAATCCCACAAATCCATTAATCCTGCAGGTGTCTGCAGCTTCTTGAGATTTTTGTTGTGCCCACATTGTGGGAATGCAGCTTGCATGTTTTCCCTTCATCAGGATGCTCAACAGGCTTCTTGAGGTTGCCCTTTTCTAAGTCATGGGCTATTTCAGTTGTTAAAAAAAGGTGAGGAGCGTAAGGCATTCCTCAGGAAACTCCAATCCCTTGGAGAAAGGCTGATCCCCATAGGATTTTGGCCCGTGTTCTGAAAACCACTGACACAAGTGGCTGACAGATTCAGCGCTGGCACCTCCCTCCACAGCAGGGACAGCCGAGCGGCACTTTCTGCCGCTCCCTTTCTGCCACAACGTCGTCTACATGGCTGTGCCAGGCAGCAATGTGTTGGGGTCCCTCCCCTGCCGTGTAGCCCTGGGAGAGGGGCCCTGAGGGCACAGACACGGGGCTACCCTGTCCCTGCTCAGCCTCGTTCCCATTGGTTGGTTTGTGCTCCCTGCGCGGGCAGAAGGACCCTTGGTCCCGTGACTGGAACAGTTCCTGAGCAGAGCCCCGGCCATGCGGCTGGAGAAATAAACATCTCTCTGAAACAGCTAGCAAGAATCTATCTGTCCGTATATATTTCCTTTCCACGGGACTCCTGGTTTGATATATGCGTGTTGCAGGATCCCCACTGCAACAAATGGTGGAGATTTGAGAGCAGAACGATCCCCGATCCCTAAGCGACTGATTTGTGTGAGTAAACCCTGGAAACTTTGGATTCCTCTTCTTGGTTTTGCTTTGCTATTCCATATCTGAACTATGGAGGAACCGTGGGAAGACTCTTGGCTCTCAGAGCCGCATATGGACATTTATCTTAAACTTAAAATGATTCTTGAACAACGATTTGTAAATTTTAGCTTGATTCAAGCTCAAAAGAACTGAAACACTTCCTGGCATGGTTGTTTAAGAACTTTTTCTATGTTTCTTGGGATTTAATTCTTACCAAGGGCTTTTGGAAAACCGTTTGGACACAGTTAATATTGGAGTCAAAATATATGCCGATGGAAGAATATTTTCGTGAATATTATTTAGTTACTGAGACTGTTGAGCAATGTCAGCTGTGTCCTGGCGAAGGGAAGCGTGGCGCAGGGACCGTGCGGCCCAGGCCACGTGCACCGAGCGCTCTGAGAGCAGCAGCGAGGCAGTTCCCGCGCGCGGGCGGAGCCACGCGAGCCGCAGTGTCGGTGGCGGAGCGGGGAGCGGCGGGACCCGGCGGTGCCTGCACGGTCCTGTGCAGCGCGTGGTGGAGCGAGCCCCGTGAACGCCCGGCCGAGAGGGGCGGCGCGCGGGCGGCGGCTGGCGGCGGTGGCGGTGGAGCGGAGCCGCGCCCAGCCGAGACGCGCGCTGGAGCGGGGCGCGGGGGAGTCGTCGCTCGGGGGCCCGGCCGAAACGTGGGTGCAGCGCCCGGCAGCGGCAGCGAAGCTGCGACCAGAGGAGGCGACGCACGGAGAACTGAGCGGCGTGGCCCGGCCCGGCCCGCGCAGCCCCGAACGCGACCCCGGGAAGAGCGCGCAGGCACGAGCAGCCCCGACAATTCCAACACGGGAGCGACCGAAAGAGAGAACAAAGACGCAGCGAGACAGAAAACAGCAGCCACTCGGAAAAAGGAAAAGATCATAGCAACTAAGACCTTAGGGATAGTAAAATGGTATAATGTTAAGCAAAATTATGGTTTTATAACAAGGTGTGACAACCAGCAAGACATATTCGTGCATAGAACTGCTATTAAAAAGAATAACCCTGAAAAATGCATCCCAAGCTTGGGAGATGGAGAGGTGGTGGAATTTAATATTGTACTAGGGAGAAAAGGGTTACAAGCATCGCAGGTCACTGGGCCTGATGGTGTTCCTGTAAAAGGCAGTATATATGCAAAAAAACCGTAGTCATGTTAGACAGTATCTCCATTGTAAGCCCCCCCTACAGTTTCCCTTTCCTAATCCCACCTTTCCCTTTTACCCTATGTCCTATTACCCCCAGTGTACTCCCAATCCGTTTTTTCATCCATGGTTTCCCTCACAAAACCATGCTTTTGCCAATTGTTTCCCCAAAAATCCCTTTCCAATGCCGAGTGGGGGATGAAAAGGGGGAGGGAAGAAGTTAAACCCTCTCCTGCCTCAGTTTCCCCACAAAGCATGCTCAGAGAGTTCTGTCTCCCTTCTGTCAGCCCTAAGATGTTCCAGAGAATCTGTTTGGACATTTAAAGACTCAGGAGGGTGGCTTGTTTTGTTTTGAAACTGTTCTTGTTATGTTTATCCAGTTGTTTTCATTCTCCTTTTATTAAAATAAAACGGGTGAGGTGTTGGGGTCCCTCCCCTGCCGTGTAGCCCTGGGAGAGGGGCCCTGAGGGCACAGACACGGGGCTACCCTGTCCCTGCTCAGCCTCGTTCCCATTGGTTGGTTTGTGTTCCCTGCGCGGGCAGAAGGACCCTTGGTCCCGTGACTGGAACAGTTCCTCAGCAGAGCTCCGGCCATGCGGCTGGAGAAATAAACATCTCTGAAACAGCTATCAAGAATCTGTCTGTCCATATATATTTCCTTTCCACGGGACTCCTGGTTTGATATATGCGTGTTGCAGGATCCCCACTGCAACAGCAATGGGCCAGCCTGGCCAAGTCCTGCTCAGCTGTCCCCACCTTGGTGGCACAAACCTCTACAAGAGGGGCAGGAGGGCCAAGCCAAGGCCCCTCTGAGGCTCACTGGGAGCTCCCCAAAGCCCCTCCTTCCCTTCCTCCCTCCCTTCCTTCCTTTCTTGCTTCCTTCCTTCCATCCCACACCCAAATCTCAACATTTTTGCCAGGGGGTGGTTTCACTGGCTTCTTCCACCACCTTTTCAGCCCTCCCTAGCGCTATTATTCTACTTCACTTCTTTTGCTACCATATTAAACTGAGTGTGTTCCCAAAGTACAAAACTGGGCCACAGAAATGACCATCTCAGCATGGAGCACCTCTCCTCTGAGAAAAGGCTGAGACAGCTGGGCTTGTTCTGCCTAGAGAAGAGAAGGCCTTGGGCACACCTTCTTGCCGCCTTTCAAGACTTCCAGGGGGCTTCACAGCATGCTGGGGACATGTTTTTTTGCAAGGACACTCACATTAGCACAAGGGATAATGGCTCTCAACACAAAGAGGGCAGATTCAGATCAGGTCTAAGGAAGAAACTCTGCGACGAGAGTGCTGAAACACCAGCATAGGTCGCCCAGAGAGCTGCTCGCAGCCCCATCCCTGGGAACATTTGAGGTCAGCTCAGATGAGGCCCTGAGCAACCTGATCTACTTGACGACGTCCCTGCTCCTTGCAGACCACTTGGTCTGGGTGACCTTGAAAGGCTCCTTCCAACCCATCCCCACCCAGGATTCTCCTTCATTTTTCTTTGAAAAGCCCCGAGACTGGAGATTCTTAGGACTGGTGCCCCTCCGATGCCTTGGATTGAGCGGATGAGAAGCCCCTGGCTGCGGGCAGCTGGTGCACCCTTTTAGTGCTGTGAAGAGCTGAAAACCTGAGGGAAGATAAAGAGGAGATGCTTAAAGCTGAAATTCTGTTCTAAAGCTATGATGTATCAGAGTACCCATTGTAATTTCATGAAGGCATGGGGGGTGGAGCGTTCAACTTGTACTTGTGAGCAAAAGCACCTGCGCTGAGTAAGGCAGATGCTGACGCAGCTGTAATTTCATGAGAAGTTTGAACAAGGAGAGATGGACCAGATGAGGACTTTTGCTCCAAATGGGAAAGGAGAAACCTCAGTTCCTAGAGATGCTCCCAGAGATAGTCCTAGAGATGAAGATGAGGAAGACCCTTTGCTCCCAGGGAAGGAAAAGGGCCTCTGTTCTTAGAGATTAAATGCTCCCAGAGATGGGTGAAGAGAACTTTTGTTTCTGAACGGCTCAACCTTAAAATTGTACCCCAAAAAACTTCAAGAGTGGACCCTCAAAAGCAGTTGCGGGAAAAGCTGCAAGTCGGGGGAAGGGACTCACATGCGAGCAGAGAACCAACCCGGGCGGCTGGCTCGTTGTGATAATGTTTTCATAGCATGGGCAAGAGAGACTCCTCTTCTTAAATGGACTGAACAAGGTTATTATGAAAGTGGTAAACAGACTGAACATCTCAAGGGTTGTCTTTCTACATTGTCAGTGGGAGAAGGGAGAAAGGTGGGGGAGGAGAAGTGTTCTGAAGGTGTGGTATGATTTTTTTTTCTTTCTTCTTTTAGGTCTGTTAATAAACTTCTTTATATTCTTTCAAATTTTGGTGCCTGCTTTGCATTTCTCCTAATTCTTATCTCACAGAAGGTAAACAGTAATGAGTATTTTGGACCAAACCACTACACTAAACTGGTGTTTCCGCCCAGTTACAAACCGAACCCCCTACAAATAAAAAGGCTACAAATGCCAAGTTACTTTTGTTTACTGGCTGAAGGAATGCTTAAGCTCTCAGTACCAGTTAATTTATTCCTGATCTGCTCTATTCTAAGAAACACAGCCAACTTCTCTACAATTCCTACCAATAGCATGGATGTAATGAAATACTCATGGTTTTGTTGCTTACAAGCAGGTTTGCTGAAGCAGCATGGAGATCGAGGAGGTCTAGATACCAAAGCACAGTCATATTTTGAGTGAAATGTGGATCCTTGCTCTCCTTTCTCAAGGGCATCTGAAGGGTGATTGAGAGCTTTGAGTCAGGTGTCTACATTCACACCTCAGCATCTAAATGCAAATTGTTGCTGTTTTACGTCATCTTCAGAACCTTTGCTTTCCACAGACATAAACTAATGGTTCAAGTACTTTGACCTCCATAAAACACACTGGGACTCATTTATAGTTTTGTACAGAAACACTCATCTTGTGTTTTCAGCAGCAACTTATGGACCCCATGCTTGCTCACCTTTCTAAAATTAACTTGGAGCATTTGGTGATTCACTGCAAAGTACAAGTTAAAGTACTTATGTAATATGAAAACAATAGACTGAACTCTTCCAGCACTTGTTATATGGACTGGCTGAAAGAACTCTTGATGTATGGTGGACATATAAGTTGCTGAGACAATGGCTTCAAGTTATTATAATCAGCAGAAAGATTTGTGTAATAGCAGGATAATACAGAAGTAACTTCTACTTTCTGTTTTGCTTTTCAGCTATTTCAGAGCCACCATGAGAGATGTCCTAAATATTCAGAAACATCTGTTAAAGAAAAAAAACCATAATAGGCTTCAGGGCAATTAAGATTTTCACTATAATGTAGTAAACATTCCTAACGTAAGGATTTAATGAAAATTATTAACTGTGTGATTAAGGGTAGCTTAAATTAACTGTTTAGATTACATCCTTTCAAACTTACTACAAAACAGAAACAAATTAAATGCCTTCAGAATGATGGTCAAACCAATAATAGCATTCCTATAGGCAAACAGGGGCAAGTGTTTTTGAGAAAAACATGGCATGAGAGTGAGTGTATTGATCTTGCTTATGTATCAAGTTCACATTATTAACTGCAATTCCTATTTGGAAACATAAAGCAGTATTTCTAAATGGATTTGGAAGTCTTAAGTGATTAGAAAAATCATCTCTACAGCTCAAATAAATTTTCCTGATGAGGTATCGTAGCAACAGTATGCAACTTTTGTTCCACTAGGGGAAATACCGTGTTTCTGGTGAACTGCTTAAATTACACATTCCTTACATCTTACCATAGTTTATTTTCTGAAAGGACGTTTTAACACTCATGTCACCTAAAATGAATAAATCTCACAACTGGTTATATGATCGCCCATAACAGAGGGGCCAGTGGAAAGATTTGCCTGCCTTGATTTACATCGAAGTATTGAAGAGGGTTGGTGTTTGTCGGCATCCAGTCTCACTGAACTTGGTGAGAATAGTTCCACTGGCTTGTCTGTATCTAGCCATGAGATCAGTATTTTACCACAAAATGTCCAGCACTTGCTCTGACCCCAGGAGCCTGGTCCCTCTTCCCTGTTCCCTGCATTTGGAAACAGAAGAACTGGGAAGAGCTCAGCTAGAGAAGGAGCTGAACCCAGCTGAGCTCACTGTTCATGCACTTCATTTTTCTATTAAACATTTTCTCAAACGCAAGAGGTTGTGGTTTTTTTCTGATTAGAGAAACTGAGGAAATCCTGAAAGAAGGTGCTTAACCAGCTGAATTTACCACGACCCTGGGATTCTCTCCTGCTGCTTTTCTGAGTTGTGATCTGTTGATGACAAAGTGTTCCCCGCTGTGCCTGCAAAGGCAACAGGGCAGCAGGAGCCGACCCAGTATTTTATCCCACCCTCCTGATCTGATGTCTGGCCAGATCCACTGTTCGCAGCACTGGCCAGCGTGGGGCACTTGGAAAGGTGCTGCTAACACTGTCATTTGTCCCAGCAGAATGTTTTTAAGCATCAGTCTTAACAGTGATTACTGCTTAGGGGTCTTACTTCTTTAGGCACTTGAGTTATAAATCCCAAATGCTTATGCTGTGTTGCACTTGTCTATACTTAGCAAAAGAACTTTACTTCAGAAGGAAAAAAAGGTGTTTTGCTTAATATCATGTGCTTTGTATTCACTAGTCAAAATGTCTTTGTGAAGCTGTTCAAAGAACAAATGAGAATTCATTGCTCAATGATGGTTTATACAACAACTTCCATTGATTAAATGTGATTTATGATCAGGAGTTTTACTCTTTTTAATATTAAAGTACAAAAAAAAATCATGAGTATTAGAAGCTTTGGCTTTTAATGCTATATGTATATTTAGTATTTCATTAGGTAAGCTCAGGATCACCACAAATCCACTTTTGTTAGAGGCAAGTTTATCAAAGAGAAAACCAATTTTCATTCTTTTTAACCAATAATCTTCACAATATAGAACAGCAGCACCAAGAAGGACAGAAGCAAACCTGTCATACCAGGAAGTTTGGACAAGATGGTTCTAACAAGTGCTTGAACAATTTCATCTCTGTTTTTTCCTGATCCATATGCTTTTGCTCATGGCTGCAACTCAAGGATTATTATAATTAGGGTATTTATCTCTTTATGCTCTACAGAGAAGAGAAAAAAGAAAAAATAGGCATCCTTCAGAGAATTTTGCAGAAGCCTCGTCCTGCCTTTTCTTCTTTTTTCTTTGTTCATAGGAAACACTTCCATGGAATATTTGGGATTATGATCCTATTTACATGGCTCACTCCAAAGTTTAGTTCTGGTATTCTGCACCAGCTTTCTAGTTACTCTCAGCTATTTAGTAAAAGAATAATTACACTGGAAAAATGCATTTCCTAAATTTCATTCCCAGAAATATACTGTATATTTTTTTAATTCTGTACCATGTCTATTCCATTGAATAGCAGACTATGAATAATATTTAAATTCAAAATAGATGCTTAAAATCAGGTTAAAGTGTTTATTAATACTTCAAGCTGATCATTCTAAAGACAATTTTCACTGATTTCTACATAAAAGAGCTTATTCTTCTCAGTATGTTTCTAATTTGACCATTAAACTCCTTACATATATTATAAAATGAGACCTTAAACATGAGGAAATGAGTTAAAATTCTAATGATTTTACTTCACTATCTTAGTACTAGATATTATTAAATCCTTGCTGCAAGCCCAGAGGAACAAAGTTTATTAAATATTGTGTTATTTATATTCCCTATTTTCTATGAGAAGAGTTCTCCTTTATTTTGCTAATAATTCACCTTATTGCTATAGAAACCCAGTTTGTGTAACTAGTTTTAATTTTTGGACACACACTGGAGCTTTTTTCCCCAAATAGAGACCTATGAGACCAGTAAATTGATTTGGTTCAAAAACTGCTTCTAAAAGCTGAAGATGATACCATCTTCACCAAAGGACTGGTATGTGTTTTGTTGCCTAATGGATTTAGAATAGATATTTAAATAATTAACAGTCTTGTAGACACTGTCAGACAAATGGCAGAAATATAATTTACAGGTCTGGTTACTCAGAATGAGACAGGGTAACAATGTTTCTAAATTCAAAAGTGGTCATCATTAAATACAACAGGTATAGGAACAAAGTGTATCTTATAATCTCCTATGACAAGCAGAAGCAAAGATAAAAAGAGATGAGATGAAATTACCTGCCCAGGGGATCTGTGGTACAATCAAGAACTGTACAAAATCACTGCAATTCTACCCAAAAGCCTTAAGCATTAACTAATATTTTTTCCTTCTTGTTTGTGTATCCATTAGTTTATATTTAAGGTCTCAAAATTGTTATCCTGTGTGTTTCTAAGCATATAATATTACTTTGATTCAGCTGCTATAAATGTCCTGCTTAAGAAGATTTTAGAGGATTACTATGGTCCCCGTAGGAAAAATGAATAAGATTTAACAAATATAATATTGAGAACTTGGATATGAACAGCTTCTTAATATTCCTTCAAAGTGTTCCTTTGTGAAATCAGAAAGTATAAAACCACTATCCCGTGAAAAGTGATTGGTTTGTGCAAAGCCATTGTATACATATATGCTAGCATAGAACATAAAATGTATAAATATTAAGAAGTTATTTATTAAAACCTGAGTTGATAGGAAATGGGCGGAAGAGAACATCCAAGGATCCTCTGTTATGCAAGAGAAGCCAGATCTAACAAGTAGTACAGCCATTTCTCCTTATTATTTTTGCTTAACAAACTGTGATTGTTAAATCAAATTTGCCCTTTAATCTACAAAGTGTAATTCATTTAACAAAACTATTTTAGAATTGTATTTAAGAAAAACCTACAAACCTGAAATATTAAATTGGTGCTTCTTTGCATTCTAAGGAATTCTGCATCTGCAATCAGAAGAAGGTTTCAATGTATTCTTTAAAGACTTGCCAATTGCCATGCGCATGAGAAAGGTACACTCTTGTTGCAGAAACACATACATGCAGATATATATATGACATCCATATTAAAATATTTTCTTGTGAATGAAGTAGGAAAAATTGAATGACAGCCTATACATACAATATGTTATCAAAATAAACCAAGGATTTTCCTTAGAGTATCTGAAGATATACGTAATTCACGATAAGAAAATATCTGTGGGAAGACACTTGCAACTGCACATGGATGGCAAACATTTTCATAGGTAGTGACAGATCACGACCAGCTTTTGCTAGTCTCAAGCTACCATAAGCAGCATTTTAAAAAAATCTTTTTAAAAGTTTAACTTTCACATGTAATATATTTCCAAGCATTATGATTTAAGTAAGAAGATTTTAATATAGAATAATTCCTCACTCAGTTTTACGCTTGGAAAAGATAACCATATTTTCTCTTGATGGAACAATGTAAAAGTAGTAGCTGCATGCAAGGCAGCTATTTGAATGACAAGTGACTTGTGATACCAGTTACACAAAAGAAACCAAACAGAAAGTAAAAAACAATACAGTTTTCCAAAGCCTGACTCCTGAGCCAAAAGCCTGACAGGAGACTGCTTATATATCTTGATAAAATATAACATATATATAAGCTATATATATAAGCTATATATGTATAGCTTATATATATAGCTTATATATCTTGATCTGCTCTTACATACCATGTCATTGTTTTGGGGAGCTCTGATGCTTTAAGGGTATCGTCCATCTCAGTCAAGGAATGGACTAATCAAATAAATGCACAGGTATCAGGATTCAAGGAATTCCTGAACCTTGTAGGAATACGTAAACTTTTTAATTGTGCTAAATCCAGCAGGACCTCTAAGGACTGAAAACTACATGTAGTATATAATAAACTCTTTATACAGCCTGAAGATCTGTTAATTTTTTCCCTGATTTTCACATCAGGTTTACTCTGATCTGGAATGCTGGTCTGTAAAACCACTGGAGCAGTTTCATACGTGCCACATACTCTTTTGGTTTTTCTAGAACAGATGGTTTCAGAATGAACCCTGAAATTGAGGGGTTTGTTCCCATTTAACAACCCAGATGTTATTCTGGCATACTCTGTCTTGACTATGGAGGACAATATGAAGTTTGACACTCTGTCACACACATCCCCCAACTGTTCTGCAGACAACACACAGATAACAGAAAAGATTTAGAAATCCAAGATCTGTTTCAAGTTTGAGCACTGAAAATTAAATCCCACAGCTAAAGTGAGCCAAATGAATCACCTGAAAGGGAGGGAGTTCATTTATTGCTCTCCTGCTCTCTGATGTGAAAAAGGAACTAAATAAAACAATTAGGCCAGTTTATCTATTTTCAGGTAATATTTTATAAAGTAATGCTCTAATAATCTACAAGCAAGATTCATGATAGAATATTACTAAATAATGCCAAGCCTGGGTCAAGAATGCCTCCCTGCAACTCTGCCTGCTGATCAGAAAGTTTTGCATGTTGGAAAGGAGGGACATCAGCTATATAATTCACCATAGAAAATAACAGTTTTCTATAAAAATACCTGTAAAGACTAGAACTGAATTCTAGCATATTGCTCGGATGCATTGACTAAGCTTGATCCTAGCTGAAGATCATTGCTTCTCTGTATCACATAAAAGAGACAAGAAAAACACAACTATTCACATTCATGGAGTAAAAATATAATACCTGAGGCTGAATAAATTATTCTACTCAGATTGTCGGATAACTGAAAATTTTTCATCCTTTCCTTGAAATACACATACCTGATTCTGTATATTTGTCATGTTTCAATGTGCCAGCAAAAAAAATCTTTAAGACTTTACAAAGGCTGGGGCAGTTTCAGATGTGGTATTGACAGATTTCTACTGAATGTAAAAATGCACAAATAAATATTATTTTATATTTATAAATATTATGAGTATTCTGATTGATCTAGGAGATTTTTGTTATTGTCATGTACACAAAAGTGGAAGTGCCTTCATATCATAATCAGTTCTTCTCAGTTGTCAAAGTATAAACCAATATTGGTAGTACTATAAAATATCTATGACAAGCAATAAAAATTATGTAAATGTTGAATATTTGACATCATATATAAGAAATTGCATACCTGATTTGAACACGGTCATTGGTGCAGCTGCATATTTATGCTTTATAGCCTTTATTTGCCTCATGACCCATGTGAACAAACAACTAATTTGGGTCATCTACTTGTATATGTGCCCAATTTCATATGTAAACAGAGTCGATGCATATGCAAAACAAACACTTGTTTTCACTTTCTTCACTTGCGACTTCAAATTATGATCTTTAGTGGGATCATCAATATACATTAACTGTTTTTGTCTTAATTTAAGATAATGATTGAAAGGGTTTTGAATTCTATATGGAAACACTAGTTTCTTAGTAAGAGATAAATAAAACGTACTAGACATGCAAATCTTCTAAAAATAACTTGTATCAGCACTGTTTAATTACACATGTGCATGCAAAGAGACTCAAAGACACAAAAAGCATTTTCATTTGGCTTATCAAATTAAAAGTGGAAACATTCTCAAGGGAACAAAAAAAATGATGTCAGGTATTATTATGTGCTCTGAATTTTATCTCAAAGGGCAAGTATCTGTGATACAGTAAACAAGAAGTAGAGGTTAATAAAGAAGTGAATATGAGAGGGGTAAAGAAATGTTGTGTCTCTTAAATTTAACAGAATTCAATTTTTTTCATGACAACTGCTAGAAGAAGAATAAAAAAAGAAATCTTTATATGGTCTGTGCTGAATGACCATGGAGATGTTTTGCAGAGTTTGTCTTCAAGGGCTGATACATCTATTTCTGAGAATCTAATTCTACGTTACCATGTGGTTTTACTTTTCCACACATTTTTTCTGTCATCAGTAGCTTTTTAAGGGACTGGCAATTAATGGAAAACCAGATTAGCATAGCTGATATTCTCCTGGATGTTACATTTCTTTGAAATCCTTGGGTAAAATCTAAGAAAAAAATCTACATTTTTTCTCTAGAATGATAAACCATTCAGGAGTCAGGGCTATAGAATACCAAAGTAATACAGCTGGATCGTCATATTTCATAAGGGAAAGGAATGAAATAACAGGAAACAAAGAAAAATTATTTGAATGGAGACAATTCATTCTGCACAAAAAGTATCATTAAAATAACCAAATATTAATGTAATATTCTCTAATACAGTAAAATGTTTTCAAAGGCAATGTGATGGCCTCTTATGACAGTGTAGCAAAGCTGATGGATGAGGGAAGAGTGATTGACATTATCTGGACTTGTGCAAGGCATTTGACGTGATCCCAGACAACATCCTTGTCTCTAAACTGGAGAGATGTGTATTTTCCAGACAGAGCATTTGGTGGATAAGGAATTGGCTGGATGTCACACTCAAAGGGCTGTGGTCAATGGCTCAATGTCCAAGTGGAGACCAGTGACCAGTGGTATCCTCAGGGCTCAGTACTGGGACTGGCGCTGTTCAACATCTTTTTTGCCCCATGGACAGGGGGATCGAGGGCAAGTTTGCCACTGATACCAGGCTGTGTGGGGCAGTCAAAATGCTGGAGGGAAGGGATGTCACACAGAGAGACCTTGGCATGCTTGGCAGGTGGGTCTGTGCAATCCTCATAAACTTCAATGAAGTGCAAGGTCCTGCACCTGGGTTGGGGCAATCCCAAGTACAAAATCAGTCTGGGTGGGGAATGAATAGAAAGCAGTCCTGAGCAGAAGTACTTGGGAGTGTTGTTGGACAAGGAGCTTGACATGACCTGGCGATGTGCACTTGCAGCACAGAGAGCCAGCTGCATCCTGGGCCACATCCAAAGAAGTGACCTGCAGGGCGAGGGAAATTAATCTGGCTCTCTATTCTGTTCATGTGTGATCCTACCCAGAGTGCTGTGTCCAGCTCTCCTGAGATCCCAACAAAGGAAGGACATGGACCTATTGGAGCGAGTCCATTGGAGGTCCACAGAGATGATCAGAGGGCTGGAGCACCTCTGCTGTGGAGACAGGATGAGATAGGTGGGAATGTTCAGTCTGGAAAAGAGAAGACTCCAGGGAATCTTAGGGTATGTTCCAATGCCTGGAGGGGGCTACAAGAGATCTGCACACAGACTTTTTACAAGGGCGTGGTGTGGTAGGACTAGGGGGAATGGCTTTGAACTGAAAGACAGTCGGTTTAATGGTAGAAAGATGGCAGAAGTATTTACTGTGAGGGTGGTGAGGCACTGTGACAAGTTGTCCAGAGAAGCTGTGGATGGCCCATCACTGGAAGTGCTCAAGACCAAGTTGGATGAGGCTTTGAATAACCTGGTCTTGTGAAAGGTGTCTCTTCCCATGGTGGGCAGCACTGGAAATAGATGATCTTTAAGGACCCTTCCAACCCAAACCTTTCTGTGGTTATATGATTGTAGTGCAAACCAAATCTGTCATCTAAACAAGCATTTACTGTCTGATATCGAAGAACAAATCTTTTGAAACTCATAGTGGGGTGCATTCTGCAGATCAAAATGGATTGTGCTTAGGAGGGATGCTTGAAAACACTTATTTCAACAAATACATAAGGGACTTTATCTTAAGCTTTGCAAAAGAGTTCAGAACAGTATGCCCAGTTTTGGTTTGCACCTTCTAATGTATGGGGAAGGTGACTATATAAAATATGCAGTATTGGACAGGGAAAGCCCTTTCATATTTCAGCAGAAATGAGACATTTGAATAGAAGCTCTGTCTCATCTTCGCAGCCATTTTTCTCTGTTATACTATGCACAGTTACCTTGGTTCCCTTACCATTACTGTCATAGGTGGAAGCTATGACTCCCGTGGAATTTGGGGCAGCAGTGATGCAGTCTTCAGCAGCCTGAATTTAGTACCAGTGTTGACAGGTATGAAGACAATGATAATTGAAGTGAGTAATACATCACCAATTCTAGAGCAGAATGTAAGAGAGGTGTTTGTAACAGTGAAAAACTATAATAACCTTGCAGAAGAGACTGCAGTATTGTGAATGCCCTGTTCAGTAACCTGTGGTGCCAGAAATAAATTGTCTAAATCTGTTCACTGATTCCCTCAATACATTGAACAGATGCCTGGTCAGCCTTGGAGGGAAAATTTCAGACCTAAAAATAAGCAGACAGTATTTCTTTGCAGATGTGATGAAGGTATGAACTCAAGCTATTGTGTATTGCTTCCGCTGCAGAGGGTGAGAGTACACATCTGCTCCCTTCTCTGCAAAGGCATGAAGATTCTCTCTATGGAGGGTCTTTCTGTGAAAGCAAGAAGGAGATAATCAGCTGGGTAATGGCTAACACACTCAGTAGACAAGATAATGGTAGAGTTCAAAGAGGACAGCAGTAAAGCAGTTGCATAAGCCAAAGACTCTGACTATGACTGAAAATGGTGAGCTGTGAAAGCTCCTTACTGTAAGAAAAAGACATGGCATTTTGTGTTAGAAGATAAAAATTGGAAATTTACTTTTCATCTTGGAAAAGGGATGTATGGGGTAAATGGTCTCTGTTAATATGAGAAATATAGCTTTTTTTATATATACTTTTTTTTGGATAGGAGACTTCAAGAAGATTACCTATGACTTGATAGGCAGCATGTAAGAATCTTTAACTACTCTGTATATGAGGACTATATGTGGAGCTTTTAAGTTAGAAAGTTCTTCATCTTTCTGAGAAAAAAGAAAAAGAGGTTTAAAAAATCAAAACCTCTGAGTCATATTAAGAATATTTCAAAGGCACCCAATCTGTACTCATTAATCTATGAGTCTGAGGTCAGTAGCGACCTCAGATCCTGGACTTCAGTTACTACATCCTTTGTTTCACTGGGTGCTTCAGTTTTAGACAGTATGTGGAATTCAGCCCACCTAATTTTAGCTTTCAGAAAGAAAAGGGCATTTCTTGAACCCTCCCCAGTCAAAGGAATGAGAAGGGCACCTCACTAAGGTCACAATAAATCAGGAAGAATATCTAAAACAGATGGAATAAACATGTTAAACAGATGGAATATGCTGTGTCTACACAGTATGTGTTTTTCCTCCTTCACCTCCTTCTCCTTGCTTTTGTAATAGATACTAGAGACAGCTCAGAGAATAGACCAATTAGCTTTATGCCACAATTAAGCAAAATACTTCTGCCTGTCAGTAATGAGCACTCACACTACCTTTAGTTTGCCACAACAAGCCATATTAACAAGAAAAACATCTTTGGGTTCTGTAAATGCTTTGCAGCTTCATCTGGCAGCCGGTTGGTCATGTCAGTTCTGGGCCATGTTACATAACCTGCCTTCTGCAGAGCTCCTCTTTTCTGAGAAATGCCAGAAGCAGACAGCCACGACACCGCAGTGTGATTTGCTGTACTTGTTATCTAACTGAGGGCAGCCCACGGCCTCTGCCTGCCTTGGCAATAAAGGCTTCAGGACAGTATCACCATCATTAAATTCACACCAGATGTTCCAAACGAGATGCAAATGTTTTCCTCTCCTTCTCTGTTTAAAGTAAAATGTAGGATGTCGTTCTGTGGACTGGGTGTTGTGCAATTCTAAAAACATATAATAACCAAAGCACAGATCACACCTTGTCCGCTATGGCACAAAGAGGTATATCTGATGATCTCGCTATGTGCTATGGCTGGAAATAGCAACGCTCAGAAAAATTCCTCTGGATTGCCACTACATTAATTCTTGGAAAAGCGGAAGCTGTCCGTTCAGCACTATAAAAACTGTTTAAATGGGTCATTGAATTCTGGAACCCCTCAATCTCTGCTTGAATGCTGGTCTCTTGATTTGGACTCTAAAACAAGTTTTCATAACTTTTAACAATTTTTTTTTCCACAGCTTCTAATAGCCCTTGTTAAAAATTTTCTTTATAGATGTATATATATATATTTTTTTACACAGATTCTTCCAGATTTTTTCCTAAGTGGAATGAATGAAAAGGGTCATGCAAGCATTTTTTAAGTTATACCAGCAATTTTCTCAAGAAAATACTTTCAAAATCTAAAAAGAAAACAGATTTTTGCTCCCAGCTTTTGAAACCTTTAGTGTACAGTGATATAAACAATGGGAAATCTTGTAAAAACATTTAAGCTGATTTAAGGATTTAAGCTGAAACCAGTGGCTCTTTATTATGTATTTGTCATCTTAAAACACATAGCTTGGCAAGTTGTCATTGCATGACTGAAGAAATATGACGTTGTATCTATGAGAATTGATATAAAAGAGAAATTCCTGCCACTTTAGGATGAAGCTAAATAAAATTTATAACACTGGTAACAAGTAAACTACTGCTGTCTGTAGTGGAAAACAGGATAAATATTGACTTACTGCAAAATC
This sequence comes from Corvus hawaiiensis, assembly GCF_020740725.1. Taxonomy (NCBI): domain Eukaryota; kingdom Metazoa; phylum Chordata; class Aves; order Passeriformes; family Corvidae; genus Corvus; species Corvus hawaiiensis. Next base: position 31,392,022 of record NC_063255.1, read on the forward strand.
AGTAAAGGAACATTTATAGTATTTTTATTTAAAAACACTTTCAACAAACAGGATGAAAAGAGACTATGGAAGCATATCTATCCATGTGTCCACTCCCAGTCTGTGATCTTATGCTTCAAAGTTGTAGTATATTAATTGAATTGCTTGGAAACACAGAGATGGTTTTTTCTTTATGTGTTTTCTTCCTTTGTCTTGTAATTTTTTAAGTTACTTTCAAGTAGTATCAAACATTGTGTGCACCTTTCTTCAGAATCATAATTAATATGATTGATGAGAGGCTTCGTAGTAGGGAAATAAATACTGTACTGATTCCTTTAAACTAGTCACTATATAAAATCTGCAGAAAATGCTATTACAATTGCAAAACTCTCCTAAAAAACAAAAATCCTAAGTATGTAAGAATAGCTGTTTTAATGACTGCCTCTTCCTATGTGCTTCAGTACCTTCAGACACACCTGGCTAACAGCACGAAAAAATACCCCAAAAAGCCCCACAAATGCCAAAAAATATTTTCCTTTGTGTTTTGCCAAAGATATATTCTTAAAAAAATGTAGCTGTCATTTCTGTGAATGCTGGCCATATGTCTGCATGAAGTCCTTTTGCAGGTCCATTAGATATATGAATTCAAAGAAAAAACCCTAACTGTATATTTAAATTTTCTTTCAATTTTTTTACGGTCCTTTGAAGTTAACAGATGGGCTCTAGCAACATGGAAACTAAATTTCCATTTTCTGAATGGAATAGATTTATCTACAATGGGTTTTAGCTTTAGTCAGATGGACATGCTGATTATATAACAAGTGGCATTAAAATTTTGCAACATTTGAGTGTGGAAAAGAAGTGATTTAGAGCAGAAAAAGATGTAAAATAGTGGTCTTGCAGAGACGGGCATAACCGTGCCATAAATTAGCTGGAAGTTGACTGAGTACATCCTATTATAATTTAATGGTCTTGTTTAGCTATTATAATATCCCATTTTCAAGCAGCAGTTACCTTTCCTAGTGGGCAGAAAGAATGGCCAGGCAGGAGAGCCAGCAGCTTGATTAAAAAGATAAGGACTGTAAAGGTAAGCAAGTTCAGTAAGCATGAAGAGAGAGGATAAAATCAGAGAGATCATACAGTGTTTATTCTTCAGAACCTCTTCTAGGTACCCTTGATTGGTGGCTTGTGCTTTCCTAATCTAGGGGTGTTTTCTTTCCTTTTAGATTTCATATAGTATGTTTTTTCAGTTTGCTTAGTAATGGCTTAATCTGATGCCCATCCTCCTCTTTTAAGGTACTCTGTTATTTCTCTTCTGCATTCTTTTGATTTTCTCAAATAAAGCCCCATTATTTCTTTCTCATTTACTTCTTTTCCAGCATGAAGGTTTCTGGTCTATTTAATTGTTCCTCATTTAAAAAAAAAAAAGAAAGTTGTTTTACACCTGTGATGATGCTTATTGCTCTTTTCTAACCTTTTCTAATGATGCAGCTTTTGACAGAGGAGGACAGGAACAGCACACAGGACTCGGGAGGACCAGCACTGATTTGTACAGAGGAATGGTGTAGAACTCTGCTTCTCTCCATTACTTTCCTTCAGCTTTTTTGTCCTTTCCTTACTGCTGCTTTTAGGTTTTCATAGAATTGTGTGTCACAACTTCTCAGATTGCTTTGTAGGAAGAATTAGGATTTTTTCCCACATGTATTATTTAAAGTTTATCTACATATCTGCCACTTTATTATTCATTTTACTGCATGAGATTCTTCAGCAGGTCCTCAATTTCCTTTTGTTTTTACTCCTCTGTATATCTTCAATGCTGCCACCTCATTGATCATCCCCTTTTACAGGGCAGTTACAATTGTAAGGAGCACAAGTCATCTTAGCAAGGAAATTAATGGGGTTTCACCTGTTACTTGCACCTCCATGAATACTATTCTGTCTTTGGTTTTGTGTTTAACCAATTACAGACACTCCTTCTTATTCAGTGGTTTGCTTTACCACTCTTTCATTGGAGACTTTGCTGAGTACTTTGAATGCCAAGAGCATTACCACCCAACTGGTTTGCACCTTTAACTCTTTCAAAGACCTGCAGCCAATCTGTGAGCCCTGACTTCACTTTACAAAATGGAATTCCCTTACTCTATGATGCTTCCCCAGAGTACTTGTTTATCCATTCTTAGGAAAAATGGATAATAATATGCTTTAGAATAAATTGAGTCATAGAATGAATCGTAGAATGAGTAGTAAATTCATTCTATGATTCATAGTTTTTTCAAATTCTATCAGTCTCAGCGAAGACCGTTATGTAGCTTCCAAGAACGCCTCTTGAATTCTTTTTAAAAACTGGTGTCACATTTGCCACAAAGCAAACTGCAGATGCCAAGGCAATTTGAGCTGGTCTATTTACACCTGAGTGAGTAGTGAGTTTCATCCTTGCAATGGCCCTTATTACTACTCTGTTCTTGTTACTTGCAACTCTCAAATATAGCAGGTGTTCTATCCACATCACTTCTGCCAAAACTAAAATTTAAGACAGAACAGAGAGGTTCTGGCTGGGAATTACTCAAAGTTCATCCACCAGAATTAAAAATACAAACTGCAATTTATGCTTTCTGTCATAATCATTTTGTCCTTTGATCATTTATTTAACTGGAGATTTACACTTCTGGCTTCTGCTACCATTGGAAAAGATCTATTTGTGATTTTTTTTTTTTCCCCACAACCTCCTCTCTGGGATTTTGAGTCAAATAAACCACATGTTTTTGAAAAGCAAGGGAGGATAGGAGTTTATTCTGTGTTTCCTCAGAACCTACATTTCCATTCCTGAGACTTGATACAGGTACCTGGCTAATTTACACACTATACCACACTATAAACTAACACTAAACTTACAGAATGTCATGACTTGTTGGAACTTGGTATTCTTCAGGTCTTCATTACCTGCAGTGATGACAGTTCATCCCATTTCACGTAGTCATAAATAAGGTGTGTCTTACAAAGTAAAGGAAAATAACTAAAGACACAAATGCATCAGTGCATAAAACCAGCATCCACAAATATATTTATTAGAAAACAACATAAATATTTTATCTGAGAGATTCTATATGGAAATGGTTTTTTATTTCATTTTGTGTTTTCTGAACATATTTCATTGGCAGTATTTGGCAGCACAGGGACAGGACAGGTTTTACAAAGCAGAGAGCTTAAATGGAGATGGAAGTTCCCATGAACTGAAATACCTGAGAAACAGCTGCTGTTGTTTAACCCCAGCTGTTAACTAAACACCACACACAGTCACTCAGTCACTGTCCCCTTGGTGGGTTTGGGAGAGACAATCAGAAGAGTAAGAGCTGGAAAACTTGTGGGTTGAGATAAAGACAGTTTAATAGGGAAAGCAAAAGCTGCACACACAAGCAAGAAAAACAAGGAATTCATTCATCACTTCCCATGGGCAGGCAGGTGTCCAGCCATCTCTAGGACAGCAGGCCCCCATTACATATAATGATGACTTGGACAGACAAACACCATCACTCCAAATGTCCTTTCCCTTCCTTGCTCTTCCCCCAGCTATTGTTGGCTGAGCACAAGGCCATGTGTTTTGGGACATCCCTTTGGTTAGCTGGGATCAGCTGTCCTGGCTGTGTCCCCTCACAATTCCTCATGCACCCCCAGTTCACTCACAGTGGGGTGGTGTGAGAGACATGAAAGGCCTTGGCTCTGTGTAAACACTGCTCAGCAACAGTGAAAACATCCCTGTTATCAGCACAGTTTCCAACACAGATCCAAAATACAGCCCCATACTAGGTACTGTGATGAAAATTAACTATACCCCAACCAAAACCAGCACATGTGAATAGCTTGTTCTCTTGTTAACTTTGGCTTAGTGCACTAACGCAATTTTAGCTGACACAGTATCACAAAACTAATGAAAATGAGCACTTCAGTAATATTTGCTAATTCCTATATCTGTGATTTGGGAGACAGAATAAGCAATATTCTAATTGCACTTAGGAAACCTACTTGGAATTGGGGACTTTGGGGTTGGTTGAAGGTCCAGAAGAATGAACAAAAGCACAAAAAACACAGAAAACTTATGGGAGATAACAGTTAAGAATTAAAACTAAAGGCAGAAGATAATTATTGAAAATTGCAAAGACAGTAATTATGGGTTGTTTGTGCAATCATATCATGGCAAAAACAATCTTCTTTTTTTGCATATAATTTTATCACCGTGGCTTGAATACTAACATCCCTTTCAGAATCACTGTTATCTATTTTAAAAAATTACAAAAATATCAAACTAATAACAAAGAAATCGGAGATTATGGATGTGTAAGCAAGGTGAAGTGGTGAGGGCTGTCAAAACGAGCACCTGCTGCATTAGTGAAAGAGAATACTGGTAGAAGAGTGAATTTAGCAAAAATGATGGTTTGCCCATATGTCACATAGACCTTTCTCTGATTCCACTCCCAGGCTTTAAAATAGGATAAGTCTACAGTTTTCCAGTGGATTGTCATTCGCTCTTCCATAAAATAACCACATGTAAGTAACGTGGTATATCTTAAAAAGCCATAAAAATGGGAATGGCGTGAAGGCTACTACAGCGTAGGTTACATTTTGCATTACAATACAGAACATTTAAACCTTAAAGCATCTTTCCATTTATCCCAAACTGTAAGTGAGAATTGCAAGAGCATAACTCTTATCTGACATCAACTTTGTGAAAATACACTGTAATGTGGCATGAAAATTACATTCTTGGCTGGGTTAAAGATTTTACGAGCTCCTTTAGAGCAAACTTCCATGTAAAGTTGACTTGACAGTTTACCAGAAATATTCCATTTCCTGGTTTTATTGCATCCTATTTAATTTTTTTCTGCAATAGAGCCTTGGCTTTATCCCAGTGAAATTGACTCCAGTTTGCAATACAGCAAAAGTTTTATGAGTGCTCGTAATAAGCAAAATTCTGTATCTGGTCCCTTTTGAAATAGCAGAAGCTTTGGGATTTGCCATTTTGAAAACTCTGGGTCTTAAGTGTTGAAATCAGGGTTTTCAGTCTAATAATTTAGACCTAAAATGAAAGTGACTTAGTTTTCCGAAGAACTAAACACCACCAAATCCGTTTGCACATCATTTTGGCGGGTAGCGGCTTAAAAACCAGAAATCAAGGCATCATTAGGCATTTAGTTGTTGTATATTACTTTAGACACATCGTTCAAAAACTGTTACTGTTCTTGTAAGTGTGAAGAATTACATAATATACAAAAAATTTGTAGAAATATATAACTATACTTACACTATGCAGATGAAATCTCACCTTCTTCTAAGATGGCAGTAAAATCTTGTCAGTTGTTGCGCAGCTAAGGTTTTGTGCATGGCAATGTAGCATCAAGTATTTTGACACAATAAGGATACATTTAGAAGAGACTGGCATCTTAAAGGGACCAAGGAGAATTCTTTTTCAAATAAGCCTAAGGAAATCATTTCCTAAATATCACTAAAATTTTTTTATATTTGATATTAACATCTGTAAAAAGCTGCCTGACAGCATGTGCAATCAAACAGTGTAATCGATAACTTTCTGAACATCCCTGCTTTTTGTGAAATTGCAAGAAACTTCAATTGAGTCAGGACCTGTGCTCAAGACAAACACTAAAGCAGCTGAGGAAGACTTGTCTTTATGCAGAGGTCCAAATCCAGCTTGAAGATTCTCTATGAATTTTTCTCCAAGATTTGCTATTACAAACTCAGGAAGTGCAGAGGTGATCAGAGGAAATAATGGTACAGCTCTATATAAATGCAGAAAAGATGAGCAAAATTAATTGTAACTTACTAGAAAATCCATTGCTTCTTAAACAATACCTGACAAAATCAAATGCACCCTATTTTTTCATCATGATACAAAGAGAAAAATAATTAAGAATTAAAAGAAAAATCAATCATCTAGGATACTAATTAAAAAATTTACCCTGTTTAGAAACAACTGCCTCAGTATATCCACAAGCAAAAGAAAGAGCTCTCTTCAATCTACTAATTCAAATAATATTATCTTTAACTGTCAATGCTTCAAGAAATTGAGGTCAGCTTCTAGAAGCTGGACCTGCTCCATCTCACAGGAAGGAACTACAAAAGAGCAGTCTTTCCAAGTAGTTTCACTGAAGCCACTCTTCCCACTGTGTTCACAAATATAGACTGTAAATGGCACTGTACAGCCCTAAAAGGCCTCTAAAAAGCAGGAAGAACAGACAGACAACCTTTCAGATCTATGTTCCTCCGCAACAGCTATGAATCTATAAGCTAGTCTGGGTCTGCCTTATACCCAGCTTGAACTGGCTCATAGAGAGCCATGCCCTCACTCTTTCAGGACTCATATTTCATGACTCCTTTCACGGAGAAGTATTGGAGTTGTAGAACAGGTAGAATTCAAAAGGAACCATAACTTTTCGGAAATAAAGAACTTTACCATAATTAATTTCTGAAACTTGATCAGTCTCAAGTCTCAAGAAGCTTTTGTCACATTTTTATTTCTTTCTTCCTCGTGTTGCTCCATAGGAAAGGGTCCCTAACCACAGTGTCCCCATTCTGGATGAACATGAATTCCAAAGAACTTTATTTATGAAACTACCATTTTCTATGCCATGATTGTCTAGTCCATACCATATCAATAAACCCACATCTAGGTCATAAATATGACACAGATAAAAGAAACAGATTTTTTATGCTTCTAAGATAAAAGCCCTTGGAACTTCAAAGTGAACACTCATATTTTATTACATTCACTGGGAACGTGGTGAACAAGGATTAAAACAGTAATCAGAAGACACATACTGCATAAAAATCAGTAAATAAATCTTTGACCCTTCTCTGAGCAGGAGGATTGGTCTAGGTAATCTCTTGCGTCTCTTCTAACCTCAGTGAATCTGTGATAAGAAATGCATTCTTTCTAGACTGACAGCCATGCCCATCTTACTGCTGGAGAAGGTTCTGTGTGTGTGTAGAGGTTACTACAGTATGCTTCATCAAACCAGGGCACAAACACTAACATGGTCTGAGTTTGGGACAAGGAACAGGTAAGTGTGGGAAGAAGGAAGAAATACTCCACACACTCTTTTGCATTGCTTCTGTGGAGGTGGAAAAGGAGTTTCAAACTGTCCCATCAAAGTGTGCAACAAGATCCTTTTATGCAGGCTGAGGAAACAGAGAAATGGGATTTAGGAACCTACTTACAGACAGAACTGAGCTGGTGTCTTTGAAATTGTTCAAAAATACATCCAGTGAAATGAGACACTGTCACTATTAAAAATCTACTTTTAAAACAATGGGTTGAAAAACCACAGAAGGATCTTTCAAATATATCTTCCAGTTTCTTTTGTTACCTAATTGAATGAAAATAGGACTACCAATCCCATCCTTCTGAATTTCATTCTGTGCACTTCATCTCAGTCATGTCACATAAATCACATCATGTCCTCAAGCCATGGCGCATCCAGTTTAACAAGGCAGTGCCCTTGAGTAGAGAAAGAATAGTCAGTGAAAATCAAAGAAAGAGAATTAGAAATAAAAGGTTAGGAAGTGTATGACTTTCAATAGGCAAAATACAAGCCTATAAAACAAACAGCATTATGAATAACATTCTATTTCCAAAAGGGATTTGAACACATTCCTTAAGTTAACTTCTCAAATGAAGGAGAAGGTGCATTTAAGCATGCCTAGAAATACATTCCTACATTCCACTCATATGCTGAGATACTAATCTGAGTATACTTGCCTAGATTCAGGCCAGCAAATGGCAAGTAACTTAAAATAATTCATGGCTTAGAGGATACTTTGCCTTGGAAAAATATTAATTGTGGTCCTACATATTAATAATTTTAAGTCTAAACTCTAGAAAACTTTCTCCCTTGTCTATAAACACCACCGTAAGCCTCAGATGTCTAATCTCTGACAGTTGACTTTAACCCAAGCCTGTTTCAGGGTACCTTAACCCCAGTCAGAAGGCCCATGGAGGCAGAATTCCATTCCATATCTCTAAATTCCTCTCTTTGCTGTAGGGTTTCAAGGCATGGCATAAAGGTAGACAGAACTTTGTCAGAAGCTCAGGAAGACCTCAACAAACATTGGTGCGTATCATGTAGAGAGTCTGACTAAGCTGCATCAAGAAAAGCTTCTCCAGATTATCATTCTCTTCAACAGTCTTAGTAGTTTTACTGAATAGCTGAAAGAAGAAGACTTAATACAGAATATGCACTTGGAGTAAAACATGAACATTTTTACAACTTCAATGACCTCAATTAGTTTCTCATGATATACGAACAAATAGAATGAATGCTTATGTGAGGTACAAAACTAAGAAGTTTGGCCTGCATTTTAGGGTAAATTCATAAAATTAATACTAACCCCATCTTCTAGGAAATATTTTGAACTTTTTTTTCTATAAATATTCCAGTTTGTAAGTGTAGAAATTTTAGTGCAATTTAATAAGATGCTATCTTGGGGCATTTAAAACATGAGTAATGCAACATGCTATTTTCTTAACAGATATACTAAACAAAGTTGCTAAAAATACTTCAAACAAAACTGATACACAGGATCTGTCTCTGGCAGACTTGCCATCGCAAAATGCATGACAGATCCTTGAGTGGTGACAACCCAGTTGTTCTCATGAGTAGCACTCCTTTTCTGTAACATTTCTTCTGCCTCTTTCAGCCTCGTACTGTAACTAGGAACTGAACACTGGAGAAAACTTTCTTCTCCCAAGGCTGAAGTGGCTACATGGACAGCCTGTCAGAGCACACTTGATATGTAAATGTTAAGTCATGCTGAAGGAGACCTGACTCCACTTAAATTTCTCTTTCTCTCTCTTCTGTTCACCAAAGGCAGAAACTCAGGATGAAGGGATATTTCTGTCTTGGGTACTGTGCACTTCCAAAATAATGAAGTAATCTTAAAACCCAGAGAACTCTGCAGTGTTTTTTTGGCTTCAGAGCTGCAGAATTTAATACCAAGAAAAGGTAGCAGGTAATATTTATTCTACAGGCACTGTGCCAGCAAATCATGTAAACTGACTTCCTGATCAAAAATTCTGAAGAATTCTTCTGAAGAAGACAAAATTATGTAATATGTTCTGAAGGTTTTAAAAGTAATCAGTTGATGACCTTTACTTAGGCAAAGTAACTTCTCAGCTCTGCTTTCTGAGTGGTGCAGAGGTATCAAAGTTCTTTTTAACTACAGAGGGACAGCCTACATTCTCAAAATGTCAATTAAATTACGCCATACCATAAAAGTTGAGGAATGCCTTTTATGAAGAAAGCTCCACAGAATATGTGTAAATATAAGTTATTTTCCAAGAAAGGGCAAGGTACTCAATTCCTTAAGGCTCCCTTATTTAAAGAATCATAGAATAGCCTGGGTTGGAAGGGACCTTAAAGATCACCTAGTTCCAACTCCCCTGCCACAGCCAGGAATACCTTCTGCTAGATCAGGACGATCAAAGCTCCATCCAACCTGGCCTTGAGAGGGCAACTTCCAGGTATCCACAGCTTCTCTGGGCAACCTGTGCCAGTGACTCACCACCCTCACAGTAAAGAATTTCTTCCTAATATCTACTCTAAACCTACTCTCTTCCAGTTTAAAGCCATTTCCTCTCGTCCTGTCACTGCTGTAACCCCAATGCAGAAGGCTGTTGAAATTATTAAAGGATCAGGGGCATGGATCATTGATAGAATTATGGGATCAATAAAAGAACTGTAGCAAGAGCCTGCAAGCAAAAGGCCTGTGTGTGAGAAAAACTCTCCATGAGAAAATCCCTGTGTGACAGGGCTGGGAACAAAGAGGGAGTTTTGAAACGATGCAGCTGTACTGATAAGATGTGCTAACCGGGAGAAAAGGGAGGTGAACTTTGAATTCTTTTAATCATAACATAACTGTAGAAGCTTGCCAATGTAAGTCCAATTATGTAGAAGTAGAAATTCGCTTTGATAAGTTTTAAGCCACTTAAGAGTTAACAAGCTGGTATACTATATAAGTGCCTCTGGATTGCTAATAAACGGAGTTTTGCTCTTATCAACCATATTGGCTGGTCTGCAAGTTTCTCCCCCCACTGGAGCCTGGGCCTCTCTTCTTTTTACAATTCCAACAGAAGGCCACCAATTTTGTCAGGCATTATTTACTTAGTGAAGGCACACTGGTCATCAACAATTACCGAATTATTTTTCTTGTGCACTTCCATAGTTTCCAGGAGCATCTGATCTATGATGGGTCCAGAAACACAGGTGAGTCTTACTGGCCTGTAATTCCCCATTCTATCCTTACATACCTTTTTTAAAATGTGGGTTATGCTTTCCCTTTTCCAGGCGATGGGGACATCACCAGACTGCCACAACTTCTCAAATATGGTGGATAGCATCTTAGTCACTTCCTCTGCCAGTTCCTTCAGGATCCATGGATGTATCTCATCAAGTCCCGTGGACTTGTGCCCCTTCAGGTTCCTTAGATGGTCTCAAAACTGATCTTCGCCTACAGCAGGTGGTTCTTCAGTCCCTTTACTTGCTGCTACTTCTGCAATTTGGGCAGTGTGGCTGGAGCCCTCAAGACGGGAGACTGAGTCAAAAAGTTCATGGAATACCTCAGCCTTCTCCACGTTTCTGGTAACCACGTCTCCTGTTTCCTTCCAGAGAGGGCTCATATTGTCCCTAGTCTTCCTTTAATCACCAATGTACCTATAGAAAACTTTCTTGTTGCCCTTGATGTCCTTGGCAAACTTTAATTTTATCAGGGCTTTAGCTTTCCTCACCTGATCCCTGGCTGCTCCGACAGTATCTTTATATTTTTCCCAGGTTACTGTCCTTGCTTCCACCCTCTGTGTGCTTCTTTTTTGTGTTTGAGTTTGTTCAGGAGCTCCTCATCCATCCACATAGACCTTCTGATATTTTTGCCTGACTTCCTCTTTATTGGGATACATCACTCATGAGCTTGGAGGTGGTGATCCTTGAATATCAACCAACTTTTTTGGTGTCTCTTCTCTTCACAGAGTTGTACCATGGTGCTTGACTAAGCAGATCCCTGAGGAGGCCAAAATCTGCTCTTCTGAAGTCCAGGGTAGTGAGCTTGCTGTGTGCATTCCTCACTGTCCTGAGGATTTCAAACTCCACCATTTCATGGTCACTGCAGCCAAGACTGCCCCTGGGTTTTACATTCCCTACCAGCCTCTCCTTGTTGGTGAGAACAAGGTCCAGGATGGCATCTTTCCCTGTTGGCTTCTCTGTCTCTTGGAGAAGGAAGTTGTCATCACCGCATTCCAGGAACCTCCCGGATTGTTTATGTCCTGCTGTGTTGTCCCTTGAACAGCTGTCAGGGTGCTTCAAGTCACCCCTATGGACCAGAACTTGGGAATGTGAGGCTGCTCCTATCTGTCTATAGGGGGACTCATCCTCTCAGTGTTCCTGGTCAGGCAGCCTGTAGCAGGCCCCTGCTATAATGTCACCTGTCCCTGCCCTCCCTTTAATCCAGACCCATAAGCTCTCAGTTGGGCCCTCATCTATCCCAAGGCAGAGCTCCATCCACTCCAGCAAGTCCTTGACATGGAACAGAGAGCAACCCTTCCTCTGTAGAAATAATCCCATCCATGAGAAACATGAAACCAAAAATCAGCACATTAATCATTTACTCTGATTTCTGCCCAGGAACTGCAAGCATGTCTTCTGCATTTGATTGCTGAAGTAGACTGATGAGTTCTTCATTGCCAAGAGTGTTTCCCTGAGAATCTTTCTGAGAATTTTGTCTTCAATGGCCCTAATTTCTGTACTTTTTTTCTCAGCATTGGTGCATACAGTGATTTGAATCCTTTGATCTTCAAGCTCTGACTTCTAGAGATGCACATCATCACTAAGGAAGATTTGTATTTCTGTTGGTTGCCCCAACACTTGTGATCCTTGTTTTCTTTTCCTTCAATTCAGGGCTCCAGCAAGTCTCACTTCACCCCAACAAAACTGAAACAGATCCTTTTCTGTTTATGCACCCCTTAAGTGTTGTAAAGGGATCAGAGTAGAGAGTGTCACACCTCCATAACTTGCTACTTCATCCTGGTGCTGTTGCCGGGCTCAAGCTCAACCCAATTAGAGGCTTCATATGACAGAGCTGTCAACCCTTGACATCTACAAAAGTACTGCACCTACTCCTTATTAGCAATTCTCCAGATAGAGCAGAAGCCATTCTCCTAATGCTTGAACTTACAAACTTCCAACGCTTCCCATAATGGGAGTGTCTGTCTCCCAAACCAGACTCTACCTGCGCTGCCTTCAGTACACTTCTATGTTCAAGTTCTTGAAGCCAGAATCTTGGAAAAGACCTGCTTAATCTCTTCTCCATCACCACTGCTGCTGTACAGTCTGTGGACCTTTTCCCACAGCATCTTCATTTGGCAACACCATTTCTCAACACAGGCACACTTCCTGCAGGATAGGAAGCCTTTTCCCACTGCCCCAGTCCCAGCAGTAGGCCTTAGGCTCTCCTGGAAGGCAGCATCCACCCACCAGAGCTCCGACTGGATAACAGCTCAAGTGCCACAGCGACAGGTACCCCAGCAGCTGTTGAGAGCTGCTCTGTGCTGCAGTGACCCCACTGCTGAGGACACATGTGCCTTTCTAAGCCCATTCCATGGAGCCTGCTCCACAAACTGCCACGTTTGTTGGCTGCCTCTCAGCTCTTCCTCTGCTAGCTGGCCTCTCTTAGCAAAGTACCTCAGCTAAAGGACAGCCTGGCAACCAGCAACTCCATGAATTACGTCCTTCATATGCATACAAAATTTATGTCAATTGTGCTAAAAATGACACAGCATTAACAATAAAATTAAAAAGCAGTTACAATTAAATTTTAAAAAATTAGAAATACACAGCAGTGAGAATCAATCATAGCAATGGCATAGGATAAACCAATATGCAACATTTCTCAGCGTTAGAAATTACAAAGTGGCTTATGGACAACAGTTTGGCATAAATGGACTGTAAAATCTTCACACAGAATGGATTTCAGAGAGTAAACTTCATGACAGAAACTGCCTTCCAGTAGATTTTATTTTTCTGAGTAAAATAGATTTAATGGAATAAATAGGGGATTATGGCACTCATGTACTGAAACTACCTAATCAAGCATTTTAGCATGGTTGACTTAGAACTTTTTTCATTTTTCCGAAAGAGCAGAAATTATTCTTCCGAAGACTACTTGGATAGGCAAGGGAAACTATCCTGGGTAACCATAAAAAAAGTCTTCTTGCATCCTGCACCATTTATGTCTTTGAAGCCTCTGGGCAATACTTTACATTTTTGACCCCAACAACACTTTGGGAGGAAGAGCTCTTCTGCTATACCACTACCATCTCAAGTTATTAGATTAGAATGCTTATTTATACAATGGCTGTCTTAGTTCAGAGAGGATTTTTTTTTTTCTTTTTGCTGACCACTGTGATACAGGGAGAGGTCACACATTAGGCAGTCAAAAGTTCTGGTCACAAAACTGTTTTCATCTCTCCCTAGGGAAGCAGGTGAAGACAAAGCATTGAAGATGTAGTTTCTTAGTTATGGTTTACAGGAAGAAATTAGAAATTAGATGCGATTTTTGTCTTCTGGATGCCACCTGCTGGGTAGGCAGGGAAAGAATGTGAATTCTCTGTAGCCTGTCCAATAGGTAAGACCAGGAAAGGGCTGCCATCCTGTACTTTTTCTCTCCAGATATGGCAGTACACTTTCTGCTTCTTCCAAAAGCTTTTCTTTCTTTGGCTTTCACATCTCTGGCTTCTTTAGTTTCTCTTCCTCTGCCTCTTTGTCCTTCTCAGAAGGTATCAAGGATCTTTGTCACCTTTTTCTCTCACTGTAGTTTTTTCTGTGGGGGTTGCCATCAGTAATTAAAATCAAACAGCACTGCTATGTTGTCTTAATATCCTTCCACCAAGACAGTTTCCAGAATCACATCTAAAGCTCTGCTGTTTTCTCATTATTTCCCCATCATATGTTTGATAAAGAAGCAGTCTTTGGGTTTTCTTTCCCACTACCCCCTTCCTGCTGCTTACTTTGCTGCTTTGGCTCCTAATCTGTACTTTCTCTTCTGTATCAGACCTTTCTGTAGATGCTTATCTAATAAGGCACATGTAAATCTTTCAGGTTCTTTTTTTTCTAAAATAATGCATTTTATGTTCAGAAAATTGGTAAATATATTTTAGATTAATAGATTGACCCATGATGTTTATTAGGCAGAGATAATTATCTTGAGTTCCTTGTTTCACATTACCTCACAAACTGAGAACTCTTCTGTATGAAAGGCAGTTATTAGTCTGGGGGTTTTCCCTCCGACATTTTTAGAGAGCATCTCTGGTCTTGTTTGTTACACAGTGAGTGATTACTATAGTATGTTCCCAGAGGGCCACGGAGAAGAGCTTGAAAGTCCCTGAACTTTTCATTTGCTTAAGCTATTGACAGTAGCCAATATTTTTTAAGAATTTGGATTGGTTTAGGTATGAGGCCTGCACTGTACTCTTGAAAGATTCGGCTCTGAAAAAGAATCATTAGAAAAGTGTAACACTGACTATAGCACAACATTAGGGATCATGATGCCATGGCTCACTTAAAGGGTAGCTTGTTTTGTCTGCACCTTCTTAAAAAGTATTTGCCTACATTTATATACACATGCCCTCAGAGATATATAAAAATTTATCTGATTTTAGGGCACTCCTTTGACTTTTTATCTTTTTTTCCTCTTTAATTTTTCCCTTTTTGTACTGCCATGTGAAGAGATGCATATTTGGACCTTTCTGTTCCTTCTTCTCTTTCAACCAAGAACACCATTTCTTACAAGGTAAAGTAAGTTAAATTGGCTGCAACATTAAGCTTCAGCCTTCCCAACTGGTTAGTAATAATTCCTCTGATGATGCCAGAAAATAATTCAGTTTGACTATGAACTTAAGTCACCTTTCTGAAATACTTATTTACCTACTGAGCTTTCACTAAAAGCGAGATATCAATATCAATACTCTGTCCAGACCTGACATATCACTGTATTCATTTAGACTGAAAACGAGAAGAGATTCTGAAATACTTGAATAGAAGAATGGTCACTAAAACCCTTCTGATTGTACAAAAGATTAGAGAAGCTGAAAAAACCTACTGACTTTGACACAGTTAATCACCACAGATAACCAGTTCTCATAAGAATAGTCATATGGGTAGGTATTCTCCTAACTTCATTTTTTTTTAGACAAAGAAAAACTCCTGGGAAGGATGTGTGTTGTATTGTATATCCAAGCCATGGATATAAAGCTAAGCAGCATCCCTGGTTAGACTGCAATCCCAAGTCAAGCCATCCAGTGGCTGGCTGTACAGCTGCTTGAGCTCTTGGTCCCAGAACTCAGTATGGTTTACATTTCCAGTAAATTCAATTTTAGATTACCACAGATTATCTTCAGTGTCAGGACTAATACAACTTGGTTTTTTCCATGTCTTCTGTCCAGATCTTCATTCAGCCTATCAGTTTTTTCTGTTCCAACCTGAGTATAAATTATCTGAAGAAAATAAAACTGTAGAAAAATTATATAAAGTAGCATAGTTCTAAAACATCCTAAAGTCTACTGGTTCATATTTTCAAAATTGGATATACAGCAACACACATATGAATATATTTCTTTTTATGTACCAAAACCTCGTGCTTAAAATACTCATGCTTTATTTTTCCAGGTGCGGCTACACCCTTATCTCAATTTTCGGTTTAGCTTTTCAGCCCATTAAAAGCTCCACCCCCACATCTTTCAATATAGGCTACAATAAGCAATCAAACTCTAATTACAATTAAATTGTGTTTCATGCCTCATTTTCTGTCAAATCGCTCTCAGAATGCAGCTGGAATATTTCAGTTATTGTTACCTCTTACCTTACATATACATCCTTACTCGCTTGCATGCCAAATTAATTCTTCCTAAGTGACTGCCTCTACAATGAGGTATCTTCTGGGACTAGGTAGAAGGCAATTCCTAAAAAGTCTTCAGTTTCCACTTACAGAAGTCAAACAAAGCACAATAAAACCTTTGCTTATCAGAGAAGAGTAGAAACACCTTTGTGAAAGGTGGTTGTCTCTGAAACCTCTTCCGATAAATAGTTAAGTGATCTGATCTTTTTAATGACAATGATCTAGCTTAAATTAGTTTTAATTCCTTAAATTCCTTCTCAGCATAATTGTTTTGCTGAAATTCATTGTTTAAAAAAAAAATTCATTCAGGGCTGGAGTTTATCTCTAGTGTAAAACAAATTGTGTCAGTGACAGATTCCTTTCCTCTTTGGTCCCCTGGAGTTGAATGATCAAAATGTTGTGTGTAATTTATCCTCTCCTAGGACTTGCAAAGAGACAGAGAGAATAATTATTGTTATTAATATCATACATGTATATCTGCTAACTCTTGAACTATCATGGGACCTCACCTGTCTATCCAAGAAATCTCACTGAAGGGGGAATAAACTAATTTCAGCCATTACAATTAACATGTAAACTGTGCCTTTGAAAGCAGACTTAAAAGAAAAAATTGTGGATTTTAATGTTGTTTTGTTTCCGCTTTTGTGAGAAAGGGCTGAATGAGCTTACTGTACAGCTCCACAAACAGGTACCAAGGAAAGAAATGGCATATATTAGAATAAGCAAGTAAGAGCTGACAGGAAGCTGGGACGTTTTCAGACAACATTGCGTCTGGGGAAGATACACTGTCAAACACTTGCCACTGCCACGACGCACACATTACTATTAACAGCTCAAAAGCATTAGCAGCTTCCTCTACTGAAAAATAGATCAGCTACGTCTGTGACAAACAGATCAAACTTCTGCTTATCATTTTATTTTCAGAATTTTTAGCATGTCCTCTTAAGTCTTTAGACCTCAAGAGCTGCAGTGATTCCAGTCTTACATGTTTATATAGTTTAGGCTATCGACAAGGGGAAACTTGCTTTTTGGCAGTCTGAGACCCCAGCTGGGCAAAACACTAATTTATTAATACAGTCATTTTATAACATGTGCTGAAAAATAATTTTCCGGCTAAATGTAAAGGCACATCGAGGACAGGGAGGTGATTTGTGACAGCCAGCATGGCTTCACCAAGGGCAAGTCCTGCCTCATAAGCCTAGTGGCCTTCTATGATGGAGTGACTCCATCAGTGGACAAGGGAAGGGCTACAGATGTCATTTATCTGAACTTCTGTAAAGCCTTTGACACAGTCCCCTACAACACTCTTCCCTCTAAACAGCAGAAAGATGGATTTGATGAGTGGACTGAGAAATTGGTGGGACAATTGCATCCAGAGGGTAGTTGGTCAATGGCTCAGAGTCTCGATGGACATCAGTAATAAGTGGTGTCCCTCAGGGGTCTGTACTGGGATCAGTGTTACTTAGTATCTTTATTAGTGACAGAGGTGAAGGGATTGAGTGCACCCTCAATAAATTTGCAGATGACAAATCCAAGCTGAGTGGTGCGGTTGACACTCCTGAAGGACAGGATGCCAACCAGAGGGATCTGGATTCTGCAACTAGGTCATTCTCAAGCATTCTCCAGGCTGAACAATCCCAATTTTCTTAGCCTTTCCCCACAGAAGAGATGCTCCATCCCTCACCAGAGCAGAGCAGAGGGGCAGAATCCCCTCCCTCCCCTGCTGCCCACGCTGCTTTGGATGCAGCCCAGGGCACGTTTGGCTCTCTGGGCTGTGAGTGCACATGGCTGGGTCATGTCCAGCCTCTCATCCCCCAGCACTCCCAAGGCCTTCTCACAGGGCTGCTCTCCATCTGTTCATCCCCCAGCCTGTGCTGTAACTGGGGGCTGCCCTGACACTGATGCAGCATCCTGAATTTGGTCTTATTGAACCTCATGAGATTTCCACTGGACCACTTCTCTTTACCTCGCAAATTCTCGCATTTTTTGTCTCAATACTGCTCCCTTGAAACAAGGAACATAAGCTTCATTGTCGTTTTGTTGCTTAACTTTGTGGAACCTCTGAAGTTTTCACTCTGCAACAGGATGTAGTTTTAGATCAAAAGAATACCATCCTATGGATCTAGTCATGCTGCAGACATCTAGATAACAGTTTTAGTCACATCTTTATGCTATGAAGCTTAAGAGCAAAACCTACTAGGTCAGTAAAATAAACAAACAAAAAAACCCCAGGCCCCCAACCCAAACCTTCCCCCCAAAAAACCACAAACAAACAACCCCCAAAGCCAAAACCAACCAAACAAAAAGCCCCCAACGAACCAGCAAAAAAAAAAAGACGACACCAAAAACCCCAACCCACAAACCCACTAAGCATGAAAACGGAGTGAATATTAAAGAAAAAGTAAATTAAGGACAGATAGGAAGAAAAAAAATACCATGTTTTCACAACATTTCATGTAGAAGCTCAAAGAGCAAGTAAGTACTTAAATCAGTCAAGTAATTTTTAATCATCACTCTAAATCACAGATAGTCTCAAGATGACCAAATTTCCTCGGAATTTGTTATATTGTCTAGTTTAAGGTCTAAGTGAAACAAGGCAAGACATTTTACCATCCCAGACATCTTAACTGTTTTCTATAATCGAGCAGTGACAAAGAAGTCACACTTCAAAAAGAGTTTCAAGTTTCAGGAAAGTCCAAAGTGGTTAAATTCTGAAATGAAAAAATAAAACATTCAAATAAATACGTAGTGTTTCTTCACTGCTACAGTTTAATATTTTGCCATCAGGGTTGACAAAAGAGAAAAATTACATGGAGGAAGAGGACTTGCCAAATTTTAAGAAGCTCACCAATGAATAATTTTTACTAGTTCCATAAAGGCAGTTAATTGTTGTGCACTGCCATTTCTTTTTAGCTGTGTTCTTTGGGTTCCTCAAAATGTCAGTTTCCGTTTATTTTATACCAACATGTTTTTATGGGTAGCTATTTGGATTATGGAGTGAATATACTTTGTGAGGAAAAGGATGATTGCATTGCAGACAAAAATATTGATAATAAAAGCCAGTTTACAGCTCAGCAGAAAAGCCTGGAGTTGTTCAGCTGAACCGTCAGGGCTAAGCCTAGATGTGAATTAAATGTGGATAGTTTTTATTTCTCACTGCTAGTAAGTTGCCTGATGGGCAATATAACACAAATATAATCTAAAATAAATTTTAATGCCAGACTATATGGGTGTGATTGAGCATCACATTAGAAAAGATACTGGCAATAATTTGCCATATAAGAGTCTCTGAAATAAAAAATATTGAACTATGAGATACCTCAAATTTGTGCTCAGCTGTGAAACCTTAAGAACCACATATGTTAAAAGCAAATTCACCATGTTCCTTAATATATCATTAGAATAATGAACAATAGAATCATAAAATATTTTAGACCAAAAGAAATACCCAGGATTTTGTATATCAAACTCCTGCTCAGAGCAGGACTAATCAAATTAGATATCTTGTCCAGTAGACCACTTATCTCTACTTGTCCAGTAGAGCATTGAGTATCTTCAAGGGTGGAGACTTAAAAATCTCTGTGAGCAAACTATTCCAGTATTTTCTCACCCACATGGTAGACAAAAAAAGGAGAAAGCAAAAAAAAAATAAGTTCCAAACCCGTATCCTTTGAGCCTTCTCTAGGCAAATCAACAAACCCTGTTGTACCGGTTTGGCCAAATTTAGAAATATATCCTCTGAGAGAAGGCACAACCACCCCTCCCCCACCAGGTTCAGGAAAAAATAAATTTTCCTCGAAGGAAAGTGAAGAAGATAAAACTATTTATTTAACAAACACCCGGGAAAGAAAAAAAATGTTAAATGGTAAAATCTTTTGCTGTGAAGGAAAAACCTGGGAAAGCGTTAGAGTCCTCCCTTTGGTCTCCTCGGAGCTGGGGCTTGGCCCAGGGCCAGGCCCTCTGTGCCTGGTGGAAAGTCCTCCCGATGTTCTCTGATGTTAAAGCAATCAAGCAGTCCAGTAGAAAAGGGAGAAAATCCAAAATTCCAGGGAAAGAAAAATTCAACTCTCAGTCTCTCTCCGGAGAACAAAGCAGCTGAACCACTGGCCAAAAAAAACCTGTCCTGGGAGCAGCAAGCCGGGTGCTTCCTCCCTCCCCTGCCACAGTGGGGAAAACCAATTGCTATCTGTGTGTGACCCTGAACAAGCTGCAAACTGCTTTGAAAAAGTTTTGCTCAGTTTTTTCCTTCCCCATCTCAGGCTCAGTTTAGAGGCATAGAAAGGCACAGAAATTAATTTCTGGGCATAGGCAGCAATATGGGATACACATCATAATGTCACCCCAAGACACCTGTTCTCTCAGCCTTTGTTAATATGTCAAGTGTTACAACCCCCTGACTATCTTGGTGGCTTCCCAGTGGAACTAACTCTAGAATATCAAAATCTGCAGCAGAAAGTACTTCAAAATGTTGCTATTCAAATAAAGAAATAATTAGGAAAATAATTACCTCAAATACATTTCTTTGTCTTTTCCAATTTGGATTCAATAATCTCTTGTGTAGTTGATGCTGTCAGGGCACAGAAATTTAGATAAATTGGCACACAGCCTGTTTATCTTGAATTAGTTGTAGCTACAGACATCAGAAAGAAATGTAAACTATTAGGAACAACAATAGCACATTTCCAGCTACAGGTACAGTATATCCAAGAGTATAATTAGATGCCTCCATTTTATGCTCAATTATGCAATATTGCATACAGTTCTATGATATAATTCAACGTAACAGAAGATGTGAAGCAGATACAAGCCCTTCATTCAATTTTCCAGTCCACCTTGCAACAGGCTGTTACACTATTCCACTCCACTTCCAGGGACACATAGCAGCACAAACCAACATCCCAGGATATTTCACATCAGACCTGCAATGCCTGCTGCTTAGGAAAAATGAATTACTGTATTATCCCAGAAACCCTTTTCTACCAAAATCAGGTATTGCAGAGGACATCTGCAATCTGTGAGGTGAACTGCTCTGGCAGCCAAGCTCTGGAGCAGTGGATTGCATCAGGCACCATGGGGAGTTTTCTTAAACTGGCAAAAATTCAATCTCAGTGCAGAGAGAGGTCCTTAAGTAAGGACTGCTGAGACTCTGGTGAGAGGTGGCTCCAACCCCATGCAGGCAGGACTGGGAGTGGCAGCAGCCAGACCCCTGCATGGATCCCTCTGCACACACCAGCAGGGATGTGGAGAACCAAGACAGAGCTCCCACAAAACCATGCATCCCTCTGGATATCAGGCTGTGGGGAGGACCAGAGTCTGTCACTGGTATTAAATGGCACTAGGGACAACACTTCTGTGAGGTGCCACTAGCTCAGCCTGTAGACGAGCTGCTCAGCCTCATGTCAGAGCTAAGAGAGGAGGCAGAATGGCTAAGAAGCATCAGGGACTCAGAAGAACAGACTGACTGGTGGAGCCATGCTCCATCACCCCTGAGGTAAGTGCACCAGCTGGCTGCATCACAGGAAGGGAAGGATCCTTCACCTTCTCAACCCACTGCAGAAGGAGGGAATCTAATAGATGGGGGGGAATGTAATCTGCTTCTTGGGGTGGCAGGTGAATCCACTCCTGGCCTACCTCCTGGCCAGCAGGACTAGGGCAGTGATCGTCCCTCTGTACTCAGCACTGGTGAGGCCCCACCTCAAGTTCTGTGTTGCGTTCTGGGCCCCTCATGACAAGAAAGACATTGAGGTGCTGGAATGTGTCCCAAGAAGGGCAGTGGAACTGGTGAAGGGTCTGGAACACAGGTCCTATGAGGAGCAGCTGAAGGAGCTGGGATTGTTTAGCCTGGAGAAAAGGAGGCTCAGAAAAGACCTTATTGCACTTTACAACTACTCAAAAGGAAATCATAGCCAGGGGAGGTTTGGCAATAGGGTAAGAGGAAATGGTCTCAACATGTGCCAGGTGATGTTTGGACTTCATATAGGGAAAACCTTTTTCACTGAAAGGGTTTTCAGGTATAGGAACAGGTTGCCCAGAGAAGTGGTGGAATCACCATCCCTGGAGGTAGTTTAGACATGGTGCCTAAGGACATGGCTTAGTAGTAAACACAGCAGTGCTGGTTAACAGATGGATTTGATTACCTTAGAGGTCTTTTCCAATAGTATTGATTGTATGTTTCCATAAATTAAGCTGAGAAAGGTCTATAGAATAACTTGCTCCAGGTATATTTTCTTCTTAAAATTAAATTCAGTTTGGTTGCTACTTCTACTTTACCATTTTTTTACTTCTGACGTTTCTTAAAATCATCTTTGGGCACATGATGCCCAGGCCTTTATCTTAAACAGTCACACAAATGTAATTAAGTAATATATCTAAAAAAAGTCAGAGTAAAGTAAAATGCATGAACAGAGATAATCATTGTCCATGAGAGCACTGCTTTGCATACGCCAACACTGAATTTCCTATGCTATGATGTTATACTTAACTAAGAGTTGTAAACAGATGCAAACTCCAGATTACAACTCTGTCTTTCTCATTCTGTTCTCCCTATTTTTACTATCCAGAAATACGGACAACTATCTTATCTTCAGTTTATAAGATTGCTAACTAATGTTTTAAGAATCAATGTCTGATAATTTTGAAAGACTCCACTGTTAAATATATACTCTTTGCTATACTTCTTTGTGCAACTGCAAGTTTTCACCAAACACAGATATATACATATATCACTTAACAGACAAACAGCTCTGTAATTAACATCAGATGGAACTCCCTGTGGCAAGCAGAAATCTTGCAACTCCCTGTGCTGGACCACAGGGAGTGAAGGATGTTCACCACTAAAGAATCATGGAATCATTCTGTTGAATCAAGTGATTGTGTAGCAGGTGAATATTCTCAAAAAGAAAAATCCCATGATGAGCACGGCAGTATCCTGATATGCTACTGCTCTACATTTTAATTAATCACTCAGTTTGTGAAACAAGAAATTCACACTTGTTATGCCTTTATAAACTGATAGCTGTGTAAGTGAATATCTAACATACAGCAAATAAAGAATAAGGTTGTGAGGCTTAAAAAAATAACAGAAGACCTCCAAAGACTATAGGTATCTGAGACATGGTATTTCAGTATGAAAATAATACTCTTCTTTTTATTTCTGTATTTAAAATTATTACTTTGACCTCCCAGAATTTCACTTCACAGAGTTACTGGATTTCTTTATTTTGGCATCAGGGTTTTCTTCAAACAGTTGTCTTCCAAATACAACAAAATCATTAATTTCCACTCACTGACCATGGGAAACAGAAAGCAAAAGCAGGCAGATAATAGTATGTAATTTGGAGTGAAAAATAAATACTGATTAAAAAGTGTTTTGTATAGTATTTTTCTGCAAAGTATAGTTTGAAAAAGGTCTTCATGGTATACCAAGCTTGCTGATGCTACTAAACTGGGAGCAGTCTTGACTCCCTCAAAAGCAGAGAGACCCTGAAGGGAGACCTTCATTTACAGGGCTGGGCAGTCACCAACCATATGAAGTTTAGCCAGAGAAAGTGCCAGATTCTGCACCTAAAATGGAGCAGTCCTGGATGTGCAGACAGGCTGGGGAATGAGAGGCTGGAGAGCAGTGCCATGGAAATGGACCTGGGGGTCCTGGTTGGTGGCAAGTTGAACATGAGCCAGGAGTGCCCTGGCAGCCAGAAGAGCCAAGAGAGTCCTGGGGTGCATCACCAGCTGGGCAAAGGAGGAGATTGTCCTGCTCTGCTCTGCACTGGGGAAGCCTCACCTCAAGTGCTGGGGGCAGTTTTGAGTGCCACAATATAAAAAAAGACATTAAGCTGTTACAGAGTGTCCAAAGGAGGGCCACCAAAATGGTGAAGGGCCTTGAGGGAAAGCTGTGAAAGGACTGGCTGAGGTCACTTGGTCTGTTCAGCCTGGAGGAGACTGAGGGGACACCTCATTGCAGTTACAACTTCCTTGTGAGGGGAAGAGCAGGAGCAGGCACTGATCCCTTCTCTCTGGCACACAGTGACAGAACCCAAGGGAATGGCCTGAAGTTGTGTCAAGGGAGGTTTAGCTTGGAGATTAAGAAAAGGTTCTTCACCCAGCGGGTGGCTGGGCACTGGAACAGGCTCCCCAGGGAAGTGTTTATAGCACCAAGCCTGTTTGAGAAGCATTTGAACAATGCTCTCAGACACATGATGTGACTCTTGGGGTGTCCTGCGCAAGGTTTGAGTTGAACCCAATAATCCTTGTGTTTCCCTTCCAGCTCAGGATATTCTATGATGATTCTACATATGACATAAATTTATGATGTACATAAGTACAAAAGAACCCATCTTTTTAACTTCAGCTTTCCTGAAAGTAACCACCTGCTGCAAAATCAGAGAAATAATTTCAATATCAATAAAAATAAATTCATCGAAGCAGCATTATGTCCCAGATTGAGCCAAACCATTGAATAAACATCCCTTTATATGAGAAGAGGCACACTTATGACTTTTTTAGGAAGTTTAGTGTTAGGTTTTTCAATTGTTTTACAGCAGGAACTCATTCAGTTTCAGAAAAAGCAAAAGTAACTTTGTCCCAGGATGCACAAAACAAAAGATTGGTTTTTACAGACTTTCAAGAATCAAGAATAGCAACCATTCACAGCCAGGATGCATGTCCTGTGGTAAAACATAACATATTACCATGCAATCAAAGGCTGATATTAAAAACTTGAGGTCTAGCCATAGAGATTGCTCTTGGAATAATTACCATACATCGAGTAGTAAAAGTTTTATGGATAGATACTTTATTTTCACAGGTAATATATCAGATGGATTATATGCAGAACAAAGTTATTGATTGCACTGAGTGAATTCCACTTAGATTGTAACAAAATTATTTTAAAGAATAGACTAACTTTATGACAGAGGGGCAAACTTGTGAAACCTGTGGACGGGTGTGTGTATTTGCAGTCTACGCAGTACTGCCACTTTCTGGGAAAATATAAAACAAACAAACAAAAAAGCACTACACTTAAGTAGGTCCCAATCTGTCAGTTAAGAGATGCCTAAAAATTTGAGTGCAATCCCTATTTCTATCCTTTTGTGTGGTTGAAGAGGTTAAGGATTGCGTTCATCTGAGCATCAATGAGAATTACGTCAGTAAAATGGGAACTAAAGTGTTGAGTATGACAAGCCATGGGAATGGGATGCACAGGTATTCACATAGGTATAGAGCAAAGATAGATCTAAGAAGAGTTCTATACCCAAAAACATCCTAAGCTTGAGTTTAGATATTCACATGTACAAGTGCATTGAATGAGAGCTTCGGTGGATCGATGCCGTGTTTATTCCTAAAGGGTCCCTCGTGCTTAGGCGGCACTCTCGTAGCAACTACGCACGCACACAATCTCACCTTTGCAGGCAGTCACACACACAGTCTGTGCACGAACCAGAGACAAAGAGGCGAGAGGGGTTCTCTGCATGCAATTCCGAGGCGTTTAATGGCAACACACCCGAAGGGAACAGAGGCAAGAAGAACCCAGAACTGAACGCCCGTGCCAGTTTTATCCCGAGAGCTCCCAGAGCCGGGCAGAGCATCCAAAACCTATAGTCTGAGGGCTAGGGGGCAGAGGCAAGGCTGAGTGACATAACAGGGGCCAATGGGAAAAGGGATGGGAGGGGGGAGAGGGCCAGTGACCAGCAGAATCTCCCTTTGTCAAGGGAGAACTTCGTAGCACAGTGTTGTAGGGAGAGATCACTTTTAGGGTAACTTGGGGGGTGTAAAGTGGGCTTAGCCATCACAACACAAGTGTGATGTTTCCTACTAATATATGTGACTAGTTTTTACAATTATACTTTGGCAAGTTCAGTCTGACTGAAATCATAAACTTAAGGTGAAGGTATTACTACGTGATGACAATGAGGCAGGTATTGAAGACTGGATAAATACATACCTCTGTGTCAGATTAGAATGTTTTAAATTATCTATTTAAAGGTACAACTACCAAAAGTTAGCAGTTGCAAGCTCACTATCTTTGATTACCCTGCACCAATCACATTTTTTTCATGCTGCAAGTCAATGGGTACAAACTATCAACCTAAATGGGTACAAGTGGTTATGAACTATAAATACAAACTTTCTACAGCTGTATCCAATAAAAATCCAACAGTGCATTAATTAAACAACAACAAAAAATATAACTAAATCCATATAATTTTGGGGGTTATAACCAAACTTGGACATGCCCCCAGTTAATCATAAACAAATGCACACTGGGATAAACCCATTCCCATGGCATGATTATCAAGACCCAAGTCCCACTAGTAATATGCCTATTTTTGCCATTCAAAATTGTTGGCAGAGTTGGCACCTACAGAAACGAAACACACTGTTATCTTGGGCAGGTTTGTACATGTACATGTACATGTACATGTACTCTGTACCTTTTCTGTCAACAGCCCAGTAACAATGCCTATGACATGTCTGTCAATATTTATCAGTGCTGTTTAATTTAGGAATATCTCTGTGTAATTTAGGACGATTACTAGGAATTAATACATCCAGTACACCTGTTGAAATGAAGAAATACATTATAAGGCCATTTTCTTACAGAGTGTATAATACAGCTTTCTTAGGTTATCCAAGTTTCAACAGATGCAGACAGCAAGAAACATTTGTTTACTTCATGAATAAAAAATAAAACTTACACATTTCTAATGATATTAGTAAAATTTCCAAAGAATAGTACAATAAAGCTGCTGCTTGTAATTTTCATTTAATTGATTGTTTCAAAGTACAGAGAAGTAAAATCTATACCTTTAAATACAGTCCTATGAAGTCTATAATCACGGTAAGAAATAGGAGAAAAACAAAGGCTATTACTACTCAGAGGATAGTTCTGTAATACCTTTCGTATTAGAAATCAATTACTATGCTGACCAATACAAGAACAAATAACTTTGAACACCTGAGTACTTTTTTTACTGATGCTCACACACATAATTTTACTAGCCCTTCCCTCGAACAGCTTGTACATAATTACATCTCCATAGGTGTGGCCTAAATGAAGCTTGCAATGCTGTTTTTGAGCAATGCTGGGCATTAGTGGCATTAACCACAGTCTCAGGTTTGTTAGTATCTAGGTCTCCTTGGAAGACCAACTAAGGGAGGAAAAATCTGTGAGTTTCAGTGGAGCAAACACAACTAGAGAAAAAGTTTATTTTTAAAGCATTTATGTCATGCAAGACAGAAGATTAGCTAGTTTTGATTTTCCTGAAAAAGAAGGTCAAATATTTGAACAGTTGCTTTCTAAAACCTGTGCCAGCTTGTGATGGGTTGACCCTGGTTCAATGCCAGATGCTCACCAAAGCTGCTCCATCACTTCCACTCCTCTACGGGACAAGAGAGAAAAAAGTATCACAAAAAGCTCATGGGTCAAAGTAAGGGCAGGGAGAGATCTCTCACGGAAGGAACAGACTCGACTTGGGGAAATTAGCTTAATATACTACCAATTAAATCAAAGTAGGATAATGACAAATGAAACCTAAACCTTAAAACATCTTGACTTTACCTTTCCCTTTTTCCCAGGCTCAACTTTACTCACAGATTCTCTACCTCCTCCACACCTCCCCAGTGGTGCAGGGGGACAGGGAATGGTGGCTGTGATCAGGTCATCACACAGTGTTTCTGCTGCTCCTTCCTCCTCAGGGGAAGAACTCCTCACACTCTTTGCCTGCTCCAGCATGGGGGCTCTCCCATGGGAGACAGTCCTCCATTAACTTCTCCAATGTGGGTCCTTCCCAAAGGCTGCAGTTCTTCACAAACTTTTCCAACATGGGTCTAGTCCTTCAGGCTGCTCCTTCAGGCTGCTCCAGAGTGAGTCCCTCATGAGATGACAAGTCCAGTCAACCATCCTGCTCCAGCATGGGTTATTCTTCCCATAGGGTCCTGCCAGAAGCCTGCTTCAGCATGGGCTTCCCAAGGGGCTGCAGACTCCTTTGGGCATCTACCTGCTCCGTGTGGGGCTCTCCACAAGCTGTAGGCAGATGTCTTCCAACAACTCTTTTGCAAAGTCTCTGTATTCCAACAGACAGATTGTGACGTGAAAGGAGTAGTGCAACAAAGGAATTGTGGTACCAAAACTCTAACAGAACTAACAGAAAATTCCAGGGCTTTGAGCCAGTGACATCCAAGTACCTTCTTCAACTGTCTGAGCTGGGAACCTCCAGGTTCCTCCAGGTTGCCACATAACCTTTTCCAATACAACAAAAGACCCATGTCACTGAGTTTGTGTTCCATCTTTTGAATGCCAAGCAGTGCATTGGCAAGAAAGCCAAGCCTACAAGGGCTGCCAGCCAATAAATACAATTTACCAAGATAAAGTTACATTTTTAGAAATACGTATTTTTTAGAATAGGATGAAGGAGCTTGTGTTCAAATGTTTCCAAAGCTAATACAGTATACTGCTGTCAGAGCACATTTTACATTATGTCTTTGCCCAAGGTGATACTACTTGCGGACACTTCCATTTGAAAACAGTTCAGCTGTTTCCAAGGACATACAAAGTTACCAAGAGTCTAGTTAAAAATGAATGAGGATGTAGTTCTTCATTCTGGAACAAGAACATCTGTGGAAACATTTGCCAAAATATACTGCAAATACTATTATAAGGGTCTAAGGGGAGATGGAACAAGTTTATGGAAGAGAAATCTGTAAGATGTTACTAAGTACACAAAAATTACATCTGGTTCAGAAAAAAAGTGCCAAAGCCAGGAACTGTTGGCTGCTGAGAAAGTATACAAACCCAGGCCTGTCCCATGCCTCTGTGTGTTCAATGTCCTTACCATAAAAAGCAGTTTTAGGACTAGTTGAAGATCTTTTCCAGGTTTCTGCACCACATAGGGCAGGACAGTCTGTCCTTTCTAGTTCTTACACAGCACTTTGATGATGTTTTCACTTCAGTACCCTAGACACAGGCAGATGCTACAAATTTCTGAGCAGACTTCTCTACCCACTCCTCAACCCCTGAATACAGACCAAAAAGCTTAACTTGTCAGTAGAAAGAAACAGACCCTGAAGGGGTCTATAATACTACAGACTTGAGATACATTTGATCAGTCATAATAACTTTCACTAGAAAAATAACATGCTCAATTATTCTACAGGCCTGTATTCCAGAGAGTACTGTTTCAAGAACTGAGATTTCCAGTTCTGAACACTGTAACTTTAAACAGAATCACAGGACGGCTCAGGTTGGAAGGGACCACTGTGGATCACCTGATCCAACCTCCTTGCTCAAGCATGGTCATCCCAGAGCACTTGGCACAGGATTGCAACCAGACGGTACTAGAATATCTACAGTGAGGGAGATTCCACACCCTCTCTGGGCAATCTATTCCATGCACAGTCACCTGCACAGTAAAGAAGTTCTTCCTCAGTTCAGCTGGAACTTCCTGTGCATAGGTTTCTCCCTGTTGCCTCTTGTCCTATTGCTAAACACCGAGAAGAGTCTGGATCCATCCTCTGACACCCTTCCTTGAGATATTTATAGACATTGGTGAGGTCCTCTCTCAGTTGTCTGTTCTTGAGTCTGAACAGCCTCAAGGCTCCCTCAGCCTTTCCTCGTTAATGAGATGCTCCAGCCCCTTAATCATCTAACCTATGTTAGCAAGTACAGAAAAGTACCCAGTAGGCGGCACCAGGTCATCCTCACTCAGACCACGATAGGGAATATTCCTCAAGTGAGTTTCTACCACAGTTTTGAAAGGACCAGAAAACCATTCAGAAAACACTTGTCCTAAATTTTTAAGTCTATAAATGAAGCAGATTCAAATGCAGATCTTTATAGCATTATTAAATCTTTCAACATTCAAGGATTCCACATTTACAACTTCCTGTCCCTTCCTTGTTCTGTCTTGTAGTTCTGTCTTATGCACAAATCTCAAGGCACTTGGGTTTGTGTGTTTGGGAAACATACAAACCAGACTTTCTCCTGGATTGCTGGTATTATTGACAGCACTAAATAACTCCTCATTTGAATATCTGTCAAATGTGCTGTTCTCTCTCACAGAAGGATTTCAGAGAGAGCTTCTTAGGCATCATTACTTAAAAATGAAACATATATTATCTGTTAAAGAAAAAGAACAAAGTTTTGGCAACTTCAAATCTAAACCTTTAAATGCATGTATAATATCTTCCTCCATAGTTGTACTG
Organism: Corvus hawaiiensis; assembly: GCF_020740725.1. Taxonomy (NCBI): domain Eukaryota; kingdom Metazoa; phylum Chordata; class Aves; order Passeriformes; family Corvidae; genus Corvus; species Corvus hawaiiensis. Next base: position 31,422,148 of record NC_063255.1, read on the forward strand.
AGTTTTGCTCAATAGTGTTAATTTTCTACACAGTAGCTTGTATGGTTCTATGTCTTGGATCGGTGCTGAAAATAGAGTTGATGACATACATGTGTTTTAGATACTGCAGAATGGTGCTTGAAAAACGTAAGTCCTACTCTGTTTCTCATGGTGCTCGGTCAGTGAGCAGGAGGGGAGTGCACAAAAAGTTGGGATGGGACACAGCTGGACTGCTGACCTCAACTGACAAAAACAATATTCCATATTTTATGGAATCATAGTCAGCATATAAAACTGAGGGGAAAAAAGGATAAGGGGCAGGGGCACTTGGAGTTATAGCATTTGTCTTCCCAAGCAATCATCATGTGATGAAACCCCGCTTTCCCGGAGATGGTTGAACATCTGCCTGCTGAATGTTTGTTTGCACACACAGTTTTTGCTTTACCTACCAAACTGTCCTTGTCCCAACCCACAAGTTTTGTCATTTTTACCCTTCTTCTCTCCCCACCCCACTGCGGGGGACTGAGCAAGTGGCTGTCTGGCTCAGCAGCCTGCCAGGACAATCCCACAACAATAGTTCAAACACTCTTGCTGTCTAACTTTGTGGCAATTAAATGTCAAATATTCTATTTTCTCTCTTCAAACAGATGAAGTCTGTGCTGTAGATTTTTCTAATTCAGTTTCACTACAGAGAAGCCACTCACACCCCAGGCCAGAGAAGGAGAATGACCTGGTGAGGTTTTTCTGTGAAGTCAGAGACCCTTGACAAATAGGTCATTGATTTTACCTTGCTAAGGACCTCTTGCTGTGGGCAACCTAAATAAAAATAGTAAGCAGGAGGACATGCACTAGGTAGGTATGTTTTGCTTGTTAACTGCCAGACATTCAGGTCTTGAGCATTTCTGACAGAGTACATGTATTTATCATCCAGTCTGTGTTTGAAATGCTGTGTAACATTAAGAATCAAGATGCAGCATCTTGATTCCATTGGGAGAATAACTGATATAAAAACCAACAGTCACATAAATCCCAAGAAGAGGAGCAGTCAAATCAAACTTACTTTCTACAAAACAAACTTACTTTTTGTCAGTGCACCAGGAAGGAAGGGATTTTCTTCAAGAAAGGCAATAGGACTGGGAGTGGGAGAGGCTTTCTCTCACAAGTAAAGAAGCACAAATAGCCTAGGTCTCCTGCAGCAGGGTGATAGATATCCAGCCAACCAGATGTTTACTTACGGTCTCTGGATGGAATTCAGGGCTCTATAGTTTGATTTTCTGTGAAAGAGTCATGATTAAAGCACTTTGAAGGATTTGCATATGGCTAAGACTTCGAGGTATGCCTCAAAATAACAAGAGCAGTGGCCTGGCCAGGGTTCAGAGGAACTGGCTGCCAGGACTGTATGTACATTGGCCATTAATTCCTCCAAATACATGGTACTCTAGAGAGCTGAATATTGTGAGATAGACTTCTCATCTTTAAAACAGATGATGACTCTGATGGCTTTATTCTCTAAGTGTACTTTTCTCCCACATGCTTTTATCAGTCCCATCCAAGAACTTAGATATATATTTAAGAATGTAACACCCCTATGTCGAAAGGAAGCACCCCTAGGCCACTTCTTAAGAAAAGAGACAGCAAGGCCCAAATAGAGCAAAACAACTAATCTAAAACAGGTAAATGACACCTGGCTGAGCAGGGATCTGAACAAAGTACCCCAATTTCCCACTTCAGTGTTTTAAACATATATGTTTTTTTTGTTCAAGAGAGAACAAGATGACAAACAGAGTAAGAGACAGAGCACAAAGATATGAAACAGTGAGGATGTACTGGAGGCTTAGTAACAACTTTGCTACATCCACCTAAAGTTTGCATATTTCCACCTTGGTTAGCACTGCTTCATACAGAGGTAACAATAACAGAAATTTTAAGAAGGCAGATAAGAGTTCCCTTTCAAATCACCATTCAGACAGGACTAGTCAGATAGGAACAGTGGTGAGAAGAACAAGACATAACTGCCAATTAAAGTGAGGCAGAAATATACTTGTGCTGCTGACTGAAATAATGCTGAAATAGGAAACCCATAGCTTTGTACCCAGAGTAGTTCTTCTAAAGCCTCAAGCCTGTTCCCTTTTGGATGATGAGTATCAGCTTCTGAAGTACATGGGCAACATCTAGTGTTAGCTGAGGCATACTGCATACATGCATCTCCATGAACGGCTGAAACATCTGGATTACTGACAATCAATGACTGTGCAAGAGTTTCCTTGAAAACTCTTGGTCAGGTCAAGAGGATGTATCCCAGAGATCAGACAGGCATTACCACAGAAGGCATACATCAGGTATTTGCTTCCTTTTTCTCAATGCCTGATTGCTGTTAGTGCTCAGTTCTACTGGTGTCCATTTTAAACTTCGTAATAAACAGTTCAGAACCTTGAGAAAGCAGGTTAAAGGTACAGTATCAATTCAGAAGTGATGTTTTTTAGACAAGCAAGTTTCTAATCCACATGAATATCCCTGTATCTGCTCTGGGAACCATCCAGCACCCATGCTTCCAGCAAGCTATAGATGGTTCACAAGGAAAAAGTAAGCTAAAAATAGAGATGCTGTCATTGGCTTCCACTGGGCTCGGTGCAAGGTGCTGGTGGCTACTGCTGCATCAGGAGGCTGGACAAGCTATTAAATCCAGGTGTCATGCTAGACTTTTTAATTGCATCACCTACAGTTTTTCCTTCCATGCTGGCCTTTTAAAGACAGGAATACAGTAATGTTTGCAGTTTAGAAACATAGAGCTGGTTTCAGCAAAGGAAGCTTTAAGGTGCGAGTTTGATACTCTTTTTGCCCTGGCCTGTACTCTTCCTGTCACTCAAATCCAAGTTGCCAACCAAAAAAATCACTTGTCTTTTTGTCATTCTACTGGGAAAATGTCTTGTGCTGTAGGTATGTGAAAATAAGAGCCTCTGTCCAGTTAAGCTTTATCAAAGACATATTCTGTGCAAAAGGGAAAATAAATGAAAGGGGAAGTGATAAGCAAGAACACATGAAGACAAACCTGACAGACAACAGATAAGAGAGATGATGCCAAAGATTAAAAGTTTCTAGTTACTAATTGATGGATGATTGAAAGAAACTCCCAGGCCCAGCTTTGGAGATGGCCACTTTGCAATTGATAAGAAAGGAGAAAAAAGAGGATTCTGAGGATTTGAGATGTTCAAGGGGAGAGGTGTGAATGACTAAGCAAAATTTACACAAGAATGTTTAGTGAAATGGGACTGGGGAGAAACAAGGAAAGGGAGTAGACAGGAAGTGGTTACAAAAGGGACTGGTTTGCTGGTTAGTACACTTGTCTGGACACACCCTGTGCCTGACCAATGAAGTTGGTCCTATCTTCTTTATTAAATCTTTTCTTAAACATAGTGGGTAGTGGTCTTAGCCACCAGCCACCATGGCAAGAACAGTGGGCATCCTGAAAAACAGTAACTGCAAGGGAGAACAAACCAGATGAGGGGCTCAGCTCCAGCTGCTGGAGTGAGACCTCAAGTCACAGGCACATGTGCATGGCATCATTTGCCATGGGGCAGAAGAGGGTCTCTATCTTCTGCCCAGCCACTGCGTGCAGGTGTGGGATGTACTTCACTGGCAAGCCTCAAGTTGTACCTGTCAGCAAGGAGAAGGTGCTGGGTCTGAGCAGAGGTACCAAGTAGGCAGAGGAGCAGCGCTGGTAACTGTGATTGTTTGGGACCTGTGAGACCAGCATGTGAATTCTGGATCTGTTAACTGGATGAAATGGTGAGTAGGAGACTTGTACAGCATGTAAAAGGATTTGGGATCCAGGTGGGAGTGGTGGATAGACAGAGGGGTGGGCCATGCCAGTACAAGCCGTGACTGTGTGTGTGCTTATGAACTGAGGTAGGGTGGGGGACTGCCTGCACTTTCAGTAATGAACTTTCATTACCAGCTGAAGAGGAGGAGAGGACTTGGCTGGCTGTGCTTATGTTTTATGCAAGCCATCTGTGTGGGTGCTATCAAGAGCAGCATCTCCTGTGTGTGGCTGATCGTGCCAGTGTCTTCTGTCTGTCTGTCATGTATCTGTCTGTGGGATACATGCTCAGCTGTGCTATCAGTTGATTCTGCAAATGGGTAAGCAGCAGCCACATCAGTCTGGGACACAGGCCTCTGGACAGACTTCTGGGCCCATGGACCAAGCTCTACCTGCCAGGCAGGAGGAATCCTCAGGACCTGGAGCTGCTCAACACGGGAGCGCTAGAGTGGTGGCCACTTATAACACTGCTTAACATGTGTCCACACATTCCAAGCCTAAATTCTAACTCATCTCTTGATCTCCCAACCTGAAGGCTGGCCTCATCATATCAGAGGATGGAAAATTCACTGAAACCTCTTTCATCCCTTTTTGCTAGTCCACCAGTCAGTCTGGATTGACCCCTAGTTCTATTGGCTACGAGGGATCGTGAAGTAACAGATTCCCCAGACAGGAATGGCAGACTTTGTGCAGCAAGGCAGACATGCCACGAAGACTTCTAATACATTATGTTTTTCCACATAAAGAACAGACACAAACCTCCAGTTGTACAGCACACTTAGCCTGCATTAAAAAAAAAAAAAAAATCAGAACTAACACATCAAGAAATGCAGTTGTCAAAATGCAAACATGCAAAAATTTTAAAACAAATTTTGAGTTTTAATGCAATTCAGGTGCAAGAAATTCCATGTAAAGCTTGAACATGTTACTAGAGAAAACAGACTAGACTAAACAGATAAATTCAGTAAGCACTGAGTATTTGAAGAATATTCAGCTTTTTAGCATCTGCCACTGAAATTTTGGAAAGGGTTTTTTGTCAATTTTCAGGCTGCAAAATAATCTCTGTACTGTACTTTATCATTGACATCACGATTCCTGGGCACAATTTATTGTGTGTTCATTCACAGCGGTACACCTAAACACTTCATGGATTATCAGTTTCCATTCCTGTTGACGAGGTGATGAACTGTTGAGACAGTATTTGCCAGCTCTCCTGCAAACTGCTCTACTTGCCTAATTTCCTTTACAGCTATTCAGTTCTAGGGCTCAAAAAAAGGGTGATGTTTTCAGAATTCTCAGCACAACTGATTTTCCTCAAATTTGGGTCTTCACAGAAAACAACTCCAACATTACAGCTTTACCTCCCAAGCAGATAATGAACAACTATACTCAGAATAAGCAATAAATAAACAGTGCAGTGAATTCTGCTAAGCATAGTACTTTTATTTTGTGCAAGCTTCCACACATCCAGACAATTTAAGCATCAAGCTTGAAAAAGCCTGAGCAAACTTGAAGAGGCTCTTCTGCCAGCCCATGATCCTTTGGCAAAATATGAATGGAACCTAGGCAATGTTTTGGTGATTTCTGTTGCAAAGACTCCATATTTTCTTGTACTCCTGTTAATATGAACAAACTTCACCAGAGTGACACTGGTCCCACGTCACCTTCTAGAGAACAAGTTCCTTTGCAAAGCACTATTTTCATTACCATATTCTAGTTCCATAGGTAGCAGTGCAAGCTAACAACACTGCAAAAAACCCAAGCAGCCCATGTACATCCATGTTTCACAGGAGCCCAGGTACAGGATGTCTACACAGTGATGAAGTTCTCCGGCATGGGTGGGGTGTTTGCACAGCAGCAAAGTGCTTGGAAACATTAAATCTCCAAGACAGAGGGCTGCTGTGTTTGTGTTACACATCTTTTTGCCTTCCATTCCAGGGCAGGAGGCTGACATTCAAGATTCTTGTTGCTTGTAGCATTTCTGCTCCAGTACTTTTAACGGCCTTTGTCCTATTTATGCACTTAGGTGTGAGTTTATATCCTTGAAGCTGTATTGACAAATAATTATCCAGTTTGCTGCAACAGTTCAGTGCAAAACTTCATGTGCCTTCCATGTGGAACTGAGGTCCAAACCCACCACTGGAAGGTATCAGTGAACTGCCTTGCCTGCTACCAAGTTCTGGGATGGGCCAAGTGAGTTTATGCTTAGAACATTCCACTACGTTAAAATCAGACATACAAAATGCATTTCCTGGGATGACCTAAAAAGTCAATTGGACAATTGCAATTGTGACTGAATGTAGCTGCATACCTATTGCAATGCAACTTGAAAAGACAGTGGCTTATTTTATTCTACTGCTAATCTGAACATAAATATCTGATTATTACAATTTCTTTAGAAAAGGCTACCTCCGCATAGAGGATGTCTTCCTAGTGCGCTCTCTACAGGGGGTTAAGAGGCCACCAGGAGGAGCTCTGGCTCCAAACCCCCTCTAGCAGAGAACTGAAAACAGGTCTTACCCAGCATTTTAACCTCAGAGCTACCTTTGAGCAAAAAGGCAGTAGCTCTGCTCCATTTTTTCTTGGGACTTCAGAAGCAGTTCCTCCACTCAGTGTCCACCTGTAGATAGCTGGTCCCCTGACCTCCTGCTGGTACTACCCAGCTGCTGCTGGGTGGGGGGAGCAGAGAGGACAACCAGCAATGACTGTTCTGGAAGGGAAAGCGAGGGATTGGAAACACTAGTTTAGTCTAGTTTAGTTCACAGGTATCAACCCAAGTCCATGAGACCCTCAAAAATATCTTTATTCGATTACCTTGCAGAAAGACTCCCAGGATGCAGCCTCTGTAGGCACACAATCCATCACAGTTTAAGTACATTCCTATTTCTCTGACAGTCAGGCACTTGGAAACAGGCTACAAAATGAGTTACACCATCAGAACTGAATTATCCATAGTGCTACTTCAGCTCTCTGTTATTTCAGAGTCTTTTATAACCACTCTTTCCTCAGACCAACTTAAGAAAAACTGATGGCTGTTTCACTCAACCCAGTTACCCCCACAGAGATGAAGCTCAGGAGCAACCATGGAGGAGAAAACAAAGAGAAAAGGCAGCCTGGGGCTATTTTACACAGCAGTCTTGTAATGGAGAAAAGAAATGAAAACTCTGCTTCAACCACTTTCTCCCAGTTGCTGTTTGGACCTGTGCCACACTTCATCATGCAATTCTTAATGACATGGGAGGAAAAGCAATACCAAGGCATAGATTAGCAAGTACAGGATATGCTCCGGTGTGACATTTTTGGTGGCCAGATGTGCTGGTAAATATGCAAGTATGTATGTGAGGATGATGACACACCGGAACAGGCTGTTCAGAGAAGCTGTAGATGGCTCATTCCTGGAAGTGTTCAAGGATGGGCCTTTGAGCAACCTGGTCTAGTGGAAGATGTCCCGATCCACAGCAAGGGGGTTGGAATAAGATGAACTTTAAGGTCCCTTCCAAACGAATCCATTCTATGATTCTATGTGCCCAGTTTGTCAGGCCTGCAGTGCATTTTTCTAAGTTTCCTACAATCTGCTCCCTTCAGGTCACATTCAGGTCAAGGAAAACAAGCTCCAGACCCACCAGGTCTATGACCAGTGAAAGATCAACCAGAGAGAGACTGGGGAGAACACATAATCAGCCTGGCTGCTGTGAAAGCCAAGGAAGCCAGAATGCATTCACAGAATCACAGAATAACAAGGTTGGAAGAGACCTCCAAGATCATCAAGTCCAACCCATGTCCTAACACCTCAATGAGACTATGGCACCAAGTGCCATGTCCAGTCTTTTTTTGAACATGCCCAGAGATGGTGATTCTACCACCTCCCTGGGTAGACCATTCCAGTACTTGATTCTTCTTTCAGTGAAAAACTTTTTCCTAATATCCAACCTCTACCTTCCTTGACACAGCTTGAGACAGTGCCCTCTTGTTCTGTCAGTTGCTGCCTGGTCAAAGAGACCAACCCCCACCTGACTACAGCTGCCTTTCAGGAAGTTGCAGAGAGCGATAAGGTCACCTCTAAGTCTCCTTTTCTCCAGGCTAAACAATCCCACTTCCCTCAATCATTCCTCATAGGACTTGTGTTCCAAGCCCCTCACCAGCCTTACTGCCCTCCTCTGGACACGCTCAAGCATCTCAATGTTCTTCCTAAACTGAGGGGCCCAGAACTGGACACGGCACTCAAGATGTGGCCTTACCACTACAGGGGAAGAATGACTTCCCTGTTCCTGCTAGCCACACAGTTCCTAATACAGACCAGGATGCCGCTGGCCTTCTTGGCCACCAAGCCCCACTGCTGGTTCATGTTCAGTTGTCTGTCAACCAGCACCTGCTCCTCCCCCCCCCCCCCCCCCCGTTCCCTTTCCACCTGGACACTCTCCAGCCACACTGTCCCCAGCTTGTAACGTTGTTGGGGATTTCTGTGGCCAAAATGCAGAACTCGGCACTTGGACTTAATACCTGTTGGACTCTGCCCATCCATCCAACCAATCCAAGTCTCTCTGCAGAGCCCTCCTTCCTTCCAATAGATCGACACACGCTCCCAGTGTCATCTGCAAATTTACTAATGAAGGACTCAATACCCTCATCCATGTCATCAATAAAAATATTGAACAGAACTGACCCCAGGACAGACCTGAGGGACACCACTGGTGACTGGTCACCAGCTGGATGCAGCACCATTCACCAGCACTCTCTGGGCCCAACCATCCAGCCAGTTCCTGACCCAGCAAAGAGTGCTCCTGTCCAAGCCATGGCCTGCCAGCTTTTCCAGGAGTATGCTGTGGGAGACAGTGTCAAAGGCCTTGCTGAAGTCCAAATAGACAACGTCCACAGCCTTTCCCGCATCTACCAGGTGGGCCACCTGGTCATAGAAAGAGATCAGGTTGGTCAGGCATGACCTACCCTTCCTAAACCCATGCTGGCTGGGTCTGATGCCCTGGCTATCCTGTAAGTGCTGTGTGATAGCACTCAGTATATACTGTTCCATTACCTTACCTGGTACTGAGGTCAGGCTAACTGGCCTGTAATTACCAGGATCCACCTTCCTACCCATTTTGTAAAGGTACCCGAGGTCTTTCAGTATTCTTATAAGAAGGAATATACAATGAGATGCTGCTGTCTTCTACTCCAGCCCAGATACATTTGATTCCCCATAATGCTGCTGTAAACTGTGACACTTAGCCTCTCCTTTCTCTGTTTTCCTCAGCAAATGGAGGCCGTATTCAGCTTCAGTCCTTATGGAAGGTGGACTGAAATTTGAGATCAAGAGATGAAAAGCCTGTTAGGAAAGCTGGAATCTTTTTGTTCCTCCTCCCGTGTGCTATAGAACGTTAGGAAAAGGAAGTACTTTTCCCAGGCAATGGAAAAAACAGTGAAGTATGTGTAAAGGCGTAAGGGAAACCTGAAGGTGTGTTGTCTCACTGGGGCAGGTGACTGCTATGTTTCCACATTACTAAACACACTGGCTCCAAGTTCACCCATGGATGAAACTTATGAGACCTTTCTGGGCAATGAAACCCCACTAAGAGGTGGGGGAGAAATACTGCTCACAAATTGCGTAAGTGTGATCACAAGAGGATGTCCTGTACAAATACAGAAAATTCATCACCACTTCCAAGTTTTTTACATTCAACAGTCAACAACACATCTACTTCACACAGACAGCAAAAGACATAAAACAGTTTGGAAAGTCTGAGCAATGAACTCAGTAGAAAATTTGAAACAATTTCCTAGAATTAAATCTAATTGTGAAAATCACCTCTGGAAGAGGTGATTATTTTGGAAGACTCCAACAGTATGACTTGTGAAGTTCCCCCGGAATTATTTTTTTCTTAAACCTACATTAATTTGCGCTTACGAGACTTGTCTGGCCATTGGAGGCTCAGGGGTACCCATCTTAAATAACACCAAACAGACAGCAGAAACATTCTGTTCACAAGTTTACACTGTTTTATTCGATTGTAGGTGCTGTCATGAACCTTTATATGTAATCCGGAGCCCTAACAAGCATGAATTAAAAGCATTACCAGTAGAGACATAAAATACCAACCTCTCTTTCCCAGCTGTGCTCATATGATCAAAATATTCTGTTCTAATAAAAAAGTCAGTGGTGTGTAAATCTTCTTACAAGGCACTGAAGGTGAAAAATATGTACTTTAGTTGGGCTCAAGCAGCTAAACAACAGCTATGTTATAGCGGCATTATAATCTCCCCAAAGCATTGCGGGATAACATGAAATCATTCTTCTGCAAGAGAAGGATAAATAACACTTTCATTAAAATATCTTCTCCCGTATTGGGCAGGTCAAACAAGTTAATAGTGTTAATGATCCAGACTCAGGAAAAGGAGGCAGTTTAAGAACACCCCAAAGAACAGGTGTCTCACTCATAGTCTTCTATTTCTCTTTTTGCATAAATTTCTTTTTTTGATTTTTAAGACAAGAGTCCAGCAGCTTAGGTCCCCCTGTGTTTCAATGCCACATTATCTTATGCAAAGTCAAAGTCAGTAGTGGAAGGAAGAGAGGATGGGAAAGCTGGTGAGCGCTGCTGGTGTCTGTTCGAGTGCGACTGGACCGTCCGTGGCCGCGGGGCTGGGGCTCAACTGTGATGTAGCCATTAATGATGCGGATCCGGGGAGGAGGGTCGGTAGCACTGCAAGGCAAGAGAAGAGTATCAGTCCTGACCCAGCCCACAACTGCCCAACAGACACAGAGCAGGAGGTGGGCAGCCTCTGTGACCCACTGTCAGTTTTCTAGGTCCATTCAAATGGTCTCTTGTACAAGTTACACACTGACCAAAAGTCTCTGTGTCCTAAATGGCAGAGTGCTGTCTTCTCCCTTCCTCACAGGTGTGGCCAGCTCCTATGCCAGCCCACAAGGATGAGGGTGCTACACAGCCAAACTGTGAAGCAGACTCGAGGGAGAACAGCAAAGAGACTGAGGAGTACCAAAATACCTGCTCCGTCTCAAATCTACCCAGCCTGCCCATTGCTCCCACAGTCAGTCAGGTGGGTAAGATGACCATATTCCTAGCCCCTGTCAGCTAAGTAGAAAATACAGAAGAATAAAACAAGTGTTGTTGCAAAGGAGTGTCACTGCAGTGGCACTTGCTGAGCACAGCTGGGGTGAGGGACCTGTTTTCTGAGTACATCTTTCTCAGCCATGCTTCATGCATCTTAGTGTGGACCCACCTTGTTTCTATACTGTATGATCTCTTCCACAGGTCAGCAATTACAAAGAGCTTACATGACGTACTTTAAGCAGAGGAAGAATGGCTTCCCGAATTGCAGCCTAGATCGCCACATTCCAGAGTATCTCCCAGCGGTAGGGAGTACTCTGACATGGTGATGAACAAGAACTGAACTAGCACATACATGAGCTGAGCTCCCATTATGGCAATACATGATGGGGGACAGAAATTTGTATGCTCCAGGCTGCTAACGCCAACTGACCTGAACTGGGGGAGATCACGCACCACAGCAGGCCAAGAGTCAGAAGGGTCAGGTACAACACAGGTGGTTGTTTTTTTTGGCAATGGACTGAAAGCAATGCTTGACACCACAGCTGTAAGACTGACATACTCCCTAGGACTGCATGGCGCTGTGTAAAACTGAACACAAATTTGGACAAAACTAAAAGCAAGTCCACTTGGCAAATACAAAAACCTTTGTATTCTTCATTACCCAATCCCCAGCTGCTGTGTACCATTCTTGTCTTATTTCAGCCCACTAAGCAAAAATGCTTTGGGAAATTGAAGGCAATTAGTATCCTTTTTAAAAACACTTTACTTTTCCTTACCCAAAGGCCTCCCCAGAAGATCTGAACAATAGCCTGAGAGAAGACAGCTGGCAGCACATCAAGGAAATATAGCTGCCAGCTGATGCATATAGGGGCACGAACCAAGGCCATTCTGATAAGCTCACTGCCACACTATTAAATCACTGAGCTGCACCTTTCACATTTTCAGGCTCACAGAAGGAATCATAGAATTATATAGGTTGGAAAAGACCTTTAAGGTCATGGAGCCCATCTGTAAACCTGAAAGCTGTGAATGGCCCATCTCTAAGAAACCTGACAGCTTTATCTGTGTCTGTGCACCCTGAGGAATGCGTAGAGCAAGGGCTGAGACTCCCAGTCAGACATGCCCTGCACAAGCGAGCTTGCACCCAGCGGCGCTGGATTTCCTTGGGAAGAGACGCGCCGCGAGGTGGGGCTGTCAGCCCAGCCCAGCAGCGACATGGGCAGGCGTGCAGTGGCAGAGGACGGGCAGACAGTCTGGGCTTTACAGAAGCCCAGCGCATGGGTGGAGCTTGTGCCCGAGGGACAGCTGCCTTCCGTCGGCAGGAAGGGCGCAGCAATCTCCCAGGTATCGTTTGTCTTTCCCAGCACTGACATGCAACATCTCCATCTCCAGATACTTAAGCTCTTCTCTGCTACTAAGGAGTCACCCCTACGAAGCATTTGTCACCTAGCACCAGCGTAAGCTTCTAGCACAAAGGATGACTTAAACAGTAGGGGAAGAAAAGAAACATAAAAAGAAGAAAAGGAAAGCAGCATTTACTGCTCCCATATTTACGCAGTAGTTTCCTAGGCTGCCATGATTTGCTTTACTTTTGCCTCACTACTGCCTGGCAGTACTTGAAATCTAGTATGCAGCCCTAGTGTGCCTTCAGTTTACTGACAGTAGCACATCCTCCCATCTTTCCCCTTCTTCTGAAGGCTTGATACTGCAAGTGCATGGGTATCTTAGAGTCACTGCTCACTGACTTCGAGCTTTGTGGGAACAACTGATGTGAAACACTGAACATGGCACTGTGGAGGCAGCGTGGGAGATTAAGACAGACATTCCTTAGCATTTCAACTAAAGAGACTATCAACTGAAACTCCAAAAATCCGTTCACAATTAGCTAGTATCAACTACATTAATAGAAAGGAAATGGTACACTAAGAGATAAAATCAAGTGTGATCAATATAGGATTTGTTATATTGGTTAATCTTGGACTGCGTATAAGTCTGTCAGTGGACAGGTTACACAATCATTTGTCTCCCTCTGTCTCCCAAATAGTTATACTAAGGTTGAAGGAAGGGGCAGAGAAGGGAGTCTGGTCTAAAAAATCTGACAGTGGCTGAATGCCTCAAACAGAACAACAGCTGCTGCACTCACCTGCAGCCAGCTTGAGCCACGTATCACTCACAGCAGTGGTACAATTAGGATCCAGGGACTTGAGAGGAAAGGCATAGGAGAACCCTGCTATACTCAGTAACTTAGGGAGCAGGAAGAAGTATTCTTCAGAAGGGAAAAAACCCAAACAATGTACCAACTTCATTTTAAGAGCTGTCAGACTTTTCTCCATCACCCCCAACCTGTCTGGTTGTTTATGGTATCACAAAAATTTAATGCCTTCAACCTGAGTACGGCAGAGACACAGTCAGACACACAAAGTACAAAAGAAAGTAGATTTGGGCACGTGTATTATCTGACAGGAGGGAAACATTAAGGTATACATTCAGCCACAGGCCCAAGTATAGGTAGTGAGAGAGAAATTGGCTTTTTTTGTGGTGGGTTTTTTTTTTTGTGTGTGTGTGTTTTTGCAGGCTGCTGTAGCTCTTGTAGGTAAGCAAGCTTTTCTGGATGAAAAGTAAGGGGTATATGTGAACCTCTGCCCCCCAACACACTGATTTTTTTATATAAGCTCTGTCATCCATTAGGCTATCATGCTTTTTCAGACTGAAGAATACAGAGACTGAAAATACTGCACAAAATATTGCCCAAGTGCAAAGAGAACATATGCCAGGGATGGTAGTTTCCTCATATGCAGCAGCTCTTGCATAATGGTCTAAGGCTTTGATCTGTACCATATACCACTGGACCCATCCTTCCATGACAGAGAGCACTGCCATATGTTCACAATCCCTCAAGCCCAAATGCAGACTGATCTAGACAAGGCTGCCACTTGTTTTATACCTAATTTTCCACAAATCTAACTATGCAAAGAAAAAAAAAAAAGAAAGCTTTTCTGCCACTAAAAGCACAAGCAGCCTTGTGCAAATGTTTTAGAAAGAATCACAGTAGTGGAGAAGGTCAGATCCTGTCCACAGGATATATCTACCCCTGCAGAAGCTTGAGGGTCTGGATTAAACAGTCTAAGTTAAAGTCCAGTTTGCATGATAAGCCATCCTCCCCCTCCTCCGCCATTAGTTACCTCTCTTCAAGGCGAACCCAGAGGTCGTTGAATTGTCGCAGTCTTTGCTTCTTCTGCTGCTTTTTCTTCTTCTTTTTGTACTTCCTGTCTACTTTCATGAGCACATCAATGCTGTCAGGGAAGAGCAGGTGAGGCAGGAACTCTTCCTCCTCCTCCTCCTCCTCCTTCTGGGGGTGCAGTGGGAGCTCATGGGATACAACATAGGGACTGTGTGATGATGAAAAGGCTAACAAGGTTTTAGGAGGTCTTCGGCTGGAAGAAAGAGGGAACACAGACAACATTTGAAAGGGCTTTGAGGCAAAATCCTGATTCAGACACTATCAAGGCACATACATTTAAAATAGGTGTTTATCCCTGACATATTGGCTGGATACTCATTTCTCTGCCTTGTATTCCTGCTCCCTCTTCCTTAAGTCAATATTGGTTTTGTGATCAAAATAGTGCTCTTTAACAAAAAAAAGTCTTTGGAAAAGAGGCAGTCTGTATCAGAGGAAAGAATGCAGTCTGGATAAGGGTGGAATAACTCTTGGTAATAAGCTTGCATATCTAGGAAGAGACAAAAACGGAATCACTTCTAAGTCAGAGTCAAACAACACTCCTCTAGTCTGAACACAGACCAGATTATTCCTTTCAGCACTTCCTGCCCAGAGTAAAGTAACTTGGGGGACAAGGGGAAGCAGCATCCAAAACAACTAAAGCACACCAGCTGATAAAGCCAGCTCTGGACCAGCAGCTCTGACTGGTGGAGAAGGTAAGAAACAAGCTAGCCCACAGACTGTGGTCATGGCTACAGAAACACATTTTGAAAATTACCGTCTTTGAAGGGAAAGGCCTAATATACCATTAGCAGTAACCTGGTTGCACACTGGACCCAGAGAAGACCGTGGTTCTCAACGACTTCTATATCTCACTGTTCAACCACAAATGTTCCAGCCAAGCTGCCCAAGTTAGGAAAGGCAAATGGGAGTATGAAGACCCTAAGTACAAAGCAGGAGAAAATCAGGTTCAAGACCATCTAAGGAGCCTGAATGTGCACAAGTGCATGGGGCCTGATGGGATCCATCTGTGGGTTCTAAGGGAGCTGGCAATAACTTGCTAAGCCACTATCAATCATTTTTGAAAACTTGTGGCACTCAGGTAAAGTTCCCAACATCTGGAAAAAGGAAAATATAACCCCCATTTTTAAAATGGAGAAAGTAAAAATCTCACCTCTGTGTCAGGCAAGATCACAGAGCAGATTCTTCTGGAAACTATGCTAAAACAAAGAAACACGGAAAACAAAGAGGTGCTTGGTAACAGCCAACATGGCTTTCCAAGGGCAAACAACGCCTGTTAAATCTGATGATCTTCGCTGACGGGGCTGCAGCATCGATGGATGTGGCAGAGCAACTGCCACCATCTGCCTGGACTTAAAGTGTTTCACACTGTCCCATACAATATCCTTGTATCCAAATTGGATAGACATGGATTTGGTGAATGGATTGCTTGGTGGATAAAGAACTGGCTGGATGGCCGCACACAAAGAATTGTGGTCAACAGCTCCTTGTCCACATGAAAACCAGAGATGAGTGGCCTCCCTCAGGGGTCAGTACTGGGACCATCACTGTTTAACATCTGTGTCAGTGGCACGGACAGTGGGATTGAGGGCACCCTCAGCAAGTTTGCCACCAACACCAAGCTGCGTGGGGCAGTCGACACGCTGGAGGGAAGGGATGTCATCCACAGGGACCTGGACAGGCTGGAGAGGTGGGGCTGTGCAAACCCCATGAAGTTCAGCAAGGCCAAGTGCAAGGTCCTGCACCTGGGTTGTGGCAACACCTGACACAGCTACAGGCTGGGTGGACAAGTGATTGACAGCAGCCCTGAGGAGAAGGACTTGGGGGTGGTGGTGGATGAAAAACCCAGCAAGACCCAGCCAGGTGCACTCACAGCCCAGAAAGGCAATGGGATCCTGGGCTGCATCCAAAGCAGCGTGGGCAGCAGGGCATGGGAGGGGATTCTGCCCCTCTGCTCTGCTCTGGTGAGGCCGCCCCTGGAACACTGCATCCAGCTCTGGGGTCCCAGCATAAGGACACGGAACTGTTGGAGCAAGTCCAGAGGAGGGCACAGTAGTAGGAGGACTGGAGCACCTCCCCTGTGAAGACAGACTGAGGAAGCTGGATCTGTTCGTCCTGCAGAAAACGGTGTGGAGACCTCCTAGCAGCCTCACAGTATCTGAAGGGTCCTACAGGGAAGCTGAAGAGGGACTCTTTGTCAGGAACTGTAGTGACAGGAGTAACAGATACAAACTGAAGAAGGAGTGAATTTAGGCTAGGTATTGGGAAGAAATTCTTTACTGTGAGGGTGGTGAAATACTAGAGGAGGTTGCCCAGGGAGGCTGTGGCTGCCCCAACCCTGGCACTTTCCAAAGCCAGGTTGCATAAGGCCTTCAGCAAGTTGGCCTAGTGGGAGGCGTCAATATTAATTATTATTAGACTGGTCTAGGGGAATTAGGACTAGATGATCTTTAAAGTCCTTTCCAATCCCTTAACATTCTATGATTATATGATTAAGGAATCCTTTGGGCCATGTAGTCTGCATCAACTGAAAGCAGACTAGTTTTGGCACCACCAAGTTCACTCCCTTCTCATTTTCTCTTTGATGAGGCCAGATGGTACAACGCAATGAATGCACAGTCTTTACAAAACATCGCGTCAGGGGACATGTCTGACACATAAGAGACCAGAGCTCAACACACCACTGTGGCACTGGTTTCTAAAGCTGATGTGAAAAAGGGTGTAATGCTGCCCTGCCACTCAGATAAAGCACACCAAGGAACATGAAATGGTGATCTTCGTGGGTTTTATGGACAAATATGGAGGTCCACATGAAGGGGAGGAAACTGAGGAATTGCATCTCTCTCATAAGCAGAGCTGAGCTTTGCACACGTTTATAGCAAGTAATGAGGGAGTGGGAGTCAAGCCTTAGCCTTCCAGCTGCCCAGATCCTGTATTAGGCTGGCAGCATTACTGGGAATTTCAAAGGAGCTCCAGCAAGTGAGATACATCACTGAGACTATGTGCATGTACAAACTGCCTCATAAGGCAAATCTTGGAAACTCAAAGTTGAGCTCCCAGAAAAAGCTCTAAGGGCTATGACTACTCAGTTTCCTGTGAAGGTGATAAATTGAAGAAAACAATAATCAGGTCCACCTTGATCACTGAAGCTCTGTTTCTTTATTCTTAGAGCAAGCAACATCTCATCTATATTCTAAGGCAGGCAGTGTGCAGGGTCCTATTCACTCATGGCTTTGCCAGCCCACACTTCTCATTGTTTGGAACAATTTCCCCTCTTTACTTGTCTATGAGCATCTTGGACAAACCCACAAACTCAATCCACTCTGTGTATACACAGGACCTATCAGGAACATCTGTCTGATCTTTATGGCTACTTCATAAAGAGAAGAGATGCAACAGTCTTATGTAACAAAGCGGAAGTGGAGACTGGCTTGGGCTGAAATTCAGAAAGATAACAGAAAACCACAGACCACCAAGCAGAAACCTGCCATTAATCAATGAAACTTTCCCAGAACTGTGTTCCTTTTTCAGCTTCCAATGGCATGAAAAGAAGGAGGTCTGGAAGGAAACATTTTTCAGCATGGGTACAGTTTTTAAGTTAGCCCATTACTGTATGCACGCTTACTGGATAGCAAACAGAGAGTAGTTCCTGCAGAAGGGGAAATGAAGTTGTGGACTGGAACGTGGGGAAAGTATATGGAAAACAAAGATAATTTGTCTTATTTACTGCAAGGAAAATCAGACTGATCACACGTTGAAGTTTATTTGAGAGAGACTGCTGCAGAATGGACCTTGGGCTATCAATCTCTTTCAAAATCATTGTGGTGTCACACTCTGTCACACTTTATCACCTCTGAACTGTCATGACCCTTCAGCTCTCCCTCCTCAGCTACTTCACATCGCCCACTCTTCAACTCCACCTTACAGAGTGATCCCCCATTAGCTCTCTCCAGTGACCTGATTTAATCTGTTTGAAGGTCTTCTGCCTATGATTCCCTTTTCCACCATTTCTCTTCACTGTTTTTGTTCCTTAACTAAGTCATGGCGTGGGCAGCACCCCTCCTCTGTAGATTAGAGTGCCATGCTGCCTGCAGCGTTCCCTACTGAACCCATGGCCATACCATGCTGGAGGCTCAGCATTGCTACGGGTAGAGGATGACCTGCATCCTGCATGGCTAGACATCTGCTCTTGACAGGTGTGGCCTCAGACACATCCATATACAAAACCTGCTTTGCAATACTTCTTGCAAGCAATTCTTCCAGAGACTGACTGATCAACCACTGGAAAAGGGACACAGATTCAAAAGTTCGTACTTCTTCCCCCCCCAGGCCAATTCCCTCTCCCGGCACAGCAGCTAAGGAAGAGTCAGCAAGCACCTTAATTTTGGCTGTGATTGTGTTGAGCATTTTACAATATATAACTGCATTCTAAAATCAGGAACAACAGTTAAAGACCAAAGTAAGTCAGAAGGAGCTTGATTGAACTTGTGGTATTATTTAAAAACTGTCCTTTGCAATACTGCTTGGAGCACCTCTTTTGCCTTCCCTACTTTGGAGACACCAGGGAGAAGGAACCTTTCTGTCTCCAATCAGGGGCATTCATCCTATTTGCTCTGCAGATGGACAGTACACCTCAGGCAGCCCTGCCTGCTACAGGAAAATGAGCAATACGATTCTGCATCCTTCTTGGTTCCTACACACACAGATATATACAATATATCTCACACGGGACGTTTTGTTTAGCCAGAGCACAGGAAGCAGCAGACTGTGCTGCCAAAATGTCATGTTGCAAGGCAAGGAGACGACTTCAGACTTCCTCCTTCTTGTGCTGTAGGACCTCTTAGCTAATATCCCTACTGTGTCTGATACCCGAGCAGTCATTTAAATTCTCTGTCTCAGTTCAGCCACTTGGCATTTTTATCCTGTCTCAATTATGAACAGTCAAATAGTCCACAGGCATTGACTGGACTGTGTGCAGCACTATACTGGACAATAGCTGGATACAGTTCCATGTTTATGTGATCAACACTGCGTTTACTGTCACAGACTGCTCTGCTACTTGCTCTTAGAACAAGCCCAGGACAGCAATCAAGTGAAAGCTTCCTTCCAAGCCCTAGGACTCTGACACTCTTGCCGTAAGTCTTTCCCTCACCTTAAATACTCTTTTCCCTTGAACCCATATTTTTCTTGAAGCCTATGTCTTATTTTTATATCTGTTTCCAAGTCATCCCGAAATGTTAACAGTGAAGTGCCATCTTCTTGCTCAGGTTTAATATCAAGACGCCAGGAAAGATGTTCTGTCCAATAGTCCTAGTAAGAGGTTGAAGATGCAACTGAAGCCAAACAGAGGGCTTTAAGATGCAACTGATGCCTAACTGAGGGCTTTCAAAGTCACAAGGGGCTGCACAACTAACTCCCATAATATGGTTAGGGAACTGGGTGCCCAGCTACTCCAAGTAACCTTGATACCAACCTTCCTGATAAGTGGAAATCTATCTCTCCTTTCTTCAGTTGTCTGCCCTTACAGCTACATCCTTACAGAGCAGTATCAGATCTTGTTTATTCTCAAGTAGCTTTTAAGCTATCTTTCTTTAAGCTTTAAGAAGCTGCTGCAGCTGTTTTTAGGAACACCTAAGCTAAGAATGAAAAAACAACATGAAAATATCATTGAAGGCTGGTTTGGGTTTGTTGTCTTTTTTTTTTTTTTTTATCATCCCTGCAAACACTGATACACTGGATTTTAATGATCTATGTCCCTGTCTAGAACCACTGTAAAAACATGAATTTTTGCAATGCCAGAATTTCAATCTCACAGTCTCAGACAACAGCAAAGGTGGTATAAAGAGAAAGATGAAGCAACCAGAGTATGAGAAAAACAGCTGTTACTAATTTGCACCACACCTGTAGAGCCCTTGGCACAGAACAAGACTCTACACTGTGCCCTCTGCACAAATCCTATCAAAAGGTGATAATCCTGCCTAAGAGTCCCATATCAGAAACAGAGGGGAGGAGCAACAGAGATGTAAACAGGGACAGTATGCCTGGCACAGAAGATAAAAGGGAAATGGTACCATAACTGGGATCAATTTCCAGTTTTCTCCATTGTGGTCTTTTAGCAGTGAAGAGTGAGTACATCTAACAGCTACATGTTTGATAAGAGTCTGGAGAAGGGGAAGGCAAAGATTGCAGACCCTAAGCTGGTCGCAAGAATTCCAGGAAGAGGTGAGTCAAAGCACAGGTAATTCTCGGTAGAGTGGAGGAGGAGATTATCTGGCATTCTGTAGTTACTGAAACCGTGGAGGTGGATAAAAGCATCCAGTGGGAGATGAACAGAGGCAGGAAGGGTATATCCCAAAGGACAGCTGCAGGATGAACCAGAACTTAGCTTAAAAATGCAGAAGAAAGCAGGGGACATGAGAACAATCAGTCATGGAGATAACTTGCAAAGATTCTGGGCAATCAGATTCCAGGCTGGGAGAGAGTAAACAGAAAGAATAAAAAATAGCAGTATAAAAGAAGGGGATTATTAAAAGGCAGGGCAGTCAAACACATAAAAGAGAGGAAAGAGAAACCTGGAAGCCTGTGTGGTACAAGACAGCATCCAGATCTGATGAACCAAGCATGCATACTCTGTGGCTGTTTATTTAAGAGTTAAAAACTTACAAGGGTGGACATTTTATTAACAACAACCAAAAAAAACCCCACCAAACCCCAAAACCACAAAAAACCCACCACAAAAGCAACAATCCCAAACCCCAAAACCACAAAAAACCCACCACAAAACCAACAACAACAACCCAACCAACCAAACATCCCCACCCCCAACAACAAAACCCAGAAAACAAACAAAACCAAAAAAAACCCAAGCCAAAACCGAGTAAAATCCCCTTTCCAAACTAGCTTATGGAAGATAAAAGTAAACTTTTCTCCTTCATGCTGGGAAGGAGAGAAAGAGCCTAGCTCACTCTTAGTTATAGTTCCAGCTGCCATTACTACTTCATAATTGTTTACAAACCCACTCTCCCAATGGCTTAGCTAGGTAAAAGCATGCATTACTTGTTGATGGCATGTCCAGCTGGAGTGTGTTCTACCTCGTACCCTTCTCTCCTCAAAACATCAATCACTGTGTTGTTGCCCATGAAGTGACCTGCAGTTAAAAGAAAAATGACATCAGAACTCACCAACCACAGGGAAAGAGGGAGAAGGACAACAAAGTCCTTCCTCATCACAGGAGGTGTGCCACACTCAAGGCAGGCAGAGCTTTATCACTCCCCACCAGGATGCACCAGAAACACAGGATCTCTAATGAGTGATTGCTGAACTTTCCCAAGGTCACTTCAATTACTACATTCTGCCTTTCTAAAATGCAGATGTGATTGCAATTACGCTGGTCCCACAGGTTGTTGCATAATGGGCTGTCCAGGGAGGTGATGGAGTCACCATCCCTGAAAGTGTTTAAGTGTTAAGGAAAGACTGAATGTGTCACATAGTGCCATGGTCTAGTTGGCATGGTGGTGACTGGTCAAAGGTTGGACTTTATAATCTCAGAGGTCTTTTTCAACCTAACTGACTTTGTGATTATCAGGCCATTGTGGATCACTTGAGAGAATAAGAGATTAAGTTTGGACACCCCTGTTCAAGAGCAGCAGTGAGTGTACAACTGATGGTGATGCAAAGAAGGTCAGAATCCAGCCACATTTTAACATTCTCCAGCATTATAAAGACACAGAGCTGTTGCTCAACATCACTAGCAATTTTCAAATGATTAAGAATCATCCAACTGCAAAGAACAGACAATAACTCTGAAAGCCAATGACTTCGATCAACCTCTTTCATTTCTTCATTATATGCCACCAGGGCCAGACACTTGACCTCATTTGTGTTGATAAAAGGACTTAGTTTTAGAAGGACTTAGATAGTTCTGCCCTAATTCTGTGATTTACATCTCCCCTACATTCTCAGACAGATGTGGTGGCTGGTAAGATTGTATTTTGGCACCATAGTGAATAAATGACTACTCAAAGGTTGCAGGAGCAATGCTCTGCTCACAGAATGTCTTCCACCATCATTCTAACATGTCATGAGACCAGGCTGCTGAGAAGCAGAAGAAAGAGAGAACAAAGAGAGAACAAAGGTCTTGCACAGATTCAGCTTTCATAAAACATTTCTTCCTTTAACAGCCTACATTAATTAAAATTGGCCTTGGGCAAATTACTCATTAGAGTGATCCCTTGCTTCTGTAGCTGTACACAGTGCTAAAATTGATAAGTAACTCCAGAAAAAACTGTTTTCTGATAATATTGTTCATAAATATATGGCAATAGAACCAGCAGAATGATTCTAGTAGCCAGAGAAAGCAAGAAGTTAGAAACAGAACCTAACAGTGCTGAGAACATCAGAAGACTAAATATAATGGATTCATGACTTTTCATTCCAAAAGGGGTTGAATGAATTGGAGCACAAAAATTCCAGTTTCTCACGCCACAACAGCAAAGTGCTCATGATGTACCAGCTTAAGGCATGACAGTTGGATGGTATCATTTGAGCACAAGATGAACTTTCCCCCAGAGCCTAAGAGCACAAACCAATCTAGCTCAAATGAAACCTTTTAACCAAACACTGCAACGCACACCCATTGGGTACCATATTTTCTCACACAGTAATTAGATTTTGCCCCACTTCCTCAGCTCAAATTTTGTCTTCAGAATGAGTAAAGATTATGTACCATTACATTGACCTAACCTAATCCTGTTGGTATCTGCTGCTTCCCGATGGCTCAGCTCCAGGTACAGTTAACCAAGAATTCCCTCAGGTCAGCAAAAAAGACCAGCTGCAGCAGGGAACAGGAATGACTGTAATAAAATATTTTAATTGAGTAAAATTAGCTACTGTAAAATAAACACTAGGTTTATAAGATGCCAGAATAGTTTCTATTTCTCACCTTTAACATAGAGAAGTATGTGCAAAGGGAAGGAGAGAAGGATTCACTCCTCCTTCCCTATCTCCACACAGCAGAGGAAGAGATGCTTCCAAAGGGTGATCCATTCCTTGCAAAAGACAGTGAGGCAGGACAACTTGGACTTGTAGAGAAGTGCCTCTCAATTGACAAGGATATAGGCAGTGTATATTGCAAGTTCAGATGAGGCATTCACCTCATGCAGGCAATGATGCATGAGCCAAATCCCATCTTCAGAAGTGTAAAGCAGTTCCAAGGCTCTGAACTCATATTTTCCTAATCCAAATATTTCAGGAGGAAAGGGACAAGGCATAAAGATAAGCAGTCTATAGGGCGATGTATGGTCTTAAAATAATTTTCCTTGTGCCAGTTTAAGAGCTTACAGTTGCATTCATTTCAAGAGTGAGCTACTAGACAGCTGCTCACACCACACCATTAAACATACCATGTTGGGGTCCCTCCCCTGCCGTGTAGCCCTGGGAGAGGGGCCCTGAGGGCACAGACACGGGGCTTCCCTGTCCCTGCTCAGCCTCGTTCCCATTGGTTGGTTTGTGTTCCCTGCGCGGGCAGAAGGACCCTTGGTCCCGTGACTGGAACAGTTCCTCGGCAGAGCTCCGGCCATGCGGCTGGGGAAATAAACATCTCTGAAACAGCTAGCAAGAATCTGTCTGTCCATATATATTTCCTTTCCACGGGACTCCTGGTTTGATATATGCGTGTTGCAGGATCCCCACTGCAACAAATGGTGGAGATTTGTGAGCAGAACGATCCCCGATCCCTAAGCGACTGATTTGTGTGAGTAAACCCTGGAAACTTTGGATTCCTCTTCTTGGTTTTGCTTTGCTATTCCATATCTGAACTATGGAGGAACCGTGGGAAGACTCTTGGCTCTCAGAGCCGCATATGGACATTTATCTTAAACTTAAAATGATTCTTGAACAACGATTTGTAAATTTTAGCTTGATTCAAGCTCAAAAAGAACTGAAACACTTCCTGGCATGGTTGTTTAAGAACTTTTTCTATGTTTCTTGGGATTTAATTCTTACCAAGGGCTTTTGGAAAACCGTTTGGACACAGTTAATATTGGAGTCAAAATATATGCCGATGGAAGAATATTTTCGTGAATATTATTTAGTTACCGAGACTGTTGAGCAATGTCAGCTGTGTCCTGGTGAAGGGAAGCGTGGCGCAGGGACCGTGCGGCCCAGGCCACGTGCACCGAGCGCTCTGCGAGCAGCAGCGAGGCAGTTCCCGCGCGCGGGCGGAGCCACGCGAGCCGCAGTGTCGGTGGCGGAGCGAGGCGCGGCGGGACCCGGCAGTGCCCGCCCGGTCCTGTGCAGTGCGTGGGGGAGCGAGCCCCGTGAACGCCCGACTGAGAGGGGCGGCGCGCGGGCAGCGGCTGGCGGCGGTGGCGGTGGAGCGGAGCCGCGCCCAGCCGAGACGCGCGCTGGAGCGGAGCGCGGGGGGGTCATCGCTCGGGGGCCCGGCCGAGACGTGGGTGCAGCGCCCGGCAGCGGCAGCGAAGCTGCGACCAGAGGAGGTGACGCACGGAGAACTGAGCGGCGTGGCCCGGCCCGGCCCGCGCAGCCCCGAACGCGACCCCGGGAAGAGCGCGCAGGCACCAGCAGCCCCGACAATTCCAACACGGGAGCGACCAAAAGAGACAGCAAAGACGCAGCGAGACAGAAAACAGCAGCCACTCGAAAAAAGGAAAAGATCATAGCAACTAAGACCTTAGGGATAGTAAAATGGTATAATGTTAAGCAAAATTATGGTTTTATAACAAGGTGTGACAACCAGCAAGACATATTCGTGCATAGAACTGCTATTAAAAAGAATAACCCTGAAAAATGCATCCCAAGCTTGGGAGATGGAGAGGTGGTGGAATTTAATATTGTACTAGGGAGAAAAGGGTTACAAGCATCGCAGGTCACTGGGCCTGATGGTGTTTCTGTAAAAGGCAGTATATATGCAAAAAATCGTAGTCATGTTAGACAGTATCTCCATTGTAAGCCCCCCCTACAGTTTCCCTTTCCTAATCCCACCTTTCCCTTTTACCCTATGTCCTATTACCCCCAGTGTATTCCCAGTCCGTTTTTTCATCCATGGTTTCCCTCACAAAACCATGCTTTTGCCAATTGTTTCCCCAAAAATCCCTTTCCAATGCCGAGTGGGGGATGAAAAGGGGGAGGGAAGAAGTTAAACCCTCTCCTGCCTCAGTTTCCCCACAAAGCATGCTCAGAGAATTCTGTCTCCCTTCTGTCAGCCCTAAGATGTTCCACAGAATCTGTTTGGACATTTAAAGACTCAGGAGGGTGGCTTGTTTTGTTTTGAAACTGTTCTTGTTATGTTTATCCAGTTGTTTTCATTCTCCTTTTATTAAAATAAAACGGGTGAGGTGTTGGGGTCCCTCCCCTGCGTGTAGCCCTGGGAGAGGGGCCCTGAGGGCACAGACACGGGGTTTCCCTGTCCCTGCTCAGCCTCGTTCCCATTGGTTGGTTTGTGTTCCCTGCGCGGGCAGAAGGACCCTTGGTCCTGTGACTGGAACAGTTCCTGAGCAGAGCTCCGGCCATGCGGCTGGGGAAATAAACATCTCTGAAACAGCTAGCAAGAATCTGTCTGTCCGTATATATTTCCTTTCCACGGGACTCCTGGTTTGATATATGCGTGTTGCAGTATCCCCACTGCAACAATACCACTCCTTCATCAATCTTCAGTCATCCTTGCTCAGAGCAGTGATTTAGAGTGGAATGTAGGAAATCACTGTAGCACATGGATGAATCCCATTTCAATCAGTCAACCTGCTTGAGTGATTTTCTGTGGCTGGACTCTTTAATTTAATGCAGTGACAAGAATATCTTTTTTTATCACAGTTATGTGTACATTTGCTCATTGTTGCCAAGGCAATGAGTAATGTCTGCATGTGAGAGAAAAATGGTATGCTAATATTGTGCAAAAGAGAACAGACCAAATGAATAAATATGTGTAAAACAGATGCACACAAATACAAACGGGCATGTGATATTAGATTGTTCACAAGACATGATCAATCAGGAGCCACTCACACTATAGGTACATAAAGGGTTAGATGATACAGTATTCACTATCCAAAAGGTGGGCCATTCGTGCTCCATGAGACAGAGCTCTGGCCCAGAGAAGCTACAGGTTCAACTGAGTGAGACGCAAAATTTAAAAAGGCAGAAGGGTGAGGGTTTGAGATACAGGACCCCACTAGGAGCCTCTCTACAGTCAGAACTTATGCCTCATTTCTGGGAACAACCACAAAAAGCAGTAAGTGGTGTACAAAAGATCGGATTGCCAAAACCAACGGTAAGAAACACAAGAAAGATACACTCTCCAAGGTTTAAAACCAAGCAACTACTGCTGCAAGGGAGACTGAGATGAAAGTCACGTGGCAGGGCGCAGGCCTCTTTCACCTGTTTTCTATTTTAGCCTAACATACTTGAATGCTCCCCAAAAGAAAGGCCCTGGGCCCTGTCCTATCGGAAAGCCTGCTCTTTTCTTTCTGTATGCAGCCCTGCATTATCCTCACACCACTAGGTGAAGAGATGCCTCCAAGAGGTCATTTACTCTGGCAGGGGGTGGGGAGCCATGAATCTTTATTCTTCTGTGCTCAAGCTCAAAGAGAAACTAAGAAGCTGTTGTGTGCACCAGCTCAGCCATGCACTCTACTGGAGAGTAAATAAGACCCAGGCCTTTAATCTGTACTGAAAGGAGATGGCATGCAGGGACCACAACAGGCAATATGCTCTAAGAACAACGCAGTTTGACCAGCGTGCACTCGCAGACTTGACCACACACTGTGTGCTTCTGACCCTTCCTCAGTAGCCACTCCCAATCCGGCAGAACACAGGCTGCTACTACTGCCCTGAAACCTGTGTCTCCTGCTTGCAGCTTTTACTTTCAGCACATGCACAGCTGCTTCTATAACCGTGCCAGGTTAGGTAAGTTTTACCTAGATAACTGTGGGTTTCAGCAGAGATTGTTGAACCTAAATGTGAGCCCTTGTGAGTCTGAAAAAGTTCTGCATGTAGTGAAAGGAACTAGGAAATATTGCAAAACAAAAGTTCTGTTTCTGTTACTAAATTTTAATTTTTCACAGAAACCAAGTCTGTAAGACTCATGAAAACTATACTCCTCTCTGAATTTCAATAAAATTGACTATTCCAAGCAGATAAATAAAGTTCTTTGACCTCTTAGAATCATGTAAAAAGGAAACCGCCAAGCATACGTAATTCTGTGTTTTCTTTAGAAGAAAGATGGCACTTCCCATCTGCCTCAGAAGCACGTCAAGATCTCACCATTTACAAACATCCCAAGCCAATGAATCACTGGACATACATGTAAAGACACCAAACTGTTTGTTAGGAAACCTGATCTGGACTGCTGACTTCCAAGATGTTGTGGGAACAACTAAAGCACAGAATTATAGCACTGCAACCACAAATTAGTCCAGCCACTGGGGACATCATAAAGCTGGATGTTTATTTGCACTGTGAGCACTCAAAAGGAGTTTTAGTGCCAGAGACTCTATGGGCCACTGAAACAAATACTTTCAAGAAAGTTTTAGAGGTACAAATCTTACAATTATTTAGAAACTTCCTGGAAATGCCTATGGCAATTATCATCTGCTTTCATTCTTCGCATCTTAGTCTTTAACATAAACACAGTTATACTTTTGAAATACACACTGGGACACAGAACCTGGAGTAATTTTAACCTAGCTAGTAAAATTATGGAGGAAAAAAAAGCTAGATTAAATATATATTATAATCCAAAGCAAAAGAAGGAAAGCAGGTGATGTGATCAATTAAGCTACAAATCAGTTTCCTTCATACACATGCTTTCTGTACACACTTTTCAAGAGGAAGACACTATTTTCAAGCTTGAGTACCATGCACCCAGGTGTAGCAAACTCACACTTCACTTCTCTCAGAATCAGGAGGAGGAAATTTTGCACAGTTACATTAGATAATCCAAGCAACATATGTAAAACAAGGATCAGTCATAAAGTGGCAGGAATTCCAAATCTGCCATTTAAGTTAAAACAGTATATCAAATGAAAAACATGTAATAATACTAAATCCAGTAAAATCTTGCTTCTCACAGTATTTCCAAGTCAAGAAAACTCCAGGTACCGGAACAGAAACCAAAGGACAAAGGATGGTACTCTCACAAATTTAGTACTGCAGGGAGAAGGAAATGATGAAGATTGAAGGGGATGAGGTGGCCACAGTGATACTGTAAGTCAACTTAAAGAATCCCTGAATTCACATTAGGTGTAGGAGTATAAGGATGTTGCATTACAATACTTCTGCATGCTTGCAGGTCAAATCCCATGCAAACAGCCCTCCCATGCCCTCCCAATATTTTTTGGACTGCAGACCTCCAAACAAAATTCCTCCTATGATTACCTACAAGATGTAATATTAATGAGGTATTACTCTATAAACTTTGAACCCAAGGTTTTATTCTACTGGGACCATGATAAGTGTTTGTCCACAAAACCATGATTTCCTGGAAATCTTTTATTAGTATAAAATCTTAGTGGATCATACTTCACCACTCTCAAACCAAACACGAAAATCTGGTGGGCACAACTGCAGAACACTGGTGTTCTCTATGCCCAAGAAAGTACTTTCCCTAGACATGAAAAGACTTAAAGAAAGTGCCTCAAGCTTGCATTTGCTCAGGAGAGAAAAGAATAATCTTCCATTTCTTCAAAAGTGATGTGGTTTGCTAATCAACTTGCCTATATAACTTCTCAAAGTACTTGATGTTGTGCAAGTAGCCTTGCACAAGGCTACAACAAGTAGCCTTGCACAACATGGGAAAAATAGTCGAATACTAATGGAAAAGAAACATGTGAAGTTACAATTTGCATGAGCCAAAATGAAGGCATTTTTCTTGTGAAAGATAAGAAGATACTCATCTATCAGTTTCTGTCGAAAATTAGGCCTCTTAAATGTAAGGCTTGAGCATTTTTTATCCCCGGGGATTCCCATTTTTACCCTTGGGCAAAGTCAAACATCCTGATAATCTCCTCCAAAAACTGAAGATAGAAAAAGCTTTTTCATTGATTGTAAGACCAAATTTATGACTAAATTAACATAAAAGAAAAGTTTACATGCCCATATTTTGTAAAAAACTCTCAACAGATGAGTTAAGAGAAACAGCTTACGTTCAAGGCAGCCTTAGCTACTGGGTCTCCATTTACTAAGAGTTTTCCACTGATAAAGCCTTATGGTTTTGAGACAAGAAGACCCTCACAGAGGTGACTATGCTAGCACCCAGCACTATGTTACCAGTAAGGGAAGGAATTACCAGTGCCGTATCTGAGCTACAGTACTCACAGCCACCTCTGCCATTGGACCTGCTCACATCACACACCACTCCTTCTTTTCCAGCAAAAAAGTTACTAAGGACTTGAAATCCCCCTAGCTCAAAACACACATTACATGATGGAAGTTTTCCTACTTTAGCTGCCCAGTAAAAGCAGTAATGGGTCAACCCAGCATTGATAGGAAGACTGTCAGTACCTGAGGAGAAACAGCACCATTTTTTGGCCTGGCTGATTTTGACAGCTGCACTAATATATTAGAACAGAGGCTACTGCCTCTAATGGAGAAATGCAAAGCTTTCTTCATTTCACGTGTCAGAGATGTCAGGAGCAGTGCCCTTCATGTGAACCCTGGGGCGTTGGATGTGGGTCTTGCCTCCACACAACATTATCTTTCCCCTTCAGGGGTTGTTGTTCTAATAAACCCTGTCATTAGCATTCTGAAGACTCAAAGAGGCTACTAAGAAAAACAGTCTCAAAACTGCTGGGTTGTATCTGGCATTCTCAGATTACAGAGGTACAGGCACACCTTCAGGCACTCAGCCTTTCCTCCCACCCAAGGAAGCTATAATGATGCCGCATTCCAGAGACAGAAGCACGAAGGCAATCAGCAAGCCCTTTGAGCCCAAGGAGAAGTGAGGTGGCCCCACAAGACTCATTTAATCTGTTTTTAAAATCTGTTTTATCACTATGTTGTCTTCCTGCCCCTCCCCCCACCTTTTTTTGACCTCTTCCAGGATCCACAAATATTCACCTTCTTACAGACTTTTAATGAACTTCCTCACTATACATTTCAAATCTTTTACATAATGCATGGCTAAATTTACATTCCCTGTGCAGCCTGTATCTCCAGTTCCAAATGTACTGAACTGGCAGGTTCAAATTTTCCATGGTGGATTCTGAATTCCCACTAAATTTCAAAGTGGTATCACATTTCCCTGGGCAACTTTCGTATTCCCATGGCAGGTTTTTGTTTGGTTTTACAGGTATTAACATACATATAAGCTGGACAGAGACATCCTGGGCTTAGCACTGTTGACTGCTTTTTACACCCACTCCTGACAGGTCCTTTCTCCCCTTTTCTTACCCAGCAACAGTAGACAGGTCCTTTCTCCCCTTTTCTTACCCAGCAACAGTAAACCTTGTTCCTCTTGCCTAATTTCACATCTAAAAATGCCAGATGGAACAGAATATTTCAAGAAGTAAGACTGAACAGCTCTACATGGAAACAGTACCACCTAACTTGCCACTCAGACTCAGCACAGTTCCACTTTACCCTGAAAATTCTTTTTTGGTTTCATGGTTTTTTGCTTGTTTGGTTGGGGGTTTTTTTGGTTTGGTTTTTTTTTGTTTTTTGTTTGTTTGTTTGGGGTTTTTTTGAGAGCGGTTTTTTGCGTTTCTCTTCTTGGGTCTTTTTGTTTGGTTTTCTTGGGTTTTTGGTGTTTTTTTCCAGGTTTTTTTTTTTTTTTTTTTTTGCTTTTTATGAATAAGGATTGACGGAAAAGGGTTTAGACAAGCCTATGGATCCAACACATGTGGCACCTAAGACTGACACAAAACTGACCTCTCACATCACAAGGATTGCCTTGAAACCTAGAGAAGCTGAAGGAAGCCATTTGGTGGACTACAGCAGACGGGGGTAACCATTGGTGGTAACACATTCTGTCTGGGAAAAGAAACCAGTCAGTCCCTGGAGGTTTGACTCCATACGGTCTCACTAATGCCAAATAAACACATTTGTTATTTCCTTTAGTAATTAGAAGAAATGGTAGCTGAAGAAGTTCTCACCAACATCCTTTTTTTCTTTGCGTTAACGGTGGCTTACCAACATCCACTATACTTTAAAGGCTCAGAATGGTGTTTTTTTCAGGAGCAACAAGGAAAAATAGCTCTGAGAGAAAAAAGAATTTTCCAGTGTTCTCAAGATTAAGAGGACCAGCTTCTGAGGTTGTCAAATCAGCCAGCCTCTCTCACTGAAGTCAGTAATTTCTTCCACAGGGACATAAGGAATCTTAGATTCCTCTGTACTTCTTATTCATGAACTGGCACTTTGGAGTTTCTCAACTGTTCAAAGAGGCAGGAGAGACTAGAGGGAATTGAAACTTGGCTCCCAGAAACCTGCTTTCACCTGAGGCCTTGTCTGTCAAAATAAAGTCAGGATCTCAAGCCACTGAGTATGCTTCCTCCTACATAAAAAAAACCCCCAATGCTTTTTTTCCCTCTGTTATTCTTCAGCCCCTTCAACAGAAACTGTAAGTAAGCTAAAGGAAGAAAATGGAATAAAATGACCATGCTGAAGAAAAACCCACCTAGAGGTGAATCTGAAACATCAAGGGGAACATGGAATGCCTCTACTGGCATGTCAGCAGTAAAATGTAGACTAGATAAATATAAATGAAGTGCTGAAGGGGGCAGAAGACCTGATGACAAAGAATGAGGAAAAGGCCAAGTACTAGATGTCTTTGTTACTTTTTTTAGTGGTCAAACCAGCCTTCAGGAATCTCAGGTTCTTATGACTAGGGGGAAAGTTCAGAGTAAAGAAGGTTCACTATGGGTGGAGAAGGATCAGGTTAAGGAACATTCAAAAAGACCAGCCATTTACAAGTCCCTATAGGATACATCCAGAGAAACCCTGTGAGCTTGCTTAATGTCACTAGAGGCCACTCTCAACTACCTTTAAAAGGTCGTGGCAAGTGGGGGAAGGTCCCTGAGGACTGAAAGAAAGTAAGGATAACTCTTGTCTTCAAGAAGGGCAGGAAGACAGATCTGGGGAATTATGAAATGCTCAGCCACACCTCTGTTCCTGGGGAAGGTGGTGGGGCAAATTATCCTGTAAACCATTTCCAAATGTGTCAGGGATAAGCAATGGTTGGGAGTGATCAGTATGGATTTATGATAAGGGGAAATTTGGCTCATAAAGTTCAGCAAATCAAGTTCTGCACCTGGGCAGGAATAGCTCCAGGCACCATAACAGGCTGAGCACCAACTGGCTGAAGAGTAGTTTGGTAGAAAAAGATGTGCTGTCTTGGTGGTCATCAAGTAGGCCTTAAGCCAGAAATGTGTCCTTGTGGCAAAGGCAGCCACAAGTGCTGCCAGACAATGAGGGGAGATATCCTTCCCTGTTCCTCAACCCTGGTGACATAGTTCTGGGTCCAGTGTCTTGGCTCTGAGCTTCCCAGCTCAAAAGAGATGTGGACACACTGGAGAGAGTGCAGCAAAGGGCCACAAAGATGATAAACAATTAGCGTATGTGTCACACTAGGAGAAACTGAGATTATTCAGCCTGGACAAGAGAAGGCTCAGGGGCTATAACTGAT
This sequence comes from Corvus hawaiiensis, assembly GCF_020740725.1. Taxonomy (NCBI): domain Eukaryota; kingdom Metazoa; phylum Chordata; class Aves; order Passeriformes; family Corvidae; genus Corvus; species Corvus hawaiiensis. Next base: position 31,454,877 of record NC_063255.1, read on the forward strand.
GCCATAAATGCCTGATAGGAGGTTGCAAAATAGACAGAGTAGAACTTTTCTCAGTGGTGTCCCATGAAAGGACAAGAGGCAATGGACAAAAACTGGTACACAGGAAGTCCTACTTAAACATAAGAAAAAGTATCTTCAGTGATTAAACACTAGAATAGATTACCCAGAGAGATTCTGGAGTCTTCATCCTTGCCCATACTCCAGTCCTAGGAAAAGTGCTATATGATCCTGCTCTGAGCAGAGGGATGAACCAGACAATCTCCAGAGCTCTCTGTCAGTATCAACTTTCCCTTGATTCTGGGATGGTTTAGCCAGCATGCGGCACCCTTGTAAAACCTGGACAAGTGGTAAAACTCTCCACAGTAAGTGGTAAAACTCTCCACAGTACAGTAGGACAATGCAGCTCTCACTGTGTCAGAGTTCCCTTCCTAGACAAACCAGAAACCTATGGGATTACCTGTCTGGCTGGCTGTGAAATCACATGTGACATCACTTACATTGGCTTAGCATCCAGATCCTGAATGTGCCACTCAAGAATTCAGAGAAATTGAAAATCCGTATAGAAGGAAGACTGCTGGTGAAAAATTATAGCTGGCTTTGCTTCACAAGTTCAACCACTGGCAACAGGGAGCAGGCCTGGCTTGTAACCCTGCTGCCGCCATACATAAAGGCCTGTCCACAATTAATATAAAATCCTTACTGAACATAGTGGAATGCTGCTGCCATTGCCAACTCTCTCTTCCCATGCTTTCCTCTAATTCCCTCAAACAGACTTATTTTGGCTTGAAACTCTCCTTGTTTGCACTCTGGTCAGAAGCAAAGTGTTTTGGATCTTTTCAGCAAAATCTGTTATTTTTTAGTTCTCCATTTTGGTGCAAATTACTCCCAAACAAAAATAGTTTCAGAAATGAGCTCTGACTGCGACGCACTTTCAACAAAATATAAGGAGAGTTTGCCTGATTGATTAAAAAAAGGCATAAAATGTGCTGAATCTAATGATCAAATCTATTATGGCCCAAATTACCACACATAATTCCACATAAGAAGTCAACATCTATAGCCATGAAGCTATATGAAGACCCAGGAAGAGGGGTCTTGATAGACTTGTCTTGAAGACTACTTCTTTTGCACAACATATTACACATCCCATCAGTCCAGTTAGAATATAAAATAAACCAGTATTTTCTGATTTTCCTCCATTAAAAATAAAAATACCAAGATTATTTTAAATAACATGAGAAGGTATATGTAATCCCACAGTCACACACAAACCATGACCTTGTTTCCATAAAACTGATGATAAAAGTTGTTTTTTCAATGTTTTTTTGTTAATGGAAAAATTGAACTTTCCTTACAAAAAGCCTAGCTGTTTTAAAAATAAAACACATGGTGAAAAAATCTGGAAAGAAAACTACTAAAAGTCTTCTCTCCCCTTCTTACTGGGAGACCCTTTAATATCCTACTACCATTTTAATACAACCTTGTCCTGCAGTTTATAAGCTCCTGCTAGGAGATACTTTCTTCACTGGTGGTCAGAAGAGGGCAAGCCACCACACAGTCATGACTTATTTCCATTCCTATAGCCTTTCTTTTTTCTTCCCTTTTCCTACTACTCATTCTAACCTGCCTTGTGTGAGCACTTTCCTGGAACCTTTTTACAGTAATTAACAGCAGTACAATTCCAAGCAATGCTTAAAACTGATCACAAGATATTTGTTCATCTTCACTGCTTGCTGGCATAAAAATAACTCATCCACATAATTATCTATCACATACAGCAATCTGCATAAGCAAAAGGCTAAATTAGCTTGCTGGAAAACAATGAAAGACTGCATTCATAATTGCAATATGCACTCAGGAAACCTCAGAAATCTGTAGAAATTGATCTGTTTTCTGCAATATATCCTGTGATGCTACTTCTCATTTAGATGCTTAATAAGAAACAAACGAAACAAACAAAACAAATAAAGAAACAAACAAAACCCCACCAAAAACCCTGATGCAGTCAAACAAGGGCGTAATCAAGAATTATGCTGCTCAATGTGGGAGGCTGGCACTATCCTTTGAACAGAACTATTTGGAAGAGCAGATGAGAACAGAGGACAGACTGGTATCAAAGCCAGAAAGTAATTAGAGACAATTTCAAAATCAGTCCAAAGTCCCCAGAGAAGACAGGGAAGCTGTCTGGGTTCAAAAGTAGGATGGAAAAGCATGAGAAGAGCACACCGGGTGCTTGGAGATCAAGCCATGTGCACATAAGCCACAGATTAAGGGTATTCATTTAGGCCCAAGGCTCCTGGCAGTGCTGCAGTACAGAAATGCTGGCAATCAGGACACAGAAAAGGGGGAACTGGGAAAAAAAAAGGAAAGAGAAAAGCAAGATTCCAGGAAGCCTGGGAAAGGATTTTAGGACTGTCATGAAAGTTGGGAACAAGAGAAGTTTAGAAGGACAGGGATCTGTCCTGGTCCTGCAGTGCTTCTGGGCTCTGGGGCAGTGCTGTGCACACCAATGACAGTGAAGACAGTCTGGGGCAGAAGGGCAGGAACAGAAAGAAATTAATGGGAGGGGAAACAAATGACACAAAACGATCTAAAGACATGATTTGCAGCTCTTGGGATTCAGAGTCTGTGCAAGGAGGGGAAGAAGCTCCCTCCTCTCAAAGAATCCTGCTCTTGGGACATGACAGATTCAGAGTGACACAATGCATCCACATGTGTCTGCTTACATGGGCTGCTCGTTACTCAAGCTGTGATGCAGTAACCAAAGCCCAAATATCCGCAACTAGCCTCCTGACAGAAGAGCAGCCACCTGCAACAGACACAGCTTGGACTTGCAGCTGGCATATGCTTTCATCAGAAACATCAGTGCAGCAGGTTCAAATGTGGTCAGAACTTCAGCAGTGGGGTACAGCAATGTCCTGGTCTTAGCCTACAGAAAGGTATGACCAGAATCCACACAACCAGGACATGCTTCACTGTTCTTTGTGACAACGAGTTGGACAGAGCAGAGATAGTGCAGGAAGATTGCAGGTTACAATCTTCACACACATCTGAACAAACATGGTCAGCCACCCTTCCTGAAGTCCTGGCTCTCACACATTGGGCCCTTTTTATGCTAAGTTTGTAACCACAACTCCCTGCTGCAAGTACAGAAATTCTCACAGACTCTGAATACAAATGCTTTTAGTGTTTAAATATTTTCCTTGCCTTGTCTAGATCTTCCATCCTCACTAAAGCAGTATGCACTGAGACTGGAAAACCACACATGGACACTGACACCAGTCTCAGTTTTCCCCCTTTCCCAAAGGCCATACGGCTCATGGTGGCAGGGATGTGACACTTCTCTGGGAATTAGCACCTCTCTTTTCTAACACCGATCCTAACTTCTTCCTTTCCCTGGAGCTAGAACAAAGGATGGGAGCCATGGCAAAACAATCCTGGTTTTACCCTCCATCCAGCCCTAGTCTGAAGTGTAGATGTTAACCTTATTGAGTTGGATGTGCTGCTGGATGTGCCTGTAGAGTTCTGCTGGCTGCTAAGAGGCAGAAAATGGATTAGGTTTTCCCCAACCAGGCCCACTGCACTGCTCCAAAATAGTAGCAGACACAACTTCCTTGTGGAAGTGCAGAGAAAGAGGTAAGGAGATGCAGGAGGAAGAGGAAGGGTGAAATTGTGCCTTGCTTCTCCTCTTGCATTTATTGAGCCCCTTGGAGTCAGACAATTTGGCATATTCCTTCTTTTGCATGTGTCCTTGAAAGGTTAATTCATGCACTGGTGCAACCTCAGATGTGCTGCCTTTCGTCTCAGCTCCGTATTTATCGCTGCTATGCTTTTGCATTCGTTACCCAGACAATAAACACGTGTGTATATCTATGAGCTGTTCCTCCTGTGCATGCACTATAGTTGACTCAGTATCTCTGCCTCTGCATACAACAAACATGTCTGCAAGCACATGCACAGTGAGCTCCTTGTACACTGAAGAACAACAGTCTCCTATACTGAAAAGCTTTTCCTACTAGAGAACAACTATCAGGGAGAAGCTGACTTCCGTGTCCACCACAGTAAAAATACTGAGCCTTCTTTAAACTGAGGCAAGCATTTGCAAAATGCTTCTAAAGGACAAGGGAAGGATGAGTTCAGTTTGAAAGGCACCACAGTCACATACCAGCTCCAAATGCAAAGAAGAAACTCTTGTCTGGGTTCTCTTGCAGCAGGTCCTTCACCCTCCTGCCCATTCGCTCATTTCGCTTGTAGATGAGCTCCTGGCGGAAGTAGCTGTCTATCTCTTGGGCAGTAATGCGTTCATGGGCTGGAAGTGTGGCATTAATAAAATTTGGGACCTAAGGCAGAAAAAAAAGTCTTAATGAAAGGGGGATTTATTTCACAGGCAGCCATCATGCACAGGCATTTTAGCTCCACACAGAGTGTGGCAACTGCCTCATCCCTCAAGGCATAGCCAGTACAAAGGACAAAACCCAAAGCAAGCTAAAAAAAACTTAGCAAACTTAAAATAATACATGGTGCTTCATTTTTTCTCAATGCATCGTTTCATAAGCCAAGCAGCTGGATTTTTTTTTATTCAGAGTCAACAAATACTATCATTTGGCCACACTGAAGATCCTAACTCCTGACTGCTCAGATGAAGAAAGTATTTGCACCTAAATGCCTTTAACTACTCTTAAATTGCCATAGGTATGACATAACTATAATGATAATTACACTCTTCTAAGAGAATTTGACTGGTATCAGAGCCCTCAGGCTGCCAAAGAATAACTATGCAATTTGAACTAGTTAAAAAAACATCCCTAAACTTTTCAAAAGAAAGAGGGCCAGATTTTGTCAGGAGATAAAGTGTTACCACCTCTAGTTGCCCAGTCCTGGCGGTATCTTTTAAAATGCTGGCTTGCATCCGTGGGGCCCCCAGGACAGCTGTGCCTGCACACTACCCTGACCTCTTGCCAGTGGAGAGAAAACGTGGGTCTGCAGTTGCAGCAATCCTGGCTTCTTGACAAGTAGCTTTAGGCATTCAGTTATGGGGACAGTTAACTAAAGGGCCTGCAACCGGTGGTTTCTGGATAGCAGAGCCACTAGTAAGCCAGGTGCTTTCCCTTGCAAGGCGGCAGCAGATGAACAGACTTCGGAGCCACTCAGAAACTATTATGGCATCTGTCCAAAGGTGAGCCTGCAGGTAGTCCTCTACTGGGCAAGCATGGAGTCAAATACAACTTACTGAGAAATTCTGCTTAAAACATAAACTGACAGTGTTGCAAACTATTTATGTTCAGCTCTGCTGCCAAGGAAAGTGCCCTGAGGTGGAGCCCCCTCATATTAAGTAAAGGACAGTTGTTCCTTGGCAGAATGCACGAGCTGCTCAGAACAAGCTGCTCTCTCCCAGGACCTAGGGGCAATGTCTGCAGTCTGTAACATCTCCACAGGATAGTGATGCAGCATCTGCATCCTCTTAAAATGCTGGCCTCCTCTTGAGAAATCCTTTGAAATCTATGTGTGGAGTGCATGGTGTAAAAGCTAGGCAGTATTAATGACCAGGATGCCTGCACCTGCAGGCGGGCAGGTGTGCAGGACATGAAGGCAGCAGCACCTGTGCAAAGCTTGGCACCAGAGAAGCAAGGGTTAGCATGACTCTGCAGCTCTGCACCGTATGTATCAAAAGGTCATGGGAAAATGGTTATTCAGCAAGGAAAGCCCAGGTATCAACACCTACCTTTTCAGCACTGTAAGGATAGAGCCTGTGTTTTCACTGATGTGCACAAATTGCCAGGCAATACCTCACAGACAAGAACAGAGAGACCTGATGTCTCAGCCTGAGGTTAGTTAATCTAACAGCCCAAACAGGCCAAATTGGTCCCTGCTGGGCATTTTGTCATGGTTTAAAGATTAGTATTGCATTCCACTGTGCTGCTTAGGAAACCATCTCCATAAACCCAAGTCTGTGAGGTCTCAGAAACTCTCTTTTCCTTCACATTCAGTCTAAATCTATCTTTTGTTTCACTCCATTTCTCTTCTTTGGGCCTTGTCCACAGCACACAATCATACTGATAGGGGACATTAAAAAGCTTTTAACTTGCCCAGCCTTACACAAGCGTCCAAGTCACGAGTGCATTTCTCTGTTCCTGCTTGCACAAGAGAGCCTGCTGTTGCTCTCTGTTGGCATTAAGTTTGCTCATACCTAAGCTAGTGCAATTCCACAAGTTCCTTAAGAAAGTAAATTATTAACTCATAGTGCTTTGATGCTAAAGGGAACACAGCACACATCCAAAAGGGAAAGCCAGGTGCACCTTTGCTGCCTGTGTACAAGAGAGGGGTTGAGGTGGTGCAGACTCCTGGAATAGGAGGCTCAGGAAAGCAGATGTGCCAGGGAGCCAGCAATATGCTCCTGGCCCTCACCTATAAAGGGCCTGCCTGAGGAGAGACGAGCACAAGTGTGACAGGGGCAAGCACTACAGGGAGATGTGCGTAGTACAAGGGCTGCGGTGGCAAGACTCACTTGAGAAGTGTCATGGTTGAAGATGATGGAGCTGAGGTCCCCACAGTTGTAATGCTTGATAAGGTCTTCTGTCGTATAGGGGATCTGGAAACTGCCTGCTCGGAGGCTCTCCTGCTGCAAGAGAGTCTGATTCAAAGCAAAGACCACCTGAGGGAGGGGGAGAGGGAGGAAAAGACAGAGTTCCTGGTAAGTTCTCTTTTCGTCCCATGAGAAGGTCACAGACACACAGCCACCTGCTGAAGGCTCTTTGAAGCTGCTCCTGCTCTGAGCCTGCCAGTCTAGACATCACCAACCCATGCCTCCAATGGCTCCGCAGGTACTCACAGCTTGGATCCCAGCTGCTCAGAGGGAATGGACTCACTACATTTAACTCCATGGGGTTTTGCCTGTGATGTGATTAATATGGAAGATACAAAGGACCAGGCTGAAGAAGGGGCAATCTTGCTTCCTTAGATGACTGACCACCACAGAGCCTAAGGCCTGATGGGCTCCTGTCCCTGTAGTTTCTCAGCCATCTACCTAAATTAAGCATGGCTTATCCTTGTTTGACCTTCCTTCCTCATCTGCTAGAACAGTCATGGGCTGTTGTTTCCTGCTTTGTGTCTCCTCTCAGACATCGCATCTATTTCAGGCAGGAATGGCTCTCTGGAGCAGGCCAGGGAAGAGTGGTGGCTGTTGGAGGATGCAGGAAGCTGCTTTCCCTGCAGCTGCTCAGCATTCAGTCTCTCCCAGCTGACTGTCTCGCTGCCAGCATTCCTTCCTCCTCAGCCTGCCCCTGGGAATGCAAACACTCCCATCATCCCCTTTGCCTCAAGGCAAACTATCTGGCTGCCACAGCTCCTACCCCCAGGGACCTTTCTGTTCACCGGAAAGGGAGAAGATCGCCCTCCAGATGTGGCTGCCTCTCCACCTCCAGCACAGCAGGGCTCTCCCAAGGCAGTGGCCTCAGGACCTGACCCAGACACTGGCTGCAGATCCAACTGCCCCCTGCCTTGGGCAGTGCACAGCCCCTGAGGACGGCAGCCACGTAAAAGGGACAAGAGAGCACTTTGGAGCAACAGGTGTCTCTGAAGCCAAACAGACAATGCAGAATCTCTGCATCTCTCTTTAGCTGCTCCAGCCACTGCAGCCTGTGGTCACCAAGCCCCAGAAAGGCAAGAAGCCTTGGGGTACAAACTCCCCAGGCTGAACATGGGATGTCCATAGGCACCTTTGGTGGGACATGGAGCTGTATGGTCCCCTGTGCAGGGAGCAGTCCCCTGTTCAGCACCTGGCAAGAAAAACACTACCATCTCTTCTGAGCACACTGCTTACGCACGCTACCACCAGTTTTCACACCAAAACGGGACAACTGTAACAAGCTTTCCTACTACCTACTGGTCTATTATTTTTGTTTTTAAAGGAAGTAAGCTCAGATATATTGGTTGGAATTTTTAAAAAAATTACTCATGAAAGTGTTATTTTCTAAGCTCTGGTTACTCTGTGTAATTAACTTCTCCTGGATATTTGCCTCAAACACCATCAAGTCACTCTAGAACTGAAAGTAGTTGCCAACACTATGGAACTCACACATGAGTAAGCATACTCAATGTACTGAGACTATGTGAACCAAATTTTGGGATTACAGAACTGATGTGGAAACAAACAGGTGCAATTTCCCTCCCATAGCACAACCATCTGTCTTCTACAGAAAGGTGCAAATTCTACCAGACTTGAAATCATGCTGTCTCCACTACAGCTAGACTTACCTCTTTGGATCCAAATCACTGTGTACGTAATCCAATATGAAAGTACATAATGTAGCATTAGTTCTGGGAGGGTGAATAGCAACATTCACTCACACCTCATGTTTGTAAAAAGGGGAAGAATTCACTTTGTTGGTACAAACTGCATTCAGCCAAAATATTAACTCCAGGCAGACACTCAGGCAAGTTACATCAAACAAAGCAGTGGCCATCTTGCAAAGGACCTCTGTTAGATTTTAAAGTAAATTGGACAAAACCAAATTGAAACTACTTTATGTCTGAACGAAAGTTTGCATGCGGGATGGGGTTTATCATACTCCAAAGTCATTGTTTTCCATTTGTTTGGCTTAAGAGACTTCCTAGTGGATGCTAATGACCAGACAACATTCACTGAGAGACAAGCCAAATCCATGCTGAAAATATGGGATTTCTACAGCCATGACTGCTAGGTCATGCCAGCAAAATGTTGTATGTACAACCAGTCCAGCCAAAAGCACTTACACATGGGAATAGCCTATTTTTAAGCTATTTGACACCATCTCCTTGAATATTTACCATTAAAGCAGTATGTCCTTTTCCAGATTTTGAAACAATGACAAGACAATCTCGGTCCAGAGAGTAGTCAGGAAATGTGACAGCCTCCTGAGCTGGTCAGGCAGCTCTGCCTCAATGTAGATTAAGCATATCAAAGAGGCTTTGCAATCTTTACTGTTTGATTTTCATCCAAACACAAACCAGCAGAGGGTAATGGGTTTCTGGGGAGAAAACACCAGCCTGGGTGAGATGTGAGAAAAAAGCCAATCTTCTTCTCACTGCTGTATCTCTGCAGCCTGTACTCCTGCTGTCACTTGCTCTGCATGCCACCCTCAGGTCCACACAGATCTCTTCCCTCCTCCCTTGCCACATACTTCAGGTGAAATAGGTTCAGTCTTGCCTCCAAACAGACTAGGCCTGGGCTGTAGCAGCCAGGACAAGCCACACGGGCATCTTCCTTCCTCATGCCCACCCACTGGCCATAAGAAACTAGCACATAGTAAGCTGCGAAGAGCTACATAAATCTGCCCCAAGAGCACAGCATACATTCACAGTGATGGAGAATCACTGCACACATTTCATGGGAATAGAAGCAACTCACCACCTCTCCCTCCATATCTCTTACTGCTGGCATGACACAAAACTGCCCTGGTGAGGCAGCTTTGGCAGCTCTATGGCCTTTGCTAAGAGTACACCTTTCTGGTTGGAGGTGTGAGAGTTGATACTGGACACAGGAAGAAATTTCAGGACGGCAGCAGCTGAAGGGCTTGCCTGCCCAAATGGGAAAGCAGAAAAGACCCTTTACCATGAGGTTATTCATGTTTCAACTCAAAGAACAGAGTGTTCCAGCTCACTGCTCAAGACTCCTACATCTCATCCTAACCACAACTGCCTGGGGACAGAGCATCCAGCAGCCTGCCTTGGACTCCATGGCCCAATTGGTGGTTTGTGTGGCACTGCATGGGCTGTTTTTCTTTGGCATGGAGAACTACAGAGGGCTGTTCCCTGACAGGTCAGACCTCCCCACGAGCAATATCCTTCCCCACTCAGATCTAGACCTACAACCTATCACCGCACATAGTACATGAGGGAGAAGCCACAAAAGAACCACCTGAAGTCCCCCACCCAGAGAGTGGGCTTCCACCTTGGTGCTGTGAGGGAGAGAGGAAAGAGCATCAACGTCCTTGACAATTAACCCTCCCTAATGAGTTACAGTAATTCATGCATCAGGCTTTGCACAGCTGGGGCACAGAAAATGCTATTGTCAAAAATACTGTCTACATCAGCTGGTCTGAACAGAATGGTGGCATTTGCTGAAGGGGGAATGATGGCACAGCTGCTGAACAACCACACAGAATTACAATTTGCCATCAGCATGAGTGTACAGCCTCTCAAAGCAATGTGGTAGTTCCTCTCAATTCCTGTATCATTCCTACCTTCTTGGGGTAATTTAAACTCCCCGGCAGAAAGAGAAGTGGATGTGGGGGTAAAGCGGCAGGAACTGTTTGCAGTATCAGATGCTGCTTAAAGCTCTGCCCTGGTGAGAAGGTTATCTTCAGTAAATAGTAATGGATAAACATTGTCAGGGTCTCAGGAAAAGGGAAGATTCCTAAACCTACTGTTCTTGAAGGATTTAATTTACTGAGATGGGTCTTGCTCAGAAGTTGATAACTCATTATCTGTCATTACTTCTCAAAGAAAACATCAGACTAGGTGCAAAGTGATGCCTAAGGAAGACCACAGGCATCGAACTCTGCAAATTGGATCCCAGTCTTGTTTACCAGATGTGAAAAGCTGAAGAAAGTCAACAGAGCATGAGAAGCAGGAAGCAGATCAGCACCTGGTCTGAAATTGCTATATTTACTAGGCACAAATATTGCTTGCCTTCTTAAATCCCCATTCGATCCTGCAGTCTCTTCATTGCTAGTAATTCCAAGTAGTTAAGAAAACAGCAAATAAGGAAAGGTTTAAAAGAAATTTTCAATTTTGCTCAGAAATCAAACCCAAGAATTTGGGTTGATCTGAGCTCCTCCAGCAGGTGGTACAGAAAGTGTGTGTCTGTCTTGCGGATATCTCTTGCATTGCACTATTTTACTACTTCCAAGATCTTTCCTGTGCTGGAATCCACAGAAATCACTCTACATTCATCCTCCTTACAAAACTATTCTTCCTTATTTCACACACCCCATCCAGCAACTCTATCCTTCTCTGCTCCATTAAGTGTATTCATACTAGCATCAAAGCATCTTCTGAAAAGATGTATTTGGAGAACAAAAGTAACAAGTTTATTAGAAAGGGATTTTTTATCTCCCACCTCCCATTTTCACTGTGATCTCTGTTTTCCCCCAACCCTCTCCCTTTTTGTACTGTGGAAAAAATCGATTAAGCTCTCTAGTATACATATTGCTGCAAACCTCATTCTCCTCCTGGAGATTTCTTCAGCTGTCAGAAGACACTTGTCCCCTTTGCTAGCATTGTTGGAGTGGCCTGCTAGGCTAAGGGGGTGGGGAAAAGGGAGTTAGAGCCTGGCAGATGCCTTTTTTGTCAAAGACAAAAGACCCCCTGCCATCCTCTCCACTTTTCAGTACTTTCATCCACATTGGATCAAAGTGCTATTCTGCATATGAAAGGAACCTGGCATTATTCACTTCAAATTAGCCTATCGCCATCCCGCTAGCCTCCAAGTCTTCCCAACAAAAGCGCTCACATCTGTTCCATCATTTGCCTCATCTTCAGGGTTTTTTTTCTTTCTGCTCTCAGTTTTTCAGGGCCATTCAGCCCCTTGAATTATAGTCTGGGGAGCATCTTCCTTGCTCTGGGATCATTCAGCCGAACAATTTGTTTTTAATTGTCTTAAGGAATCATGGGCTGGTTTTGGGTCCTTCCCAGAGACTAACTGCATCCATTACAGCTTCCATTCAGCCTCTTCAGCCAATTCTTTCCCTTTTTCTCCTCCTTCTCAAAAGCATGTTTCTCTCCTTGCTCTTCACCTGCCCATTGGTGGAGGAGACCATTGCTCCTCTGGGCCAATGAACACTACTGCCCCAAATCAAAGCAGGCCTTAAATCAAAAGCATCATGACTATCAAAGTCAATAATCCTCCTTTGTCATGGTAATGATCAGGAGGCCAAGTGTTGAGAAGAAAGCAGGATTTCTTGCTCAAGTGTGATGCAGTTCCTTAGAAGTCTGGTGAGCCTTCAACAGAAAGTTGGGACTGGCAATGCCAGAGCCTGGAAACCTGAAACCACCTATCATGAGGAGCCCTGCAAACACCAGCCTGCACACAGAGGTGGGAGAAGTCTGGTTTTGGCATGGGCTGAAAATGGCAAAAGGAGGTTTAACCCACCATCTGCAGCCTTCAGAGCAGTCTAAGTCACTTTCAGAGCTGTTGCTTTAGTAATGGAGAGAAAAACTTGGAGCACTTCTGTGAGAAAGACTGGATTGAAGCCATTAGCAGAGACAGGTTGTGTAAGGTGCCCACCCAGTGGACAAGAGACGAACAATAGAAGTCAATGAAACAAAAGGAAATGGAAACTACTTTAGGTTGTTTATGAGCTACGTATTTCCTATGGGCTTTGTATTATTTATATTTGGGTATTTTCGTAGAAGGAGCACCTTTTCTGTAGCAGGATCATCCAAGTCATTTAGATGACATACAGTTTGCCTCAACTCAGACACAAAGATGCTGACACAGGTAAAAATATGAAGAATTTAATCTCTCTCTCTGTTAACAAACTCACACTAACACATCTTATGCCAAATTCTTGTAGTGTGTCTTTCCAGAACCAAACAAAAGACGCTGAAATTTTTCAGCTGTTATCTGGAATTTAAATGGGAATACACAAACCAACCCTTTTTCAGCTAGGAGCTATAAAAACAAGGCTTGAGAAGCAATGAATGAATTTTTCATTCTCTTCTTATTGCCGGAGGATGGTTGATAATGTTGAATCACAGGAACACTACTTACAGCACTGCTGGAAGAAGTGCAACCCATTTACTTGTAACAGACTGCACTAATACATAGCCTTTTGTCTGAGTAATTTACACTGATTTACAGTGTAAAACGTAATTTTTATGTTTCCATTGACAGCAGCAGAAATGAATGCCCCACTGTGTGCTGAATGTGGAATAAGGCCAGCAGTGGTACAGATTGTTCCCCTTTCTAAGGGTGGCTTGTAATTCACATCTGGACACCTCCAAGACCTTGCTGGAACTTGCTCCCATCTTTTATAGGGCCAATTATGTGGCTATGAACCTGCAGTGGAGGAACTCTCCACCTAAGCTTATTGGGATTCCTCCGTGTGCTGCAGGAATCTCCCAAGCTGTCATGAAGTGCATTCTCATACAGAAAATCCTTGAACTGGTCAAGGATCATATTTGCACATTACTAGAGATGGATTAAACTTTTTTTAAAAAAATTCTGTCTTTGTTAAAGATTTTCTAAATGTTAGCAAATTTTTTTCTAAAACCTTCACATATCAAATCTTCACCAGATACATTTTTACCCCAAGAAATAGAACTAGGGGGCTAGTTCTTTGTCTAATTTCAGATTTCTACAGTCCTGAAGCAAAGTCAAAGGCAAAAAAACCCCATCTACAACCTACTACACTTAGAATTCCTACCTGTCTCCTACTCAGCATTTCTTCAGTTAGCAATGTCCAGCTTCAAAATCCTATTTGGGAACAATGATCCAAATGAAAAGGAATTACTAACAATCCTGATTTCTCTTAGATTATGCTCGCTTTCCAATTTACAGAACTCTACAGTACACTAGTAGCAATCATTTCTTTCTTTTGCCCAATATTTATTTCATAAAACACTTTACAGAACCATCTCAGGACTGTATTAAAAGAATAACCAAGTCACAAAGCAAAAAACCTGAAACTAGGGTTTCTTGGGCTGAGACTAGCTATACTTTCAAAATTCAACATCTGCAATTGATGTTTTAGTTGGCATTTTGTTTGTTTGTTTGTTTGTTTGAAATAATCTTCTACTAAAATAGTTGCTTTGGTCCACTTCCTCCTCCTTCCTTTCCACTGGATACTCTTAAATGTAGTTGAAACAAAACTAAAATATTGAGGTTAGTTAAACAGCCTTTTTTTTTTTTACACTTTTTAACATCCATAGAGGAAAATTCTCTTAGAAACAATTTGGCTTTCCAACTGTCAAAAGCATATTAAAAAAAAAAGCAGAAATGATGACACTTCACTGTGTTTGTGACTGTAAGGACAAAGTAGTAAAACTGCCAAAGACTACCTACCTTTCACAGTTTCAAGGACAACATTTAGAAGAACTTTTTATCCTCCTGGCCCACAATTACAGAAACTAAATAAACTTGGTATTGATGACCTGGGATTTAGCCGCCATGTTTTTCACTCAGTGCTCACAGATGCTCTTTGGAGTGCTGCTAGATGAAAGAAAATTTCCAAGGCAAGTCCCCACTTGCCTTCAGTATTTTTTTTATTTTAACTCTCTACCACAGGCCATGTATAGCTGAGGACTAAACTCAACAACAGTTTGGAAGATTGCTAGAAGTAATGAGGCTTAGAAACTTAGAATATTTCAGAACACAAATTTTTAATTGGTTGGAATGCTTCCCCCTCTCTCTGCAAAACTGATGTAAAACATTACTTGTGTGATTCCTGTAAGTATGAGTAAATCAAGACTGTAAGGTTACTAGAGTAAACGACCTAACTTTGCAACGTCATGAACTGGCCCAGACAGTTATCATACATCTTCTGGTAACCATGCAACAAGATCTTCGGATTTTCTTGAAGTTCTGCCAGCTGGGAAACCATGTTCCATATAAAACACTCAGCACTGATAAAATATTTTTCCACTCAATAGAACAATTAGGCCAGGACTTTGGCTGATGTTCCAAACAGAACAACAAATTTGAACCAGTGTTTATGTTGCAGGCCACTAGAAGCATCTTTAAGAGAAGGTTCTGGCTTCCCAACGGAGCACAGTAGAGCACCAGATGACCTTCTCCATGGGTACACGGGTGAAAGGGAGAATTCACATTATATTTATATGTTGTTATATACTGTTAGACTTGCGGAGAAAAACCTCAAACAAGAACTGTTGGAATGGTCCCTAGCTGGTTTCAAGCAGATAAAAGGCTGGAAGTTCTCAATGCAAAAGCTTTCCAAGAGGAATAGCTGACAAAATTTTCAAATAGTGAGACACAGGCCTAAATCTGTGTTCTTCATAGTAACTGTGAGCTCAACCACATAGAAAAAATAGCATGTTCCAAGGTAGGATGGGAATTTACAAGCTACTAGCTGTGCAGTGAGAACCCCCTGAGATGATATTCTTGGACTGAGTCACCTGGATCCACTGCCAGATGGCACCTCCATTCACCACCCTGGCTGTCCACATTAGGAAATGACCAGTTGTCCCAATTTAGCCAACACACCAAGCTGCCTTTGTGAAAAAAATGTAAAATATTTTGATTTTCAGACCCAGGAAAACCGATTTGCTGCCAATGCAATCAGGAAGCTGCTGAGTGTTTGGCACTTCTGAACAAAAGACTAGAAAGTATCTGAGGGGGGTTGTTTTGTTTTTCTGTTTGTTTTGTTCTTGAAAAGGATTGTTGCATGCCAACAAGAACCCCTCAGGAATTTTAAGTGGCTGTCTAAATTCAACTGATTTGCAAGACATCTTATATCAGGTAAGCTGTTGCTGTCAAAATATGGAAGATTTTAACCTGGGGACTTCTGAGCCAGTTTCAATGCATCCAAAGCCAGAAGAAAAGATTCTTACTTTCTTCTGCTAGCCCTGAGACTTGTCCACTGTACTACATGTCTATTACTCAGATTCCCCTGCTGCCTACATTTAAAAATAAAAGTGTTATATCATCAAAATGTAACTGCAGTCAATCACGATATGAAGTCAGTGGGATGCTAGCTCAAATTGGATAGCAGAAGCTTTATTAAAGGTATCCTCCATCACTACCACTTGGAATGGACAAAAAAAAAAGGTATTGCAGGATTTTGTGAAGCAAAAAAGCCATGAGAGTATCTCTGAACTCAAACCTTTTAGACCAACTAAAAAATTTCTTGATCACCTCAGTGAACAAGGTAGACAAGTGTTCCAACAGCTAGCCCTGTCTTCTTTAGCACTTTTGAGCCCTAGATAGTCAATTTTTTTGAAGGCCAGGGCAGGTCACCTTCCCCACAGAAGTTCCAACACACACACTTACTGTCAGGGTAAGTGTCCTGGATAAACATTTGCTAAAAGATTCCTGACAAAAGCAGAGCTATCTGCCAAGAGCTCAGAATTTTCACAAAGTCACCATGATTACATAAGTCTGACTGTCAAGATTAAAATGGTCCAAGATAAGCAGGCAGGCTCTGGGGTGTGATGAAATGAACAGAAACAAGAACAAAGCACGTCAGGATTTATCTTATGGGCATGTTAAACTTTGGCCTCAGAAGTGAGTAACTGGGTAGTTTTCTTGGTCTACACAGCGCAATGCTTTTCAGAAATTATGTGAAAAAGCCACAGTGCAACTGGTATCAACCAGCAACTGTCTGTATGGAAAAATGCAAGAATATATTGACTTCTGGTCTGCAACTTTCAGCACCAAAGCAAAAAGCTCCATTGCAAAAGACTATAGAGGTATAATGGGATGTGAATCATCTTCCTCCAAATTCAATTTCGGAAATAACAAACAATATTGTACAACAATAGTTGCCTAGAGTAGTTGCTAGAACTGTGACAGAAACAAAACAAGCAGCAGGTAATCAGGGAAAAATAATTCAAGTGGCTAAAATATTCACCCTGCCCAAGCTAGGTAAATTCTGACAAGCTGTACTTAAGGACTAATGGGATCTTTCCCAGGCATTCCCAAGTGACTCAACTCCATTTTTTGAACAACAAACCCTCAAGAAGGTCTGTATAGCATAGGCATGAGACTTGCACTACAAAGTCTAGTCTTAAAACTTAAATTTGAATGCGAGCACAACATATATAAAGTCCTGGGTTAAATTTCATTACTGTTACCCACCCCAAAGGTTTGGTGAAGTATGCCTCCCTCCTGCATCATTACACTGTTGACAGTGTGCACCTTCTCAGTGTCAGGCAACACCTACTGGACCTCCTTAGGCTTCTGCCTCTTAAATTAAAATCGGAGATGCAGGTCCACAAGCCTTGTGTCTATGCAGTGTTCTGACACTGGATTAAGGATAAAAGAGCTCAGAGATTACCTCACTCTGGATTGTGACACAGAATAAGTAACATAAAGCAAATACTCAGCCCTTGCAATATTCTACACATCCCACACCATAAAGCTTCTACAGGATTTCTTAAAGTATTCATACACGTGAAAGGATTAAAATACTCCTCCCAAACTCATATGCAAGGAAAAGAAAGCTGGCATTGAGAAACTTGTGTCAAAATCCATCAGACAAAAGAAAAAAACTCTCATAAACATGTACTCCTACAAATTCTTCATTTGATCATCTTAGGAAAAATGCTATCCTGATGATATTTTTGATCCATCTGTAAACTTTCTAACTAACAATTTCTGACATGAAGTTGCCTCCTAAGAATAGGACATGTGGTGTTTGAGAGCTAGTGTCATTCCCACTTTTCTCAGAGTCATTAGCAGTGACGGCTCCCATCGACTAGGTTGTGTCACAGTTCCCAGGTAGCCCAATCCAGCCCTTCTCCAGGACTACACACACCAGTACGCCACAACACAGTGCACCCTAATGCTGCGGTGTTCTGACACTGTGTTCTGTCAGGAGTCTGTTTCCAAAACTGTGCTCCTTTGCCCTTCAAAGCAACCCTAACTCCAAACTTCCCCTTCCTCTCTAGCAGCTACTCTTTTCTCAGATGCATTCACTTGCTTTTTTACTCGAACCCACATTTGGGAGTTTTTTTGCCTCCTTACACATGAGTAGGACAGGGAACTCACTGATGACAGAGAAATGTCAGTGTTACTTCTTGCCTATTGTTTTCAGACACAGCAGTGTTTCATCTGGGAAGAAAAGCCCACAAGAGCCCTGCTAGTGTAGGAATCTTCCTAGATAATGCCTTAAGAACACTCATCCAAAACCACTCATGAACCAAAACCAGACTGGTGTTTCTTCCAACCACGCCAGTTTTTCAGGATCTGCACCATTCAAGATTTAATAAAGCTAAACAGAAACCTAACAGGACAACAGAGATCTCCTGTTCAGAACATGTCCTATCTATTACGTTGTTCAACACACTTGGTGCTAAAAAGTAAATTCACATCAAACATCTTGTTACAAAACCTTATATAGAATAACATCTGTTTGTGACAGATTTAACAGGGAAAGAAATCACCATCCCTCAGAACTGCATTTCGAACACATATAAATCCTCCAAAAAACTCGGAAACGTGGTCACACTTCCAGAACTTGCTGAGAGATTTGGAAGTAGTGTAAAAAGGAAATTTAAGTTTTTGAAGAGATTTCAGAAGCCACTGGATACTTTGCACATCAGCCCCACTGTGATCTCTGTGAGCCCAAACTACACTGAGTGCACATGTGAATTTCAAGCATAGAGGACATGAAAGCCTTTTGTCATGTGCAGGCACACCAGTCTCCAAAAAATCAGCCCTAACCCTACAGACTTCCAGCTGAACAGTGCTGAAAATTAGGTGTAACACTTGCTGGTGTCTCACTTCATTGCTTCTACTCGCCTTCTTGCACTCAAAAATAGGATTTCACAGTATATGAGCACATTGAGCTGGTTCTGATATATTGGCTGAAGCCTTTCTTCCTGCTGCACAAACTGAAGCTCTATATAAATTCCCTTCCTTTTCCATTCCAAGCCCCCTCTTCCAGGCTTAGTCTTCCCCTTCAGCTTGTTTGTGACCTGATGGCATCCACTTCGACTGTGTGAGTATCCAAATAAGCCACATAGTCGATCAAAGTGCCACTGGTGGGCTGGAAACCTGACATGTCCAATCAGAGCTCACTCAATTCAATGTTCCCAGTTTTCTGCTGCTCCAGAGGTGGGAAGAAGGGTAGGGTCCATTCCTGATGGTTACATACTAAGTGCTGTTGCATTTGCTTTTTATAACCAGGCTCCCCATACCTCCTGGATGCAATAGCAAAAGGTGTCAATATTTCAGTGTGAAACTCAAGTTGCAGCAGTGATGTATCAGATTCTCCTGACACAGCAGTATGGTTCCCTGCCTGAAGACAAGAAGCACTGCGGAAGGAAGTGCTTGCACAACCATCCATAAATGGTGAGAGTGAGATCAGAGGGAAACAACTCACTCCCTTGGTATGTCCTCTGGTCAGCATCAAAGCTTAGTACCAAACCCAGAATCCCAATCCTCTGCAGCCTCCATTGCAATTCCCCTGTACAATGCCTTCCCAGAGACCTTTCAGATGAAGTGGACAGAACTGCTGCCTGAGAACAGTCCTGCTTGTCTTGCTCAGACCAGAGCAGAGCAAGCTTACAAACATAAAAATAGCAGCACCACTGCTCAAAAGGCACAAACCTGACTCATACACCAGGCTCACAGTCAGCATGTCCAACAGCATACACATTCCTGAACACTTCAAATCAAGTAAAACAAAACTTGAAGGCTGTACACCCTGGCAAGCAACTACTTCATTCTCTATCCTTGGCTAGGGAAACAAGCTATTCCAGGAATGGGATGTGGCACTCCTCCTAAGTCCTGTTTTTGCAAGGACAGTCAGATAAATGTCAATCCAGATCATAAATGTGTTCCAGCCTGTCTGCTAGAGCTACACAGCCTCTGCTAGGAATGTATCACCTCTCTGCAGGAAAAAAAAACATTTTAGCACCTTTATTTTTCATCTAGGATGGAACACACAGACAATTTTACTTATGCTTCAGTTAATCCAAGCCCATGTTTTCAGTTTACTCAGCCATCACATAGCTCTGCTTCAGAGGCCCACAAAATTTTGTCAGCACAATCTTTTGTCTTGAATGGCTTCATGAAACTCAAAAGCCACTGGGCCAACCCTCCATACATTGAGTCAAAGATGTATTTGGTGCAGCTCAGCGTTGATTTAAACTGTGGTGAGACAGAGTCATGCAGGGACACCAGGCGATCGTACATGAAATGACTGCACATTTTGCAAACCATCATCAAAAATCAGACCCAAGCAATCATGAAATAAAAGTAATTCATACTTAAAGCCTATCCTAATTTATTTTCTGTACTGATGGAATTGTTGCAACAGCACTGCACAAAATGGTCTGCAATTCTCCACCAGTAAAAAGGCCTAATTCAATTTCAATTCAAAATAGCTGAAAAACGGATTTTGATATAAGTGCTGACATGTTTGACCTTTGTAACATCTGAAAAGCGTTTTAATTCAACTCTCTGTTTAACAATTTCCAGAGACATGGCTTTTATCTTGTTAAAGACTGTTACTACATTTGGCTGGTTCCGTTTCCTTGGATTTGTTTCCCATGAAAGTTCAAAAAGGCTGCCTAGCAGTTTGTAGTATCCTGCACTAGGTCCTTTAGAAGCCTTGGCTGTGTGTGCCTGCTTCTGCTGGTTTTAAAATGGTTAGTTTTACCAGGTATCCTCTCACCCTCCCTTCATCAGTAAGCTTCTGGCTAAATCAGTATCAGTTCTATTATTTTCCTAATGGTCCATAACAGCACTGGTTTTTAACAAAAATATTTGCTTACTTTAGCCTTTCTGTCATGCTCACATAGTCCAAGGCTGTTCTTTCACGTCCTTCTCTCTTTTCATTTTCCTCTCCTACCTCCACAGCTTTTGCTCCCCTGCTGCAAAATGGTGCAATGAATATTTGTGCATAACGAGGGACTCTGCACCAGGGCAGACCTGCTGGTGGACAGTCTTCAAAAAACCTGGCCACCAGAAAAAACAGTTAGAACATTTCTTGCTTCTGTCCATTTTCTTTTCACACTCATTAGAGTTCATGGCTTTATCTACTCCAGAAGTAAATTCCTAATTTAACAAGTCAAGGAAAAAAAATGTTAAATGAGCACCAATCTGTTCAGTCAATTTCCCTCATTTGGAAGGGAACATAAGCAACAAAGCATCAACTGCATCAATAACTGTTTTGGTTAAACCCAGTAAGTCCTCTGGAACTTTTATCCTAGTTTTGAATGGCAGTTAGACATTTACAGGTTACTAGAGGGGGCGGGGGTGCCAGCAGAGAGGAAGTCCCATGGTTGTCTTCTATAATAAGCTTTTTTACAGTCTTTTAAATTCTCAACTGTTGACACAAGAAAATATCTCTGCTTTTGTCATGAGGGCTTTCATCCTCTGCCCCATTCTCTTTAAAAACCAAACATGGGGTGTCTTTCAAAGGTGTTGGCGAGCACTACAGCTAACACACAAAAGAAGCCCTGCAGAAAGCAGACACTCTGGAAAGGGGAGAAAAAACCCCACAGCCAACAAAAAGCCCAAGTGCTATCACCAGGTTCCCTTTTCACAGAGTGACCAGATGGATGCTCCATGCCTCTTGAAACAGCTCACCAGGAACTACCAGAAACTTGGACCGTGGGCTCACAGCTGGCATTAAAGCTTCTAACTGCAAAAGTCCACCTCTGCAGACGTGACATATCACAATCTCAGACGCACTGCTAGTTAGGGTAGAGCCCCCAAAACGTTTGCTGCTTCTCTTTCCAAGCAATGCACACCGAACATGGCCTTTAGCTAGAGCTCACATACCACCCTGTGCTACTGGGCACAGCTGTACCACGGCTTAGGGAGCCTGCAGTCACACACAGCTTGTGACTGGTGCAGCACTGCAAAATGTCAGACACTGTGATACGAGCACTGCGTTCAGGATCACTGCACAAACTGGTACAGCTGAATGAACTAAAACACCATAAAACCTTCTACATTTCATTTTATTCTTCATACATCCTGACATTATTTAATAATTATTTCCTATCCAGCAAATGCTCATGGGTTTTACTACATTAATGGAATAAATGCACAATTACAATTCATTTGTAACATTTCTGACAAATTTCAGTTTCAAGCCTGTCATATCTCTTGAGCTTCCAAACTGAAAGAGCACTGAAATCAAAGGACTTTTTAGACTTAGAATCAGGCAGTATGTTTAGGCAAGCTAATTTATGAGGTTTTCCTAGGACAGGGGCTCTCACTGAAAACAGAGTGTGCCTTTCTATAATAGGCTAAGGACCTAAAAATACTACAATTGACTGTGAACTCCTGGGTGTCTGTCTCAGTACATGAAGATTTATTACGAAAAATTTTGGTGGTTTTTTTTTTTTTTTCCTTTTTGGTCAGTGGTGTTTTTAATTCCAAGGTCAAAAAGGTCATTAGAACTTCCTCTTGGGAGATAGCAAAACATATCACAACAGTTATGGTAAAATGAAAGGATAATCTCAGGTGGATCAAATCAAAATGTGGGAAGCAAAAATCAGGATCAATACAAAAATAAACATGAGGAATTATTGGGAAAGTAGCCATACCATCACACAATCTGTGGGTGGCAGGGCATTAGAAAATTTGTGAATCAACAACATGATGTTTTTGCCCAAGCAGTTTCCAATAGTGTAATACATAACAACTGGGAAGTAATTAAGCTGTCTTATCCAGTCCTGTCAAGACCTCTGCCAGTCTCTTGCATCCTGTATTGGACACTACAGAGACAGAAACAAATTCAGACTCCAGAGGAGAAAAGGAAAACTGTTCAGAGGTTTGGAAACAGAAGCTACAGGAAAGGATGAAGATACTGGTTTAATCAATTCAGGACAAGAGATGCCTGAGGAAAGAGACAGGCATCACCACAGTTCATCCTGCCTACAGAAGGTAGTTAACAAACAAAAGGATCAGCAAGTTATGGTCCACAAGAAGAAGACAGCAGCTTGCAAAAGTAAGTGTGTTGGGTATGAGGTGAAGCTAAGATGGGACGGAAAGGAGAGGGATGGATTCCCCATGGTCACTGTAACCGTCTCCAGCACTGCATTTAAGACACCATTAGCTTCATTTCCATGCATCATTTTGGTTTACTTCTATCTTGGGATGAGAAATCAGATTTAATTTCTGCAGACTCAGCAAGTCTTTTTAGCGGATATAACCAAATGCTCTCACGCTATAAAGTATCTGCTTCTTCAGGTGTGAAGACAGCAACTCTAGACAGACACACTGTTAAGAAAGGCTGAGTCGCAACACAAATGTGGTTGTTTTTTCAGCCTTTGATGCCTAACTCATCATGTGCTTACCACTCGTCAGGCTATATTCCTAAGGAAAGGACACTCAAAAAAATGTCACATTTCAGAAAGTAAAGTAAGTAGAATACTACATACTACCTGTATTCAGACAAAAAAAAAGGCAAAAAGGAAACAAGTTCTGTTTTTATAAGCCCTACTAGAATGCAGGGACGAAACCAAGCAAGGTGCCTCAAACTGTCATTTCCTACACTAATAGTTTCAATTGAATTGCCCAGGTCCATCTCCATTTTGAACTGACATAATACTTGGGGATTATTGCTTTTTAAAAGGTTTGTTGGCTTATTTTTCCAATTATCTCTGAAACACTCCCCATCTTCTACGTCAGTCTACTTTGCCTAGAACTTTCCTCTGTCAAGTGATACCAGAATACCAGATCTTATCAGCCCTGAAACAGTGATCACAGAAATGAAGCCAAGAGTTCTATTGACTGATATGTTGCTCCAACCTCTAGTCTTTTTTGCTATTTGTGTCTCCCTATTAAAAAGGTTTCAGCTGTTGCTGTGCTGGTTTTGGCTGGGGTAGAGTTAGCTTTCTTCACAGTGTCAAGTGTGGGGCTGTGTTTTGGATTTGCACTGCACACAGGGTTGATAATAGAGAGATGTTTTAGTTATTGCTGAGCAGGGCTTACACAGACCCAAGGCCTTTTCTGCTTTTCATACTTCCAGGCTAGTGAGGAAGTTGGGGGTGGTTGGAAGGATCAGAGGGAACACAGCCAGGACAGGTGACCCAAGCTGACCAAAGGGATATTCCAGACCATGTGACATCCTGCTCAGTATTGAAAGCTGGGGAGAAGAAGGAGGAAGGGGGAATATTTGAAGTCATGGTGCTTGTCTTCCCAAGGTGCAGTGGGGCCCTGCTGTCCTGGAGATACAAACACCTGCCCACCCATGGAAAGCACTGAATTTGTGTGTGGCTTTTACCTTCCCTTTTAAACTGTCTTTATCTCAACCCATGAGTTTTCTGCCTCTTACCCTTCCAATTCTCTCCCCAATCCTGCTCATGTGGGAATAAGCGAGCCGCTGCCTGGGGCCTGGTTGCTGGCTGGGGTTAAAACCACAACAAATACAAACCTAAAATTGGCTAAAAACCAAATATTGTATGCACAATAATTAAGAGCCATCTAGAGCAGTGAAAATAAATGTATGCAGAGAGAAAGTCAGTTATCAAAATAATAGGATAGTCTTCCCAAAGATTAATTTCTGAGAAGACAGATTATAGAAAAGCATACTTTCCCTGGTAATTTTGTTAAACTCAGCAAACCCACAAGATCTGAAATGTTTCTGTTTGTTACCTGACACAATAATTCATCTTGGAGATTATTTACTTATGGTGGTTACAATTTTCTCGGAATTGTGAGACCTGGTGATAATAAAATCATCCACATCATATGAGCTCAGTAGCAGTCCGCAAAACAGCTCAGTCGGGAACTTTAATAACTGCCAACTGAAAGCATCCTTCAAATTCAATTTTATTAAATTAATTAAATCAGTCAGTTTATCTTATAAACCTACTTAATATACCGAGTGTCATTGTTGAATTAGCTGTTAATTAAGTTACTGAACAGAAATCATTCATGCATACCCACAGAGCTCAGAGGCCACTCAACTTGTTCCTATAGCACAGGCATATTCTCAGTGTATTTCTAGCAACCAGAAAAGGTTACTGAAAGTGAGACTGCAGCCAAGGGACTGCATTATTCTCTGCCACAGATGGGTCCCATCCACAAGTCTTTATGCCAGAGGGCAAAAAAACCCAAGAATCCCACTGGAATACTAAGTCTCACAAAAAGACTTCTGATTTCCCAGTACTCCAATCCTTCTTGACAAATCACATCTCTGCCAAACCCTATCCCTCAGCTCCTTGTCTCAGATCCCCTTCACACGTGTGACCTCCCTCCACACTGCTGCTTCAGGTTAACAAGCTCACATGCACACACACCCCCCCACTTGAACAGGAACGTGCATCACAGAATCACAGAAATCACAGAATCAGCTAGCTTGGAAAACACCTTTGACATCATCAAGTCCAACCTATGACTGAACACCACCCTGTCAACCAGACCATGGCACCCAGTGCCACATCCAGTCTTTTCTTAAACACCTCCATGGATGGTGACTCCACCACCTCCCTGGGCAGCCCAGTCCAATGCCAAACCACCCCTTCCATGAAGGAGCTCCTCCTAATGTCCAACCTAATGCAATTCACAGGTAGAGAGTTCTAGCCTTTCCCTACTGCCTTTCACTACCAATAACTTGAAAGCCCATGAGAAATCTGCATAGAACAGCTGGATCTTTTAATGACTGCCAAGATAGCAAGCAAACAGGCACTCTTGAAAATGCTGGGAGAAGGAAATCAAAGCTATCAGAATTTCATGACAAGCCCAGGAAGTCAGCACAATGCATACCTGTTGGGGTCTCCTGCCCCTGCCATGTAGCCCTGGGAGAGGGGCCCTGAGGGCACAGACACGGGGTTTCCCTGCCCCTCCTCAGCCTTGTTCCCCATTCATTGGTTTGTGTTTCCCTGTGTGGCCAAGGACCCTCGGGTCCCGTGACCGGGGGAGCGCCTCAGGAGAGCTCCGGCCATGTGGCTGGAGAAGTAAACATCTCTGAAACACCTACCAAGGATCTGTCCTTATATATTTCCTTTCCACGGGACTCCTGGTTTGATATATGTGTGTTACAGTAATCCCCGCTGTAACACATACCCATCCAGTTTTCTGAAAATAAGAGTGATGTTTTTCAGAACTGGTTCTCCAAAGAGAATCAACCGGTGGTTGAGTTCCTGTATATTAGATTTTGCATTTCAAAAATCCCGTGCCTCTTTCAGCCCAATTCAAAATCACTGTGAGTCAGTACCTCTAAAACAAAAATTTCGCTTTTACAATAAAAATAGAATGAGATTCGAAATTTAAAAATTTGGGGGATACAAAAAGGTCTCCTGTTGTCACAAAATTTAAGTCACACTGCAGTTCAAAACAGAGATATCTTCCTGAAACCTAGAAAATTCTAGTGGAAAACGAAACCCTTTCCCACACACTTTTAGTTGTACCTTTGAAAGCCATACCTGAGAAAACATGATTCCTTGGCCTGTGGCTATAAACAATCCAGTGGGGAGAGAGAATAAGCATCAGCTACCAGGGCTGTCCTGAAAGACCCTTTAAGCTACAGAACTCAAGGACATGGCTTATCCTCCACAAGTCAGTCTTCCTCCTGTTTTATTTCCTGTGAGAGCAATGCTGTATCATAACAAAATGTGTGAGTTGTATGTGCAAAAAGTTCAAATCTTCCTTGACCTGAGCTACACCATGCATGTTTTCAAAAAGCCAAAAAGGCCACCACCCGAGATCACTGAAAGATGTTTGTTTGCACCTGCCTTTGTCTATCCTGCCATCTTTGCCGTATGCACAATCCATGGAAAAGGTACTCAGCAAAGCACTTGGGAAGGAAGCACAATCTCCACTCTGCTCTAGGCCAGAAAGCAAGCTGGTGCTTTCCCTTTGCATCTCTGTTACATAGCAACACAGCCGAGAGCACAGCCAAACCAGCAAGAAGCAATCTTCTCGCCTCCAGCAATCTGAGCTGTTACATTGCACAAACAGCTGGAAAAACCACTTGTTCACACTCCTTCTGCAGTGACGTCGATGACGGGGCTGTCACAACACAGGCAAAGTAACAGTGAGGAGGTTCAGACCTAACATCTTCTAACAAACAGTCTCACTGAAAAGAAATAGGACCCTTTAAGTAGCTCTTTCAAAAATCCAGAATTATGCAGATTTCAGGTTATCCCAGCAAAGATTTTCAGATGTAGACTGGGATATAGGAGTCCACATAATACTGATACTAAGACTTGTTCTTGTAAACCACTTGACACTTTTAAAAATCTGCTTGAGCCAATACATTTTACTTACCTGGCAAACATCACATCCAGGAGCAAAGAGATGCTCTTCACACTGCAAGAAGCCTACAGGAAATTGTACATCACCCCCTGCATTAGACACAAACCCATCAACATGACACATAGGCTTGAACTAAAAGTTGCCATGACCCAGCATGAACTCATTTAACCATGAGACAAAGCACCCAGGAGACAAAGTTCTCAACATTTTCTTCAGGCCACATAGCAGCATCTGCCAACACCCCCTCTCCACCAGTCTAAAGGCACTTACCCTCCTGCTGTTTTTTAACACGTCCATTGGTGACGGAAGTGTGAAATACTGTTCCGGTCTCCAAAATAATTCAATTTAGCCTCACTAGAGCCCTGAAAATAAGGAAATCCAGAGACAACACCTATCCTCACCTCCACAAAAGTATGTAAAGTCACTGGTGCACGACTATCCTCTGAAGTAATTGTGTTTTAGAATATAATCTTCTCAAACATGACAATCTAATTCCTGCTGGAGAAACAGAGGTCAATGGAGAGAGTAAGCAAAAGAACCCTATTCTGGTATTTGCTTTTCTCCTAAGTAATTATTTGGCTGTTGCTTACAGGACAGATTTTGTACCCATCCACAAAAGTGTATCTGCTGTAATCTTGATGCATGCTTTCTACTTTTTTGCTAAAAAGACATTCTTTGCTCTTGAAAGAAAATATTTGAAATCTAATTTATTAACACAGTTTCACTGCATGTGAAAAACCTAGACTTCTTGGGGAACTAAATCCACCTTCATTCAAAGCAGTCAGACTACCTCATATGTTTCCTCAGACTGCTTTGCAGTAACAACCCAGTTCTACCTCCCAAAAAGGCTACTGAAATGGCTTCTTACTAATAAGGGAGCTACATTCTCGGGCTAGGAAAGGATCAGTTTCTCAAGATTCCTCAAAAAAAATGAACCTAGAGTGCGACTACAGCATGTGGCCAGGCTGCATTTGTTTAGGAAAGCCAACAGCAGAAGCAGCACGCTACCATCCTATGTTCCTGTGAACTCTTTTGCTACTGCTATTTCCAAGTACAGGAACAGCATATTCATTGAAACATCTCCATGACAGCCCTGCACAGCACTGTTACTCCTGATGTTATACAAGGAACAGAAGGCACAGGAGAGGCAGAAAGGCAATGGCAGGTCTGGTAACTAAAGCCAGATCTTCCTATTAAAATTTCTCAGCCTGGAGAAACCAGGTTCTTTTTCCTTCACATATTATCCCAAGCATCCTTCAATGGAAAAGAATGCTTTTGCCAAAACCAATCCCAAACAAAACCCAAACCCACGTAACAGTCATAGTATTGTCTCTTTCAAATCATCATCAAGATTACATTAACATGTTCACAGTTTTCTTTCAAACTTAGGACTCCCTGGCCTTTTCACAAAACTTTGGTAGAAAAAGAGTTCACATCAGGTCCTCAGATCAAACCTAGTCAAAGCCCTCTACAGAACTGGCAATCAGGAATTGCAGTGCTGCCACAGAGTTGGCCCAGGACATGGGGCTTAGGTGAGACATGGAGGGAACTACACCACCTCATCACTCTGTACAAGATATATGGAAGTCTGCAGAACACAACAGCACCCACTTCCCCTGTAGCACACAGGACCTGTTTGCAGAAACTTGCCTCCAGCCACCACTTGCAAGTAAGACTCTCCACCTCCTCCTCCTGAATACCTGTTCCTACTCTAGACCTTGTCTTGCAAGCTTTGCCTGGTGTCCTTGAACACATCCTTTGGGCTCAACCTTCTTTCATTTTCATCAGGTGGCAAGTCTCTGGTATTTGTCAGAACTAATCACTGCAGATAAACATAGAGGAGAGGTAAAGGAGCAGAGACTATGCATCCAGGTGTTCTGCCACCAACAGCACATGTTTGGAGACTCTGATCCCTGCTCTCCCACTTCACATACCCCAGTCCTACAACAACATCAGTGCTCTACACTCATCTCTTTTCAAGGGGAGATTCATTGTGCATAGGTAGGGCACTTGCAAAACATGCTACACTGCAATGCAGGGTCCAGGCCAGCCTAGATTACGTCCGGCGAACAGTTAACATGGATACATCAGCATGTTGTTCCTCTAAATCTATCACAGTGAGCTAATTATCCAATAGCATTTGTTGCATTCTGATTCACTCCTTTATGGGACTGCATCTTGTTCAACTCTCCCTCCTGGCTACACCTGGATAAGAAGCTAGCCAGGCCTCAGAAGGACGCACCAGCTGTAGTACCAGCTCATCCAGTGCTGCCCTGCATCCCAGCTACCCAGTGAAATACTACTACACTGCTTGCCTCTTAGCAGACAAAGCAAAAGCTAGAAAACAGTGACCTTAGAGGATACACAAAACCTGGAAAACATTTGAGGCCAACACTTACTAATTCAGCTGACCTGATTAGCATGCTTCGACCTGTTGGAACAGGTAACACCGTTTAACAGCAGGTCCAGATCAGCAGACACAAAAATCACATTGCAAGGAAGATGGTTCAATGGAAACTGCTCTTGAAGATCCAGTCCCAAACCAGTCCCTTTTCCTGTGCTCTCTTCCTATTTCCAGGAAAGTTATCTACTTCCAATTTGAAAGATAAATGGAGACAACAGAGAAATAAGTCTGTTAATGTGTCTCATTCTCCTGTAGAAGACACAACGATCTCTTTTAACAATACACCACTGCTAAGAGTGTATCTGGCTCCTCCTCTCATCCTTTCTTCCTTGCTCCTGACTGCAATTTTCTGCATGTATTTTCCACTATGCTGTGCCTGTCACCACCAGACCCTTCTCTAGTTTGTTAGCCATTGAAATATATGTAACTTCTACGTTTTCTTTGTAATCCAGTCCCTAGATTTGGGAATGACAAGCTGGAACCATAATTCCTAGTTTTTACAGTTAAGCAGTAAATGCAAAATTGACATTAATGAGTCAGTCTGCGCTGGGACAGTGGTAACTGCTATCCTTCAATCTCTGTCCAGGAATTTCATGTTTCACTGCTCACTGGAAAGAATGTAAGTGAACAAAAATTGTCTTGTTGTGCAATATTCAGTTGTAAACTGCTAGCTCAGGAGAGGGTAACTGATCTACAAAGCATAACTGGAGCATCCCTTGTAATGTCTGATTAGATGAAGCACAGAACTGCAAATTAGATTCAGCAGAGTCTACGATGTAGCAGGCTGCACATCAGGGACAAATTTATTAGTTGTTTCAGCACAAAGAAAAAAAAATGAAAAAGGTAAGAAATACTTTTGTCAACCACACAGGAAGAGGACTCTCTGCTATCACAGGCTACACCACTAATAATTACTGATGCAGTACTAGGCAATATTTGGCACATTTCTCTAGACAACTTGCTGTACAGCATTATAAGACTACAGTCAAATAGAAGCCATAATGGGCTACCATCCAATGGGCCCCATCCCTGTCTCTGAACACCCTAACCTGTCTGCTTCCTCCCAACACAAGCCCTTCTTGATGCACTAAGTCTACAAAGCCCTGCCTAGCCACAAATCAGCAAAGGGATTCATGGCTCGCAGTGTCCTCACTGTTTCACCCAGACAAGTTGCAAGGTTTCCACAGCAGACCTCAAAAGACCTGGACATCTAAAACCCGAAGTTATATATGAAAAGTGATGGAGAACATCAAGCATCTCTCTCACAAGCTGTACCCTGTGTCTTTAATTGTGCAGTTAAGCACTACTTTCTGCAGCTGCCATTCCATTTGCCACATGAAGCGACATTCAACAAGTGACTCACTCCTACATCTCAGTTGCAGAGCCTGGTGTAAGAACAGCCACCTTGAAAAGCCTTAGAGCCAAATTCTGCAAGATTACACATTGCTTGAAAATCAGATAAAAGGAGTTTGAGCAGACATGCATGAAATGTAAACACCTGAAGAGTAACCAGACCTCTACAGGACATGCTAAGTGCCTGCCACTGGCATGGCTTGGAGAAGCAGAGGGGAAAGCAGTGACACCAACACCGAGAGCTGTTCTCCTGAGCTACTTATCATGCACTGTCACTGACTCAATGACTGCAGTATCTCTCAGACTTAGAGACTCTGTCCTTGTGAAATCTGACTTCAGCCCTCTCCAGTCCTGCAACAACCGTTTCACAACCCACTTTCCCACGGTTGCTCACGCTGTGCAGTTTTGAAGCCTAAACTCGCATTTCCTTTGCTGCTTGACTCATGCTGGGACAGAGTTGTTTCCTACCATGGTTCTGCCATTACTAAATAAGATGGCATGTGACTAACAATAAGATCCTCTTCCTGGTAGGAGCTGAAGCTGAGAAATGGATTGGCTTCAGTCACCACTATCTGAGACCTAGAGACTTCACAAGATTTTCATATCTTTGAGTCCTGGCAACAAGACAGTACCTTAATTTTCTTCTGCCAGTCTTAGTAGAAGTCACAGCAGAGATAAGGGATGACTGCTTCAACTCAAATCAGTCTGAGGCAAGTACAGTTGCTGCCTTCATTTAAACTAAATGCTGTACAGCTTTCAGAGAAAAGCTTTCCCAACCATATTAACTCTCAGCTATGAAAGCCCATCAATAAAATCCTCTGCTGGAACCCACTGTGGCCAGGATAAAGTTCTTGCAATCAGCTAACTAATCTGCAATTACTCTCCTCTAGGGACTGAAGGGGATGGAAGAAAGCATCTTGTCCAGGGCAAATGTTATTAGAACCAGAGTAAGCTATCTACAGGATGTTTGAAAACCTCACATAACACTTACAATACCGAATGTGAATACTCATTTGTTGGTGAATCTCCAGGTTTCCATTATATGACATACAGCTAGACCCTGGATGATAAATTGACTAGTTTCTAGGAGTGCCAGGCTGGATTAAAACATAGTGTGAACAGAGAACAAACAGGAATTCAAGCAAACCAGCAGTGCCAATGCACACACTTAAGCTCTGACAGTGCAGAGGGAGGCATTTGCAAGCAGAGATTCTGGGACTGAAGAAGATCATGGTCAATTTGGTATGAGATTCCAGCTTCAAAGCAGATGTTCCTCCTAATTCAGCTGTACTGCACCTCTGCCTGGCATGGGGGACAGGGAAAAAAAAGGGGGAGAAAGAGGGGGAAGAAAAAGGCTCTGAACAGAAGCACTGCACTGTGCCCTGGGACAGTGTGGCAACATGGGGAACCTCTGGCTCACTGAAAAGTCCTTGAGAAAGGCAGGTGAGCATATAAAACTAGGAACCTCAGCTGCAGAGAAAATAACTCAGGAGATGCAGCAGCACCAGAGCAACTGCCTTGTTCCCAGCCTTGAAACAAGCCACATTTTTGTTCCCTCTACCAGGCAGAAGATGACAAATGTCTGCACAGCTCTCACCAGCAGACCCTAGGAAGCTTTTTAACCTTCTGTGGAATGGCACTATCTATGTACGGCACATGCCCTGGTGAACTCGCATCAACCGCCCATGCTCTGGCCTCTGTTTTCCAGCTGGAGGGAAGAGCATTCCTTTTTACTTCACAAGGGGCTGTCAGCGAGTGGAAACCTAAGCCTTATCCCGCCCCTCCCTGCACCTCTGGCTGTGCAACCTGCAGAGCATGCAGATGTACAGATCCAGCCAGGAATGCAGTCCTGTCCGGAGGGTATTTTCAGCGCAGTGTGTAGCAAAGTCATGGCAGTCAGACAGGCAGGAATCTGGGCTTCCTTCTTGGTCACCTCCTGGCAGGCTGGACGACCACCTGGTGCATGCATACCGAGGCCAGGAGCACAGTGGGGAGACCTGCTGCCCCGACCCCTGCACCCATCTGCCAGGACATCACACGTACTGCATGTGCGGCTGCAGGAGGAAACCTTCAGCAGACACCAACTTCCAGGAGGCTTGTGGCCACTCCAGCAAGGAGCTGAAGCAGAAATGTTCTTGCAGGGCTGATGCCTGTCACCCAATAGACAGGAAAGTTCGTCTAATGGTTGCCTTTGTTTTTAAACATGAAGCCAAAGTGCTTGCTTGATTACATTCACAGCTCAGGCACTCTACTGGTTTGCGTTAGACCTATCCAACTGTGAACAACAGTGTGTATTCCAGGAAAAAATACATGAAAGGAAAAAACCAAACCAAAACAACAAAGTTCTAGCCAAGTTTTGATGTTAAACTGTAACAGGGAGCCAGGCAGGAATGCAGTTAAAACTCAGTTCTAGCTCTGCCCCTTTGCGCTTACTCCAGAAAAGAGTATGAGCCCAGCATTTGGCAGGGGGGAAGAAAAAAGAATTCTGTTCATCCTGAAGAGGAACAGGACTGAATTTCTGATGCCTGTGGAGTTCAAAGGCAGCAGAGAAAGTGACAGCAGCAGGATTATACAGAGTATCACAGTACCAGGGTGCCAGGCAAGCCAGACCTGGCTGAGATGGCCCTGGATGTGGGACAAAAGGAAGAATGACCACCTGAAGCAGAAAATGGGAGTAACTCAAATCCCTATCCTTTTATCTATCCCGTTCTCCAGCTACACACACACCCCTTGGGGTTTGTTGTGGCTGTGAATACAACCACGTGAGCACAAAGTAACACTTAATTTAACTTCTGCAATCAGCAGTGACAGCTGCCCTAAACCACATTGCTGTAAAGATGGGGAGAGAAGAAGAAAACCCAACTCAAGGGAAAGTAGAACTGAACCTGAGTGTTTCTTTTAACACTGTCTAAAGCTCTTGACCATTCTGTCTCTACATCACATAGCAATTGCCCTGACTTAGTGAGGTCTAGTGCCATGCAGCAGTTCTACAGACCGGCTTGAACCAACAGGCCCTCAAGAAATCCCCACCATCTATATTAAGAGCAAGAGCAGAAAAGCATGCAGCACGTGGGATCACGACTGTGTAAACTAGGCAGATACCACTGAGTCACCACCATCACTCCACTGCACTGCCTGAGAACTTGCTTTATGCCAGCACCCAGTCCTGCACTCCCTGCCAAACCACAGCCACCGGCTCTGAGTTCAGCAAAGAGCCTGCCAGCTGGTTCCTTCCAGAGAGCTATTGCTGGTGGAAGGATACATAGAAGCAACACTTATGGATAAGCATACATCTCTTAAAAACGATGGTATGTGGAAACACCTGTTTCTCCTGTCTCAATAGTCACACAGAACCACAGAATTAACTAGCTTGGAAATCATCTAGATCCAACCTATGACCTAACACCACCTTATCAGATAAACCAGACTCTAATTCATTTAGATTCTTGACCTAACAAAGGACACATTTCCTCTAAA
The DNA here is from genome assembly GCF_020740725.1 of Corvus hawaiiensis. Taxonomy (NCBI): domain Eukaryota; kingdom Metazoa; phylum Chordata; class Aves; order Passeriformes; family Corvidae; genus Corvus; species Corvus hawaiiensis. Next base: position 31,488,992 of record NC_063255.1, read on the forward strand.
TTTTAGATGCCTGCTCAGCTGCCTGTGTACAATCATACATTGTAAATGGAACATGAAAGCAGTGCCACCAACTTCCCCCTGCAAGCCCATGATATCTGGAAGTTACAAAAACATTATGCTCCAGCAACTCAAGCAACCCGTCTTCCCTAATCCACAACAGGGAGCAGATACATTCAAGACAGCTCTTCAAAACACCATAATAGCCTCAAAACATTACATGTTGGAAAACTGCCTGAGCAAGGCAATGTCTTTGGCCAACCCTCACTGAGAGTGGGGAGGACAGAAGAGATATCCCCACCTAACTACAATGCTATCTCTAACAGTGACAACACAATGACATTTTGGAAACAGATTTGTAATAGTGGTAATGAGCTCCAACTATTCCTTTGGTCAGCTGGAATCTTTAGCTTTTACTGTCAAACTGGACAATCCTAAAATAACAACCAAATATTGGGCAAAAGAAACTAGATCACTCCCAGAGAATTCATTACAGTGCCACTGTGTAGACACGCTGCAGCTTCCTCAGACGGTATGAACCTCACCTGGGGAGGAAATACTGAGAGTATGAACAAGAGGACGGAGTGAATTCAGCTACTCACCACTGCTGCCACAATTTCCCATCTCTGTGCATCACAGGGCCCCTGACACTGTTGCTGTCCCACTAAACACCACAAAGCACTGCTCTGGGGACTAACTCAAGCCATCTTAACAAGAGCACACAGGAAAGTGTCTATTATTCCGGGACAGCCTTGAATTAAGGGGACCAAGAAACACAGGTGCTTTTTGAATCACTCTTCATCTGTCTGGTGCCCCCTGTGCTCAGTGCCACACATCAAGGACAAGCTGGGGCTGTTATCGCTTACCAAAATCCCAGCCCCCCACTTGGCAGCACAGGGTATGGCAAGGGCATTTGTGGATATGAGGGGAGCAGTGCCACACTGTATGCTCACAGGGCACCCTGTCCACCTGCCATGCATCCCTGCACCTGCTACATTCCAGGGGCCATCCCCTACCCTGTGCCAGACAGAAACAGGCCCTTTACAGTGTCCTGGAACAGATGTAAACCACTGAGGTTAAGGCAGGGCCTTAGTGAGGTTAAGGCAATGTTGAACTCTAGTGGCTCATTCCTGACTAACCTGAGCAGGAATGTGGGGTCCAGGCAGCACTATGGCTTTAAGGTCCGGCTTCATTCCTTGCTAAGCTGTTAACAGAGCACAGAAGAGGTGGTGCCTGCTCCTTAACAATCTTTCTCTACAGGCACTGCAGCACTGAGTGCACACCCACAAATCTTTTGGTTCCTTCCACACTTACATGCACACACGGCTGATGCCTGAGAGCATTTAGAACAGGCTAGCAAAGGCCTCCAGTACCTCAAGACCTCCCTTCTTGGCACTCACTTCAATGCTCCTAAAAGCTCAGCCCATTTGCAGAGGATGTGCAGCAAAGAGCACACAGCTTTGACCTGCAGCTGTAACCTCATTTTTGCCTGCTGAAGTCACAGTACCTCTGTTTTAGAAAAACTTCTTGTCCTATGTCTCAATGTAACAAAAATGTCTGGTTTCATTAGCATAAAGACAGTCACTGTCCAGACAGATCAAAATGTACATGGATACCACGCACAAATCAGCAGCTACCTAGAAAGAGTTTGTTTCAGAGAGATACTTGGTGGCAACCTGAAGTCTAAATGATGGCAGTTCCACTAGGTCCTAAGGAAATTTGTTAAACTGGCTAACTGCCTTCACTAGAGACCAATTATATTGAATCAGATAGCATATTTCCTCAGCATCTAGGCCACTAGACATACACCATTTGTTGTATTGTCCTTAAAACAAATTATTATTGCCTTAAAACAAATACCCAAGCAAACTCAAGGAATTATTTGTCTGTTTCTGTGGACACAACTTTTCAGATCAAGTTTGTTTACTTTCCTGTTATAAACGCATGGTCTTCAGGTCCCAAAATAATAATGTAGCTCTTTTCTGACCTATATCGAGCTCTTCAACACTCTCTGAAGTGCTGACACCAGGACTAGGCAGCATTCCCGCACTAGGGTCCTCAGAACATTTCTCCCCTACTCCTGCCACTCACCTGAGGACTGCAAGTTCCCTCTCAGCTGAACTACTGAGCCTGGCAGTTGTGTTAACAAATATCTTCCAAGCGTGTTGCACCATCAGTATATTCCAGACAAGGCCTCCAGTCTTGCTAGCCTGACCTCTGTGCTTTGCTCTAGATGTAGAGCCTTGCACAGAACAGCACCAGACAATCTCTGCTTTTCAGGTCACTCAGCTCTGCTCCCATAGCTGACCTGTTGTTTACATCCCCTCCAACCACAGCATCTCCATGCTTGTGCCAACACAGCATTTGTATCACTGACAAAACCACTGGGTAATGCAGGATCAGGAGTAGACACCTTCAGTACTTCTTTATGAGTTTTTTTTAGCTTCCTTACTCACTGGTGGAGGATGACTCCCCATCTCCAGCTGTTTCATAAGAATGCACAAGTTCTCTGGGCTATTTACAATAAGCCACTTTGATTTTGTCTGGTGAGTACTCCTATATCAGATTATCACTGGGAACAAAGTCCAAAGCTTTCAAAGCTATGCATAAGTACCTCACCAATTATTATCAAAAATCATACTCATATGAAGAAGTTGTCTGACAAGGCCAGTTTCCCATTCAGGGAAAATCGGCCAGTAGCATAGTGTCTTCTCTCAGTTCTTCACCAGCTGCAGAGCTTATCAGACTTTCTGTGGACTGACCAAACTGAACTTCGAGTAGTCTGGCAGGCTACTCCCTCATTGTCCCAGAATAATGCTGTTACAGTAGTTTTTTTTCCACTCCCCTGAATTTTTTCAAGTGCCATTAATGATTCAAAGAGCTCCTTGGCTTAATCTCTAAAAATGATGGACTGTAAGTTAACCATTGTTTTCAACATTTAAAAACAATGATATTTAACATTTTTCCTAATTACAGCAAGTAATTTGTGAGCAGAGCAGAAAATATTCTCTTATGACCAAGCTACAAACACAGAGTCTTCTCCTTTCCAAACATCACAAAATAAATATTATTTCTGCCACTGCTTTTTCAGTATGCTTTTTCACTCCTGGTCAGTATGGAGCCTATACCACTGCTAGGATTTCAGGAAGCCCTGATACATTTTAGGAATCCCTTCTTATTGTTCAAATGTGCTGCCCAAAGGCTCTTCACTGGTACCCTTCAGTTCCCCCATCAGCTCTCTTCCTTTGCCTGCAGATTACTTGTCTATGTTGCCTTTTTTTTTCCTTTCATTGTATTTTGAGGGTTTTTGCTGCTTTAATCTCCTTTGTTAACTAAACCAGCTTTCTTTTAAAGTAAAAAATTTGTCTGTGTGCATGCAGAATTGTGGTTTCCCAGGGACCTAATTAGGACTCTTGAACAATTCCCAATTATCATTCCCATTTTTATGCTTAAGTTCTTCCTTCTACTTTATTTGGCCTATAATTCTTTTCTGTTTCAAAAAACTGAACCTCTTTAGAGCACCAATCATACATACTATTGGTTGGGACTATATATTCCCTTTTCACATAAAAATAAAGTTCAGTCATGAGTATTTGTACCTAAGCAAACATCCTTTTCAGTTCAGTGATTAATTCATTTTTTATTAACCCAGATGAGGTCTGAAATTGCATTACTCCAAGACAGCATCTACACTTTCTAGACAGTGTTATTAACATATGTTGTTTAGGTGAATGGGTTTCTTGGAGTGCTGTGAAAACATACCTGAAGTCCCTAAAGGGAAGTGTAATTTTTCTCTTGCTCTCTTCTGGTAGAGTTTCAAGGAGATGCTCACCCAGGCACTGTGCAATACTGGTAACAGGTACTTCCATCCCCTGCATTACTGCTGATCAACTACAACCTTGAGCTTTCCATGTCTTCTTCTTTTGACTTACCAACAGCTTCAAAGCAAATAAAAATATACGTGGTGTCATCTTCTCTTCCTTCTCCACTTCATCCTTCCTAGAAAACATGGCTGTAGCTACTTTATTTTTGAACATTACAAAAATGCAGCTTATCCCATGGGACTCCAGCTGTGACAATAGCTCATTAATCTCTATAAACAGGGCTTAAAAATTCATACGGGGTGAAACTTGTGATCAAATTACCCTAGCCTAACAACTTACTGTACACTGGCTGAGCAGCAGAGACTGTACAGGAGCTCAGACTTACGTGTACAGCATGATTTATTTCAGCAGAAATGCCTCTGCCAGAAGCTTCCAACCACTCCTGACATGCCTGCATTTAACAGGGTCAAGCCTAAATGCAGGCTGCTGTGAAACTGGAAAGGCAGTGGCCAACACATGGCTGAAAGGTACATTAGCTGCCTATATTATCCATTCTGGTCTCAAGGAGAGTACAGATATAGCTCACCTCAGGATATCTGCAACTACTTGAGTGCAGAAATTTCAGCCCTAAAAATTTCCAGAGACCATTTTGCCAAATATACCAACAGTGACAGGATTTAAGTTCCTCTCTCAAAGAGCTACAAAGGAATTTGGTATGTTTGCAATTTGGGGGATACCCTGAAACTCCAGGGGCAGGAATTTCCTCAGGCATACATGGTCGGGGAGGTTCTTGTATGATTACAGGCATTGGCTATCACAGGTGGCCCTGTGGTTAGCTCATTTCATTAGAGCACAGTGGTAATAACACCAAGCTTGTGGGTTCCCATATGGACTATTCACTTAAGAGCTGGACTTGATGATTCTTGTGGGTCCCTTCCAACTCAGAATATTCTGTAGTCTGGAAATTCTGGTTCTGTGATTAAACTGCTGCACATTCCCAGCAGAATTGGCTGTTTTGGCCAGGATAAGGCAGGAAACTGAGCTCAGAACAGCAGCAAACCCATCTGTCTAGCAGGGGCTAAGGACATGTCTTTCCTGCTGAGACAGCCCTGGTCCAGTAGGCTAGCAACCATACAGTTCCCAAAGCTGCATAGCCCTGAGTGAGATGTCTAGTGAAAGACCTGGGAGAGTCAGCTTTGTGCTGATCCTGTGTAACCATGGAAAGCTAAGCGGCTTTAGTTTTCTTTATCAGTGGATCCTGACATAACCTTCCCTTCAGAACGCAAGGGGTAAAAATGTGGGAAGAAACCAGTGGATTTTGAGCATCTGAGTGATTTAGCCAGCTCCCCTCTGCAAAATGAGTCCACACCAATACCAAAACCTGCTTTTCACACTGGTTCTTTGGGCATATGCAATGTCATACATGAAATCTCTATTTATGAAATCCCTACTGAGTGCTTTAATTAATTAATTTCGAGTTAAATATTTTAAAACTGAATCTTAAAATTAACCCATCAGCCCAGGTACAAAAATCAAGTCCCATTATCAGTGTTTTCAATTGTTCAAAGTGGTTTATTAAGAAAGTTGCACCCTTCCCAGTTAAAAATTCCCCAGTTAAAAATCCCCAACTTAATGCTCTCTTTTCAAACTTCAAACCACCTGTACACCATAAGAGTTACCTTTCCTGGGTTTAATGTATACTTTTACAAGTGTTTTAAGATGTGTTGGATGTAGTTTAATACCTTTTTTTAGGTGTTTTTACTTGCACTTTGGTTCCAAGGCCAAAAACCCCAGTTCTAACAGCCAGCAGCTATTTTTAGCCACAGAGCCATTACTCTGCAGGCAAGCTCCACGGCAACCTGAATACCTGAATTTTAATGAAGGCATTTCAACTCCCTTATCTCAACTAATACCACCCCTCTGACAACGATGAGCCATTGGTGGACAGAGATGATCTATCAAAGGGAAAGCACCAATCACTTTAAACCGAAGGGGCGGGCTGTGGGCAGACTGGGGGTGGAGCAAAGACACTATAAAAACAACGATGCAGGGAGGTGGGGCCTCTTTCCTCTCTCTTTGCAGGCTAGCTGTGGTAGGCGTCGGTGCTGGGCACTCAAAGCCTTATTCCTTTTAAGGAGCCTTTAGTAATTTTTTTACTTTTGGACCAACCAAAAGCCAGCCCAGCACTGCAAGTTCTTTTTCTCTACCTGAGGTCTAGTGCTGTCTCAGCCAAAGATCTCAAATGCCTGCGCTCCTGGGGCATACCATCTACTGAGCCATAGGATCCCAAATTTTTATATTTTTCTAATTTCTGTAATTTTTCAATTTTTCTGTTTTCAATAAATCAATGGTTTTTTTAAGAGTTGTCTCATTTCTCACATGCAGGAGCCAGGACACAAAGGTTTGCAGCTGGACAGGCAGGAAGATGTTTAGGACAATGTCTAGATGAAAGTTCAAATTTTCTCAGTGGTTAAAATCTTTAAGCAGTTAATCCAGTATCCCAAACAAAGGTAAAGCTTTCACCTAATTCAGCTGAAAATGTGGCCTACACTGAATCAGGGGAACTGAGGACTGTAGTGTCAGTACCAGAATCCTCAACAACACTGTGCTAGGATACATCCAGCAGCACACCAGTGCAGGGCTGCAGCTCTCCTGCTAGTTTAGAGCATCTTTATACAACATGTTCCCTGAGAAACCCAAACACTTCCTCTGAGCTTGGAGGAAGCTCTTCAAAATGCTGAAAGATGACAGAAGAGCAAAGCCAAGGAACTGTATGATGCCATCCTGTTCTGACTTGTCTCAAGCAGAAGTGAAAAAAGGCTTGCATGGGCTCCCCACGCAGCCAAGTGGAGCACAACACAAAACTCATGTCCTTGGTGGGGCAGGATTGTTCATCCTGTGTGACATCCCAATGAGCCAACAAGTGCCACTTCTGAAAAGCGGAGGGGCTAACTCTACATTGGGGCGCTCTCAAGACAGCAACAAGGCACGATATTCTCCCCAGAAACCATGTGTCACAGTGGGGCTTCTCCCTACAGCTATTACAAGTGGTCAGTGCGACCATACCTCAGCATCAGACATACTCGGCAAAGGCAGACAGAACCTCAGCTGTTACCTTGGAGAGAATGAGATGGCTGGATCAAGCAGCACCTGGAAGCACCGATTTATTTGCAGCAAATTCAGCCAGATCTGATGCATAGTTGCAAGCCCAGTTAATTTGAGATTTGACAGCCTGATGGTCCTAAAAGATGTATAAATATTTTTCCCACATGGTGCTGTTTGGGGAACATGGAGGGAGTGGGACACACTGATAAATTATGAGTAATCCACATAGAAATGAAGGGTTTGAGTGAGTAAGATGCAAATCAGTCTCTAACACTATGTCTTGCTAATGAACACAACTCAAAAAGCAAAACAGGTCACACACCACCACATAAAATCTGCAATTAAAAAAAATATTACTTGCTAGAACATTCTTGTAATGCATTTACCAGACTTGACTTCACAGAAGTCAGGTCAGTGTATCTATTTTTGTCAAAGATTAATCTGAGTTCTGTCTGAGGCTAGCAATCCTGCCCATCTTGTTAAGAACAAAGAGACTGAGAAATGCACAAGGCCAGCTACCTAAATCTTCCCTCAAATAGTTACAGGACAAGATTGCCTTCACAGTTAATTGCGGACTAAACACTGTTACACATTTCGTCTTAATTGACAGGACTGTTCTCCAGATCCATGGATAAACCTTCCTAAACCTCTCCCTGGTTTCAGACTACACAGCCAACTGCTCCCCACATTGTCTGTTCACGTGTGACCTCTGCATGCTCAAGAAAGGCAAGTCTTGTGAAATGGGAGAACATGTGGGTATCTGAAAGCCCCACCAGGGACACTGCCAAGCTTGGTTCTGCTGACCCATTCCATATCAGTTTCCAAGCACAGCTCATACATTTTGGGAATAAGCTTTCCACATCTGCCCAGTGGAGCAGAAGCCCACAACCTACAGACCAACTCTTCCACTCGCACCTGCCCTCAATTCAGGCTGTCAGGGATGAGGGACGCCTTGAGCCAGAGAGGGCACTTGGGACATGTATGTGATGTCCTGGTGTGACTATCCTTCACCTACCTGTCTAATCCCTTTGAAACTGTTTACGCACCTTGGTGTCCGAACATCTTTCATCCAGGCATGCTGGAAATGGATGATGTCTGGTGTGGATGTGCGTATACCTGTGTCGCGGGTTCGGTTTGTAACCGGGCGGAAACACCAATTTAGTGTAGTGGTTTGGTCCAAAATACTCATTACTGTTTATCTTCTGTGAGATAAGAATTAGGAGAAATGCAAAGCAGGCACCAAACTTGAAAGAATATGAAGAAGTTTATTAACAGACCTAAAAGAAGGAAAAAAAAAATTATACCACCTTCAGAACTCTCCTCCTCCCCCTACCTTCCTCCCTTTGCCCACTGACAATGTAAAAATACAACCCTTAAGATGTTCAGTCTGTTTACCACTTCCATAATAACCTTGTTCAGTCCATTTAGAAAGAGAAGTCTCTTCTTGCTCGTGCTATGAAAACAGTATCACAACGAGACAGCCGCCCACTTCCAAATATTGTTCAGTCCATTTAGGAAGAGGAGTCTCTCTGCCTGCATGTGAGTCCCTTCCCCCAACTTGCAGCTTTTCCCGCAACTGCTTTCGAGAGTCCACTCTTGAAGTTTTTTGGGGTACAATTTTTAAGGTTGAGCCATTCAGAAACAAAAAAACAGAAGCCCTTCTCCTTCCCTGGGAGCAAAGGGTCTTCCTCATCTTCATCTTTAGGACTATCTCTGGGAGCATCTCTAGGAACTGAGGTTTTCTCCTTTCCCATTTGGAGCAAAAGTCCTCATCTGGTTCATCTCTAGGAACTGAGGTTTTCTCCTTTCCCATTTGGAGCAAAAGTCCTCATCTGGTCCATCTCTCCCTGTCCAAACTTCTCATGAAATTACAGCTGCGTCAGCATCTGCCTATCTCAGCGCAGGTGCTTTTGCTCACGAGTTGAACACTCCACCCCCCATATCTTCATGAAATTACAACGGGATACTCTGATATATCATAGCTTCACAACAGAATTTCAGCTTTAAGCATCTCCTCTCTCTCTTCCCTCAGGTTTTCAGCTCTTCACAGCAATAAAAGGGTTAATCTCACCTCGGCCTTGCAGCTGGAATTTTTCTTATCGAAGTGGAGATGGGGGGAGCCGAGCCACTCCGGCTGCCCACAGCAAGGCAGTGGGGGGGGTTCCACGGCTGGAACAGGTCCATCGGCTCCAGGATGGCCGTGGCCTGGCCCAGCCTGGCCCAAGCAGGGCCTGGCCGGGCCCACTGGCCCCCGCACAGGGCCCGCAGCCACCTGTGCCAGCGCCGGAAACGAGAGAGAGCTTGGGGGGGAGTTTGCCTATTCTTAAATGCGGATCACAGAGGTGGTCACAATTTTAAGTGGCTTAAAGAATTGTCCATATTCAACCTGCCCAGCTGATAGGTTCTATCAGGTCCCAGAGGAAGTTGTAAGCACCCCTTAGCAAGGACATCCCTTCTGGGACTATGCTTGCTAACCTATGACAACCTGCTAAGCTTGCTGGATGATAAGAATTTTATTAAGGAACCCAATCTTCTCTCTCTTAGAAAAAAAAAAGAACTGTTCCTACTCTTTCATTTTTGCCTTAGGTCAGAAAAAGAAACAATCATCTTCAAAACTATGTTCAGCCTCATCCTACTTGCAGATCAATCTTTCAAATTATCTAATAAAAGCCTTCATGAATATTATTGCAAATAATTATAGGATATAGAAATTTTAAGTCAACAAGTATAATGGAAACCATACCCGTTCCAAAAACCTTGATAGTGTTTTGCAAGTTTTCTGTGTTAAGACAACAGCATCAATGAATAGTTTCCTCAAGAGACTGTATGGCAGTAGGAATTTAGAGAAACACAAAACCAACACCTCATGTACTGAAGACATGGGAAACAGAAACAATACTTAGAAGACCTAAAAATGTAAATACAGATGAGAAAGAAGATGTAAATTGGCTTCCAAGTTCACCTTGATCAGGGAGCAGTCAGGGACTGGACCAACAACAACAGTAACACTCTTTATTTCCTTGGGAAGCCGTGTGAGTAAAAAGGACTTTGCCAGCCGCAAGCATGAGTGCTCAGAAAACCACTGTGCCTGAAAGAACCACAGCCGAACACAGATGCATAAACGAGGGAAGATGAGGACAGTGACAATACCACTGCACCAAGCATGACTGCCATGTCACAAGACAGATGCTGCTAGGCCTGGGAAGAGCTGAGTCAACATTTAACACATAGAAATGTGCACTGCTGGGACAGGCTCAACAAATAGAACATTAAAGGACAAACTGATTACAGCTGTAATGTTCACACAAGTACTAAGAGTTAATAGCAGAGGCTCTTCAGTGGAATACAAGCCCTCACAAAATCTAACAGATGAAAACTAAAGCTGGGCTTCATTTTTGTTCTGAATTTGTTGATGAAAACTAAAAATCAGTCTTCAGAACCACGGCCATGAGTCAAACGCTGTCAGTTGGGATGCAGGAGCCAACATGGATCCCCATGGATCTTGCAATCCAGTCTGGGCCAGAAGAACCATCTCACGAGTACTGGACAGGAGTGTGACAGGACTGCAGTACAGTTCTTAGGTGGGAAAGGAAGCTGTCTTCTACAACTTCTGCAGGCATGTGCCTTTAAGGTGTCCAGACTGGTTGCAACCTTTTTGTCCAAGGGAAAAGCTGGCAGCTGCATTCCCATGCTTTGGGTTCTGTAATGGCAGTAAGAAGTGAGCCCTTGGGATCAGGCATCCAGCAGAGCCACAGCATCAGAGCACCATGATCCATCACTGTAGTTCTGTGTCAATACTGAGAACCTGCCAACTAAAGCTTCGCACAGAGGCACCCAACTGCCTGAACAGCTGAGTAAGCCAAGGCCACATCTCTGCCCTGCTCCACACTCCTTCCTTTTGGCTGAGCTGTTCCAAAAAGCATTCAGCTCAGAGCTTCTGTGTGCTACCTTGAGTGGCCACCGATGCCTGGCAACCCTCAGCCTGCTGACAGGGCTGTGCTCCTCTGCAGCAAGTGTCCTCACCCAAAGCTGGAGGATCTCAAGCATCACACAGAGCACCGCCAACCAGCCCACCAGTCTAGCACTACTTGTCAGAGGACAGCAGGATAACCCAGTCACAAGTGCTCTCAGAGCAGTGCATACGTTTCATTGCCCAGCCCTTGCTCACTGAGTAAAAAGGAAAGCGCACTGGCATGCTCACACTGCAAAACTGGGAGCCACACACAGGCAAGAAGCCATCCATGGGAGCAGCAAGGACAGAAGAAGCCATGTTTGCAACCTGACATCTTCTGTTTCTGCTGTGTAATATGCCAAGCTAAGGGCAATTTTAATGGGAAAATCCAGCCAGCTGATAGGCATATAGAGTGCAAGTGCAAGGAGCAACGTTCCCAGTTTGGGATTTCAAAGCCCTACCACAGAGTCCAGGCTGTTTGAAACAAACTCGCCACCATTCTGAAGGCCACTTCTACTTTCACTGAGGGAAGAACACTGAAATGGCCAAGTAGTTAAAAATATCTTAATTAAACTGTAATTATTTCAATAGAAATGAGAAGTCTTAGTTATTTTGGTTCCCACCAGCCAACCCATTCCCCCATCCCTGATGTCTACATGTGGAGGCTACAGGTTTGTTTACACACAAACTGAAACCAAAACCAAATCTAGGTCACAGACTCCAGCAGCCAAAGATGCAAATAGGATCAATTCAGTTGTTCCAGCCCCAGTTCATGAGCACAAACACCTGATGTTCCCATCACCTGAAGAGAGAAGGCTGGTCCTAACAAGTAAGTCTTGAAATTACACCCTCGGGGCAGCAGATGCAATCATGTTACTGCAAGCAGTGTCCCATCCAACTTGTTTAGCAATAAAAAGCTCTGCTCCTCTGTCAGCTCCTTCATCAAGCAACTGCTCTGTGCTTTGCTTCAATTTGGACCTAAACTACAGAATCTAATCTACTCTTTGCAGATCTTGTACTATGTGCCTTTCCTTGCTTTTTCTTTCTTTGAGATTCTCCATTACTGTCATTGTCGAAGATGAGCCTGAACCAAGGTCCTGTGAATGGAAATACTGCCAGATCCAGCCTCATCATCCCAGAAGTTAAAGACAACTACTGTAACTGACCAACCAAGTATAGCAAAACACCCTTTATAGGAACGAGAAGAATAGCTCAAATCTCAGCACTTTCATATTGTATCCTTTGCGCCTAATTTCAAGCCATCACTTCTCACTTCCTTAGAATGGGAAAAAAAACAGACCACCCAACAACCCATGTAACACATGTAAAGCCATGGAGTCTTTGCTTTCTTATTTCCCCACAAATACAGGCTTTTCCTAAATAACAATTTTATACAAGGGCTTCTCAAGGGTGGCCCTTTCGCCCAAGTGCACACACATATTAAGCAGCAAAAATGCTGTTGCTGCTTAGTATGTGTGCGCACTTGGGCGAAAGGGCCAAATGACAGAAGGGCTGTGTTTGTTAAGCAGGAGTCTATAGTTCTCACAGTCATGTTAGTGATCCAGAACCTGGAAGTTCTGGGAGCCATCCAGAGAAAAGCAAGAATCTCTCAGCACTTTGTAGCTTGCAAAGGTTGTTTTTTGAGTAGAAACATAAACAAATAATGTCCTAATTAATACAAAATGATCAATGTAGAAAACTTTGCTTCATTTCCTATCTGCAATGAGCTATATGAGGGACTGGCTGAAAGATGCAAATAACAACACTTTCAAGTGCTCAGTCCCAGATTCAGAGCCAGGATTTCATAAGCAGTCAGCCCTTAGTGGCTCCCTGACTCCTACTGCAGCTTTGAAGACTACTTCTGAATATGTAGCAATGTATTCTGATGCTCAGGTAGGACAAATGCTGAGACAAGGTATGACCACAGGAAAGCCATGTGGGGAAACAATTCTCAAATCAGGAACAGGTAATAGAACCTTCTACCAAGTGTGCCAGTATCAGAGAAGTCAAACTGGCCAGAGTCTTGGCTAGGAAGTGGTGATGGCAGGACAGTGTTTACACACTTAACCATGGGTCCACACAAAGGGCAGACGTAAGTCTAAACTACTTGTGCTCAAGCTGAGACCAGTTTGTGAGGAATACAGCCTGGACACCACCTTAGCGTATCAAAGCAAGTGCCTGGCACAGTACAGGCCATCACCTGCTCATCTTCTGAGCCAGTACTAAACTGATGTTCATGATACTACTGAAGCCAACAGCAAAGCTGTTTAGGGCTGGAGCACTAATGCCCCCAACACAGCAAACACGTATGCACATGCAGAACTGGAGAAGAACAGCTGGGAGGGACTGACTCCATGCTGGAAGTCAGCAGTGGCAGATTGTACATAGCTACAAAGCCCAGACGCAGCTAGGAATGAGACCTGCATGCAGGGCAGTGCAACAAGAGAGGCAATACCCATCAAAGACAGTGGACTGGGAGAACAAGTCTGGAAGACAAACTAGGATGGAAACAGCACGAAAGAGGAAAAATAAACACCATGGCCCTGGCCATGGAGACAAACTAATGTTGCCGTACTCATAAAGTTGCACAGAACTTGGAACAAGAGACAGGGATTGACAAGGCAGTAAAGTATTTCACAGATTGTGTACACAACATTGTGTACTGAACAGAAATGATACTTTTATGATTTAGCAATGTGGGCAGCCAGCCTGAACTGAGCAAAAACGGAGAGATTTGGCAGGTAAAATAAGAGAGCCATAAACCAAAAGTCTTTGGTAAAAAAAGCCAAAGAAAAAAGAGTCCCTTGACAGGCAGTGTTGGCTGTTGTATGTGCGGAGGTTTTGGGGTTTTTTCCATTTTTTACTGTTCTCTCTTCACAAGGAGAAGGAAGTTGCTAACTGGGGTTTGTCTGCACTTTGCAGTTACTGCGCATTGTGCAACCCCAGGGAGACAACAATACACTGTTCCAGACCTTCACCTGCAATAACATACACTAACAAGGTCAACAGAATGGATCAAAAGAGGGACCTAGCTACTAACAATGTATGGATTGAAGTGGCTTGGGAGTCCACCTCACCAGGCAGTACAGTCATTTTGGATGTGAAACAAAGAGCAAACCCTATGCAGAAACAAACTGAAAACACTGAACTTGCTTCTCTGCTAAGTAATTTCTCTGTAATTCTGCCATAAGAAAATAAGCGTCTCTCTAGACAACATCCAGAGGGACCTGGACAAGCTTGATAAGTGGGCCCATGGGAATCTCATGCAGTTTAATTAGACCAAGTGCCAGGTGTTGCACCTGGGTCAGGACAATGCCCAGTATCAATCCAGGCTCGGGATGGACAGATAAACAGAGAGCAGCCCTGTGAGAAGGCCTTGGGGGTGCTGGGGGATGAGAGGCTGGACATGACCCAGCCATGGGCACTCACAGCCCAGAGAGCCAAACGTGCCCTGGGCTGCATCCAAAGCAGCGTGGGCAGCAGGGGAGGGAGGGGATTCTGCCCCTCTGCTCTGCTCTGGTGAGACCCCACCTGGAACACTGCATCCAGCTCTGGGGTCCCAGCACAGGAAGGACAGGGACCTGTTGGAGTGAGTCCAGAGGAGGCCACCAAGATGGATTAGAATAAAGGAGCACCTCTCCTATAAGAAAAGGCTGAGAGAATTGGGATTGTTCAGCCTGGAAAAGAGAAGACTTTGGGGTGACCTATAACACACCTTCCAGTATGGGAAGGAAGCCTACAAGAAAGACTTTTTACAAGGACATGTAGTGACAGGACAAGGGAGAATGGCTCCAATGTGAAAGTGAGTAGGTTTAGATTAGATATTAGGAAGAAATTCTTTACTGTGACAGTGGTAAGGCACTGGCACAGGTGAAACCATGGATGCCCCATCCCTGGAAGAGTTCGAGGTCAGGCTGGATGGGGCTCTGACCAATCTGGTCTAGTGAAAGCTGTCCCCGCCTACGGCAGAGGGGATGGAACTAGGTGATCTTTGAGGTCCCTTCCAACTCAGGCCATTCTGTGATTCTGTGGTATTTCTTGTACAGTATTAGACCATTCCTCATGCTTTTTGTTCTACTTTCCCCAACAGAAGTTTCGAAGTTATGCCTGTATGTTCGCTTGTTTGAAAAGCAGTCACAGAAGTGGCCCAACACTGGGGGTTTCTGGACAGCAGCACACCAAAGAAAATAATTTTCAAAGAGCCTATTTCAAACCCTTTGTTTGGTTTATATTAAACATGCAATTAACTCTACTGCCTGAACAAACTGACAAGAAAGCTCAGAAATTAAAGACTTACAGAATCGCCAAACACGAGTTCACAAGTCAGTTTCTGAAACAGCAATGAAATTGGCTTAGAAGAATAAAAATCATCTGCCTCTGGTTATCCTTTTCCTTGAGCTGCCTGTATTGGAAATCTAGCAGTGGGCAGAAGTGGAGGTGTGAATTTTCAGTGCAGTAGCTGTTCCAGACCTGCTCCCTCAAGGGACAGTGCTCTCCTTCCCCTCTAAGCATGCAGGCATGGGAGGAGCTGCAGCCTGCATGATGCACGTGCACATCTCCACTCACCATGGGGCAACCATGGGCTGTCATTTTCCTAACCAGAGGCAAGTTTCTCCTGCAGTTCTTGTCTCTCTGGCCTTCTCAGAAGGCTGGGCAATTCTGAACATTGCAGCTCTGTGTCCCTTGCCCATGCAGCTTCTTGGATCATTTGGTATTTATCCCATCTGCAAAACAGCAGTGCTCTTCGAAGAAAGCTATGAAGGCCTAGAATCAACATTTGCAGGAGCTTAGCAGGGACATGATTTGCAATCAACATTTCTCAGTCTCCCTACCACTTTCTTACAAGGCAGCGGAGAAAAATTCTCATACCACCCCCCCCCCCCTCTATGATGATAACCTCATATAGAGGGCAATATCAGCAAAATTAAAATGTGGGCAGTAATGTTTATAAATCCTCAACCAGGTACAAGGTGGAAAAGAAGGGACTTCCCAGCCTATTCCCAGGTCAGCTGTGAGCTAATAGCAGCAGCATAAAGATTCAAAGCACAGTGTTAAGCAAAAGACTGGAGATGTAAATGAGGTTGCCCAGCTCCAAACAATGGAAGAGAAAAGTGCAGAAGCCCTGCCTGCATTTAAGGACTGCTCAACTGCAGGACTGCAGCCTGGGTTGATGTGCTATTCCCCCCCACCAATGCTGTCTGGGGTAGCAGCACTTCAGACATTTGTCCTGAGCTGCTGTCCCTGCCCTTGCTGTGCTGCACTCCCCTTCTGCTCTTTCCCTTCCAAACTCGGCACCAGTGACAGGACAGGCTTCACGATGCAGGGGAAAGGGTCAGGCATCAGTCAAAATTCCCCAGCCCTATGACTAAAGGTCCTCCCACCTTCTGCTACAGGGCATGCTGCAAAACATAGTCTCACCTATTTCTAAACAAATGCCTCTTCCACTCCCCAAACTAGCATCTCCCTGCAGTGAAGGTACCCCATGTCAGGGAGCAACATTATGCCTGTGATCCCACTGGGCAGAGACAACAACAGACACTGCTGCCTGGTGTACTTCGTTCAGAGAGGAGCACCTCATCCAACACACAGACAACACAGAGGTCATTCGGCAGCATGAACAACAGTGCTGAACTCCAGCAGGTCTGCAAACACAGAGGCACTTGCGTAAGGGCCTGTACTAGTCTGTGAAGCTCCCTGCAGAACGCTGTGCTGTGCTGACCCTCACCTGGTAACAAAGGAAGGGAAAAAGACCCCCAAAAATCAAACAAAAATACTTTTCCCAGCATGGAGGATGGGCCCCTATTTCTGAGGGCATTAAGATATCCATTGTGATACTTTTCCAATCAGCACTTACTTCTCAGCACTACTCACAGCACCCGTGCTTGCCCCAAGTAATCACTTCTTTCTTTTTAACTTGCTATTACAAAACCAAGTTTGGACGTTGAGCGCCAGCCTGTCCTGGGCTCCTGCGGGGGGGCCCAGTCAGGGAGAGAGAGCACCTGTCCAAAGGTCTGGTGCTTCTGAGGGTGGAACATGCCCACGGCTGCCCAAGGAAGAGAACAGGGGTCTCCTCAGGCCATGCCTAAATGAATTCATCTCTGGCCTGATCTCCTGTGCTAGCAAATTCTCCTGAGGATGTAGGCAAAGGCACGGGCTGCAGGGAGCAGACACAAGTCTCTGGGTACAAAGAACTTACCCCGCACCCCAGCCCTTGCTGTTGCTGCTGAGATATCCACCTGAGCAGCCAGCCTGGCACCCTGCACAGCACTCTGCCTCACCTGGGAGAAGTTCAGCCCATTGAGTGGGTGGCACTGCTCTTCTACTTTCTCCACAGCACCCGTTTGCTTCCTCAGCCGCTCCGCTTCCTGGGCCAGGAACAGATCCAGGACGGGCACACCTCGTGACTTGATGTCTACCTCAGTCAGAGAGTTCACCATCAGCATCACCCAGACCGGTCTCTTCCGCTCCCAGTTGCCAGCAATGGCGTTGAAGAGGTAGTCTGCATACAGACCTTTGCCCCGCTGGTCTGGGGTCATCCAGGATGGCATCATGAGCTTGACATACTCCAGGTGCCGCTTCAGACGGTGGTAGATGTCACGGGGCAGCACATCTTGGAGATTCTTCCCCTGTGGCAAGAGTTGGCAGCTGGTGAGAGCTGAGATGGTGTAGGGATCAGTGAGGTCCAGCTCAAAGTACACGATGTGGCTCTGCTGGAAGGCTTTCTTGGAGTTCTCTGGGATGAAATCCCAAACACGTGTGTATGGGACATGGATGGTGCCAAAGAAATAAGATGGAGGATCTCTCTTGATTGTCCACAGGAAGGAGTTCAGCTCATTTTGCTGGGAGAGAGGGAGACACAGCTGAGTAAGTACACACTTTTTACACCAGGCCACTGCAGCAGAGGGCTTAAGGAAAACATGGTGCCAAGCCAGCAGGTCACCTGGCTCAGCAGCTTGCCAGCATGGACTTTACCTAAAGTGACTTTGCTCACACAAAGTCCTCTTTGACCATTGTTTTTGTCAGGTCTTGAGGTAAAAATTCAATTTTTGCTAATAAAAACATAAGAAGATTGTCTTTGGGTTCTCCTCCTGAAAGGTAACACCGTGTCTTCTCAACAGTAATACCACCTGATACATCACCTGGGTATTTACCAAAAGCATCAGCAGAGCACAGCCCTAGCACACCATGATCCAGGCATGACACTTACCCAACTTCTGCTTTTTCTCAAGTCAAAAATTGGCATCACTTTGTTGAAGCAAAGCAGGACAGCACGATTTCTATCACTTTCACCTCTCACTTCAGCACAGCAATGCAAATCAAAGAAACTGCTGTGACAGTTAGAAGGTGGCACAGCATCATGGGTGAAGTTTCCTTGTGGAGTATGCTGGTTTTGGTTGGGGTGGAGTTCATTTTCTTCACAGTGGCTGGTATAGGGCAGCATTTTGGATTCATACTGAAAACAGCACTGGTAATATAGAAATGTTTTTGTTATTGCTGAGCAGTGCTTGCACAGAGCCAAGGCCTTTTCTCATGTTGTATGACTGCCAGCAAGGATGCTGAGGGAGCACAAGATACTGCGAGGGGATACAGCCAGGACAGCTGACCCTAACTGACCAAAGCAATATTCCATACTATATGGCATCATGCTCAGCATAAAAAGCCAGGGAGGGCAAAGAGAGAGAACACGGGACATTCAGAATGATGGGATTTGTCTTCTCAAGTCACTGCTATGCATGATGGAGCTCTGTTTTCCTGGAGATGGCTGAACATCTGCCTGTCCATGGGCAGTGGTGATTGAATTCCTTGTTTTGCTTTGCTTGTATGCGCGACTTTTGCTTTAGCTATTAAACTGTCATTATCTGAACCCAAGACTTTTCCCACTTTTACCCTTCCAGTGCTCTCTCACATCCCATGGAATGGGGGTTTAATGAGTGTGGTGCTTGGCTGACACCAAGAAAATGAGTAACACAAAACACAGCTGGCAGACAGACTTGCTGGAGCAGGTCGAAATAAAGTTTTGCACATGGCAGAGAGACACAGTCAAGACCCCTCACAGCCCAGTACTCTTTCTTGAGTAGCAGAGAAGAGCATGCAATACCTTGGAAAATAAGGGAAAAAATTCTGCAGGCCAAACTTGTCCTGTGGTTTCATGGTATACACTTGTAAACACTGAGGAAGAAAAAAAGCTGCTTTTTTTAAATTAGCTT
Organism: Corvus hawaiiensis; assembly: GCF_020740725.1. Classification (NCBI taxonomy): domain Eukaryota; kingdom Metazoa; phylum Chordata; class Aves; order Passeriformes; family Corvidae; genus Corvus; species Corvus hawaiiensis. Next base: position 31,508,077 of record NC_063255.1, read on the forward strand.
TAAAATCTCTCAAAACCCACAGCCATCTGAAAGACAGAATCATATTTAAATTTGTTCTGCTGGAAAACGTACCTCACTGCATCACCTGGGATACCTCAACACAGGGTTGTGGTGCTCCCACAGGACAGAAGAGCAGATGGGACAATACAGATCCTGCTTGAATCCTTCCAACTCACTTTATACCAGCAGCAGGCACAGCCTTCATCACCCACAGCACCCACTGCTGCAGCAGTACTTACTGGAGCAATGGACGCAAACGGTGTCTGTCTGCACAGACAGGAAGAGGTAGCCTTTGCATGTCTAAGTAAGAGAACAAGCTTCCAGATGCACTCAAACATCTGGTCAGTCTTGAGCCAGCAGATAACTGTAACCTCAGCACTGAGGCTAACTGTGCATGTGTGCTGATCTAAGAAGCCTGCCTGACTGCCAAATGCAGAACAGGCTGCTTGGAGGAATTTACTGGAAGCACATTGCCCGTAAATTTCTGACACTGAAGACTCAGGGTCATAGAGGTTAATCTTAAAGAGTGCTCTGCAATGGCTCATCCCAGACAACCTTCTCCAGCAGCTCTGTACATCAAAACCAGGCCACAGATCAGGCAGCGCCTCAGCAAAGCGCTACCACCAGTCCACTTTACCTGCATGGACTACAGAATATAGAATATCCTGAGCCAAAAGTACCACACGGGGATCACTGAAGTCTGACTCCTGGAGCTGCACAGGAGAGCCCCAAGAATTGCACCACGTGCCCAAGAGCATTGCACAAACCAGCTATATTCCAAAGGGCTCTTCAAACTGTTCTGCAGCATATCAAGAGTCTGAAGGATACTTCAGACCCTGGCCAACACCATTCTACAACTCCATATCCTATCGGACAGTCTTGGAATGCCTGAATTACAGAACATAAAAATTCTCCTGAAGACCATAGGAAGAAGAGAGAACAAACATGAAGAGCACCAGGAGGTACAAAAGATAGAGGGCAACAGGTGAATAAAAATCTAACATAGACCTGTGAAGAATACTCAAGAATGAATATGTGAAGTAAAACAAGAGGGAAAATGAGACAGGGTTCTTCCCTGACATCAGTCAGAAGGGGAAAATGAAAGGACATGCCACTGTGGTGAGAAATGAACTGGAAGTAGTGGTCAGGCAGCAAGGAGGAAGGACCAGAAGTGCTGCTTTGCATCTACTGCAAGTATAAAGAGAGGAGGCGCCTGGGACAGGCATGAGGTTAGGAGGTCAATACTCCTTCTCTTCATGCAAGTCTGATCATGTATGTGGGAGTGCACAAAACCACCTATGACTGCAAGGAATTGTACAGAACAAGTGGTCACCAGCCAGCTTAAAATTTCAATTCAGCTCCTCAGTAAACCCAGCAAGAAGGCTCAAGCCCTGATGACTGGTGCCAGGCTTTAATGTGATCATCAGCGCTGCTCTGGACTACTGCACACAGCACAGCTAGAAAGGCTTTTGGCATTATACTCTTTTTTTGTTCTTTTTTCTCTGCTCATCCCCCCAACTTTCATAATCAGATACTGAAAGCAGAGTAATGCTGCCAGCTACCACTGGAAATAAAGCAGGCCATCAGGCACAGAGTACATAAAGACTTTCTTTAAAGACCACAGACAGAAGAAAGCAGGCTGAGACATAGCAAAAATTTTCACACAGTCCTCGATATAGATGTTCCAAAGCAGAGCCGCTGAGCACTCTTGCTGGCACTTGCATGTCAAAAGGAGTAGTCAGGAACTTGGGAAATCACCCCAAGCACCATTCAGACCTTCTTTCACAGAAAGCTTGGAGCCAGCATGAGAGGACAGAGAAAGCTCAGTTTCCCACCGACTGGAAACTCCGTGGACCCTGCGGAATCAGTTTCCGGGTACCAGCACTTGTTATCATCACCAAGTGATGGCACAAGGGATGCTTGCAAAGCTCACTCTCCCTCTAAAAACGTGGCACTACAGCTGCTCCAGACATGCTAGTGCCTCACACTCCTTTGGCATCTCCTTTATCTTCAGAAGGGGAGCCTGGAGTCCAGCACTGCTCTGCCTCCATGCCAGACCCCTGCAAGCAGCCTGTTACCACTCTGTGCGAGAGGGGAAAGGGCGAAGCCCTGGGTGTGCCTGAGCAGGTCTGTCTTCCCCTGCTGCACCTCTGGGCACTCTCACCTCCCTGGCAACCTCCGGGAGCTCTCGTGTGTCTCAATACAGCTTCAGAGAGGGAAAAGCAAGGACATCATTTCACCCCAATACCATAAAAGGGAAGCTGTTAAACAGTGCTCTAGGTGGCCATGAAACAGCTCAGGAGTAGTGCCAAGGCTTGTTCAGCATCACACCATACACCATCACTGTGGCACATCACTTCCCTAAGAGCATGCAGTAGATAGAAGTGCTACAACTCCATTTTCCTTTGCAGTAGGATCCTTTAACACAGCTGTTGCAACAAAAAAAAAAGTGTTTTAAAACAAACAAGTTACAGTCAAAGTGCTGTCCTGGAGGCTTATGGCAGCTGGGCTGTACAGCTTGAGGAATTTCAGTTCCAGCAGCGTTAACAAGAAGGTTCATGAACAGATCAACATGCATAGATGCATATTTGTGTCTCCACTTTAAAATTTACAGGTGGTACTCAATGCACCATCACAGGAAAAAACCCTGAGCAAGGAGAAAGAGCAGCAGTCTCAGAACAGAACACAGGCCTCCCAACTTGCTGCCACACCAAAGTCCGCGGAATCATCAGATCAAGGTATTTCTGAATGCTCATCACTATGGCATGGTGCCTTCTCCTCTGCCTTACCTCCCCAGGTGAAAAAGCTGACACTGTCACAGAGAACACACTGGAACTTGCAGGATCCACTCCCTAACACAGGACTTGGAAAGCCTCCTTCTCAGCGAAGGCTGCACAGGGGACGAACTCCACTGTCCACTGAGGTGCAATGGGGAAACATAAGGACAGACAACATGAGAGGACAACAGTGTCAGCCATTGCAAAAGTTCTGGAAAAGCATGGTGCACATTGAGGGTATTTCGCTGGGAGCTGAGGTTCCTTCTTTTTGATTAAAAAATCCCAAGGCTCAGATTTTGTTCGTTTTAACAAGCCCCAACATCTTGCTTTTCCAGCCCTATTTATAGAAACATTACAGGATGCAACCTGTAGTCTTCGAACACACAAATACTACTGCATTTGTCAGATATCATGCACCACTTCAAGCAAGGCAGCAATGATTCTTCTGGAAAAGAAATGCCAAAGTAGATCAGAGAAAGCATAATTTTTTTTTTTTCAGAGAAACTAGCTCAAATTGGGCTGAATGATGTACTAACGAGTAAAATTGGCAAACATCCAAAAAACAATTCAGAAAAACACCAGGAGGAACAAAGAATTCATCTAGAGACAGTACTCCAAACATGTAGAAGAGCATGGGAGTATAAAAAACTACACAAAAATGTAAATATGGACAGTTGTGATAACATGGGGAATGAAGGCTCAGAAGGCTCAGAAGGAAAGAAAACTGTGGTCCAGAGACTGAGGAACTGGATGGGAACTCCAGACATGGACAACCTACACTTGCTCTGCTTCCTTCTACATGAGTTCTACTTCCTTCCATCTTCTGTCTCATCTATGTAGACTACACATTTCAAAGCACAAAGTTTCTAACTCACTGTGCAGGCAGGTGCCCTCTGTAGCTTCACTGTCTTTCAGGAGCTCTAACACTCACCACTTGGCCTCACAGCTACACCTTCCAAATCTCAGCCCAGAACTGCACTATTTCTCAACCCGCAGTATTCTCGTGCCTTATTTTTTTTGCTTGCTACAGAAGCCAAAGCATGTGGCATGCAGTATTTCACCCAGGCAGGCAGCACTATTACCCTCCCTATATGGCTTTCTCCCTCTCTCTTATCTATCCTGGTGTCATATCTTGCCATGTTTCTTTATACCTAATCGAGGCAAAGATTTTACTCACCATGTTATGTGCCCATGCAACGATGGTAATGCACACAAAAATGCCAGCCACATTTTTAATAGTATTTCTCTTGAGCTTTTGCCCACCGGCATTACTGTCACACTCAAACTCAGCTTAAGACTTAAAGCAGAACTTGCTTGGGGATAAACACTGCACAGGCTACAGCTACTAAAAAAAACACATCCAACGTGCCAGAAATGAAAAATAAAGTTTTTAACTAAAAAGCCACAGGTTAAGAACAGAAAAATTACTTGCTCTGCTGAAGGGCGTATATGGAGAAAATTAGCCATATAAATTAATTGGCCCTCTATCAGGAACAACACATAATAAAATACTAACCAACTACAAGCATTCCACAATTAATCCCTGAATTCTGGCTTTGATTTTTCCTAATACACTCCAATGTTAAGCAAAAAGAAAGCAGTACCAGACCACATTATTTAGTATCTGGAACACAAGCCAAAAAAGATTCCAGCATACTTCATCTTAAATTAATTGTTTTCTATGTCTTTTTTTTTTTCTAGAATGATGAGGCACATTGTTGGTTGTAGCTTTAAGCATAATTTGGAGTGATGATGAGAAAGCCCTCAGAAGTATTGTAGGTTCATTCCTTAAAATAGCAATTTCTCTCTTTCAGGCAACAACACACACATTTCTTTCATGGCAGAGACCTAGGCAACCTGACAAAAAGAAGAAAGATCTAAGAGAGGCAAGAAAAGGAATCCTAAAAAGAGCTAAACTGAATTAAAAAGCCATCCGTGGTGATGCAGAAACAAGATGGTGTATTTTTCCTAAGGAGTTGATGTAAATATTCATAAGGATAAACTCAACAGCTTTGTAAATAAGGCAGAGGATGCCATTTCTAGACAGTGTGGTTACTACCACTGTCCTAATGACCCTAGGAAACGGCCTGCCAATTCCAGAGCTACAGGTGGTCTCACATTTTAATGACAGAGTCATCAGCAGATAATGACCTATCATTAACACATTTCACCTCCAGTCTTGCTAGTAACTGGCAGAAGTCCACTCAATTGTTCCTGAGAAAAACTTCGTGCATGTCCCACCCAACCTGTGAAGTTACCCATTTCCACAAGTATGACTTATGCTCAGGCTCTCAGGAGCTGTCCTCTTTCTCCTTGCTCTCACTAGCTCCTTGCAGTAGTTTCATACCAGCCCACAGGCTTTTGCACCTCATGCCCTCAAGGAGAAGGAGCACTCACTCCAAAGGCTTGACCTGGCTTTATGGCAGGGTCACAGCTGGCCACCTACAAATCCAGTTGACAAACTGGTTCCAAGCAAATTGTAAAAACACCGTCCCTCAAGGTAGGGCTAAGCTCTGTTTAACACAAACTCAGGAAGACACCTCCAGTGAAGCACATGTAGCTTGGCATATGGCTGATTCCATAATGCCCTAGATCCTGGAAGATATCCTGGGGAACCAGCATGCTCCTAGAGGCAGGAAGGCCCCAAGACCAAGGGCTATGTGTAGGTGCATGAGCAGGTGAGAGAGAGGAGTGAAGTCATAGTGCAGACCTTCCTCAGTTGCAAAACTTTCTCACACCTACCCTGCAGTGAGCCTGCTGTGGCTTTGGCACCTCCCCAGTGCAGCAGGTCTGCACTTACTTCTAAGGGCTTCCAGCTTCCTTAAGGGCTGTGCTGGTGGAGTTAACCCTGCCTGGGAGGGAAGCTGAAGTGGTGGCACACATATCCCAGAAGCATGTCAGGTCCAAGTAGATGCCAAGAGACAGCACAGATGGCCTGTTAATACAAAGTCAGTTTAAGAAGGCTTTTCCTACATGATTTTTGGTACTTTTATCTCAAAAGCTTCAACGACTTTTTCTGATTTTTCACAGAAATGACAGACACCCTCTACACATGCTTCACACTGGCCGTAACATCACCCCTTTCTTGCAGCAGGGATCCTCTGCTGTGCCAACCACCCACCGGAGCTAAGTCAGCGCATGCTGCTCCTGGCTACTGCAGTCAAGCTGCTAAGTTTAGGAGACGAGCAAAACCTAAATAATGCGTAACCGCGTTTTCACTCCAAATGGCCATTTGCTGCTCCGAACCTGTTCCAGCATGCTCGGCGTTCTGCAGTGGGACTAGGCGGTACCCTTGCGTGGGACGGTGGCTGCAACTCAGTCCCGGCCAGTCTGCTTTCTGGCGACCGGTGCAGCTCCTACTCAGCGCAGGCAAAAGATCCTGCTGGGACTCACCCCGGGGTCTTCCTCTCCCGGCACGCTCTTCCGTCAGCACCCAGGGATGGGTGCACGGTCCCAACACCGTGCGCACAGTCTCGGGTAGCCAGGGTGCTGCTCCCGAGCGCCTGCCGCCCGAGCTCCGCGCACCGCGCCCGCCTGACAGGGATTGAGCCGCGGATGAGCCCCGCACACCGCCTCCTCCCGTCACCGCACCCCGAGGGGACCAGACCCGCGCCCCCGCGCTGCCGGCAGGGCGGGGCGGACGGCAGCGCACCCCAGGCAGGAGGGCACCCCGGGCAGGAGGGCACCCCGGGCGGCACTTACCTTTCTGCGGAGCGGGCAGGCGGCGGCGCGGCCGTGCCGGGCTGTGGCCAGCAGGAGGAGGGAGCCCTGCAGCAGCAGCAGCAGCAGCAGCAGCAGCAGCAGGAGGCAGAGCCCGCCGGGGCGCACCATCCCCGCGCTGCGCGCAGCCTGCGGAGCGCGGCCCCCTGCGGTTTCTGTTTTGCCCCCACACCTTTCCCTGCTTCCGCACCTCCCGTTTTACTTTTTTTTTTTTTTTTATTTGACTTCTTTTGCCTCGTGGTTTTTTTTTTTTTTTTTCCTTTCCTCTCCCTGGTTTGGTTTTGTTTTTTTTTTTTTTTTTTTTGGCCGTCCGACTCAATCCCAGAGCCCTCGCAGGAGCGGCCCGGTCCCCCGGCCAAGCCCTGCAGTCGCTGCCCCCTCCTCTTAAAAGGTCCCCTGCGGGGCGGGGGGAGGAAGGGGAGGGCGCGGGGCCCGTCGCACCGGGGGCGGGCGATGGGGCGGCAGCGGGGGGGTCCCTCAGCCGCTGGCCGGGCAATGCCACGCAGGGACCTCGCCTGGCCCCGAGGGGCTGGGGCGGCCGCGCCCCCCATCCCGCAGCTGTCCGCGAACCCGCAGGGAGCGCAGCACCCGGCTCTGCCCGCCCTGGGCCTGCCCGCCTGTCTCTGCCCTTCCTGCTGCTCTCTTCAAGTGAATATAAAATGGAAGATTGTGATTCTTCACAAGCCTTTTTATTGTACGTCGGCTTGAACTATTTTGACTCCTTGTTTCATGGGTGGCCATTCCAAAGTTGTGTGTCCACTGTGCTTTGCACAAGCAGTGTTCACAGCATCACCGAATATTCAGAGTTGGAAGGTCCACAAGGACCATTGAGTCCAGCTCTTCAGTGAATGGCCTATACAGGGACCGACCCTGTGACCGTGGTGTTACTAGTACCATGATTTAAGTGTGATCCTTGTGTATCATTGTCTCTAATAGTGAAATTCAGCCGTTCGTGCCAAGGAAGCTAGTATTTAAATCCTCACAAAAGTACAACTTGCTGTTACGCACAGTCTTAAAAGTACTGAGAAAAGCCAGAAATACACCAGGTTTTAATCCAGAGCAGATGAAAAGAATGAGCTTTCATAGGTCTCAAAATACTCAGTAAGCTTCTCCTGATAATTTTATTATGGCATGTGTCATTAATCCACATATAGCAAAACTGTTAGCACTTTCAAGGCTTACGCTGAGTAAACCTTTAAAGATAGAATGCTAACAATCTGTGGCCGACTAAGGTGTGCAGTGCTATTGTATGGAACACTCCCTCCTGCATTATCCCTACTTGTTTTAATTAAGTACTTCCCAACAAAAAAAGCCAAAATCTATTGAAGCCTTAAGTAAAAAGACAGTAGAGGTCCAATGAAAGGGAAAAGGCATGCTACTGTACGAAGCAGTATCTGTTTGTTTAAGTAGAAGAATAAGGTGTTGCCTTTATGCAGTTCATTGTCCGTGAAGAATTTTTCCATCTTTTCTCAGTATTATTATATATAATAATACATGTTATCTATTAATATAGTATATATTAGTAATATACACTATGATAATTGCAATATATATTATATTAATATATTAACCATATATGCTATTCAGTAATAGTATTTTTACTATCTTTACCTTAGTAGTGACCATTATGCTCACTGTCCTGTGGGCATGAATGAGGTTTCTTCTGATTTGGTTGGTTTATTTTTTTTAATTGCTGGTGGTCCTGACCTACCCTTGGGCTTAGTGCAGAGAATGAACAAAGATGGTCTTAAAAGATCACTATAATTTCTTTATTAATGTGGACCATTCCTTCCAAAGCTGTGTACGTGAAAATACAACACGCAAAGCAACACAAGGCAGTGTTTCTGGCTCTTTGCAGACTCAGTCACTGTCTTTTTAGCTTTGCCACATTCTTACTTCTAAACACATCTTCTTCTACCCCAGAGATCCAGATATCTGTCCCCAAGGTTAAATTCTGGTTCAGGGCAAATGGCAGACTTCCCATCAGCTCAAAGAAAGAAAAGATTACTTTACTTTTGTCTGGTTTTGTGTTGCAAATTATCTGCGTCCAGAGGATAGTAGGCAGAGCCAGAACCCTTAATTGTTTTGCCTTCTTTTATGTGCATTACTGTATTTCTGAATATTGTGGATTTTGATGAGGAGAATTATACTGGGGTAATATATGAAGTGCATCTCCTTTTGTCAGGTCATGCCAACAATTTAGAGCAAAGAGCATTATATGACCAAGGATATGGCATTTATGCAATGAATAGTAGTTGTTGTCCCTAACTATTTTAATTATTATCCTCCTTTTTTACACCAGGGAAAAATAGTACTAGCATTTTGCCAGCGATTCAGGTACTTCTATAACAATCAGAGCAAGAAGTGCAGATGGTACCACTTTCTTCATCATTCTCCCCCTGCAAAATGGAACCCTGATTCAACACTGGGGCTTCAAATAGTGGCTTTTCCCACCAGTCACGGAAGTTAGGCAGCTTTTCCGAACATCACTCTTAGCAGCCCAGTGTAAAACATAGCAACAACATTTCCTTTGCCCTGGAATGCAGTAAGCCAGACATACATTTGATCATATGTATGTCTGGGCATGAAAGCCAGATAGCATTCATACAATACCCTGATCAACCTATAGAGAATAAGAATAATTTTTTCATAGCAGAAAGATGTGCCAGAACTGATTAGGTACCTTCTGTGTGACCATTTGGTTTGCTTTTTGTTTTAAAGTAGCAAAATACATAACAGTGCTTTTTGAAACACAGCTTGGAGGCCTACAGGCAATGCAGATTAACATGCTGCTTGGACTTATTTTTGAACTGGTGGGAAATGCATTCTTTGTGGTGAATCGCTAATGAAAAATAGGGAATGAGAAAAGACAAAGGCAGTGTCTTAAAGAGACTTGCAAAGTAATTTTTACTTGCACTGTGACATTTTAGTAGAAAGCCACACCCTAACTCTATTAGCAGAAACCTAAGAGATAAACCCAACTTTTTTATTTAATAAATTTCTTTCTGTAGAACGGCCAGGATTTGTTTATTGCTGTCCTTTGCAAAATTATTTCAATAGGACTTCAAAATGGCCTTACATCTAAGCATGTGCTTAGGAGCATTGTACAGAAAGGGTAAACAAGCACACACTTAAATGCTTTTCTGGATCAGAGCCTTAGACCACAGACAATCTGTGGCCCGAGTTGTCTAATTGGTACTTAATTCAAGGTAACTGAAGGAGCTGTGTCTCTTACAGCAGCAGAGTTTGAGCAGCTAGTTGAAGCAGCTGTCACACACAGGCAGTTGCTCACACTCATATCCCAAGCTTTAGGTTTGCCTACAGGTGGGGCCAAGAGGTGTCGTGGGCTGTGTGTATAAACAGGCTATATATTTCCTGCTCCGCCCCCCCCCCCCCCCCCATGCTTAACTTCAGTCAGTTTCCCAGGCCATAAGAGCATTTATGTGGAAATTGCTGAGAGGCTGTCAGAGGCACAAGTCTCCTCAAGTGGGTGTTACTGGTGACAGATCTGCAGAGCATCACAGTCCAAAACTCCTGCACGTGCTAACTGGGATGGCACGCATCCATGTGTACATGGGACACAGCACACACATGCCTGAGAGACCTCCAGATTATGCATGTGCCTTTGTTACCTAACATTAACCTGCAGTGGGAAAGAAAGCCACCTCATACAGCCAAACACAGTGAACCTTGAGTGAAAGAAGCTGCCACAGAAGAGGTTTGCACAGAGTTCAGGAGAGAATTATATTCACAGTCCTTTAACAGGCAGGTCAGCTCTGATTCACCCACTATTGAACATGAATTCAAAATAGATTTTAAAGACCATGAAAATCAAGCATGAGTATTTCTCACCATTTAAAATTATGAAACATATCATAAAGCACATAATAAAGCAGCAAAGGAGCTTTCTTCATCAAGTTGAGAGAAAGTACTCCATCTGCATTTGAAAGGAAGTTTGCTTAGAAGGATTGATGTGGACTTCAGAGATTCATGCACACAGAATCCCAATTATGCCTCCAGATAAAAAAAGGTTAGTGAACTTTGTAGTATGTTACTGTATGAAAGTGTTAGGTCAGCTGGAAGGGAAATATGGGGAATATATTACAAAGTGAAGTGGTTACATATAATTACCAAGCATAGTTAGCCAAAAGCCAAAAATATAAAGAGAAAAGAGTGGAATTCTGTTCTCCAAACGCAGCTCAATAATAGTAATCTCAATTTGAATGGAGAGAGAAAGCTAAACAAAAATAAATCTCTTAGACTTTGAAAGGAGGTGAAGAGAAAGTACATGACCATAACAGGGAGCTCTGAATTGTGCTAGGCCCCAGCACTTTTGAAATAAAGGAGAGGATCATTTGAAGCCAGGCTGGAAGGAGTTAAATGACAGTTTACAAACCACTTTCCCCAATCTGAAAGTATTTTTATAAGATTGCAATCAGAACCCAAACTATTTAAAATGTGAGAATAAAGTGCTAACAAAACAGTAAAAAGTAGTTGTATGTTAGTTAGTAATTCATAATGTTAGGAGGAAAAAAATGCAAAGGATTGTAAAAATGAATGTGATTAATGCATAATGTTATTAAATTCAGTAAACAGGGATTTAGTCCCTCTCTCTCTGTGGGAACTGTAGCCCCACTGCTCGCCTATATGTGGCTCTCAGCCCTACTGGCAGAAAAACAGTTGCTTAGGCCTTGGAAAGGAGGGATGCAACAATCCCTCTTCTCTTTGCATTTCTTTCTCAAGCCCTTCACTGGGTTGGAGGAAAGATGCAGGAAGAATCAGTCCTGAAAACTCGGGTGAACCCTAGTCCTGTGTACATAAGCATCCATCTGGGAAGCAGCTGGTAAGACTGGGCCCCTCAGGAAGGCTCCAAAATTTGTAAAACCTTTAGTTTACATAGGTGTATTTCTGATGTCTTCTAGGAAATATCAGGACAGCTTTGTTCTGGAACAACTGAAGGAAATCTAAGCCATGTAGATGTGCATTGAATTCAGTTAATCAATTAAATTAGCTTTTTTTTTCAGGATGTCTTTTGGGGAGAAAAGCTATCCTCATTTTTAGCAACTGTAATTAAGGATTTTCCACAAAGAGGAGAGGAGTTTTCCAAGAGACAACACTTATTTTCTCCTGGTTTTGTAACTTGCTCTAAAAAATATGAGCAAGCATGTCAGAGTTGAAGACACAATGTAAGCAACATTAACTTGTTACAAAATGTCTTAACAGTATAAGGTGCCTTTTATTTTTTTTTTTTTTAAACCAGATAAATACATGATGAATGCTCCCTGAATTTACTAAGGCAGTAACAGAGCCACAGAGTGCATCATGAGAGTGAAGCTCCAGCACAAGGGAAACCATTTTTGGGGGTTTTTCAGGATACTGACTTCAGTGGGGTGGAATTTTTCCTTCGGGTGGTGAAGGTCAGATCAGACATTTGTGGCACCACAGAACTCCCATGTGTTTTCCAACCCCTTCAGACCTGCCTTCTGAGAAGCACTTGAATGTGTCCTTGCTCGAAGCGAACCGCTGCTTATCCTGCTGTTTATTTGCTATACAGACTCACACAGCTAATCGCCATCCCTGCCTCAAGGCATTTAAAGCTCAGATCATGTGAAGATTTACATAGACAGTTTGCTTAACTATCTGCAAAATGTCCCAGGAAAATTAAAGAAACTGCATACTGAGAAAGTTCCATGCAATTCTGGATTAGCCTTGAGCTCTCTCAAGAGACCGCATAGCTGGATATGAGCCTGTCAGTGATTATCCTTTACTTGACTGTAAAGATTCTTGTTTCTTGTCAGCCCATCAAATGTAGCAGAGCTGAAATTAAGTTTTTATTCTAGCTCTATTTTCATGGGCAATTTTCTTTTAGTCAGCACTTGCTTTGCTTTCTGTCAAATGGGAATTTTCTTTCTCCCCACTAAATACTGAAGAAAATGCTTACAGCTCTTCATCAGGATTAAAGAAGATAAATTTAAAAGAGCCAATAAATGTGCTTTCTGCTTATTCCAAGAAATGGCATAACTCTAGCTTGACAGTTCTTAATGCTAAATTTATTTGCTGGAATAGCATTTTGGGGTGGGGAGGGGAGTAATAACTGCCTTTAGTCACAGCCGTTGCACCTCACTTTGCCAAGCAGGTGATCTTGAGGAGCTGAAACATTGTCCAAACCTTATCAGGCACCATGAACATTTCTGCTGGAAGTGCAGTGTAACTTTCTTAGCCAGCCTGGATCTGATTTGCAGTCTCTCCACAGACAGCTCTGTCCAGGATTTCAGTGACCACAGGATTACTCCCTAAATCCCGTGTTAAAGATGTGCTACAAAGATAGGCCAAATTACCTTCTCTGCACCCACTATGGTAACATGAAACAAACTTTTTCATCATTGTGGTATCTTTCAAGTAAGTGAGTTGCCAGGGTCATGAAAGCAGCAGGACCATGTTCCTCCAAACCAGGAGGGTTCTTGGAAGCACACTTGAAGCAGATGGACAGTACCACACTGTTGGGGTCCCTCCCCTGCCGTGTAGCCCTGGGAGAGGGGCCCTGAGGGCACAGGCACGGGGTTCCCCTGCCCCTGCTCAGCCTCGTTCCCATTGGTTGGTTTGTGTTCCCTGCGCGGGGAGAAGGACCCTTGGTCCGGTGACTGGAACAGTTCCTGAGCAGAGCTCCGGCCATGCGGCTGGAGAAATAAACATCTCTCTGAAACAGCTAGCAAGAATCTGTCTGTCCGTATATATTTCCTTTCCACGGGACTCCTGGTTTGATATATGCGTGTTGCAGGATCCCCACTGCAACAAATGGTGGAGATTTGTGAGCAGAACGATCCCCGATCCCTAAGCGACTGATTTGTGTGAGTAAACCCTGGAAACTTTGGATTCCTCTTCTTGGTTTTGCTTTGCTATTCCATATCTAAACTATGGAGGAACCGTGGGAAGACTCTTGGCTCTCAGAGCCGCATATGGACATTTATCTTAAACTTAAAATGATTCTTGAACAACGATTTGTGAATTTTAGCTTGATTCAAGCTCAAAAAGAACTGAAACACTTCCTGGCATGGTTGTTTAAGAACTTTTTCTATGTTTCTTGGGATTTAATTATTACCAAGGGCTTTTGGAAAACCGTTTGGACACAGTTAATACTAGAGTCAAAATATATGCCGATGGAAGAATATTTTCGTGAATATTATTTAGTTACTGAGACTGTTGAGCAATGTCAGCTGTGTCCTGGTGAAGGGAAGCGTGGCGCAGGGACCGTGCGGCCCAGGCCACGTGCACCGAGCGCTCTGAGAGCAGCAGCGAGGCAGTTCCCGCGCGCGGGCGGAGCCACGCGAGCCGCAGTGTCGGTGGCGGAGCGGGGAGCGGCGGGACCCGGCGGGACCCGCACGGCGCAGCACAGCGCGTGGTGGAGCGAGCCCCGGGAACGCCCGGCCGAGAGGGGCGGCGCGCGGGCGGCGGCGGGCGGCGGAACGGAGCCGCGCCCAGCCGAGACGCGCGCTGGAGCGGGGCGCGGGGGGGTCATCGCCCGGGGGCCCGGCCGAGACGTGGGTGCAGCGCCCGGCAGCGGCAGCGAAGCTGCGACCAGAGGAGGCGACGCACGGAGAACTGAGCGGCGTGGCCCGGCCCGGCCCGCGCAGCCCCGAACGCGACCCCGGGAAGAGCGCGCAGGCACCAGCAGCCCCGAGAATTCCAACACGGGAGCGACCGAAGGAGAGAGCAAAGACGCAGCGAGACAGAAAACAGCAGCCACTCGGAAAAAGGAAAAGATCATAGCAACTAAGACCTTAGGGATAGTAAAATGGTATAATGTTAAGCAAAATTATGGTTTTATAACAAGGTATGACAACCAGCAAGACATATTCGTGCATAGAACTGCTATTAAAAAGAATAACCCTGAAAAATGCATCCCAAGCTTGGGAGATGGAGAGGTGGTGGAATTTAATATTGTAGTAGGGAGAAAAGGGTTACAAGCATCGCAGGTCACTGGGCCTGATGGTGTTTCTGTAAAAGGCAGTATATATGCAAAAAATCGTAGTCATGTTAGACAGTATCTCCATTGTAAGCCCCCCCTACAGTTTCCCTTTCCTAATCCCACCTTTCCCTTTTACCCTATGTCCTATTACCCCCAGTGTATTCCCAATCCGTTTTTTCATCCATGGTTTCCCTCACAAAACCATGCTTTTGCCAATTGTTTCCCCAAAAATCCCTTTCCAATGCCGAGTGGGGGATGAAAAGGGGGAGGGAAGAAGTTAAACCCTCTCCTGCCTCAGTTTCCCCACAAAGCATGCTCAGAGAATTCTGTCTCCCTTCTGTCAGCCCTAAGATGTTCCAGAGAATCTGTTTGGACATTTAAAGACTCAGGAGGGTGGCTTGTTTTGTCTTGAAACGGTTCTTGTTATGTTTATCCAGTTGTTTTCATTCTCCTTTTATTAAAATAAAACGGGTGAGGTGTTGGGGTCCCTCCCCTGCCGTGTAGCCCTGGGAGAGGGGCCCTGAGGGCACAGGCACGGGGTTCCCCTGCCCCTGCTCAGCCTCGTTCCCATTGGTTGGTTTGTGTTCCCTGCGCGGGGAGAAGGACCCTTGGTCCGGTGACTGGAACAGTTCCTGAGCAGAGCTCCGGCCATGCGGCTGGAGAAATAAACATCTCTCTGAAACAGCTAGCAAGAATCTGTCTGTCCGTATATATTTCCTTTCCACGGGACTCCTGGTTTGATATATGCGTGTTGCAGGATCCCCACTGCAACACCACACCTGAAACAGATCTCCACTGGAGGCTGAAATCTGGTCAAACACTCTGTTGTGCAGAAAACAAACCCAAACCAGAACAAGCAAAGGAAGCTGAACCTGCATTGGTCTACGTATTTAATACTGAATACATGCAAAAACATTTAGGAAGGAAGTTCCTGGGGAGACAGTCCTTTCCTAAGGATATCTCCTCACCATGTGAAGATTAAAGACCTGGTACTGAGCCATATGTACCAAACCATTAGCAAGACAACCCATTCTTTCCCAGACCCTAGGCGCATGCACTGAAGCTTCTCCACCCTGTTCATTTGCCTTCCAATTGTGGACAGGACTCCTACTTAATAACCATGACTTTCCGCAACTATTTTAATCCACAACCTCATTTTTTAAGCTTCAGAGGCATTTGCTAGAATTAGCTTTGACATTTCATGAAGCCTTCATTAAATGCTTCATGAGGCCTTCTAAATCTAGTCTTTCTTCACAGACAGGGACATTTAACGCATCGCTAGAAAATGCAAGATCCAAAGCAGGACTTCTACAAATCTCTTGGGTCACTTCATCTCCATACCTGAGAAGCAGCCAAGCTAGCTGCTACACCTCTGTTCTCCTCAGGCCATGGGGTCAGCTTTTATCAGTAACAGAAGCCCACAGACTCATCTCATCAGGATTGCAGCCCATGCACAGATGGGATCTGCATTTAGATACTGTGCAAGACAGGGTTTTAAACAGCACTCAACATTGACTCGAGTCTTCTTTCTCTGCAGATAAAGGGATTTGAGATGTATTGTTCTTTGCCTCTCCTGATCCATAAAGACATTCGGACCAGAAGATAGCATTATGATTTCCATGGATGCATCTTAAAGCATAGCACCATATGTTGCCTAGGATGGTCTCTTTCCCTTTATCCATCTTCATGAGATTCTCCCCACTGTGGAAGGCTTCAGGCCTCAATATCTGTTAGGCATTATGAACCATCTGCCTTTGGGTCCTTCTGCTCAATAGCTACCAACATCACCACCCAGTAGCAGGGCAATGTCTAGACTCCACACAAAGAGTGCAGACTGGTACCAAGCATCCAGTTACATTACAAACCAACTCTCACAGCTCTGCACAGAAGTCTGGAGGACCATATGCTCAAACAAAATCATCTAGGTTTGGCACAGGAAACAATCTTGACTGGTTCTACTACAAGAAATAAGGAAGCAGTATTATTTTCTGGACTCAACTTCCTGATCCTATTTGACTGATTTATAAATGCCAAACATTTCAGTATAGGGGATTGAAAAAAGTTACCAATAACATTTTAAATCCAGTTAAGGGATCTTTCTTTCCTCTGACATCTCCCTGATTGTGCCTCCTTCTATTATCAAGGATAAAACAATAAAGCAAGACTAATCAGTATCTAGATGTGTCAGTCTGTCTCTGCACAGATGCAGCAATGGAATGGAGTGGCAGTCATACAACTGAAGTGGACAGAAAATGTTTTAACATCAACAATACAGAGACTGTGTCCTAAAGATATGAAGATCTGGGGGAGAAGTGGCATCAAAGACAATAGCATTTCCTGTCTACAAGTTTATTAAAACGTTATTGGATGAATACCAAGTCTTGTAGGATGCATCCTGGTCATTTTCAAGTCAGAAGAACAGATAGATGAGGAAGTTAAGGGAGGAAGAGGCTGTGTTGTTTCTCCAAATGTTTGACAGTGAGTTAATTGTTAAAAGTGAACAAAATTTTCTTTACTGCTAGGCTGGGCCTCTAAAAGCTGTATACAGTCTGGAGTAGGAACTCAGCCTGGATGGTTCCCTATGCCAGCCTGTGTATGGCTTTTGCCTGGATGAGAATCCAGACAAATGCACTCTGGCAGAATCTCTGTTCCTGGTAACAAAAGGGGAAAGAGCCCAATATACTCATTCTGTATTTTGGGACTAGGGTGCAAGAATCTTTCTGCATGTCACAAAACCTGTGGTACCAGAGCTCGGCTTCATTCACCACCTGTTTTACCCCTTGACCACTCTGCACACCAGCTCAGCAGCCTTGCTGCATCTGCTGCTCCTCCAGTCTTTGCATTGCCTTTTTATCTTTTGCATCACCTACAAGATTGCTTTCCTGGTCCTGTCTAGAAAAGGAGAAGTTTTCTGCCTGTTTGCATTTAGCATACCCTCAACGTGCTCTGCTAATAAGGATTTCTTTTTCCCAACCTCTTGCTCCTCCCGCGTGCTTGGCATTGCTGCCAGAATGACACCTTAGATCTGGCAGGGCTGGTGATTTTGGGCTCAGTGCCTTGCGCACACAGCAAAATCACTAGTCCCAGGTGTGAGGCCCCCTGAAGTGACTATGCACTGATAGGCTTTAGCTGCAGGCTGACTAAATGGAAATGGATACCAGAGCATCAGTTATAGATGAAAGGGATTTTCCTTACAGTAAGCTTACATCAAGTCAACCTTTCCATCTAAGATAATCACATTTAAAAATCATCATCACTTAATGAATAGACCTCTGTGGTAACAATTCTGTAGCTGTGCAAAATGTCATCCTGCAAGAAAAGTCCCTCCAGTTGCTCGTCAGGACCAGCAGATATGCCTGTAGTGGAGACTATGATGAGATGCAGTGTGCCAGGACGTGTTCTTCCTGTGCTGGCACAGGACATGTCCCTGTCAGTTCTAAAAGTGGCCTTCAGGCTGTAACCCTAAATGAAAGGAGGAGATTGCTCTTCCTCAAGAAGTATGCCTCCAGGCACCCATAAATTACAGAGAGACCCCCAGTAAAGACTGGAGGACTATTTTTTTCCTGGGGAGCCTGGGCCGGTGTTGATTCATGACACTTGCTCAGAAGTGTTCTTTCAGCACATTTGCATGAGACAGCAGAAGTGTGGGGGCCCTTACAGACACTAAAAGCATTGGAGGACCTCTCCTAAGCAAACAAGAGTGTTAAATTCTTGGCTAGACCCCAGTGGAGGAAACCAGATAATTTACACCCCACTTCCTGGGATTCTCGCCATCACTGGACACAATTATACTTTGTCACTCATTGCTTGGGATTCAAATCCTTCTGGCTTTAATGCATCCTTTTTGCTCACCATCCTTTTGCTCACCCAGAGGTCCTTTTATTGACAGACTCCAGCAGATTTCCACAGGATTGCGCTCTCTGATTCCCTTCAGGAAAATTTGCAGTGGAGGGATGGAGACCTAGTGTAGGTTTGACCCTTGTCTTCTACTTTTAAGGCAGTGCTTGACACCACAGAAGAGGGTCTGGTCTCCAGAAGCATTTTCACAATAATTTTTCCTGCCCATCTGTTCTCACACACCTCCATAGGCAGATCTTGTTGCATATAGTGAAAATCTGGGACAATTAATATTTGCAAGCTGCTTGCTGTGTCAGAAGAGTCTAACCAACTTTTGGGATTGGTGACCTCACTCTAACCAATAGAAGACACCCTGTGAAAGAATGGATCATATTTTTACAGTTTGTGTTTTCAGAAAAGTTGAGGAATACAGTTCAACAGCCAGGTGTTCAGGTTTGCTTGGAAATGTACAGTGTTGAGGGTCCTTGACAGACAGTGAGATGGATGTCAAATAAACATGTAGTGTTGTGCTGAGATAACAAAGCTAGTGCAAAGGCTGCTAGGGCTGCACAACTCCATATGGCAACATATGCAGGGACCAGGTTGTGTGGTGTGTCCCTGTATCCCTGTGCTAAAGCAGCTGTGCTACTCCTGGACCTGTCCCTGTGATCCCTGCACTGTTGGGGTGGACAGGGTCCTGGAGCCATCCTGAGTGAGGATGAAAAGTGTTCCAAAGTGAAGCATTGCAATCAAGCATCTTGATACATCTGTGGCAGCCACCACTGTCACAATCATTATCTAGTGCTCGCATAAGCAAAACCAAGAGTTTAGAACTGACATTTTTAATAGAAAAAAAAATAAAAATTGCTGATTATATAACTATATAACTATATAACTATGTAACTATATAACATATAGTTATATGTGATAACTATAGTATGAAAAAGTTCTCAGTCTCAATAAAAACTATGGCTGCACCTTTGCAAGTGTGAATAGCACAGATGTGTCCAGCAGGAGTCAATTGCCACAGAAGCCACTGGAGAAATGGGACATCCATGCTGCAGTAGTCTGCTCAGCAGTAAGAGGGCTTTTCTTCAGTCCAAGTCACCACACCGATCCATGTGCACATTTGCTTGTCTTCTAGCCGTAAAACCTCTGCTAACTCTGGACACAGTTATCTTGAACTACCCTGTAAGTAAAAAACTATGAAAGCGTAGCATCCCCGCGTCTTACTTTGCCACCAATTATGCACAGACTAGGTTGATTCTGGCACCAGAATTCCAAACTAACTCCGCTGTAACATCAGAAGGGTGAAACCCCCTGCAAAATGGTATTGATATCTCACAAAGCTGGTGCTCTGAAACTAAATTCACTTTTGTATCAGCTTCAAAAACTTCATGTCTTAAATACTTTGCACTGTTTTTCCCAGTGCCTGTGTTCTTCCTCAAGAGGAGATTATTGGTGCTGGCAAAGATCCTTAAAGCTCGCAGGGAGTCAAGGCTGATTTCCACAGCAAACTGTCTCAGCAGTAATGTTGCTCTTCTGCATTTCCAGTGCTGCATGCTCAGAACCATGGTTCAGGTTTTAGACCAGGCAGTCACTGGAACATTTTCCCCGTGTCTACCAGTATCTTGAGAGAATAAATCACTCAACATTAGGGCTGGTTTTGCGTCCAGTTTCTGAAAATTGCCCCAAATGACGCACAGTAAGAGCCATCTCTGAGGCCTGGGTTACCACATTACATTTGTTATTTCCACCTAGCCAATTGCTAGACGTTTTATCATTACTTTTTGTTTAGATCAGTTAGGGGCATAATTTCAAAATCCATCCAGTCCATCACACTGCTGCTTGTTACCAACAGACTGCAAGCATCTGGAGCATATTTCCCCCACATAGTGGAAGAGAAATGTTCTTGCTGGCTTTTTATTTAATTTATACCACAGAATTACTTAGTTCTGAAACAACACTGACCAAATCTTTGCCCTTGTTTCAAGTTTAGTAGATTGTAAAAGGTTTTTCATCTGCTGATTATTCAGAGACATTTCCAGTTCTATTCCTTTTCTATGTGATTTATTATATCTGAGCAGGGCACGCTTTCAGCAATCTCACTTTTGTCAGTTACCAGTTAAACTGCCCCCAGGCATAAAGGACAGAAGCAAAAGGGAATGTCACAGGGTTTTTGTAGGAGAAAATGCTGAAGTGCATTGCTTCTTTTACTCCCTAGGACAACATTGCATAACCACCTCACACAGTAAGTGGTATTGCCTAGTGCGTTGGCTTCTGGAACTCTTAGACCTAAACGACCCCATATTTACTTTCCAAGGCCTCACTTTCCCATGGTTGTAAAATGTGGGTACTTGTTAATGTGCTCCTGTGTCTGCAACAGAGAGAAGCTGCACAAGAGTAAGCACTGCTACTAACACATTATCATGGCTAAGGCATTTCACTGCCGTGTGCCCCTGAGCTGGTGGACTCTGCTCCCAGTACCTGGTAAAGACCACACTCACATTAGACTGGTCTGAAGAGATACCCTCACTCACTGTCACGGAATCATTGCCAAGGTCCAGCAAAGCCACATGGACAGTTGCCCAGGACTGAGTCCAGATGACTTTTGAATATCTCCAAGGACAGAAATCCACCACTTCTCTGGCCAATCTGCACCAGTGCTTGGTCACCCTCACAGTAAAAAAAAGTTTCCTGGTGTCAGAGAAAACCTCCTCTGTTTCAGTTTGTGCCCATTACCTCTGGTCCCATTACTCAGCATCACTGAAAAGAGATTAACTCAAACATATTTTCACACTTTCTTCAGTGTGCAGTACACAGTTATGAGATCCACACTTTTCTCCCCATTTGTGATTTTCTGCTTGTTTCTTTTTATGCAGAAAGACCTTCCCTCCAGATGGCATGATACAAATAAAACAGCTCATGCATAATACCTGAGCTACAGCCTTCAAGGAGAAGATTTCCTTTCTCATGAAGACATCTGTAATCTCACGCAGGGGATGCCTACAGAAGAGGGGATTCATCTGCTAGGCCAGCCAGCTGCTCAATGACTGCTCTGTTCCTACGAGGATTAAAAGACAGCCTGCAAAGCACTTACCCAGCCATCACAGTCATACTGGGAAGTTTGAACTACAGTGCTAACAAGCTACCCTTGAATTACAGAGGGAAGATCATTTAACAGGCTGATGGCTGTGATTTTAAACTGTGTGGCAGATCCCCTCTGCTAGCTATAATAGTCAGAGTCCCAGAAGGCTGCTAAAGCAAGCATTCATCTCTCTTTGTCTCAGAAATAGGGTTTTACCAGTACTGCCTGCACTCTACACCCATTGCTCTCAGAGCAGCATAAAAAAACTAGAGCATGACATGATCTCAGCAGAGGATTAGGTTGCTGGCTACCCAGATGTGGCACATCAACAGCAGTTAGAATCAGAGAGATGTCTGTATAAAGCTGTCACTTTCTAGCTTTGTACCTGCTGCCTGTGTCACGTCTGGGTGGTCACATCTGCCTGAAAACCTCACAGCAACATGCTGCTATCACTTCCCATGATGATGCAATGTAGAGGTGAGTGATATTTTCATTTTCTCCTCTCAGGCAGTGTTTGGAGACCTGCTAGTCAAGTGATAATGGCTGAATCCTTCACTAATTGCTGGAAGGGCAATATAAGCCCCAGGTCTAGGCCAATTTTGCATACTGAGAGATACTATAGTTGCTGCAACAGATACACAGTCATAAGCCAGGCCACATCCCCTTGCACACCACATTAAAAAACTAACCATGAGAGTTTTCTTAATCATCATCATGCATGTCTGCACTTCGAGAGGTCAATAAAGAAGCAGACAGAAGAGCAGTAACTGCATGTGCATGTGCTGTAGGAAGTGCACAGCATGAAGCAATGAGGAATGGTCGTGACCAGTATACAGGCATGCAATCAGGGATTAGGAAGACAGAAAATAGGACTTCAGCTTCAAATAAAAATCTCTGGTGTCACAACTGCATTTGAATCAACATGATTTAAAAACTAAAAGACACCCAAAAATGTTAAAATCCCTGATTGCCACCCCAGTATTCCCACTGAGATTCCAAAGCAGTTTCTGGAAGATGTAATGACATGTTTCATTTATGGTTTTGGTGATGGCAGTCACAGATAGAATTATTTTATCCAAGGACAGATGTGTTCCCACATTTTTGAGATGTGGGCTTTCATTCTCCTATCCATTTTCAACCTAGTAACTGTACCATGTAAGAAAAACAACTGCAAAAACATAAACAGTGGAACTAAAATACAGAGCAGAAAAGAAGGAGGGGCAGGGGGAACAACTCTCACTGTGCCATGTAGTTTCTCTTTTCCTACTGCTTGGTTATCTAGCCCTATCAAGCTCAAATCAATCAACTGACATCTGATGTGTTTTTCAGATGGATCTGCAATGATGCATATCTGATGCACAGATGTTTCAACTTGGATTTGCTAGCTATCCAGCAATCAGACAGAATCCTGATGCTGATCGTTCACAGATGTTGCAAAAAAGAAAGAAATTCCTTCATCCACTGTAAATAAATTTATGCATTTTACTTTTGGTCAGTCAGAGCAGCAGTCTCCTATGAAAACCAAAGTGGGACTCTCAGCTAGGATGGTGGGATTTTGCAGCTGGCTACGGAAGGAAGATCCCTAAATCCCTTGCTTAAACATGTGAAACTGTTTTAGCAGCATTCAAAAGGCACTTTCGACTGTCAGCCAATACTGAGAGTTGTGTTTGAAATCAAAGTCACAGCTGCTTAACTGGCCTGTTCTTTCTGTGAGGAGGTTCAGCCAGCCTATCGAGGGGCTTGTCCATGGGGCTACGTGGGCAAGCTACAGCTACAGTCAGGGCTGTAGCTGGGGTGTGACAAACATCAGCCTGGCAGCACTGAAGTCTTTAGCTTAGTACTGACAATATCTGTCCATTGTTCTCGTTCCTGAAAAATCATGGAATAGACCTGAAAATATCAAATAGAAAATAAATACAGGTTGAATTTGTTTTCTGTGGTTTTGGGTACCTGATGAATCAAGTTTTCACAGTTTTCTTCAAGATCACAGCTCTTATCAGAGCCTGCTCTATGAAAACTGGTTGTCACCAAGAACTATGGGCTTTTTACCTGTTACCTATTTACCTCCATGCAAGCTTGACAAACCTCAGGACAATGCATGCCTGCAGTATTATTCCCTCCAGGTCCTTCCATCTCATGCCACTTTGGCAGACCTCTACAGAAGTCACATGGTAGGGTCTAGTGTATGAGGAGTGTCATCTTCACAGTAAGAGTTAATATAGACCCGCTTCCAAGTTGTTGTACCTGGTAGCAAAAAGTTGATGGCATGAATAGGTCTGCAAGCATGGCACTGTCATCCCAGAAATGGACACTTTTTATTTGTTATATCTGAAAAGCACAGATTTTGGCTTTACCTGACCTTGGCCCTGGTTCCCTGCGGTCCTTAAATATGCAGAGTAGCCAACAAGAGTTTTCACATGCTGAAAATCTAGACATGGGTGCCAGTGCTTTGCTGAGGCAGAGCTGGGAACCTGGCCCTGTGATACTGCAGTCTCACATCAGTGGGTTGCTCAGGACTCCTACAACCAACCTAGGCTGCTAAACCCCACACAGGGAGAACAAGGGAACAAGGGCAAGCACCTGTTTTGCTGTTTTTAAGACACAAACTGCACACAAGGGAACTCTTTCCAGGAGATGGAGGTGCTGGCAGGTGGTAATAGTGGCAGGAAGGAAGCATGGGACATGTCAGAGAACTGCACCCTTCACAGTGCAGTCAGTACATTGGCAAGAGCTGGGTGTGCAGAGACAGGCAGGCTGCTCTCACTTCCAAAGAAAGAGGACAGAAAAGATCCTTGGAAGCCATTTTGCAGTTATGAGAGGGAGTTACTGCATCCTTACCACTGTGTCTACTTCCCCCTAGCCCCCAGCAACACTAGAGAGCATGAAGGACTACCAGCTGCCCTGAAGACTGGGAAAGTGGCAGAGACATTGGTGCATGGGGAGAGCTACCAGGACCAAGCACCCAGTGGAAGATGAGGGGCTTCACATGAAGGTGGAGTTTCATAACCGGGCATCTTCACAGCCGAAGGAGACCATAAGCCACTGCATTTGGAACCCAGCTTGTTTGGCACTTGAACACAATATTCACAAATCCTATAATGCTGCTAACCTGAATTCCAGTTTCCAAGGTGGCTGACTCCCTCAGTCCTACCAGAAATCACATTTCAGGGTCTCTAGAGTGCTCTGACTATGGCCATATGGGGAATGGGCAGGACTATGTGTGGCTACACCAAAACATAATATGTGCAGAAGAAGGGGCAAGGAAGGCTTTAGGCTGGGATCTCCCCACTTTCCTTTACCTTATGCAAATATTTACTTTGCAAAGGTACTAGAAGTCAAAGCATAATTTTCAGGTACAGCATGGAAATGTCGCTAGTCTGACACAGCTTCACATAGGTTTGCTGAATGATGTTTGTGGTTACAGGAAAGCATACCTGGGGAAAGAAAGTAGATATATGTCAGCAGCCTCCGTTCTCCTCTGTTGGGCCATATCCAGTAGAGTTAGTCATCCGCTGAAAGCAGAACACTTCCGAGGTGTGTATTATGTTACTGCTCCTGTGATCACTCAAGTCCTGCATGTCCTTTTCTGTGTGACTCAAATATAGCATTCATGTTGTTGTTGTTGTGCTCTCTCTTCACCATGTGTTCCCCAAAGTTTTGCCAGCAGTAAGCCTGTGCCAGAGAATTCTTGTCTATCAAAGAGGGTACAGGTGCCACTCAAAGTCGTAAGCAGGAGGGAGTCTGTGCAGCCTGTGAGATCATTTGCCATGACAAAGTACATTATTGGAACAGAGGGTCATGCACTCAGGTCTCTGCTTGATAACCCTTGTCTCAGCAAATGTGAAAGCTTCTGTGTCTCCTGGTGACACCCATGTGTGGTGGAGCAAACCTCACTCTTCAACAAGGCCACCTTTAGCAGAAGCCTTCTTGAAAGCAGCGCAAAAGTCAAATCTCAGGCAGAGTCAGGAGAGGTAAGGGAAATGAATACTGTGCTCCCAGAGCAGGCAGCACTAGCCTGCAAAGGCATATGGCCCACATGGCCACCAGAGACACAGAGTTAATCATTCACTGGAGTCAGGGCACAAGGTCTTTGTTAGCACATACAGATAACCAGGCTGCTGCTGAAAAGTGGTGTTGCCAGCCACACTGGCAGGGCTTCAGCACGCATGCAAAGTTCAGCCTTAACTGGGCTGGATTATGTTCTTGTCTCAAAAGCACTTGAAAGTGGCAGAAGTCTCTTTGCTCGTAATACCCCATACCATGTTTTTCAGAATAGATCCACTCCCCCCTAGCAAATTTTAGTAAAAGTTGTTCCTCATGGGGGGAAGGAGGAGACAACATCCCCCTCTGCTCCCCAAATACTCCAGGGATATATAGGAACAGCGTAGTGTCAATATTACCACTGCCTCTGTGAGGCAGCTCAGACAACACCAGCTCTCCTTTTCTTGGATCACAAAAAGAGGAGAAAAAAATCTAAGCTGCTTATTCCATCTGGTACTAGAGGAAAGTTTGACTTCCCCCTGCCCCCAACCCACTATTTCAAGGACTATTTGTAAAGAAAGCTCCAAGGTTATAAATCTCCCTTGAGCCTCTCGCACACATAGCCTTCATGTTAATGTACCATGACAATCTTTTCCCTTTCCTTTTAGCAAATGAAGGGTGAAGGTGTATAAACTGGAGTTTCTGAGGTCACTGGCTTACAGGGCAAGGGATGTGACATACGCTTTACATTGCTTTAAGCCCCAGTTCTGAAGCTTGTGGGGACATTCTTGTTCACCACTGGGTTTATTCCTGCTCCCCCCCTCTAAATCTTTTTACTGTTCTTTAGCTGGAATGCTGGACATGGGTGCAAGTCATGAGCAAAGTTGTTAGAGCTGGTGAAAGAGTTTTCATGAATGTGAAAGCTACGTAAACAAGAATGGCATCAGGCCTCAGAGTTTGAAAATAAACCACTTCTAGCAGACAAAAAAAACCCAATTTTTTTTTTTTATGAGACTACTTATCCTCTTGAAAGAAAGCACACATATTATTCAGACATATTTTTACTTAAAATTCTACCTAAAGAAATTTTGTGGCACACAGACTAATATCATGGTTAACCAGGAAATCATTTTAAGTGTCCTGTCCCCACTTGCTCTTCCCAGCCTTCTCAACCTCTTAACTTTCCCTCACCCCTGTTCCCTCTCCCTCATACACATGATTTTCAGAAGAGCACTATATTTCTACTTCCTAAGGCTGGTAGCATCATATTTCTTTCCCAAATAAAGATTTTTGGAGCTCTTCCTTTTAAGGATTCACTGAAACCCTTTCAAAGTCAAGGATTAAGAAACAGAGAACGTTAAGGGTGTTTCTCCACATGGGAGTATGCATCTGGGACCTTCTAAGAGGGAAGCTACAAGTCTCCCTTTCAGTATTTGAGGAAAACCAGTCTCAGGTATAAAAACCCCTGAATCTCTCAGAACAGCCATGCAGCACAGGAATTCGGAAAATATTATCATTCACATCAAACAGTAGCATGAGAGATCCAAAGGCCATTTCCCTACAGATGCTTTTGGCTTCTCCCAGGAACACTAGTACTTCAGGCTGGGATTTTGAGGTTAGAGCTTTTGAAAGGGCTTTTCTCTCACCTATACATAAAAAAGTCACAACACTGAAAGATTTACAGAGCAGGGGGCTGCTCAATTTTTATCTAGGCTTGTCTCAGAAAGAATTAAAACCTCTTGGAGTCAGTGTTGGGGTTTTTTTCTTTTTTTCTACTCAAACACAAGACAGCCCCTATTCTGGGCACATATTAGACCATCAAGGATAGACCAGCTGGATTAAAAAAAAAAACAAACCAAAAAAAACAGCCTAGCAAACCCTGCAAAACAGAGAGCAGAAGGATGAATGATCCATCTCTAAACAGAAGACCATCAGTGAAGAAATCCAGCTTCAAAGTCCTGTTATGGCGAAGTCTGCCCATCCTAGCTCACAGGCTAGGAAAGGGCTGCTCTCAAGTCCCCTCATTAACTGTGTTTCACTTAAAGAGAAATTTCCTAGATTAGGATATGAAGTGAACCTACATGCATCCATGCTGTATCTGCCTTGCAGTCCAAGTCAGGATCCAAACCATGTGTTAACCTATTGCTCTGAAAATGTCTCAGGTCTATTTTTCAGGGCATTAAAGCACTGATGAATTTCTGTGACTAGGCCAACATGATGAATTTGTGACTTTTTGTAGACTGCAAAACAGGGGCCTGCAGCTCTAATACAGCAAATAGCTCATCTAAAATAACTGCTGGAGACAGCATTTAAAATATTAGCAGTTAATTGGTTTTTTGCTTGTTAGACAATATCTGTTAGCAATACATGGAAGCAGGGAGGGAGGCTTCAAACATTACAAGGGAGAAAGTTGCAGTTCAGAAGGGATTTTTCTAAGGCATTCATGATAATTTCCAAGAAATCAGAGGTGAATCAAATGTGGACAGTCTTAGGCCAGTAGCAAATGGCTGATTGATGGCTTCTTTCTACTTTGGGATCTGACAAAATGACAGCACGCTGCAGCAAAACCTGTCTTGGTGTTTGGCTATGAGTACCAAAAGAAGAAGGAGTTTTATTGAACAGCAAAGAGAAATTGCTGCTCCAAATGACATGGGCGTTGCTGAGCAGTCTGAATCATTCTATTTCATAACCAAAGCTATGGCCAAATCCAGTAATACAGGTGACTAGAAAAGGGGACTCCAAAAAGCCTCTCCCCAGGCCCCAGAGCTCTCTGGTTCTTGGATACTTTACGTACTGAGGCAGAGGTTAGTGACAAAATTATATACTGTTTTATAAGGGTGTTCTATCAAAGTTTTTGGGGAACAACTTCAGCAAAAGCAGAAGAGAGAAACTCTCCAAGATTCTTTTGAAAGCTCAATGCTTGCCTCTCCTTTCAGACCCCAAAAACAACCCACATCTGTCTGTTACAGCTGCAGGGCATTTAATCTCCACTTTACCAGAGCAGCATGAACATTTTCTCCTAGGCCCAAAATCCAGAAGCAGTTCTTCCTCGCCCTTCCATGTGCTCTTACACTAGTAATTTGTGGGAGGGAGATGCCCCATAGAAATTTCTAAACAGACAGATTTAGATTCTGAGTTTCAGTGGTGCCAGTGGGCTCTCCATATACATCTTGCTGCAAAAGTGTCAGATAAGGCCTGGAGAGAGTCTAACTGATGGCATTGTATCAGTCTTTGGTCTTGTCTGTAAAAATCTCGATTCCCAGTAGGTGGCACCACCCGTTTCACTGATGTTTTTATTCTGGCTAGTGCAACAGACTCTGAGCCTGCAGAGCGAGAGTTTAGTGGTCCCAGACAGCCGGCGACTGGTGTGAGAGCACAGCACACCCGTGTCGACACAGGGACACCACACCGTTGAAAGGATGAGGATGCAGCAGCTTTGGAATCAGCCCAGCCATGAAGAAGATAACAGCATTTAATGGCTGCTGTCCTGTGTGTGCCACAGGGATCGCTGCATGGGCAGGGCTCTGTCCTGGGCCCTTCAAACCCACTGCTTTTCAGATCAGTTCCTTGCCTGGGGGCACCGTGGGCTGCATCGCCCCTGCCTGCGAGGGAGGAGATTACAGCCCCAGGCAACACAAGACATCATCTCTCCTGCAAGGTGGTAGGGAAATGAATGATGCCAGCAAGGCACTTTTAGCCCTGTTTCTCACTTCCTAGTACTCCAGTGCCCATTCAGAGCTGACATCTCTCATCTTCCCTGAGGAGGTGTAAGTTAATAGACATACACACCTAAAAATTGGAATGGTTATTTTCCATAAGGATTTAAAAGTTCAGCATAGTTATTGTATCAATTTATTCAAGAGATTCATAGTTGTGTAAACATACAATAGGCTGAAAAAGATTTTATTTCTCTCAGAGAATAAATTATTTCTTCCTAATTAATTACAGGGGAATGGGAACATGGATTACTGTTTAAGCACAGAAAAGCCAGGCTAAGGATAGCAGGAAGGCTAGTACTGTAGGGTGTCCCAGGGGACTAGGGCACCATTTTTGGCTCAGACACAGGTCCTTTGTGACCTTGGGCAGTGCACACAGCCTCTCTGAGTGCCATTTTACACCACAGGGGTCAGAGGCAGGGGTACATGGCATGTCACAGCCTGTCTGTGCATGAGCTGATTCCCATATGCTGTATTCTAGTGCCTCCCAAGCAATTCCAACAGCCTGGCCTCAGCTTCCCTTTTCTTAACCAGGCCTAAAATTGTGAATGGCTGCAGACCATCTCCTGAACAGTACCGGGCAAAGTAAGTACACCTTGGCTCTTCTCTTGACACAAAATCCAGGTCAGAGTCTCTGTCCCCCTACTTAAAATGCCCCTCAGGATTATTTTTAAGAGACTAAAAAGTTCCCCCTACTTAAAATGCCCCTCAGGATTATTTTTTAAGAGACTAAAAAGTTCCCTTCATCAGCCAGTTTGATCTATGAAGGGGAAAATCTAATTGTAACTGCAGTGAAAATTTGTGATCAAAGTATGATGGGGCTTGGATGGCAAGAAAGCCCATCTGGAAGGAGGTGTTAATCTGACTGGAAGCAGGAACGACAGAGACAGAAGAATTTCATGAAGGGAATGTAGTTTCCCTTGATGATGAGATAATCAACAACCTCAGCACTGTCTTGCACCCATCCTGGAATGGGATCCAAGAAGAGCCCAAGCTCAGGGGACACCTTTGGACAGCAGAGCTGGGCTGGGGAATAGAATCACAGCTGGGCTGAGGTGCCCCATGCAGCCACTCTTGGGATCGGTGCTGCTGAGAGTGTATATGAAAAGTCTACTTGTGATGCAGTTTTGCAGAGTCCATGTAGAACCTCGTGTTGCTGTATGACTCTGCCCAGGGTACTGTTCATTAAGTTTTTCTTTCATATTTGAACAAAAATGTGTTTAATTTACCTCAAAATGTACCATAAAAATTCCCTATCATCCACCATGCTAATTCCTTTTCCAGTGAGTTATGTGATCCTGGCTTATCAGAAATAAAAGACAGCAAGACTGATGGCAAGTTCTGGACAAACACACAAAACATGCATTTTATGACCAACAAGTCACCTTTATTGACTGGAAGGAACTCGTGTCTCATTTGGCTGTGTGCAGGACCATTGATAACTTCTGTAAGTACAGAAGAGTATCTTAAGTCCAGCTCTTGTCTGACTTTCTGTCTTGAACCCAGGGACTTTAAAGCCTCTCTTAGGAAGATTTAACAGGAGAACATGACTGTCACATGACATGAATTAATTCCCTTTCTCACCTGTGGTGATCACAAGACCTCCAAGCACATGGTCAAGACTGGTGAATACCACACTGAGCAGCAGAGACAACATGTTTGCTCTATTTTACTGCTGTTTAAGACCCAGAAGAGTTTCATCCAGCAATAGCACTTTTCTTAGAGGCTAGAATATAGCTGATTTATTTAAAGAACTGTGTAATCTCATTTTAAAGCCCATGAGTGTTGATGAGTCCCAAACCTGCTCTGCTGTACTATTCAACTACCCTCACAGCCAGGTGCCTGCTGAGACCAGCGCCTGCTTCCTGTCTGCTGAGGAAAGGCTTCTGGCTGGAGGTAGACTTCTGGCGGAAATGTAATTTTCAGGGAACAAGTCAATGACATACTTTTTGAAAAATAACCTGGCTTCATTTGCATCATTTTTGCTAAAGTCCTTAGAGCAGTGACTGGGCTCCCCCACTTTGTTTCTAATGGTGGAAGCTATATTTGTATCAACAGTCCTTCTGATGGACCCAGCAGTCAATTCTCTATTTTCTCACCTTATGTGGAGACAGATGAACATTTTCTGGAGCTGAGACTGCAATTTATACAGTGCTGGCATAAAGCACTGAAGAAAGTAAGACTGCTATGTTTTCCCCCTGCCTTCTCCTGGTCCAGAAACAGTGATCTCAGTCCCTGTACTTTTAGGTTTGGATTTATGTCCTCTGAGGGACTGGTGTCTTCCATTTACAGCAGCTGGTGCCAATCCCCATGGTTACTCATATGCTTTTTTAAAAGTCCTTCCTTCAACTGGCAAGGCAGACTCCTTTGTGTAGGAGACACTATTGCTCTCTAGTGGAAACCCACCCATATCATCTAGCTACCAACTGAGGATCAAAATTTTGACTTGGACAAGCAATGGTAGGCCTGAGTCCAGATCTGTGCTAGAGGAACATAATCAGTCCCCAGATCCTGTTTGATCTTAGGGTACATTCTGTAAGCAGGGTACTTCTTACTGACTCAGACCTGATGAGAAAACAATGAGAGGCAACAGGACAGTAAAAACATTTTGGTAAAGGCTGGGAATGAAATGACATTGTTCCCAGCATCTCCTGTCTTCTAAGCTTGTATATCCTCTCTGCAGCAGCAAGCAGAACCAGAGTTTTCCCAGACCTGTGTGTCTCAAAAGGCAGATATAACCCCTTCCACATAATGGGAGGCCTGAAGTGGCCTGTAATTTCCATCCTAATGCACCTCTGCCCCTTTGTGTCACAGCTGTGCCAGACCAATCTTCACTAGCCATGCTCCATTTCAGGGTGATCTGTCCTTTTGTGTCCAGGAGGCCTGTATTGCAACACCTAACACCAAGGGCTGTCTGAAGAGTGAACAGTGAACAGCCCTGTGGTAGCTGCTGAAGTTCATTTGTTGCATGCTACTTTCAGCAGGCATTGCCATTTTTCGCTCCTCAGCTTATCCCTTGCTTTGTTAAGATTACATCACTGCTTATGGGCTTCATACTAAGGACTGGTTCTTTCCTCGCTCATTTACATCTTTCTACAAGACCTTTCTCCTTCTGCATCCAGAGTCATCTTCTGCTCAATGACAGTGAGGATCTTTTCATCTCTGTTTAGTCTATACACTTATACCTTTCCTTCTGACTGCGCAGTACCCACACGCTATCACCTCTACCCTTCCTAAATTTGAAACTCTCATGGAGTTCTGGCCCTGAGCTCGATGTAGCCCCATCACTACCAGGCAAAGCCTTACCTTCTCTGTAATGCCAAGAGGTCTAAGTGGTCAAACTTGCTCTTGCTAGCAAAGGAGAAAGGGAAATTCAGGATAGCAAACTGCCTTGTAATCCCTGAAATACCACTGCGATGGTACAGAGGGGCTGGGCTTCCTGGAACAAGGAAAATCGGTCTGGTGCTCCTTTCAGTTATACAAACTTCATGAGGATATGACTCCACTGGGTTGAGCTGTGATATGTCTCAAGTGAGAGAAATAAGAGACTTATCCATGACCATGGCTTCACCTCTCCAAAGATCAATTATGCTATGCCACAAGCCTCTCTCTCCTGATTCTGCTTAATGGGTATGCACCAGATGACAAGACAGAGTCATCCCTTTGATTCCTTTTGATTATGATTGATTACCTTCTCAAAAGATGAGGATGTTACATGTACTCTGGAGGACAGGTCAGAGCTGAGAATGTATGAAACTTGGCTTCAGAAAGAAGAAGTCACTTCCTATGTTTGAATTATTCATTCTAGCATTTAATGGGCCTTCTGTCATGTGAAGAGGATGCAGAAGGGAGGACAAACAATTCTTTCAAAAAGCTGCAGCAGTAAAATATCTAAGAGAAGGGGAAAATGAAAAAAGAAAAACTATCAAATGAATTCAGTTTTGGGATGGAACAGGCAGCAGTAAAATTGCAACAAAGAAAAGCAAACCCTTAGCATAAATTAAAAAAAAAAAAAAACCAGTCAAAATTCAAGCCCCTTACTCATCAGTTGGTAGCAAAGGAATACAGCCCTCTAAGCATTGTTTCTTGCACAGGGTAAGGTTCCAGCAAAGGAGAGTCCAGCATCAGTGAAAAAAAAATAAAGAACATATGAAAATATGGGAAAATACTCTGTGAAGGAGTCTGCTGTCTAAAAGCACAGGACCAGTATAGGATTTTTATCTGTGTTTTGCAGACAAGAAACTGAAGGATCAAGGAACAATGTGGTTGGACCAAGATGATGCAGGGAAAACATCTATAGTCATGAAGTAAGTCATTTAAATGTTGGCTCAAAATGCCATTTTGAGATAAGGAGAATAAGGAGGATTGGAGCTATGCCAATGGAAACCATGAGAATAACTGCAAAAATCCAGCCTACAACATGTGTCCTAACACTATTTTTAGCTAATGCAGATGTTAAGATCCCATTCTTTCATAATGTTAAGATAGTGCAGGCCTATAGTGACACTTGCTTTCTCTGGAAAGCTTTGAAATTAGTGAGCCATCTGTCTGCTGCCATCTGTTGTTGCTTTGAAAATGAATTTGTTAGGTCAGTTGGAAACAGGTTTCAAATAAACCACTGCTCTGAAAGATAATGCACAATTGCTGTTGGTGGTGTCACCCTTCCATCACAGTGCATCTGCCTCCCAGGAACTCCCAGCTGGTGCCTGCTTCTTCTGTAGAGAAAGCATTCTTCTTCTCCAG
Organism: Corvus hawaiiensis; assembly: GCF_020740725.1. NCBI lineage: Eukaryota > Metazoa > Chordata > Aves > Passeriformes > Corvidae > Corvus > Corvus hawaiiensis. The sequence goes on from NC_063255.1 coordinate 31,541,905, forward strand.
CAGAACCACGACTGCTGATACACATCTTCCCCTTGTGGTGGGGCTGCTTGGCACGTGGTTTGCATCTCACCCACACACACTTCCACGTGGCCTTCTCCCCAGCATCCGCACAGAGATGGCACATGAGCACATCCGTACTCCAACCCTGTGTGGAAAGGCCAGGCCACTCCCTCCAGCTGTTCATCAGAGGACAGACAGACATACTTCCACTGTCAGATTGGAGTCTCCCTAGCTGAGGGAGATCAGAAAGGCAAATGGGAAAGCCAGAGATGGCACAGGACGTGCCTTTTCCCACAGTAAATACAGCCATGTACGTACAGCTGAGTTAGAGGTTCAGCTCTGGCTGTGAGGGTGCCTGCAGGACAGGGATTCAGCCTGTGTGAGATAGTTCTGGGTGCATTACATCTCTGTCTATCAGTGTAAATAAGCAACAGTATATTTAGATAAACTGTTGCTCATAGAGGACATGAAAATCTACTTGGGAAAATGTGTGGGTTGAAATAGGCTCCCTCATGGCTTCATGCCCTGTCTCAGAGCACTGACAGCCGCAGTCACACTACCTCAGGTATTACACAAATATAAGCTTGAAGCCAAGCTCTGCACATCCTTGCTGTGTAAAACTGCCTATACTATTCAAATTCCCTTGCCGTTGAGGGGCAACAACATAACAAACATGGAATCATGTGTGAGCTAAGCCCTGAGAGACATGCCCCTTTATTGTATTTGTAGGACATACCAAATGTTTCTTCTGTATATACACCCTTTTCAAGGGTGATCTGTCCCATAGCTATTGCAACTATTTTCATGTAGTGGTTAGACTGACAAAAATGGTTGGCCGAAAGGGAAATTTTCTGTATTCTTCTGGGCAGAGAACAGACTACACACAGAAAGCCTGAATTTGAAGGTAGCTTTAGGTAAATTCATAAACAGACAGCAGCTGGTGAACAGCCACTTCTTGGAAAATGGGTAATTGCTGGTCCTTTCTTGTCTGTTGCATTGCTTCACTGTTCTGCAGCAAAAATCCAACGCACTTGGCCTCTGCTACACTGACAGTTCAGGAAGAGAAAGATGAGCCACTCTTTGTGCTAGCGCTTCATTTCTTCCTCCCCACTTGCAGCAAGGAACAGGAATTTTCCCTATATAGCCTTTGCCTGGATGCAGGATCTGAACATAAAAGGTGGTGGGTCTTATCAAGGTGGGCATATATTACTGTTTTGCACAGAAATCAAGTCCTAGACATAATCCCACCATGCCACAAATGTGGAAGGGCTGTCTGAGGTGGTAATTTCAAAAATATTAACTGAGTATTACCTGCAGAGGATAACAGAATTAAGCAGACAATTCCTAATGAATACTGTGAGGAGAGTATTTTCTGGAAGGACACACTACCTGACACTGGTAGGCAAGATTCCCAGGGGAGAGTCACTTTTCTACAGGAAAGTCTGGAAAGGAGACACTGTCTTTAATGAAGAACTAAAAAACTTAAAACAGCGATTCTGTGCTGTAATTGTCCCTTATAGATCAAAATTCTCCACTTCCCTACCCCAAATGCTCACCAAATACACGGGCTGGTTATGGAAAGAGCAGGAATAGGACTGAGCAGTAAGCAACAGACAAAGACAGTGCTTGGCCAGGATCTCACTCACAGTGGAAAACCAGAGCAGCAAAAAGTGGCCAGGTACCTTTCAGGTCAGATTGTAATTCTCCCTAGTGTTCTCTGCTTGCTGTGTGTGCTCTCTGCTTGCTGGTTTACACCCTCTGCTGTGGAGGCCAGCCCCCAAAGTTTCCATACCTGCATATTGTGCTCTTTTCAGGAATTACATGCATGTTTGACTCTGTGCTTACAAGCCAGAGATCACTATACTCACTCATTATGTGACCTTGAAGCTTTTGGTAAAGAAAACCCATTTTACTTCTGAAAGAGGAGGTAGGCTAATTTAAAGATGTTCCACTAGGTAGAACTTATGCTTATGCTGCTGTTACCCAGAAGATAGTGAGTATTTATAAAGCAAAAATGGAAATGCTATCCAGTTGAAGCCATTTCATGGTACAGACAAAGAGCTCACTTGTGTATACTGACGAAGCTTTGTGAGAGTGAGTGCAACAGCATCAGTTTTACACTCACTGACAACACGCTGAGCACCTCTCTGCCTCAGACTTTATTACTCATCTCATCCTTCAAAGCAAAATAATCTCCTTCCCCTGCAGAATATCCCTGCTCTGTTACTGAGTCGCCTTGTGTCCCCTGTGACTTGCCATGGCTTCTTCTTTCAACACACGTGACTCAGTTGCTTCCCTCTCTTATTGGCTTCATTTGCTGTCAACACAACATGCCAATATTCCTTGGTGCTTTGCCGCTTCCAAACCAGTGCCCTGCCTTGCCAAGTATCACTGAATGTCTTTCTTTTTCCGGGGTCTGGGGCTTTTGTTTGTATTCTTCCCCCGAGATACATCTTTAAAGCATCTTCTTTACAAGCCATTCCGAGTGTGGAAAATCTGTCTTCCAGAGAAAGGCTTAAGAAGCTCTTGTGGTTTTGCTTACACGAGAGAAGACAGACTGACTCAGTTGCAGGCACAGGCAACATACCTAGAGACCAGACTCCTGGATCTGAGGTCTCATTAATTCAACCTGCCCCCTACAAAGCCCCTCCCACCCCCAAACTCCAAACCACAAGTTCTCAAAGCCTCCCCCCCCCCCCCCCCAGTAATTTTGAACATGAATTCAGGGAAAATACATTACTGCAATAGAAGGCATTGAAATGATGCATCTCTCATATAGAAGAGACTGTTTCAATGGTTTTAAGACAAAGCTGAGTTCAAAATTTCAGAGATGCACCCAGTCAGGCAGAAGATGAGGGCTTCCTATGGGATTTTCAAGATGCACTTTTGTGGTCTGAGCTTCACAAGTCCAAGAGACAAAAAGATCAGTCCATTACAGGGGCTTGATTAATGTCACCTCTACACTTTTGCCTTCAATCGCATTTGTTACCCTGGCTATGGATACCCAACGTCACAAAGTCCATTGTCCTTGCACTTAGAGGTTTCTACTTTGAACCTTCAAACTTTGAAACTACCCTTGGTTCAGGGCAGCCCCTGTTATCAGCACAGGCTGGGGAATGAAGGGATTGCGAGCAGCCCTGTGAGAAGGCCTTGGGGGTGCTGGGGGATGAGAGGCTGGACATGACCCAGCCATGGGCACTCACAGCCCAGAGAGCCAAACGTGCCCTGGGCTGCATCCAAAGCAGCGTGGGCAGCAGGGGAGGGAGAGGATTCTACTCCTCTGCTCTGCTCTGGTGAGACCCCACCTGGAACACTGCATCCAGCTCTGGGGTCCCAGCACAGGAAGGACATCAGGAGGCCACCAGGTTGATTAGAGGGATGGATCACTTCTCCTCTGAGGAAAGGCTGAGAGAATGGAATGGAAAAATGAATGCTTTGGGGTGATCTAGTTAAAGCCTTCCAGTATGTGAAGGCAGCCTACAAGAAAGATGGAGAGGGACTCTTTAAAAGGACATGTAGTGAAGGACAGAGGGGAATGTCTTCAAACTGAGAGAGAGTAGGTTTAGATTAGGATAGATATTAGGAAGAAATTCTTTCCCGTGAGAGTGGTGAGACACTGGAACAGGTTGCCCAGAGAAGTTGTGGATGTCCTGTCCCTGGAAGTGTGTAGGGCCAGTTTGGATGAGGCTCTGAGCAACGTGGTATATTGAAAGGCGCCGCTGACCACGGCAGGGGGGTTGGAACTACTCAATCTTTAAGGTCCCTTCCAACCTAGACCACTCTATGATTCTGGGATTCAAACAGTAAAGCAAAAGGGCTATTTTCATTGACTAGGTGGTAACTAAAGAGTCCCTCACCCAAACGTGAATGAGGCTGGTTGGCAGCATCAGTAAGGCCAGCACAAGTATCCCAGCTCTCAAAGAGTTATCCATCTGCAGTGACACACTTCAGGAGGAATTTCAGCTGAGACACACTTTATGGCAGTTTTTTCTGTTCCACAATTTGCAATGTCAATTGAAAGCCAGAGATGACAGAAATCTTAGGCTGAACAGCTCACAGGTATAATTGGATATGAAATGAGAAATTGTTTTGATATAAAAGAATATCTCAGCCGCATGCCCTCATATACTTACTGTGCTTTCACCCTCTCCCCAGATCGCTTTATCATTGCCTTTTATGGAAGAGCTGAATCAGAACTCCATCTTCTTTATTGTGTTTGGGCATTGATTGCTTTGATCATGTTGAAGTGCAGTATTGCACTAATGATCGCTAAACCCACCTTTGATGTTGGTTGTGAATGTGCTACTTTGCCAGTGGAGAGAATGTAGATGCTTTTGTTTTCTGATTACTGTTTGTCATGTTTAGAAACAACAACAGCAAGACAGGAGAAGAAAGTGTGAATACTTAATGGAGTGAAAAGTTCAACTGCTGCCTTGCTCCCTGTGTCAACTGTCAGGCAGTTTCTGCAGAGACAAGGCTGAGTGCTTGGCTCCATGCTGAACTGGGGGGGAAAAACTGCACCAAGCTCCATGCAGCATTGCCCCCGGGGAGCAGGGCAGGCGTACTGGTGTGGAAGACCACTACAAAGGCAAAGCACAGCAATTCCACTGGGGAGGGGTGCACTCAGCTGTCTGCACCCTACCTTTGGGCACTGATGGGTGTGAAAAGAGTCAGGAGCTGTGGGTGTTCCCCACTGCTTCCTATCACAGCTATGCATTGCCTGGCCAAGGTCCAGCCCTTTCTAAATTGCCTGTTTTGCTGTAATCTGTCTTGGCATTTACACTATGCCTAGCTCCATTGTATCCAACTGCTTTACAGTACAAGGAAGTCCATTCTGTGACAAGATCTGTCAACAGTGAAAAATGGCATTGTTAAAAGAGTACACTTTGCTTCCATATATTTAATCCTGACAGATGAAGCTTCAGAAGGCATAGTAGCACAGTCCTCAGATCCTGCAGAACGAGCAAAGTCTGTGCACTGTGAATGGCTGCCCACTGTGTCTCTTTCCTTTGGTTACTAGCCCAACAGTTTACTGATTGCATTTACAGCAGCTGCTGTCTGGCCTGAATCTCTGCTTTTCCCATGCCCTATGGTCCAGGAGTCTGTAGCTTAGTCCCAAATGGCTGCAAGGAGAAATGGTGATATTTGGTTGCTGACTGCTCATGTTCTGTGCATCATGGTCGAGCCATTCCAACAGCCCTAGACAGCTAAAAAAGCTCAACATCTCACCAAACCCTGAAGACCCTTGTTTATGAAATAAGAGCTCAACTTCCTATTTGCACCAGGAGCCTACTCCATCTTCTTGTTGTGGTAAAAAAGACTGCATATATTGACAGGATCATTTAAACAGTTGCATTCATTTCTGACAGGTCTCTCAAGTTAACTGAGACTCAAGACTTTTCCTGGCACTACCCAGCTGGTTTTTGCATTGGGGGAAGGATGTTTGTTACAGAATCCAATGCAGTCAGGACACAGCAGTCAGTCTCCTTAGAGAAAGAAGAGCCTTGTCATATGAAAGTGCAGTGAAGCAGCAGTAACAGCAAGTGAGGGATCTAGTCTGCCTGACAGCTCCATTACACGCTGCAGTAAATTCTTTCTACACTTTTAAATGTGCTTCACCTCATTTAATTATTTCATTTTCCTGAGTCCTGTCATATAGATTTGCCATCTCAAATAACTTATTTCAAAGCCATCTTGATGACGGGCAGCACTGGTATTCCCATATGCCTATAAATATTTAACGCTAGAAAACTGTAACTTTTTGCTAAAGATAACTTTTGAGAGACATTGGCAATGGCTAGGGGTTGTTTTCCATCTATTTTAAGGACAGAAGTATTGCTTCATTAATATTAATATATTTATAGCATGAAATACCTGGAGTGGCTTCTGTGCTGTCCCCTACTTGGTATGAATTCAGCATGTACTTCAAAGCAATACATATATACATATATGTGTGTGTGTATGTGTGTGTGTTACATGTGTGATGTGCTCATAATACAGCAGTCTGAAACTATCAGGCAGAACTTTTCCATAACATAGTTATCTAAAGTTAAGTATTTACAGAAGAGAAACACTGATTTCAGTGACAATACATCATCCAGAATCACCGTCTGGCTGAAATTGGAAGGAGAGCACCTGGTCCAGCTCCACTGCTCTAGCATGACCACCAAAGAGCCACTTGCCCAGGACAATGCCTAGACAGCTTATGAATACCTGCAAGGAGGAAAACTCCACCACCTATCTGAGCAACCTGTGCCAGTGCTTGGTCACCCTCACAGTGGAAAAGGGTTTCCTGATGTTCAGAAGGAACCTCCCATGTTTCAGTGCTGTCTCAGTCCTGTCACTGGGCACCACAGCAAAGTGGCTGAATACAACTTCTGTGTCTATGCTTCTGTTGGTGTCAGCAATGCACTGAGAAGGCCTGACACAAACAGAAGTATGAGAAGATGTACAAGGACTCTAAAGTTGGGAATTATTCTGCAAAACAACCATTTTGTGCATGAAACTAGTGACTGAAAAAAGGGTTATCTATGAAGGCAGCTTGTCACAAGGGCTAGGTATGGGAGGCATGGCCTTGAAGCAGGAAAGAATAGAGTTCCAAATAACTGGGACAGCTCACCACATTTGTGGTACAGAGACTGAATTTTCACAGAATCATAGAATGGCTTGGCTTGGTAGGGACCTTAAAGATCATCTTGTTTCAATCTCCCCCACCATGGGCAGGCACACCCTCCGCTAGACCAGGTTGCTCAAAGCCCCATCCACTCTGTCCTCTGACAGGGAATTCTGACAGGGATGGGACATCCACAACTTCTCTGGGACTCTCTGTAGTTATCAGTCATGTCAACAAAGTTGAAAGGTTATGGATGCCCTAGAAAAGTTATCTGCTGCATGGAAAAGACTGGCATGTGAAAACCATATTGTCCTCAAAGCTGAGCAGTGTGCTTACAAGTTTGAGGCACATAGACTCAGCCAATGTCATTCAGCAAGCAGGAGTTGTGGACTTCTGGAATTTATTCCAACTTCTGTCCCAAGAGAAAGCACTGCCATTAAAGTTACAGGCATGATTTTTACTCAGGAGACATGACTACAAGTCAGATGTTTTTACCAACCTCAGTGGTAAACTGTTTTACCAACCACAGTGGTCCAGCGTTGTAGTGAAGTTGAAGCTTAGGGTTATTACTTTATCTGCATTTATAGGGGGGATTAAGTGCAGAAGAAATACTTGTGTATATCTACCGTGAGGGGAAGATAATTTCCCATCTGGTGAAGTGGCAGATAAAATAAGATTTGCCAAAGGTGTTCCTCCCCACCCCCCAAAATATATTAATTATTAACAGTATAGCAAAAAAAAAGTGATCTTGATTTCCAGAGGCAGTCTTCCCCAAGGAAACAATTATAATATTCATATTGCTCTTCCAGTCTTGTTCAAAAAGAACCCGTAGTGTCTCTTTAAGAAGTGCAAAAGGGTACAAGTGAAAAGAGTACAGGAACAAATTCAGGAAGCATCATTTCCAGGTGAATGCCATTCAGCTGCAGAGACTTCTAGCAAGAAATCTCAGAACAATTAGAAATTGAGAAGCATTAACATAAGAGACTCCTGGGGCATAAAGAGAGGGAGAGATTGATCAACAGGCTCAAAATGCATCCATGGGAAATTTGATCGTAGCAGGGTCTCTGAGCTGGCAGTGGCATAGACAGAGAGGTCTCTTGGCCAGAATCTGCAAGCTGAATTGAGATAAATTTGAACCAGAACTGTGGTGCAGCTTCAATAGAGAACAGGTATCACAGTCATTAGGAAGGCCCAGAAAAGTATGTGCTCTTGTTTAAGCAAGGTGGGAATGAAATCAGGTAAATACTGAGGCCTGCTATGACAAACAAAATCAAGTGACCTTTTTTCACTGCTCAACACAGAGAAAATATATTTGCAGCTCTTTTTCTTCCTTAAGACTAGAGGTGTAAAGCTGGTACTCTGACCACTGTTCGTTACCTGATAACACTCGAGTTCCTACTAATGCTAAGTTTTCCCTGTGTTATGTTGAACTGGGTTCAGACTGCTTATTTACTTGCAGGTGAAAGTAACTGGTTATGTTTCCCAGTTAGACTCCAGGAAATAAGTTTCTTTATTGCCTGTTTCTGGAAGAGCCAGTCTTATACCAACATGCCTAATGAATTTTGATGCATGAAAATTCATTTTAGCGGATGTGGATTTCCCATTGAAACATTTCACTAGATCATGTTTCCAACTTTTTTTTTTCTTTTTTAATTTATGTATCTCTTTTGCCTTCCCTTTCTCCCCCAATGAACTTTGTTAGAATTGCTTAGTTCTGATGAAGTAGAATTTTCAGCTAAAGCAGACAGATCTGTTGAAGGCCATTCAAATATAATCTAAGGTAAAATCTAAGATGAAAGGGCAAGCAGGTATCCTTAATCAGTGTTACCAGCAGGAATTCAGAATATATGGAAGCAGATGTCCAAGGAAATCTTCAGTAGTCCAAAAACTCTCTGCAGTTTTATGAATTTACAGGCCAGCCCTGTTCAACTTGGGACAAATTGCCTAGAATGGATGGACACTCAGAAGAAAACTTTTACAAACTGATTACAGCAGTGCTGTGGTGACTTACCTAAAGATCTTACCCTATGGTGTATTAGAGATGGTTTTTCTAATGCATGTGCTACCAAGAGTAGGGAAAAAGCAGAAAGACAGATGGCTCTGGACTTCTTGTTTGTCCTCAATGGTAGCTTTCTCATTTCCAGAGTATTATCACTATGTGCTGTGTGACACAGCCATCACCATTTAGAAAGACAAGAAATCACATCAACTAACATGAAGAATGTTGACATTTCCATGGAAGCAGTCCATAGACTTCCTCAGGCATATCTTGCATCTCAGTATGCAATGATAAATTGACTTAATAAATGAAGAAGAAATGGACCAAAACATTCTCAGGCAGAGTGGAAACTCCAGAAGTGCACAGGACAGGATTTAAGTGTTGGCCACTTATGTGTTGGCCAGACATGCATCCTTAACCTTGAGAGTGAAATTGATGTATGCAGCCTAAAAGACCTGAATTATGACGTGTGTGAATCTTCTGATGTATCTGATACATAGATGTAGTTGTGGAGGTGTGACTTGTGATGTATTTGATAGACTGCATTAACTCATGGGCCGGCCCCTCACCTAATCAGCTGCTCTAAGTCACATGAGCAGAGGTGGAGGGAAGGAGTGGTGTGCATGTCTGCAGGACACAGCTGGAGCAGCTGTCTGATAAGCACCCCGGTATGATTCTGTGATCCTTACCAGTCTTTGCCAGTTAGGCTGAGTGACACCACAGATTTGACAGTTTATCACTGCACTGGGACTGCCATCCAGTTTTCATTGTAACAAAACCATTTCCACCAAAAAAACCCCCACATTTCACATTGTGCTGCTAAGCCCCTTGAGCACTGCCTCATATTTTTCTGATGTATGAAATAACATTTGCATCAGGAAACTTGCACAGCTATGGAATATGGACTTCCCACAAATATGGAAGTATGGACTGCAGCAGTGTCTTCAAGCTACTCCTACTGGACAAGCCTTAGGTTTCGTTGCTTTCAGTGCTCCAGTTGCTATTCTTGCGCACAACAAGGACATTCCATGTGCTGAATCACTTGGTCAGCGCTGGAAAGGAGATTAGCAGGACGTCTCCAGCATCTTGTTTTGCCGACTAACATGTGGCATGCTTGTTCAGTGAGGGATCAAGTCCCTTCTTAACAGTGCAGAAACGTCTCATCCGCCCACCTGCCACTGTGTTCTTTCATCCAAGACCAGAAGACTTTCCACTGTTGCCCTTTTCTTATCCTAGGATAGCGTACACCATTTTTGCTGGTGGTATGTCCTTTGGGTTGAACAGCACTTTCTCCTCTGCATATTTCCCAGCATGTTTACTGTGAAAGATGCTTTCTCTGAGACTTCATTTTGTTGCGTGAGGTAAGCTAAGCATTCCTTGATAGATACTTCCAACAAAACTGCTGCAGAAAAATTCAGCTTTTCCAAATGTTGACAGTTGTATGTACTTTTCTGGAGAGTGCTTCACCTGTTGCTTGTATGATAGTATATATATAGTACTCCTACAAGTTGCCTGGAAATTACTTTATTGGTGGACAATACACTGAGCAGAATTACTGAGGGTAGTGACATGTATGACATAAAAGCATGAGGGCTGATAAGCTTTTCTGTTTCCATGGTATTGTCTACTGAGCCATGTCTCCTAAGAGGCCTTAACCTCCAGGTTATACATCATCAGGGCTGATACCGGACAAGTTTTTCTGGGCTGCAGCATGACCTGAAGTCCCCTGAAGGTCACTCAGGCTACTCCTTCCCCCTGCCCTACCCCTTACACACAGGTACATCTGACTTCAGTGGGATTGAAACTGCCACATCTTCCCAAGACTCTTGGAAGACAGAGAGCCCATGACAAGGCTCCTCGAAGATGAGGAAGAAAGAAAACTCTCAGTACGGACACATTCTGAGTGCTGTGAGATTAGGTGGAGATTGCTACTCATTTGATCCCATGGAGTAGCTTAGTGCTGGTAAAAATCAATTCCAATGTCTGAAAAGCAATGTCATACTATCAGAAAAAGTCTCATGAACTTGTGCAAGAAGTCTTTGTGCTTTAAAGGAGGACTGATATCATTGCACAAAGTGGACTGCATGAAGTGATGAACAGCCAGAGGAAGGCTTATTCACTGAGCCAGGCACCAGGCAAAGCAGCTTCAGCTCCCTGCTCCTTCAAAAGTGTCAACAAGTCCAAACTGTGTGCAAATCCCACAGCTGAGGACAAATCAAACGCCTTTGATAAGTAGGACAACAAAATCATCCCCTGTCCCTACCCTCTGGAGTCATGAGGAGTCAATCTATTGGCTGTAATATACACAAGGTCTGAACCAAAATCTTCTGAGAAGTTCAAAACAGTAGAGCCCCCTGATTTCTTTTGAAGAACAAAATACTTATGTTTCCTCCTGTATAGTAGTGAAAAAACACTGTATTTTGGATTCATGGTTCAGTTTTACTGGTGCCACTACGGTAACACACTTCCAAACCCCATGACTAATAGATGGTATTGTCCATATCTGGTTTTAGAAATGGTCAAGACTGAGGATTTGATTTATTTAAAAAAAAACCCCAAGTTTAGTCTTTGCCTGAAAAAAATATCAGAGCTTCTACTTGTACTTAAAGTAAGTCACATCTAACTGTTTTCCCACTGTTGAAAAGTCCCAAGCTTTTAGGAAGGCTGGAAATCAGCCTTCAAGATTTAAAACACAGCAAGTCCCGCTTGACCTTATAATTTTTATTTTGACCTCCAGTTCCACTTTAATTTTATGAGTTTTACATATATTTTTAAACAGCTTCAGGAAGGAGTGCAGTGTGAAGTGTTGTTAATAGTGCTAACTTGTTGGCTGTTGCTGTTCATATGAACATCTGACTGATGTGTCATCTGTTAGACCACTCAGCCCAGTTTAGCTGTAACAGAGATGCATATGTCTGGTCCTGTGGTTCCTGCTGGTAAGTCATCAATAAGTACACCAGATACCACTTTAGTTGTTGGCCTCCTTGACTGTTAGAAAGATTTTGTTCCATCTGCAAGAATAAAACTAAGTAATATGGTGTATGTCATAAGGCCACATGGATGGTTTCAAACTGAAATCAAGGCTCATGAAAAGTAAAAAAGGCCAAAATAATTGTGTGGTCCCTGGTGCCCAGCAAACATGTTCCAGAGAATGGTTTTTGTCACTTAGTGCTAAGATCACCACCTGCATCTATGCATGAATAGAAGCAAATATCCAAGCACAGAGAAAGTGACTAAGGTGTGGATATGAGGGGAAAGTCAGATAGCACACATCTGCCTGGAGACTGTTCATATTTCAGCCAAAAAACTGGGTGATTCAGTATCTCCATTGACCTTCTGACAGTTGAGAGCAGATTTGGTATCTCATTTTTTTTTCAGACCCCATGAAATGGTGCAGTACCAACTGGAGAAAGCTGACCAGTTGTGCCTATGTATGTCTCATGCCAGACTGAAGGACTGTAGAGTGGCCGTCCAGAAGAAATGAGGGCAGCAAGCACTTCCTATGGTTGGGAGTCTGTAGCAGTTAAAGGTGCTGAGGTAAGTTTAAGGCAAAACACAATGTGCTCTTGAAGGCATTCACGGTGCCCATAGGTCCTGAGTGTCTTTTCAAGGGCCTGTAAGATTTCAAGGCTGTCATTTTCTCGTGCACATAGTCTACCTTATTATATGGTAGCCAGGGAAATGTGGTAAGACTGTTTAGATTGGGTTAAGTTGTCCAAACGTGTAGTAATTGCTCCTGTTTGTTCTCTTTAACACAAACTTCAGTATTTTCAAAATCTCCTGTTACATCCGCACAGGTGACCTCCGTAATAAAGCCTTTGTTGTATGCAAATCTAAATGCTTCAAACCTGCCAACATTTAAAGTCCTCAAAGACACCCCACCGCACATAGAGAAGTTTTTGTTCCTCTTGGTGCAACCAGCACATTTATCCCCACAAGGGTCGAAGACAAGATTGAAGAGGCAGACTCGAGTAACACAGCAATGGGACTTCTTTACCTGGAACAGGCCAAAATCTGCACGTACTAGGGGAGGCTGAGCTTTTGCCGGTGGGGTTGGGAGAGAGGGGCTAACAACCGTGTGGGACCGCGGCTGCTGCAGAAGTAAACCAACACTGCCCTCGAGTGCTGGGAATGAAAACCACAGCTCCGCTGAGTGTGCTACTTGTGGCACTTGGTGCTCCCTTCCCCAGACGGCAGACGCGTCACGGCCGGGCCGGGTCGGGAAGAGAAGGGAAGGGACGAGAAGGGAAGGGAACTGTGAAGGCCAAGGGAGGCCTGAGCTCTCCTTCTTCACAAGTTAATCTCGTGTCGGTCAAAACTCAGCACCACAGTGACCTCTTCCCAGAGGTCGAAGTTTTTGCAATACTATGTGAGTGTAGAAACAAATGGCCGCAGACTTTACTTCCTGCCTGTATTTATCTTATTCAGCCCAGGAAGAAGCCTTTGGGCTTCTCAGTGGTTGGTACATCAGAGTTTACAAATAAGGTGGATTGTCCGTCACCTTGAGGTCAGCAGAGACCACCCTGACCAGACATTTAAAAACAGTGTTAAAATGTTTCTTTGTTTTGATGTTGGCTTGCAGTGGCACAGCAGTTAAAGAGAGTTAAGTTGTACAAACCAGGAACAGTGCAGGAAGTTAATTGGCAAAATGATATTGCCAAAAAAAAAAAAGTTCAGCAGAGCTCTTGTAGTGGACAGTGTAGCCTTTTCTTACATGACCCTTTCACACTCAGCCCCTGTTGCTACCTGTGTGCCCCAGTGATCTAGGGCATAGACTGAGGGGGAGTAACAAATTACAAAAAGGAAGCAATTGTTATAGTTTATGCAAGTTACTATATGCTTTTTTTTTTTCACTGAATCTTAACCACACTGTACAGCTCTCATGCATTTGTATATCTGTGCAGTGGGGATTTAGTTGGTTGTCTTCATGCAGAGAGGGACACATGACAGCTCAGTCTAAGAGTAAGATAGAACATGCAGGAAAAATTAATGAGCTGGCCTTGACCCATAAGGCATTCAAAACACAGCTGGAATGCAAAGATGATTCACATGCCATCTTCCACAAAATAGAGTCCAGGATCAGCCAGAGATGGGCCAGAGATGAGTATTTAAGACGTGGAGTCTTGTTTCAACATTACCAGCATTAATGAACCTTTCCCCAGGGCAGCTGCTCACCTGTCTGAAAAAGAATCAGAAGTCAGACACAGGATTTTCTTAACTCTTTCCTCTGTTCACTGAGAGTGAATGCAATTGCATAGATACCAGGAAGTTCTTGGTTACCTTCACTGAGATGGAACTTCCTTCTCATTGCTTTTTAGCTGGAAATGAAAATGGTGATCAAACAACAACTGAAGGTGTTACACATGTGCCAGATGCAGCCTTGGTGCATAAGTCATGCATTACAAAAATCTGACCCTCAGAGCAGTCTGCAGAAGAAAGTGTGCAGTACTGAGAACAAAGCAGATGAAGGAAGAAGAGAGAGGCAGTCTGAACAAAACTCTAAGTGGCCACACTGCTGAGCAGAAGTCCACTGAGGTAGGGGGAAAAGAGCAAAATTCCAACTCAGCATGAAGGTTCCCAAAACACCCATGAACTGGTATAAACATGGGACTTTGTATCTTTCACTCTGCAGATACTGTCAGCAAACCTTCAGGGTGTGGGGGCTGTATTACCCCTGACTGTCTTGAGCAGTGTGTTCTCAAAGGGTGGATGCCATTCATTTTGTTCCATTTCATAACAGAAGAATAGGACATCAATTTTTTAACTTGTATAATGGCTTAGCCTATATTTCTACATAAATTAAGCCAAACAGTTTCACCTAGACAGGTGTTTTCTCAATTAATGTAAACATGTGCTTCATTTGAGAATATTTTAAGAGGAAACATATGCTCTTTCAAAATTATTTTCTGTTGTTATGGGAGCTACTACTGCTCACTTAACCGCTGTATTCACAGAGAAAAAAAAAGGGCAATTAGTCTGTCTCAGTGTTAATCACAACATAGGCCTATTTTTTCTCTGTTATCATGCTGCAACACAAAGACAGCTTCAGAATAGCCAAATTCTGTTACTATAGATTACCAGTTTTTCCATAGTCTCAGCTCTGTCACATTAATGTTCACTATATGAGGCATGGTATCTCAGAAGCAATTAAAAGTATCATTCACAAAGGAAAAACTAACATCTGGGGATGAAATGGCAGGTCACAGGCAATTGCACCACCCGTCTATGCTTTTAAAATTCCATCTTCATGAAGAGGTTTTAGAACACAGCCATCAACATCCCATTTTTCTTTTCATTAAAGAATGGGATTTTCAGAAGAGCTCAGTATGGGCCTAATTCTCCTCCTACTGATCCCAAGGGTAAAACACTCAGTGATTTCAGTGGCAGGAGGGTAAAGCAATTTCCTGTGCTTTTGAAATCCCACTTGCTGATACTGTCTCAAGGGAAAAATTGCAAACTCCAGGGATAAAAGTCTTTATTCGTTAGCAGTAAAACAGCACAGGCTCTAGCAATGCGAGGATCTTCAGGCTGCTTCCCACAGACCTGGAACACCCAGAGCGAAGTTTCTCCTCTGTCCTGTCCCAGTCGTCTGTGGCTGACTATAGTCCCTTTTGCTGAGAGTTTCTCACAGAGTGAAGATCAGGTATTTCCATGCCAAAACAGATACAGGAACACAAATTTCCCATGAATCTGTAGTGAGATTTAAAACACATCTGTAGCAAATTTGCAGGACTAAGCTAACTAACTGTTCTGGGTGACAGCTATTAAATAGGGAAGAAAAATCTAGAACTAAAGAGGTAAAAATCTTCATAATGGACTGTGTGGATATCTGGAAACATAAACTACCCTGGTTTTAGCAGAAACAGAGACTTCATCCACAGCTTTGCTGATGCAGAGGCACTTGTATCTCAGCTGGCTAGGTAATATAATTTACATGGAAGTGCTGCACTGCTGTCTGCTGGACAGGGCAAAGGCCTGTGGATAAACACAGACATGTAAGGGGAGTTCCAGGTAGGAGGAAGGAGAAGCCGAGATCCCTGAATGGGTGAGAGGTACCTGAAAAACTCCACAAAGCAGAACAGTGAATATGTGCGTAAGTTAGCCATAGGACATAGAGAAGGGGCCATGGTGTCAGCCACAAAGATGGGAACATGAGACTGGCAATAGCATCCTCACACTGTAGCAGAAGGCACTGATATTTGGAAACCTGTTGCAAGAAGAAGAACAGATTGCAGATGAGTTCAGACCTTTGAAACTCATAGTCAATCCAGCCCAACATTGGGTCAGCCAGGGTGGTCAGCACTCTTCACAGAAAAAGTCCGTGCAGAGGAGTGAAAGAGTAGCCATCCCATAAGAAAACTTCTGATCTACAGCACCAAGGGCTAGGCCCAAGCTGCTCTAGGTGCATCTCTGCTGACACAGAGCAGATGTGTCATGTTCTTCACTCACATGGAAGTTTTATTCTAGCATAGGCTGTGGAACACAGGGGATCTTTAAAAGAACATGGAAAATCGCTAGAAACCACAAGTTGAACTTTGTAAAAAATCCCTAACTATGGATATGGTCCTGTATCTCATATCCATATGTTTATTGCTCAAAGTACATAAAAGCCCTCTGTCATGGTTTAGCATAGTTTGGGGGTTTAGTTAAAGAGGGCTCCATCAGCCACGGAAGTGATTCTTTGCAAAGAGGTGCTTACAACTTCCTCTAGACCCAATAGAACCAATCAACTGGCCAGTTTGAATATTGGCAACTTTGTTAAGCCACTTGAGAAGCTTGACACACCTCTGTGAGCCACATTTAAGAACGAACAAAGCCCGGGAAAGCTCTCTTGCTTCTGGCTTTCAGACAGGTAACTGGGGGCCCGCGTCACGGCTTGGCTGAGATCTCAGCTGCAGCCCCTCAGTGCGGGCCGGGCTGGCCGGGACACAGCCACCCCGGAGCCACGGGGCCCTGTTCCACCGCGGCCCTGCTCCGTGCGGGCGGCCCCGCGGCGCGGCTCGGCCAGGCCGGCCCTCACCCCTCCAGTGCGGCCCAAATTCATCTCAGGCCGCTGCCCGGCAAAGAGCAGGTGACCAACAGCGATAAGGGAATTCCAGCTGCGGGGCCGGGTGACATTAACCCTTGTAGGGCTGTAAGCTCCCTCCAGAACAGATGACGCCTGCAGACATCAATCCTCTCCCAAGTCAGAGGAAAAGGAAAGGTGAAGGCATGTGAAGAAAACGCCATAAAGACACCAAAGTCAGTGAAGAAAGAAGAGCTGAGAAAAACCCCGAGAGAGGAGAAAGAGGAGATGCTTCAAGCCTAGAAGCTGAAATTCTGTTGTAAAGCTATGGTGATGGACTATGACACATCAGAGTACCTGTTGTAATTTCATGAAAGCATGGGGGGATGGAGCGTTCAAACTGCAATTGTGAGCAAAAGTACCTGTGCTGAAAGAAGCAAATGATGAAGTAGCTGTGATTTGATGAGAAGCTTGAACAGAGGGAGATGAACGTAATGAAGACCTTTGCTCCCAGGGAAGAAGAAGACCTCTGTTCCTAGAGATGAAGATGCTGCCAGAGATAGGTGAAGAGAACCTTTGCTTCTGAACAGCTCAACCTTAAAATGGTACCCCATCAGCTCAAGATTGAACCCTCGAAAGCAGTTGTGGGGAAAGCTGTAAGACAAGGGAAGGGACTCTCACATGTGAGCAGAGAACCAACCCGGGCAGCTGTGTGGCTGTGACATTGAAGCCATGAGAGAACTGTTTCTTGTGGAGATGTCTCCATAGCATGAGCAAGAGAGACTCCTCTCCCTAAGTGAACTGAAAAAGGTTATTATGGAGGTGGTAAACTGACTGAAAATCCCAAGGGTTGTCTTTTTACATTGTCAGTGGGAGAAGGGAGAAAGGTGGGGGGCAGAGAAGTGTTCTGAAGGTTTAGTCTGACTTTTTTCTTTCTTTCTTTTAGGTCTGTTAATAAACTTCTTTATATTCTTTTAAGTGTTGTGCCTGCTTTGTTTTCCCCTAATTCTTATGGCATAATATATAAATAAGCAAGTAATGAATATTTTGAACCAAACCACTACACCCTCACACCTACTTTAATAGAAGTCCTGTCTGACACTGAGGAGTCCCATGGTACCTCACACTCCCGAATATCTCTGCTATTCAAAGTACTCCCTCATGAAGGCAAAGTGGTCAAATGGTAGCAATTACAGTGAAAGCCAGTATTATTAAGATAGCCACATCTTCTTCCCCTCCTTTGGTTGTCTTCCCACTTTGTCTAACAGCAGCATTTCCCCTGCCTTTGCAGGTACAAAGTGCAGAAACAGTTAGACCTGGACATCCAAAGCCATCCAAGACTTTTCTGGCCACCACCTCTGACAGTTTGGCAGCTGATGCCACATTACTGCTGCAGTGCTGTTGTGCTGGCCTCCTCATTTTCTAAAGTAATCCCAGTCACATCCACCCCTTTTCAAAACAAATTCGTCTTTAAATGACTTTTCCTCCTTGTGTTCTAATGTTTACAATCTACTGCAAGGATTTCTAAAAGCAGGAACATGATGCCAAGACTTGTAACTGTGAGGTGTTTCAGGTTCAGTTGATGATGAGGTTTAGCAATCTCAAAATAGGTCAGAAAAATTACTTGAACTTCCACTTAGCAGCAGGTGTCAAAAGAATGCCCTTGGGTCCATGGTACACAAATTCAAAAGAAAGCACAAAGACACCGCATGTGTGGCATGCAGAACAGTTCACTGGGACCAGGTCACCAGTCATCTCATCATGTGTTTTGTTAGAAAGACATAACCAATAAATGGGTGAAACCAGACAATCTTTCCTGCTGTCCCAAATCAAACAACTCTTGCTTAAAAGACAAAACTTTTGAAGTTTGATATGTTAATCTAAAGCATAACAAGTATGTAAGTCATCCATTCATTTA
Organism: Corvus hawaiiensis; assembly: GCF_020740725.1. Taxonomy (NCBI): domain Eukaryota; kingdom Metazoa; phylum Chordata; class Aves; order Passeriformes; family Corvidae; genus Corvus; species Corvus hawaiiensis. The sequence continues at coordinate 31,560,440 of NC_063255.1, forward strand.
TTGCTGTGAATGCTAAACCACATCTTTCGGAATAGTCAACTGAATTACTAAGGCTGCAAAGCCTCCACCAACTGCAGAATTTTTTTTTTGCTTCCTGCAATGAGAATTGCAATAACAGTAACACTGAAACAAAAAATAGTCACAAAACTTGACCTAACATATGCTTTGGAATTGAAAAAATAGTAGAAGGTATTAAAATGATTATATATTCAGTGCATTGCTTCCTTCAGGAAGGTAATACAAATGAGCTCAGTATTTGCACAGCTACTGTAACTGGGAAAAATGCACCTGGGAAAAGAGCTTTGGAGGCTCATTAGGAAGTGAGTTAGAGAAGGCTTCAATGTGTTGGTGCTACTCATATGCATAAATGATTAAGTTTTACTGTTTAGACATTGCTTTGTAAATTAATGACTTTATTAAAGCACAGCCAGTATAGACATATATGTATTTATTATTTGACAATTAAAAATGGAGCAACCAAGTGAAGTGACTTTATTCCTACTGAGGAGCAGGAAGTATAGTGCAGAAATTACCTTTTTCCTCAATGGCCATCACAATATTTTAGAGCAGGATGGTTTGGTTTGGCTTGGTTTTATTTTCTCAGACACTCTAAAAACTGTATGTCACCTGGAAACACAGGTGCAGGACTATTTTCTTTCCTTAGGTTTACCACGCCTTGCTTAATGGTCTGGAATGAACATAATAGCTTCCAGCAAACATGTCGAAACTGAGGCTTTCCTCAACACCTTCTAACTGTTTCTCAGGTAATAAAAGATCTGGACACACTGGAAGACCAGGACCAGTTAATGGCTGAAAATGAGCTGTCAGATCATGAAGCTTGAAACAAGAAAAATAAAGGGATGCCTGTCAGAACCCAAATGTCACCTTCACAAGCACTTTACTGAAATAAGCAACAGGAATGGCTACCTATGAAAACCATTAGTGGAGATGACAATTCTGGTTCCAAATTGACAGCTGAGCAATTTTTTCAGTGATCCAGTAATGGGGAATTCAGTCTTGAATTTGTAATTCACACATGCTTCTCTGAATGTTAAATTTCAGCCACATTATCTCAATGGACAGTCCTCTTCCAGATCCTGATGACAACCTATGACTGAAACTGCCTGTGAGGAAACTCAGGGAATTCCAGAAGAGCAATCTCAGCCATTTTTTTTGGAAGTGACAAACCAAATCCCAAAGTACCAGACATTTTAAATTCAGAATAATTACTGGGAATTTGTATCATCAAGAGATTGAAGTTAGCTACAAATTGGTTGAAATATGTGAAATTTCAGAAAATGCTAACTTTCACTGGAAAGTGAGAGGTCATGAAACAAAAGAGAAAAAAAGAAAAGTGACTTAAAGATTTTGACATTTCACACTCCAACTGAAATAAATGCATACTAATGCATACTAAGAAGTAAACTGACAAACGAGTCCTTCAGCAAAATAAAATGAGTGGCTGATAAGCCTGAAACAAGTGAAGAGAGGTAGCTTTGCAAGAAGGGAGACAACTAGATGATGATGCCAGAGTTATGAAGAGCAGAAGCTAAGAGGAGCTTTACTGTTGAGAAAGGTGACAAGGGAGTTTGTGTTTACATCTTCTCTGTTTGGCCCATGCCTTTGAAATATTTCTATCAGACATTTCACAGTTTTCTCCCCATTCTTCATGGCCACATTGCAGGGAGTAAGGGAGAAGGAAAGACCTGTTCCCCACCCTTTTTCTCTGTTTGCAGTGCACTAAGAGGAGGTGAAGTCCCCATTGGCAACATGAGAAAGCTGAGACAAAACTATGAAGGCTGCTTGTTGTGGTTTAGGAATGGTATTCTCCAATTTAGTATTACCACTAAAAAACCACGTTGAGATAAGAACTATTTACTGAGAACAGCAATGAGATGAGAAAACAAACAGTAACAGCAGCAATATCAGTAACAAAAGGTATAAGAAAAGATATAAAAACCCCCTGATAATAGACGAAGCCAGACAACTCCTGTCATCACATTTTCTCCTCCAGTCAGAACCACTTCTCCCTAGAAGAGATTTCTTTTGCCCCAGCAATGATGTGAGGTGGTGTAGAATAACCTCCATGTCCCAGCCATGCCTCCTCCCAGCTACTGCAAAAAATTAGGCCTATCCTGGCCAGAACCAGGACGCTGGTGTGGTCTGCAGGTCCACTGACAGTAGTTTTCTCCTCTAACCCTGTGTCCTGTCATCACTGTCATCATTGCCTCCACCCTCTTTTGTACTGCTTGGAAAGTAGTGACACTGTCTCTAGATCTTTCTCAAGGTACCAGAATCATTTTTCCTAAACCTTTTCTCTTCCAGACAGGTTTTGCATTCCCCTTTTCTTGTTATTTTCTGAGTTTCATCAATTTGTGCTTGTGAGCCTTCAGCTTAGCCTATTACAAAGAGATAGTCAATGGAGCAAGTAATTTAGCTGGTGGAAATCAGTCTGTCTTCCAATTTGTACCTCCTGCAGACTAAAATACCTTATCCATTATCCCATATTTCTAATATAATTTTTTTCTGCATTAAATAAAGAAAGTTTATACATTTCAGAACTGACAAAGAATTACATGGGGATTAGCTGCATAGTTAAATCACTATATTGATTCAAAAATGCTTTTAAAACCCTACAGGAAGATTAACTGAACTCTTTTAAGCTAAATCAAAATACACTATTCATCTCCCTGTAGCTCATTTCATCCAGATGTAAGTCATTGAAAAACACTTAGCAGGTGAAATCCCAGTATGCAAATAACCTGTTCATGATGGAGTGAAAGCATGCACTTTTATAAGCACACATGTTTATGAAGACATATTTGCAGAGCACAACTGGATAAACCGTCTATAGTAAGGGCCAAAGAGGTCAAAAGAAGTGGGTGGGGGGAAAAAAGCTTCACCTCTCATTTGTGTTACTTAGAGGAGAAAAAACAAGTGAGTCAGCACCATCTTTAGGCAGCGGGACACTTTGCCGGAGCAGAAAGCAGAGACTGACACTCAGCAGGCCACACGGAAATGTACAAACTATGACAGACTACCCTCTTTTCACAGTATTGTGCTGTTCTTATAAATAATGATCATCACGCAGCAACCCAGATGATTAGCTCAACATGCAGATAGCTGCCTGGCTTATGTCAAACATATATTTCTACCCACTGCTCCCCTCACCTGAGAAGCACCTTCACTTTATCAGACTCTATCTGCATTAGCTGAAGTCAGTGTTCTTGTTCAGCCAATTCTCACCATTGTGTATTCATTGTCTGGGCTTTGCTGTGAGAAAAAACAGCCCAGCTCACTGAGGTGCAGAGAAGAGGATTATGAAGGGAGAGCAGGAGCTTTTCAAAACATTCAAGGGAGGAAGAGTGGAAAACAGAAAAGCGTATTTTGAAAAATGCCCTTTGCAAAATATCCCTTAACTTTTGGCCGAGAGTAACAGATAACAGAGTAACACTGGTAGCAAAGCCAGACCTGCAGTGCAGAGTATAATAAGGAGAAAAATTAAATACTGATCATGTCTTGTGTTAAAGAGAAAAACAAAGACACACAGGAAAGAAATCAAGTGAAGAGGGAACATTTTCTACACGGCTAAAATCTTCCTGCACCTGCAATGTGGTGCTCAAAATCAGCTTCTCAGTCAGAGCAGGGATGCAGGTCAGATTGTCTGTTAAGTCTCATGTGGTTCAGAGCCGGGGGCACAAGAGCTCTGCTGGACTGGATTAGACCAGGCACTCCTGTTTCCAACTCCAGACACATTTGCTATGTTATTATGAGAGTATTGAGACCTTGAACAAATCGTGCCACCAGCATGAAACTCACTTTCTGACCCCCAAAACAGTGTGCAGTGCATGGTGAGGTTACTCTCTCAGTGTCTGCACAGAGTGGATGGACCACCTCAGCAGATGTAGCCCTGCCCACTTCTGTGCACAGAGGCAGTCTGCCAGACAGCTTCAGTGGGAGCATGAATAGGGAGATGAAAGCAAAAAAATCCAGTGGATTCTGTGTGCTTCCCAGTTTTTGAAAACTCCCCTTGCTCCCAGAGGGACACTGATGAGCAGAGGAGGGTGCTGAACCTGTAGCAAAGTAACAAAGCTTCCCAGCTATCAGCTTTTTACCTCAAAGAGTAAAGGGAGAGGATACACTCTCATGTTGAGAGAGTATTCTGCATGTCACAAGCCCTCTGGTCTCTGGTTTATCTCCACATTGAGATGTGTTTTTCTGGTAAATGGGAAGAGAGAGAGGCCTGGGCCATATGCCCAGCTGGTGTAAGCTGACACAACTTCTCCAGCAGAGCTGTCCCATCCTGTCCACAGCCAGCACCACCATCATGGGCCTGGGACTAGTTTCAAGCAGGGTTTAACCCATTCCTCCTCCAGAGCTGCTCAGCTAGTCTGCAGGGGATTGGTACTGACTTAGGGTAGCTGAGGGCATGGCCTACTCCTTAAGGAAACTCCTTGAAGTGCAAAGACGCTTGTCAGACTGTTTACTGCCTCTGCCAATCTGTACCTCACATGGGGATCAAAGCACATATTTGTATAAGGGTAAACAGACAGACAGATAGGAAATTTTCAGAAATAATACATCTGTTAAAATATTATGATAACTGTCCAGGAGCTGAACTCAAATTGATGTGGTCTCAAATTCCACATGAAGACCATGGGGTCATACAAAAGCTGTGTGTTATCAATCCGACTAACATTGCTGCAGTTTGGACTCAGCATGAATTTCTAGGGGTCCTTGATGAATGTCACTATTGATTAAGCAGAAGTGAAAGAGAAATTCAAGCAGTAAATCTTGACACTGTGTAAAACACCGTGTAACATTATTATACTGTCTTCTTAGCAAAAGGAAGCAGTTCTTTCTCAGGAATCTTACCTCACTGTTTTCAGCAATTTCCAATAAATAGACAATGTCCACAAAAACCTTGTGGCAGTGGGTCTTAAATGTAGCAAACTGAGAGAGCTAAATTAGGGTAGATTTGCTGCCTTTCTATTTCAAGTCACCTGAGATAAAAGCTTCTGAACCTTGCTGTATTTAATGCTTCCTCCTTCTTCATACCCATGGGCCAGGGTTTCCCAAACCATAAGCACTTTAGGCAGCTTGTAGGGGCAAACCAGACTGGGAAGAAGGAGACACATAACTTTTCCATGCTCTTGTTGCAGGCATAGAGTCATAGCAAGTGCTAAGATCTCCAGAGAAAGGGATTAGAAAACAAATGGGTACACAGTAATAGTGTAACTATCTGCTACATGACAGGGGAGGCAGTCCAGTGAGATACTGTGGTGCTCACAGTCTGACTTCCAGTTACCCCAGAGCATCCTGCTGCTGCTGCTGAACATTGTGCTGTCAGGATATCTCAGCTATGCTCTCAGAAATGCACACTGAGAGCCATACCTGCTCCGTGAGATGCATACTTCAGTTTCACAACAGGGCTCAATGACAGCTTGCAAATGCCAGCCTCTTGTGTGGATCCAGATTCCATCCCCTCATCGGTGCTGCTGCTCGCATCCTCTCCAGTAGCCGCTGCTTGTGCTTGGTGTCTGTAGGGGGTGGAGAGACTTAAGCTATAGGAAGGAGAGCTGTGCTTAGCATGCACAAGGCATATAATTGTATTTAAATCAGAATCAGGAGACTTGGCCTGTCAGACAACCCTCTGTCATCTATCTCCAGACATGACAAGTTGCATTTCTTTTCCTTCCTCCAGCCTCACAGGGTGAGGGTCTAGAAAGTAAAAAAGGAAAGTGTTTCTCCCTGCTGTGGTTCATGGTTGGTGATTTCCATCCTCACTCCTTGGTCATGGCCGTTTCACTTTCCCTCTTGCAAGGTCACCTCTGTATGACCTGGAAACCATTTGCTACCTGTGATTCCTCTAGGCCAGACCTTCCAAGGCTTTTCCCAAAGTTTGGCTCCACCCTATAGTTCCCTTTTCTGGAACTCCTAGATTTTACAGTCCAAACAGCTTCAGTAACTTACTGGAATGCACTGTTCATTGTATCCCTTGTGGGACTTCTTAGCTGGCAGCAGGATTTTAGTTGCTGTATTGTTGTGTCCTTTGTGACAGTGTTTCTTAGCTGTTTCACTGCTAACCAAGCAGCTGGGCTGACCTATGCATATACCATCAAAAGACTAACTGGTGGTTACATTCTCAGCACTATGAAAACTCTACTGTCTGGGGCTGTCATTGGAAACAGGCCTTTCCACATAAAGAATCTGCTTTCCAGGACTACCACATGGCAGTCTTCTTCATTGCAGGTAACTGACTTAATTCCAGACTTTTCCTGAGTAGAAAGAAAGTTTTTTACAAAGTCTATTTTGATTTCTGGCCACAGTAGTAATGGCTGTCTGTTGCACCCTGTCTTTGGAGCTGTCCCACAAGTCAAACACCTCAGGAGTTTTCTAAGGTGCACTTGATGTTCTTTCTACTCTTAAAAAAAAAAAAGTTTTTAAAAAATGCAGTGTCAATCCCTATAAAGGCTATTTCACTTTTACTATATTATCTCTACCGTGATATTGTTAACCTTACAGTTAACATTCTGCCCAACATTCCTCAAAGAGGTGCAAAATTTGGTCTTTGGTAACTTAAAAATCCTTTGTGACTAAGGCGTACCAAGTCTTCTGCACTTTCCTGGCTAGAAGACAGATGTCCAATAGTGTTCCTGATTTAATGTCCCTCATACCAGATATCCAAATTCTAAATTCTAATTCTAATTCAGGCCTGGGCAGTTTTTGTTTGCATCAACATTAATGCCACCACTGGATACAGGGAAATGAACCATAGCTCAAAAACATGACTCGGTGAATGGCAGCTCCAATTACATTAGCTCATGTAAGCCATGGAGAGAGAGGAAGATCTCCAGGTCATCTTGCACCGCTTCTGACTAACAGTCAGCTCTTAACTATGTGATCTTTCTTTTTTTTGGTTTGGCTTAGATGATTGGGAGTGGATATCCTCCACCATTGCTCTAGACCAGTGTGTACCAGACATCATACAGCAAAGCGGCTTCCTAATTAGCATTAAGACACGTTTTACCTGTTCAGAAATGCATGCCAGACACTGTGAGAAAGAAGTCTTCAAATTGAATACAGTTTTCTATTGATGGAAGATTTGTATCGTACCCTGATCCCTGAATGTCCTGCAGATCCTCCAAGAAAGTCTCCCAAGGATATTTGGTATTGTATAGAGGTAGTGAGCTATATATCTGGGATGACAGAAGACTAAGAAAATGTGACGAAAGAATATTTTGAAACACATAACATCATTTGTCACTATTTTAAAAGATGATGTCTTTATCTGTCTAAAGAACTTTTAATGCTTTCTTTTGAAGACATTGTATAGAGCATTCACTCTTCTCCATGTAGACAGATTCATACCATAAAAACTCATTTCTGTGTGATAAATTTCTATATAGCAGTGATGTATAACACATTTCAAAATATTTGAATGAATAACAGCATAAAGATGTTATTACTGGTACTGATCATGCAAATAGAGGTAAATTGTATACAATTTTATCATCTGTAGCTGTTGCAGCTAAAGACTGTGGTGAGTGGTGAGAGCACAGGGATAGTAAATGCCATGCTTTAATACTTAAACCCATCTCACTGCAAGTGGTTGGGATGACCCTTGTGCTAGGCAGATTATCCGAGAATGTCACAGTGCAAAGCCTTGCACTTTGCTTCACCTCTTACAGCAGTGACAGCTGTCGCAATGAAAATCCAAGGCAAGCTGGACTGTCTGTCAACAGTAAACTTGGAAATTTTTGCTTTCCAGATCCCTGACAGTAAGCTGCAGCAATCTCATATGGCTGTTCCTCAGTGCTCAGCATGAGGTGCTGAGAAAGCAGCCATCTGCCACACCTGTAGCTGCAGTTTCTGAAGCCACTGTGTGTGCAAATGGCAGAAGAACACAATTTTCCCCTGTAACTGCACCATGTTGCCTTCAGTCTCCCCACAGAATGAATTATCATATCCAAAGGTAAGCTGTGGGTATGATGGACATGTCCTGCTGTCCACAGGCATGACAGGAAAAGGTATCAAGAGTGCCTTTGGATTTCTCCTTCCGTCTGCACAGGGAACATGGGTGAGGGGTCTTCCCAAATGGTCTTCCAGAGGGATCAACCTTTTCCCTTCTGTCATTCAAACCATTCACTAGACTCCCTTCTGAAAACAAGGCAGGAAGTTTAAGGAATTGCATGGGATACTGTGTGGGATCTTAATTCCTCTCCGTCACCATTTTACTTTGTTTGAAATGATATTCTAAACTCATCTTGAAGATGTGAGTGTTGAACTTCTGCTTCTATAAATATCAGGCTTCCATTTTTTCCCAGCTGTGCACATGAAAAGATACCCACTCATAATGGACTATTTCTAGTATAAGCAAGTTGGTTTAATATATTTACAGACAGTTCATAGACTTGTTCATTCAAAGTGAATTGTTTTAGCATGCATCACTCTGAAATACTAGCAAATACTCCTTTAGAAAACCCTATGAATATGTGAAATAATTAGGATGAATCCTCTAAAGCTGAAGTAAGCATAGGGAAGAGATGGTAAATAATTCTTGCATGTTCTCCTGCCATCATGCATTACATCATCTATATGATTTTTGGTCTGCCAGGTGGCTTGGGATAAGCCAATTACTATGATGTGATAAAGTGCTTGTCTATCCTTTCCTTACATAGGAATTTCACAAATTGAAAAGACCTAGAAAGAATAGTTTGCAGTGAGTACAGCGTAATGTCCAGAGCTGACCCACTTTGAGGAAGGAGAGGTACTCCTGCTCTTCCTTGAAATTAGTCTGCTGATAACAGCAGAGCAAGGCAGAAAGAATGTATTTCCACACAAAACTAATGTGCTGGCCTCAGAAAAATACACCTATGTTTTACTGCATGAGTTTGTAAGTACAAAGAAATGAAAGAAAGTAAACTGCCTCATTTGTTTTACTCATCTGCCTCTATAAAAGAAGAGCTGTGAGCAAATTTGGGATCTGAGTCCTTGCACTCTGACTGGCACAGGGAAGTGTCCTTTGGGACATCACTTAAACACTGGGTCTCAAAGCAGGAACATCCCTGAAGTAACAGCCATGTATGACAACAAACACTGGGCAGAGACATTGTGATTCATGTAATTTCAGACAGGCACCATCCTTAAATTCTGTCACCTGATATTCAGGGGGGTTCCATGCTTACACTGGGATGCCAGCAGCAGAACCAGGACTGATGAGGCTCCAAGTCCACGGAGGGGCCTGAAGCCCTTCCAGGAAGCCCCAGAGGTGCCCACATTGCAGAAACAGAAAAGGAATGTCTGTTCACCAATAATGTAGAACTGTAGGAAAGCTGGGTCCAGTAAAAATCCTTTGTATTTAGCTCTCTGCATGGTTGGTTGACATCCAGCTCCCAGTGCTTCACTCGGCTGCTATCTCTTATCTCTGCAAGGATTGCCTAACCCTTGAGCAAAGGTTTTATTGTACCTTGGAAGGCGCTGCCCTTCAGGGAGCTGGACCAGCCTCACGGAGTCCTTTGACAATGAGACTTTGGACCATTTTTGGTGCATCAAGGCAATAACATTATGTTATTCACACATAGGGTCAGTTTGGGCATGGATAGTGTTGACATTCACTTCTTTTGCTACATCTCTAGCAAGGACCAGCCCACACAACCTTAAGGGTAGAGTTTTGCTGCATTTGCCCTTCCCTAAGCAGCTGCGCCCTCAGACAGAAACTTGCCTTCCTACTAATTAGTCCTTCCAAAAAAGTAGAATGCTACCTCCCTTTTGGGGAGAGTGGGGGCAGGATACAAGGGTCAAGGGGGTGTTTGTGTCTTTCCCTTCTTAGAAGGACAGAAAGATGCGTTGTGCTATGTCCTGAAACTGTGTGTCTGGACAGCACACTATTTATAAGGAAAGATGAAAAAAAGCTATCCCCTCCTTTCTAAATGTCTCAGTCTGTGAGAGATCCCACCCAAGAATGCTTCCCGTGTATGTGAAGTATACTATGTTTGTTTAGCATGAGCCTATGTTGAAGGCCCTGGGCAGTGAATGCACGCCCCACCATAAGCAGTGAGGGGTTTGTGGACCTCTGGCTCCATCTTTCCATTTTAAATTTATCAGTTAGGAAGAGACCTTACTAAAGGTATTTTGTTCCAGTTTTGTCTTGATCAAAGCTGGTTTGTTTTTTGAGACCAGGTAAAGAACTAACTGCCCAAAAGCTCTTCCAGGGACAAAGTTTGAGAACTACTGCTTTCTGCAGGTGGTATCTCATTAACAGCAGGAGCACCACTTTGGCTGCTGTCCCCACACCTGAAAGCATTTTACAAAATCAAGAATTTGAATGGACTGGCAACTGTGCTTTGCATTTCCTGGAAACCTTTGACTAGAATTGGCAATTCAGTGCACTTAGCTGAACTGGTTGAAATAATGTAACTTAAGTCATGGATGTACTGAGAGTCTGTAAACACACACAAAACAAGACAAAGCGGCAAGCTCCTTCCTGAACTACCTGCCACTGAAGATCATCCAGTCAGCAGGGAGAGTCTGTGGTTAGTGGATGACGTTCATCACATCTCTCAACAGCTTGCAATATAAATATATAATGGGCACAAGAAGAACCAAAGATTTGGAGGGGCATTTGAAATAACTGGCGTGATTTAACAAAACAGTCAGTATTTTTGCAAGAGCAAAAGACATAACTCCTATGCATCACTCAAGAAGAATGCCAAGTTCTATAACTCCTTGCACTGCTCACCAACTTCCCGTATGCCTATCTGAATGCAGATGTAGTATAAATTGCAATGTATCTTTCAGTTAAAAAGTTCATGTCTTGACAGAAATCTTGTGGAAATGTGTGAGCTTCATTTTTACTTTCAAGTACCAACACCTAGTTAGAAACACATATTATTTGCTTAATAGGTATGGGCTTTGCTACACACATGTTGACAGGAGATCTCTTGTTTATGTAAGAGCTGTTCCATGGCAAGTCTGCAAGCAAATACCTCCCAGTCAGGTACAATCTGCTCTACCAAGTTCCAGTACTTTTCTCTTTTATAATTTTCCTGACAAATAAGCCAAGTTGCCACAATTGTTTAGATTCTCTTCAGCATTTACTTTGACTTTAAATCAGAGTCTTCCTTCTCAAGAAAAGCCATTTCTGACTCAGGCTTACCATTCCCTTGCTCTCTGCAGATCTGACCTACCTACTCTTAAAATGCACAATCACGTCTTTGAAGCAAACCACTTATATCACCATGAAAATCTATTATTGCTGTGAAAATAGAGATGTGCCTGTTGTGACTCTTGATTGAAATGGCAACATTTCATTTTCATAATTTATTAACATCTATTATTTAGCTCACATTAGCAGTTTCTCTTTTGGTGCAAAAAATTGTGGTGTTGATCAGATTCAGGATTTCTGTTTGAAAATTAAAAATATGTCATCTTTAATGTGCGTGAGTGTTAGCAAAGTGAACACATGTGGTTGCACAGGAGTCTTGCTCATCCTTGACCCTGGGGTACTCATCCAGCCTTAGGGAGCTCTTGGTCTCCTCATGCACTAGGTCTCTTGAAAACTGTGTTTTGTCTGCAGTTCAGAAGTACAGTCTGAGTTTCAACACTAACCAGAGCTGCTGAGAGCTTGCTATGACTGAATGTTAGGAACACAGAGGAGGGAAGTCCTTGACCTGCTCCTTATGCCTGCCTTGCACTGAAGCACGAAGTAGATTTTCCTTGAATTAAATCACTGATGGTTCTTCTGAAGACCTCCACTGTTTTCTCGCTTGTGTATAACACACAAACAATCTGGCTGAAAGGCTGGTGTAACTTCAATGTGATCATAAAATCATAGAATCATAGAATATTTTAGGTTGGAGAAGACCTTTCAGATCATCAAGTTCAGCTATTAACCCAGCACTGCCAAGGTCACCACTATACCATGTCCCTAAGTGCCATAATCTTATGTTAAACTCTTAGAAAGAAAATTACAGAGATGTTGGCAGTGACACATCTAATTTTTTTAAACATCCTTACTCATGTTGTTTTTCTTGTTTCCCAGCTGCTCCATCTCAGTGCAGTCTCCAGTTACTTCTGGGTCTTTGGAGACAAGCTGGTTGGATTTTCCTTTCCATATACTGATATCTAACTAAAGTGCACAGAATTTAAACATCAATTACATTGTTTCAAAAGCATTATATTTTCCCTTTGTCTTTTTCTTTCTTTAAATCCATGCTGAATATTAAATATAGTAGTAGTAGTTTTTATAACTTGAATTGGAAAAAAACCCAAAATTGTAGTATTTGCTAATTTTTAAGTTCTTGGACAATCTTGTTGCACAGTTCAAATACAGCACACATGTATGTTTATGAACTGCCACCTCCACACAAGGGATAAATACAGTCATTGTCTATTTATAGTAGAAACTGCCTTGGGAATCTTTCCTTGCACAGAAAAGCATAATTTAAAATGCATGTACATGTCACTGTACAGACAGAAAAGTAAAAAAAGAAAAAGTGGAAGAAATGTGCTGCTATTGCCAAATAATCAACAAATATTTTCTGTTGAGAAATGATTAGGCTAAAACCCTAGAAATTTGGACAAGTCTGATATAAAAATGCAAAATTATTTCTCCCTCCTACACCTCAAAACTTGCTTAGAACTGGAATTTTATGTGTTTAAAATATATATGCAGTGCTGCCAGGTCTTCCTATTTTAAGCATAAGTGGCACCTTTATCAGCCACTTGAAAACTACAATTGTATCACTGGATGTTGGAATGCTCTCTGATCTGAAACTTTGTTGTGGGTTTCACAGTTTCCATTTGCTGTGATTTTGTAGTTTTGTTAAAGACTTCATCATAAAAACGTCTGGAAGTGTTAGACTGCTTTTTTTGCAGTTGTAAAAGGCATAGATACAGTAGACTTAATTCTTAGTTCATTTCCACAGCAATTAAATAGGAATAATTGCACCGGAATTCCACCAGATTTGCACAGCTGTGAATGTGAGAAGGACCAAGTCTTGCTTTTTAATTACTATTTCAATCATCTATTTGATTTGAGGCTTTGAAATGGAAGTCACAATGAAGATCAAAGGAAAAGGCATGTGCTTATCATAAAGCACTGCCTTCATGTTGTGGTGTCCTAGCATTTAGAATCATCTGTGGGACCTTCCTGGTGCATCATCCTCTCCAGGAAACCTGTCAGAAGAGATGTTTGGACAAATGAAAAATAGCATCTAAACACACTCCTGAAAGAGACAACACAAGGAGAAAACTGCTTGCTTCACTACCTGTCCACAAACACATCCCCTACACAGGAATCTCTGCTCTGTACCTGGACCCAGGTGTAGCATGCTTGTGGTGTGGATGTATGACCCAGTACTGCCTGACTCTGGGATATGACAGATGGCCTCACTCAGCTGGGCCAAAGTCTTGCCTGCACAAGGAGTTTAGATGGGCTGTCAGTTGCAGCAGTGTGTCTGCAGGAAGGCAGATACAGAGAAGGTCATAGACATTGACCTGGATGAGAGCAAAATCTAGTATTTATCTTTTGCTTTCATTAAAGCAGTGTCCTTGATGTTGTCAGTGTGAAGATTAGCCTTTGTCATTCTATGTATTTGTCCTTCTGTGATGAGGAGAGGTTGGTGCAGGGCCAGTACAGTCTGGTTTTGGGAGTTGAATTTAAATGTTGGCCCAGGTAACCTGCTCCCACACAGTCTCCTCAAGGATGGAGTTTGCAATGAAAGTGTGCTGCAGGAATCTAAGGCTTGAAGGTCCCTCTGGAGGTAATTTAATTTATTTCCTGGGAATATCAATTCAACTTCAACATGTATTTGTCTAACCCTTTCTTAGAAACCTCTAACCCTTTCTTAGAAACCTCCAGGATATTGATCTTCCTTCTTTTTCCTTTCTTTTCTTCTGTTCTTTTTTTTTTCTTTTTAATTTTACTTTACCCACATCAAAACTAAGAATCCCAAATCCCTTGTGTTTCATGTATCACTTATCTCCCTAAGTACCTCTTCTGTAGACTCATTTATTTATCATTCATTATGCCGACCCTCAGTATCAGCACAGGCTAGGGCATGAACAGATGGAGAGCGGGATGAGAGGATGGACATGACCCAGCCATGGGCACTCACAGCCCAGAGAGCCAAACGTGCCCTGGGCTGCATCCAAAGCAGCGTGGGCAGCAGGGGAGGGAGGGGATTCTGCCCCTCTGCTCTGCTCTGGTGAGACCCCACCTGGAACACTGCATCCAGCTCTGGGGTCCCGGCACAGGAAGGACAGGGACCTGTTGAAATGAGTCCAGAGGAGGCCACCAAGATGATCAGAGGGATGGATCACCTCTCATGAAAAAGGCTGAGAGAACAGGGTTTATTCAGCCTGGAGAAGAGAAGGCTTCAAGGGTGACCTAATTGTGGCCTTTCAGCACCTGAAGGGAGCCTACAACAAAGATGGAGAGGGACTTTTTACTTTTTATATACGTGGTGAAAGTTCTTTGCTGTGAGGATGGTAAGGCACTGGAATAGGTTATCCAGGGAAGCTGTGGATGCCTGATCCCTGGAAGTGTTCAAGGCCAGATTGGATGGGGCTGTGAGAACTCTGGTCTGGTGGAAGGTGTCCCTGCCCATGGCAGGGAGGTTGGAATGAGATGGTCTTTAAGGCCTGTTCCAACCTAAACCATTCTATTATTCTAAGATTCTATGGACAGCGGCCAAGCCTTGAAATTATAATCCAGCTAAAACTGAGTAGAAAGGAAAATTCTGCCTCTGCTGCATTACACACAACACTCCATCTCATATTACTAGCCAAGGAGCTTGTTATTCTTCAAGAACATTTGCCTGCTATATAATTTTGTTCTGTGTGTAACTCTTAAAGACCTGTCTATAGTCCTGCTCAAGACCAAGATGTTATCTCTTTGTGCATACACTCATCTTCCTTTGTATCAGAGTGCTATCAGTAATATATAGAAGCAAAGTACTGAGAGAAAGACAATCCACCCTGTGAAATCAGCTCAGCCGTAGACAGAGGAAACATGCCCCTGACATGCACTTGCCTCTGCCTTGAAGGCAGAGACTCTTCCATCGACCGCTCCACCCCGCTCACTCTTCTCATCTAATCATTAGAGACTAATCCAACAAGAAGTGAATGTCCTTCTGCTGGTGAGTAATGATTTCACTGCTTCCCATATTATTTCAGCTCAGATTGTTTAAACAAATAGAGGAGAGCTACACATTGTCTTCAGGGGCCTGGAAGAGCCACACATTCAAAATTATAAGAAATCTTGAGATGATTACCAATCACATGACAAATTAGTTGCTAGATGACACATCCAATGCACTAGAATTCTCCATCACAGTCTGGAGCCAAAATATGTTTGAACTGCTGCTGCAGAATAACCTTCCCTTTTGTCTGTTTCCTAAGAAATTAGGATAGCCAAATGATGAATCAAGTGCTACTTAGCATGACAACATGTAACATGTTTACACAATAACAAGAATTCCTAAATCAGGATCAGAGTTGCTCTAGTACTGATGGGGCTACACTGTTGCTATGTTATTGTAGAAACTGAATGCTTTGGTTAATGATGATACATACCTTGTTCTTTCCTAGTTGCTTCCAAGACAGTTAGTGAGGTCTTATTAGCAGTTTTCAGGGATGGTGGAAAATTGTTCTGTGAGCTTGCATGTCACTTCAGATTTCTGAAATAGAAAGAGACCCAACACTTACTTTCTTCCATTAATTATTTTCAGACCAACTGGAAAACTGAGTATTTGAACTGAGGTTTATAAGAAGGAATGTCTTGGGGACAAAGCTCAACAACTGCAATGCAGAAGAAAACCCACTGCTGAGCAGGTATTTTCTATACAATTTTTTTGTATGGAGATGTTGAGAAATCAATTAATCTGAATCTGAAGAAACTAATCTTCAGAGCTGTCTCAATGCAGAAGGTGATGCTTGGAAACATAAAGTTGCAAAACTTTGGTGACCTACAAAAACATGAATCCCTACTACTTGTCTTAAAGTGGGATATTTAATCTTAATTTCAAACTCTCTAAGATAAAGCTGCACTTCATGTGCACAAAGAACAACCACAGGAGGAAATGGATTGGAAAGCCTGGTGCAAAACAGTTTCCACATAGAGAAAAACCAAGCCCTTTGTCTGGAATAGCAGAGTCTTTACAGGGAATTACTGTGCTATAGTAAGGTATATTCGGCAATTCTTATGGAGGGATTGAACTACCTGAAAGGAATTGCGCAGACTTACTGCTTTAAAGAACAGTGACAATGCAAGCTTAATATTAACATTTATCCAAAATGTAAGTTCTGTGAAAATGGTGCAGTTAATCCCTTCCATAGTTTTCTAAAGAAATAACTACTTGGAAAAAGCATTGAACCAAAAATCTTCATACCAATAAAATTTTTAGAATGTCACTGTGACTCATGTCAACTTCTACAGCATAACTGGAGGACTGGGCAACCCCTGCAGAGAGTGGAACAGAAACACCCTGCAAGCCACATAAAGCATAAGAGTAATTTGCAAAGTAAAAGAGAAAAAGCAGTTCTTATCCTTGCTGGGTAGAACAAAAAGTCACAGGTTTAATAATTCAGCAGGAAAACTTTTACTGGACCCTGGAAAAAATGTTTGTAATAGGAGTTGTTGTAGGGTCCTTGAGAACACGTTATACATAGATTTGCATCATCGCTTTTGTCAGTATAAATGTAACTAGATTTGATCCTGACTCCTTGCATGGTGCAATCCAGGCAACTTCACAGGGCCCACCCAGTCCTCTAATTCTACAGCATGAAAAGGCACTTGGCTTTGTTTCAGCTCCAAAGAACTTCTTAGCTGTTGTTCACTGCTCACCCCCATTTCTTTCCAGGGTATAGTGTTATGACAAGTGATGGCAGTGTGAGGAAACAAAACGTACCACCTTTTTTCACGTGTTGTCCCGTGACAGAAAGCATAAACCTGCCCGATTTATGTGGCACTGTGCTCCTCTGGTACGTGCTGTGCTACAGTGCTCTTCCATGTATTAGCTGTAATTCCACCTAAGCAGATTTCCATGAAGGTGGCAAGCGGCAAAGCAGCATTTGGCTTCAAGAAGCCCTGCAATGAGGTTGTGGTGCCTAGAGAGGTGTCCACATGATGCTGGAGTCTAATTGCGTGCTGATAGCTGGTGGTAGCAGAGGTCCACAGAGCCTTTTCACATGCAACACCAATAACAAGCCATTTGTGGAGATGGTGGCCCAATATTCAAGTGTCAGATATTGTGCTGCATTGTGGTGAGAAGTGAACAGGCAGTAGCATGGTATCACAGGTGGCAAATAATTGAGTATGTGTAAGAGTGTGCAGGACAGACTTTAATTTGTCTTTTGAACACACAAGCAGAAGCCTGAGAGTTACTACCCACCAGGACAGACTGGTTGCAAACTTGGTAGCAGCAGTTCTTTTGGAATGTTCAGGGGCACATTCCAAATCATCCAATGAGTAGAGAGCCATCAGACAGGACCACCAGTTAGGAGTCTTATCATAATTGTGCTTCTGCAGGTAGACAGTTTGAATTGAGAAAATCAGGTGCTAGAGTCTCCAGAAAGAGACCTGTTGCCAAAAGAGAATTTCTCCCCTAAAGAGGTGGTATTTGAAAGAAAACAGGGGCTAAGAAAGGAGGAAGGTTAAGATCCTAGCTGGAGGAAAGATCCTGAAAGGGGTGGAGGACTCTAGAGGTCAGAGAGTCAGTTGGAGAAAAATGAAGTTAGATGACCACGGTCCTTGGCTACTGATGCCAAAGTTAGGTAGTTCTGTGCAGTGGCACAGCACAAAGCAGCATGACTTCCTGCCCAAGTATCCTGGGCTAGCAGCAACCTCACTGCAGGGAGAGCAGTTGACACCTCACAAATGTAATACCAAAGAGGAAATAGTGTCTGTGTAAGATATCAAGAAAGGTAAAAGCTCTAATCTTTGTGGGTTTTAAGTAAACCTGAGCATCCAGATCCATTACCAGTTGTCATTCACTCTATCTCATCTGTAACACTTAGCACCACAGCAGACCCACTGCACCTTTGCTGAGGACAATTCCCAGCTGCAATGAAGGAGGCCTGATGTTTCACAGTTCAGTGTTTGATGATGGAGTAGGTGCCTTGCTGACTGCCCATTCCTTCCCTGTAGTTCAGACCAAGTATCATCATGGAAGAAATGGAGGAATGTTCTGTGTGCTTGAAGAAGTACAGACACAGGAATATATTCCTGTCACATACAGGGAAGAACATGCTTTTTTTCTGTAAATATTTTTGGATAGTAACAGTGTAGTTCCCTTCACAGTAAGAAGGCAACCATATATATCTCAAAATGCTTGAAACCATCACTCAGATGAAAGAGAGTAAATAGCTATTTTTCTCTGGCCTGTGATTGGGAATGAAGCAGTTTTCTGTTTGCTTTCCCAGCTTCACACCGTCTTGTGTTTGGCAGGATATGGCACATGCTTGCTGTACTAAATAGCCACAAGGTAATTCAGAGGGAAGCGCCATGGGCACAAGCACTTTACAGTCTCGTAACACACTTGGCAAAAGATGGAGCATTACAGAATCTGAAAAGCTATCTAAAAATTAAACAGATATTATCAATAAACTGTATAGGACTTTGACTTCGGGATTTTTATTATTTAGAGTCTACCTAAAATGTGTTTATGCCCCTCAAATCACCGTATTTTGTGGGAGTGTAACATTAACCTTGACATAAACAAAGGAAGGTGTGATTGGTAGTTTTAAGGACAACACTGGTACTCATTTCTTCACTAGGTTATGGGGAGGGAAGGGGAGGGGATGGATACCACATTAATATATTATACATTAATATAACATTAATGCATTTTTTAAAAAACACCGGATGCTCATGTCTATATCTGTTTGTCCTGCATTGCAGTGAGATGTAATCAACAGTCTCCCATGTACACTGAGATCCTATATTCAGAAGCAATTACTAAGACTTCCTCATTGCAAATGACAGACCAACATTAATTGTCTACTCTGAAACTAAAGTACAATGTATGTGACATTCTGAAGTGGTATTTGGTTATGTTTCCTAGCCACTTTAATGGAACTGGAATGACAATAATGCTGCTGCTTCATAATCATCATCATCATCATCATTGTTGTCATCATTGAAAGATTGAGTAATAAGGTTTTCCTCCCAAATAATTTTATTTGTGAAAAGTACCTCTTCTTGTACTAAAAGATACTGGAAAAAAATGGTCATTTAAGGTTTTGAAGTCTTGAATTGCAACAGTTAATTAATTCTGAACCCTTAATTTTATTTCCTTTTTTTTTTTATTGTGGAGGAAAACTATTTTTCATCTTTCATTCAAGTTTAAGCATTACTTTTTACAAGACCAAGACTAAGTGCATACAGATGGGTGTTTTTTAAAGGATATTGCAAAGCCATCTGTAAGCAAATTAATGCAAAAACAACAGGAAATTTCCTCATAATCTTGCATCATTTATCCAAGAGCCAAATGATTCTTCAGACAGTAAGTATAACCTATTCATTCCTGTGGGACAAAAGTTACACTGGGACAAGGTCAAGACACTAAAGTGAGAATAAAAACGCCGTGCAGAAAGAGAATCAAAGGCAGTATAACACCTCCATCCACACTTTTCAAAGCAAGGACTTCTTTTAAGTCATAGAGGCAATAATAGCTCTATGGACAATGAAAGCCTTAAACAGGTAGTGCCTACTAAGTTGAAAACTGCATCTGTACTTACCTGGGCTTTTTCTGATGAAGGTAACACCACTTGCTTGCAGCACACCTGCCATTTAAGGGCAGTGTTGCCCAGCAGGAGGTCTCCCAGGCTTCTTACTAAACACTAACTGGTACAGAGCTTTGAAATTTCTGCCTCTGATACTCCTACATGTTCATACAAAGCCTCTCTAGAGTACCTCAGGTCTGTGTCTCACTTCATGAAGTAAGCATCAGTGAAAACAGAAATATCAACTTTATGTGTTTAATATTGGAATAACTTGTCATTGTATCCTCTGACCCTAAAGAGCATCCTTTGGGACGGGCTTTCTTAGAGGCAGCAGGGCAGAATAAGTTTTGCTGCTTGCTGGCGCTGAATGCTTTGGGCTCTAGCACAAACACAGCTGCATGGGACAACACAAGAAAGTCTATCTGTTTTCCAGGCCCAAAACTGCTCCCACTTTTTACTTACACAGCTGATTCTGGCAGAAGACCCAGTAACAAACATTTTCATTTTTGAGAAGTCTATTATGTACAGCATTAAACACAGTGGAAGATTTCTGTATAGCTGCTACTGCAGGGGCAGGTAAGGCAGAGCACTGCCCACTCTTCAATAAAAATACAGTCTCCCAATCACTGTGTACTTGAAAACCTTGGTTATCCAAACCCTGGTTAACTCCAGCTCCCAGGCTGATGAGGAAAAATGCAAACAAATCAAATGATTATGCTGATGATAATGACAACAGCAATAATACTACTTCCAAAAAACAAAACAAAAAAAACATCAACAAAAAAACCCAAACAAACAAAAAAAACCAAGCAAAAAAACCTGGGCAAACAAGGCAAAACCCTTTTCACTGCAGTTCCAAGAGTATCTGAGCTTTTCCTTGTAGTGTTTGCAGACTCAGCAGGTTCATGTTTATCTGAGTCATGAGAATCTGAAATAAATTTTGTATTCAGATAATTTAAGTTACATTGTATAACTGATCCAGTTATAGACCGAAGAAGAGGGAAAAAGGAAAATTGTCTCACTGGGGTAATGCTGAGACAAAACTCCTCACCTATTTACCTTTTATAGTTCTTTTTAAAAATGAAGTCACTTATGAGCAGGGAGCAGAAAAGTACATTGTATTGTGACTGTATTATTTGTATACCTGTCTAAATACAGAATTTCTATGCCTTTCTCTTGAATATTTTATTTGAGGAGAGCAGCATACATTCGCTAAGAAACAAAAGAAGCAATTTCTTTTGCAATGACCTTGTGAAAAATGGCCGGCTACAGCCAGGATCTGGTTCTAATATGCAAGTTAAATCCCTTTAAGGTATGAACCCAGCATACAAAATGCATCTTAGGCTCAAGTTTTTACAGACCTCTTCCTTGCTCTCAGTACCACACACAGAAAAAAGAAAAAAAAACAAAACTAAACTAAACCAAACAAAAAACAAACAAACAAACAAAAAATCAAACCAGAAAAGGACTTTGAATGCTTCCAAATGGCTGTCAAGAAAAGGAGAGATTTTCCAGAGGTAATACAGAGAGAACTTGCACTGTAGTAACATTCTCGTGCCTTAGGGGAGGGTAGGGTTGCTTCCCCAGAGCAGGCCTGTCTGCAGATGGACAGTATGACAGGCAGTGCAAGGCTCTTCAGACAAGCCTTACTCTGGGGACACTCTGAGATCCATTTCTGCTCTTTTCTGCTATTGCTGGTCACTCAGGACATCCTGCTGACCTCAACAAGATACCGCAGTCCTTCAATGTCAGTGATCTTTTCTGCTTACAAGACTGATGAGGAGAAAGGCAGGTCTTCAGCCACCTACAGTTCTTCTGCCAGCACCAAAGGAAGATGGCATGGTCCAATGTTTCTTGAAACTGAAAGGACATTAGTGGAAGTATCTGAAAACTGAGTTCTGCTGGCATTTTTAGTGCAGTGGCCCCTGCTTGGGCCCAGCAGTCACACTAACATGTCTTCCCTCAGTGTGATTATGCTGCATTCATTGGTGGTATAACAACTCCTCCTCCAAAATAGGTACAGTTGATGGTTATGTGTGGAGCACATAGGACAAGTTTTATTTTTTGGACAAGGGATTAGTTTTGTAGCATTGGTAATTAAAGTAATCTAGTTTTTATTAGCAAATCAGCATGACTGAGGTATAACTTGCTGGCAGAATTTGGCAAAATTTGACAAAAGATGCTCATCTTGACTGCTGTTCTATTTTGTGGAGTACCATTCAGGGTCACATATGCCAAATAGGTTTAGACTGTGTGTGTATTCTTCCACGGAATATATACTACAAGTATATCTACTTGCCCTTCGTTCATATGAATTCCTCTTTTAGTTTTCAGACCCAGGTCTAAGCAGCCATGTCATACATTCCCCCCATTCCTTTTCACTAGTCAAATCCTTCCTGAAAGTGCCCCATCATCAAGGATGGGTCCTCTGTCCACCCCTTCTGCTCACTCCAAGAGAAGACATCATTAGTAAGGTGACCATCAGATGATTCAGGGCCTTCTTGACAGCAGTACCAGTGTTCCTAGAAAAGGATTAAAACTCTCAAGGTGAGTCAAGTTCCAGAATCAAAATGAAAACTGAATAGACCTGTCCATGTTAACCAGTTTTGTCTTGTTGTGCTTTAAATACAGCTTGCTTTGCAAGCAAGAAAAACATGAGGTAAGTATGTATATTTGTGTTGCACTTGTCACAAAACACAGTGCTGGGGATCTCCTGGGAATGGAGCTGTGACGTCTGGCAGCTGAGGGAAGCAGAGTCCTCCTTCTGAACTGGTATCTCAACCAGCTGAGCTCCTGCATTCCAGAGTACATCTCCACGTGGGGTTGTTAAATAACAAATGGGAAACATACTACCATGTATTTTTAATGTAGTTCATTTGGAGCAAGAGAAAACAAATGAGGGCTCTAAGGCCTTTAGCTGAAGCCAAAGAATTCCATGTGTTAAGTTTCCAAAATAGTGTTTGTCTTGAACTCTGCTACTCAAAATAACACTGTAGGCTGGAAGGGAAAAAAGAAGGACAAATAACCCTCAATCAGCTAAGATATTGCCTTCCTACATTGTATTTATCATTCTACCAGGAGCTCCTTTACTTTTTTTCATAGGAAGATCAGAGCATACAAGAGACTCACCCTCAAAGGTGAAACAACAAAAGCACTTCTTCCACTTGATTATAATTTGTGTACAAACTGATAAATTCCCAGCTCATCTGGCTTGTGTCTTGCCACTGGTTATTTAACATGATAGAGAGACAGTGTCTCAGCCATCAGGGGATTTTCTCTACTGATGGCTACTTCACGTATCGTCAGCAATACAGTTCTGGGAGAGTCAAGGCATTTGCTGGTGGCAGTGAAAGGCACCTTTTTTTCTGCCATGCTGTGACTTGTTGAGTGAGGTCAAAATCCATGCCGGAGCCTGGATATGATCCCTGCCACCCAGACCAAAGATCATCATTATAATTGCCTGTCACTACTACGAATAACTATCTGATTCTAATACTTACAAACTGTCTTTTTGCTGTAAAGTTAGAATGTTTTGCTATGCTATAACCAGTGCTGATAATGACTTACTCTTTCATTGTACAGCTCATTTGCTAAGCACTTTCCATAACATCACCAGAAGGGCTGCTTGCGTTAAATTACTTCAGAGAAAGTGGCAAGAAAGCAGAAGGAACTGAGCTGCTGAACTGAAATGTATGCTATGAAGTAGGGACATACCAGAAGGTTGCAAATTCGCACTTTTGGGGCATTTACTTTTCTCAGGTGGTGTAGAATTGATGTCTGAACTTGAATATAGTAGGATGGTGCAGCCACATGGCAGAAACCCACAGCCCTATGTACAAAAGCCCACAGACAGAAACCTACACAAGCCATAGCCAGCCCTGTCTCACTGCAGGAGGTGCTGCTAACAGAGTATACTGAAATGAAGAGCTCTGCCCTCTGTGCTCTCACCTGCACCTGCACTTCCCAGAGTGCACGGAGCCAACGACCTGATGATTGCAGCCAGAGGGTGAAGGGGGCACCCCTGATGGATTCTGTATCATGACCTGATAAAGGATCATTGTCAAAACCAACATATCCCCTCTCTACTCTTTACTTCCTTTCATCTTTTTCATTTTATCTATAGAACTGAGATAATAGTGTCATGTGGCCATGGAGAACTGGGCCCGAATCAAAGGCCTTAAAGAAAGTGGAGAGATACTAGAAGACAGCAAGGTCCAATCTCAAGAAAAATGCTCCTTCCCAGGGACAAACAGCAACAGCAGGATGCATGGATGTAGCTCACATCTACAGGTGGGCAGCCACAGAGGTGAGATCAATAATGGAGCTAAAGGCACAGCTCAGACCACCATCATGGTAGGCTTTAAAAAGGAGAAGACTCATCCAAAGGATAGTCTGCACTGGATGTCTTGAAAGCAATGGAGTTGTAGGGAGCCCATCTTACAAAAACCTCAGCCTTGTACAGGTTTGTGTGCTGGGAACACAAGGTAAGGGCTCACTGAGGCTGACAAAAAGGCTGCTCACAGAGGAGTAGGGGGGATGTTTCCTCATTGCACTAAGTTAATCCTGTCAGTGAATGTAGGTCTGGGACAGTGGCATAACTCAGTTTCCTGGGAAACCTGTTCTAAAGACAACCTGCAGGAGATTATATCTGTCTTGCAATTTACACCCTTTTTATGAATCCACTGATGTTTGGTCTATTTTTTGCAGGTCCGACACTGTTATGGTGCCCTCTGCACATCCGACAGAGCAAAAGTATCAGTATCAAAGAGAAAAACTGCAGCTAAAATGGAGTCAAGGTCTGATTTATACTCCAGAGGCTGCTCCACTGGGAGTAGAATGTCCAGGTTGGTGTCACCTCACTCCATATCTTCTCTCAGAATGTATTCTGAGTCAGAATGAGTCCATGGCACTTGCGTCAGCAGTTGTGATGATGAGAAATTGTTAACACAGTTGTGTGTTAGTAAAGAACCTCTAGGATGTGCTTAATGTAAAGATAAGCTACTTTTCTCCTCCATTTTATTTGCTTGGGTTTTCCTTCTTACAGCAAAGTGCAGCTGTTTCCTGTACTACAGAAAAAAATAAAAACAGACAATCAATTTAAAAATAGAAACTGCTGTCCTACTGTTTTAGGGGAACTTTGCCCAGAATGTACTATTTTAGTATTGATTTTTTTATATTTTTTTGTTAGGATAGGATATATGATTTTGAAACACTTTATTTTTGTCTCATATATTCAGCAGTGAGGGTAGAGATGAATCATGCAACCCACTGGTAATTCTTTGTCTTCAATCACAGGATCATTTAGTACCTGTGAGGGTTACTACTTTCTTCCACAAGAATCAGGATTCAGAATCTGCTAAATGTATGAAGTGTTGAGAGGTTGCCTAGTATGACCCAGCATTATGCAAAAACCTCTTCCAGTTCCTGTGCTTCTTCTTTAGGGGAAGCCAAATTTAATTCTAAAGTGTATTTGGTTAGCACTGAGAACCATACAGAGTACAGGCTCTAGAAAACAAAATCAGAATATAAACAGCAATGAGCCAAGTTTCACAACAGACTACAAAGAAAGACAAATATCTGACTCTTGACAAAATCACAAGAGAACTATATTTGAAGTTCTCTTTTCGATAATGAGTTTGTTGGGTTGGAAAAGGCAATGTCTGGAACTGGTCACGTATCTCTAGTCTTCTGCCAGGGTCAAGGTCATCTCTGGACAGAAGGAGTTAATTGGGATCAGATCACTTAGCAGAGCACCAGGGGAAGACTGCCATGTCCCTTATGCAGACCACAGCCCCAGCTTCCCCAGTAACGGGGTGTATGTGGGGCCATGGCTATTCTTTGCCACAGCTCACCTGTCCTGGATGTTGTCTCCTGACATTTGTGCTTGAATTGTGTTGGGTCCCATCAAAGTGATGCACCCAGCCAGTTTAGACAACAGATATCTCACAGATACAATCTTTCCTGAAATATTTTTTTTGTATTTAGTTGAATTCGCCTTTACTTTTAATCTCCCTGTTTCTTCTTCTTTTTTCCACCAAAAAGTAATTTTTTTTTATCATTAGAATCAGTGCAAGTCATCAGCTATGAACTCTGCCTACAAATCTTCATGCATTGAACATCACACCCTGTGCAACAACATGATGTAAAACTGATCTGCTACCTGATTGTCTGCTTGCTATTACTAGCCTACACACACACAGAAAGCCACTCATTTCATGCAGATATCACAGTTTAGGCAGGGAGGAATTGTCAAAGAAAAGTAAGCAGCAGGAAATACACAGAAATCAGAGCCTGGATTCCCAACGTGATGGAGCTCTGAGTGCAGATTGCAGTCATACCACATCCCCAAGGCAAGCCCATTCATGGTCTCCTATGTCAAGGCAACCTGAGGATAGGACAATCCCATATCAGTCCATCACATCCCCATAGGGAATTCAGCTCTTCATGGCCTGATGGAGCAAAGGAGAACATCATTCACCCACTTGTTTGGTATGGCATCTATGTGGAGTGCTATCTGTAAGAAGACCCTGCTTCGAACCACAGGGGAAGATGTGAGGAGTCAGCTTACCTGCTTTACATGAGCTGAAGCTGTTTGGACTCCCATTGCCACAAATGAGGCCCAAGGGAACTCTGTGAGGATCCCTGCAACCAACTTAGTCTACCCATTCATGCCTGTCAGACTGCTTCTACAGTCCACAGTGAAGGGGCTAAAGAGGACACCTCAGTGACAGCACATCTCTGAGTGTGCTATTAACAAGATGATGTAGAAAGTTGTCCATAAGGAGAAAACTGATTATGTGCTTGTTCAGGACTGAAAAGCCCAGATAAGAGTACAGTAAGGAATCCTGGGGCCTAGGCTGTGAAATTTTAATGATCCTGTTCCTACTGGCCAGGCAGAGGAGAGTGGATTTGCAAAGAGGGACTCCAAACAACATCTTTATGTCAGTAAGATGAAACTAGCCTTTTCTAAGCGAATGCCAGCTTGCTGTGTAGACATAGCTACTTGGCTGAACTGTTCCCTGGGTCATGCAGCCTCTCTGAAAAGGCAGTGCAAAGCAGCAGAGGTTCTGGTGTCTGAAGCAGGGAAAAACACAGCTTTGGTCCTGCTAAGCCCACAATTGATGACTACTGCCCCAAACCCCTGCAAAGGTGAACTCAGTCTTGGGAGATGGATGGTTGGGCACCCAGGGCAGCAGCCATGGACACCTTCCCCACACTGTTGCTGCCTGTTCCGAGCTTCCCTTCCCCCTCCCCAGGACAAGCCAGGACTTGCCTCTGCCATGTGCTCTGAACCCCTTTGTTCCAAGCGCGGGCAAAACCAAATGTAACTCGGACTCTTTAGCAGTGTCTGATTGGCCGGTCACCCCGGCTCCACCCCCAGTCCTCCCCTTTCCCCTTCTCCGAATAAAAGAAGGACCCAAGAGGGGGCCTGCTCTCTTTGGCTTTTCACTCCTTCTGCAAATATCTGCGTGTCTGTCTCTGTTTGAAAGCTTCTAATTGCAGGAATTAGGCAAACCAAAGGCTGTATTTCTCCCTCTTTGCTTCTACTGGTGGTATCAGCTTTGCAGCTACTCTTTGCTGCTTTCAGAGCTACTGAAATGCTGGATTGCCCATGCTACCTCTCTAGGCTGCCTGAGGCTTTCTAAGGCATTGAACTATGAGCCTAGCCGGTAAAAAGCTGTGAGTATTGCCACACCACACCAGACAATATGGAGGCAGGACTGAGCCCTTCTGGCCTGGCAAAGTCACCACAATGGACTGTTTGGGCAGGTCTTACTGGTGCTCCTGATGTCTGTGGTTTGACTCTGTACTTCTATTTTATTTATCCTATCACTATCACCGGGTGAAGAGGAGGTTGTCTTACAGCCCTCAATCTTCAAATCTCACAGAAAACAATATTCCTTTCCTCCCATGAATGTCATGTTTGCCGTCCTTCCCTACCCTCACCCTTTGTTCTTGTGGCTTCAGCAAGATGAAGTGACTGAACCCCAAACAAAGTCTTCAGGATGAACAACCTCATTACATCAGGACTGATGTTTGTCCAGGATTTCTGGAGGCTTTTATCAGGGCTATTAGAGCAGTAGAAGCGAGGTGCATGGGTCTCGTCATAGATTAAAACATGATTAAAAGGTAGGAAATGAACAGCATACAAGACCAGCTATTTTTCAGCACAGAAAGCAGTCAACAGCAGGGTGCTGTCAGGAAAAGCATTAGGGCTGCTGTGCCTCAGCATGCTTTGTGATGACATAGAAGAAGGAAAGGACTTGTTAGGTGGCAGATTTCTTCATGATACACCATGATTTAGATTAGCAGGGCATGGAGAGCCTTATGAAGAACATCAGAAAGCCCCTACTGAAAATGACTATTTGGCCACCCAGTTGTACTTGAATTTCAGTTTAGGGAAGGGCATTACAAACTGGCAGTGCACAATGAAAGAAACAGCTGAAGCAACTTGAATATGCTGATGGGTTCTGAATTACGCCATACACTGCTCCTTCCCAGCCAGAGAAGGACAAAAAAAAAGTAGCATTCCCTGTGGACATTGCATTTTGGAGAAAGAGGGAAAAAATTGATCTGTGGCAGATGTGTCAGGAGCAGAATAGCAAACAATCTGAAAATTTGGGTAAAAATCCCAGAAGCTCATCTTCATCTTGAAGCTTTCATTGAGATCTGGTCACTTCATCTTGCCTGCTCAGATTGTACAATTCTGGTCTCTTCCAACATCTTCTGCTACTGCTACAGCTATATGTGGACTACAGGTAGTTACCCATACTTTTTTTTCTTTTAGCATATATAAATTCTGCCTTAATTTTAGTACCTTGTTACTAAGGGATGTCTTGAGGTTTTTTGAGGCCTTTGCCTCCATAGTTCATACTTACCAGCTACAGCTGTAACAGAAAATAAACTGAGAATCCTTATTTTCCAATAACTTTTGCCTTTAAGGCCAAGACAAAAATAACATTTAGCATCTGTGCAATGGGACTGTCCATTTCACACTCTAATGGTCTAGTACAGACACTGACTGTCTTGAAAACTTCATATTTCTGATACACAGCAAATAATTCATTATTGCCCTTGGTATCCTCGGCTATTTGCTCTTGAAATTTCCTTTTATCCTGCTTCCACTCTGGCAGGTAAGGCACAAGTAGAAGATTAGTTTCCACCCCATTAGCATTACAAGAACTAGATTTCCATTTCTTAAACAGTATTTTTGGTATAAATATACCCCTACTCTTTGCCATTTAACCAGAGTGCTTTCTGCTTCCTCTTTTCCCTTCTGAGTGATACATACGTCTTGTGACTCTCCATGTCAATCAAAGGCTGCTAGTGCTACAGATGTGTGCTGTTGCCTAATGTGTGTGTTTCAATGCAAGTTATAAGTAATATGCAAAAATATGTTACATGCAAAATCCATTTTCTCTCATCTCAAAACCAGTTCCAAAATACTGTGGAAAAGGTGATGCAGTGCATAGTCAGATATGCTAAATTTCCTGAAACATTCATCACTCACTGCAGACAAGTGCTTCTGTAGGCCTTTCCCCTTGAGAAATCTCTGCTGCCTAGGATCCCAAACCGAATACTTAGGCATCAGGCTACATGCTGGGTAGAATTGGCTCATCACATAATGATGAGCTCCAGATCTAGGCATGCATCCAGGACTAGTCACGCAGATTCTGCTGGAGCAAAGTATAGGATGCAAGGAAGGGTGCCTTGTTATCTACGCATAACAGGGATGTTGAGACATAACAAGCAGGCAGAACGGCTGAAGCAGTCACTTGGGTATCAGGACTGCATTTGCCAGTCATAGGCTGGAAGTTCCTGCAGCTTCAGTGTCTAGTCCAAGTTCTTCAATTTCTTCCATGCCCAAAGCACCTCTTTTCCCACAGAGGTTTTTATGTAGGCGGAGTGTGGATGAACAAGAGCAAGTAAACAAGCCAAATCCTGCAATGTCACTGGCAGTAGCCAGACAAAATGCAAGGCCTACCCACAATTTATAGGGGTACCAGAGTCAATGAGTATAGTTTCTAGCATAGCTCCTGGGAACAGCTCCTCAAACTAATTTGTCTCAAGCAACCAGACACTTGCCTTCCTTCATAAATAGCCATCCACAACTTCAGGGCTGTTAATATGGCATCGTCAAGTAGATCAACCTAGCAGAGAAAGAAATAGGAGAGACCAAGGTCTCACCTCATTTCTGGATTACATGAATTTTGTTCTCAGATATAGATCAACCCCATCTGTTGGCACTTGCAGAAGATATAGACAGAGATCACATGATTTTATCAGTACCATTTTTAGGTTCCAGTGCACATTTATAGGCTTTTGTTGGACCAAAAGAAACATGGCACTCAAATAAAGCCAAACCTAGTTACTTTCTAATCTTAGCAAAATTGTTCTCCCAGTGATCTGCTTCTTTGATGGGTATGACAGCAAACACCATCATTTTGTTTTCAACTATAATTCATCACCACTCTCTTAATATCCTTCAGAGAGCAGTGTTCCACTGAAATGGGATGGAAAAAAAATTACGAGTGACTCTTCTTGATCTTAAAATAGAGCCA
Organism: Corvus hawaiiensis; assembly: GCF_020740725.1. Classification (NCBI taxonomy): domain Eukaryota; kingdom Metazoa; phylum Chordata; class Aves; order Passeriformes; family Corvidae; genus Corvus; species Corvus hawaiiensis. The sequence goes on from NC_063255.1 coordinate 31,590,730, forward strand.
GGATTTTAAAACAGCTTGATTTTTCTGCTGCTCAAAGACTAAGAAGCAGACAATTCTCTGTTTTTTGAGACCAATCTGCATAATAAATGCCAAGTTTGTGGTAAACTCCCCAGATTGCATCACATGCAGAGAAGTCCAGGTGGGTAAACAACTTCCAGAAATTCATATTCATAATAGGCTTCCAAGACAGTTTGTGATGGAGTTAGTATCAGCCCTAAAAATACTACAATTTCTCTACAGAGCAAGTAATTTAACTTGCCATTCTTCTTTATTTGTATTTATGAGGGAGAGATTACCTGTGTCTCACAAATATGTCTTTGTACTGACTGCTGTATGCATTCCACAAGGTCTTCATCCCTTTCTGAAACCTCTGAAGACAGCAAATTTTCTCTTACCTCAGCTCACCATAATGCTGGTATTGCTTTTAGGTACAGTACACGGGCCTGTTTTGAAAGTTCCTAGAAGCTGCTGGACTAGTGATAGTGCTTTGCAGAGGAAATTTGCTAATTTTGAATAGAAACTTTAGTGCCAAATACATTTTTCAGCTTAAAAGAGGCAAGGAATCGCTTATCTTGTAGTGCAGAGTGCAGGCTGAGAAAAGTATCCCTGGGACTCTGAAGTCAGAAACAGTGGAGGTCTAAGTGGGGAGTGAGAGTTGATGGTTTCCAGTTGTGAACCAGGCTTTATGAACCTCACATGCTCCATTAAATCATACACATCAAGGTGTCTTCCCCACGCTGGGCTGTCACCACTGGCAGTCTGCCTTGGGGCCTAAAGCTAAGGGAGGCAAAGACTTGTTTTTGTGACCCCAGGCCAAGAGAGAGAACAAACTGAGCCTTTCCCCTTCAGCTGATGTAGTAAAGCAGAAGGAAATGAAGAGGGACAGATGCAGTTGCCTTTCTGAGAAGTAAAAGGAACTAAAAGCACAAAGATGAAGCAGCCAAGCCCACTTGGGATTATGTCCTTGGACTGCACACCCCTGCATTTTGCATACCCATCCAGAGGAAATTTTGAGGAGGTGCTCCATTCTTCCATCATTCAAACACTGCTCTGTAAATCAGGAGGCCTCTGACGGGTTGTGCTGAATGCTTCAGGTTTGATGAGGCCTCTGGAATTCTGGGTGTTCACTGCTGAAACTCCATCTTCCATCACGGACTTCAGAGACCAGCCACATCAGAGCCCAAGGTGCAGGCCCCATGTACCTTCCCATGCTGCAGGAACAGCATAGATACCTTACTCTTCTTCAAAGGGTCAGATCAGTGCCAGTGGTCTGTACCCAGTACCTCACTACAGTCTTGCAGTGGTGAAATTATGCAGCTGGGTTTCAGGTAGTTACTTTTTCTTCATTTCCCCATGGTTCCTGTGGTAACCAATCCCACAGCCCTCGCCAAGTGAGTGCAGAAACTACAGCAGGGTTCGTAAGTGGGAGATATGCCCATTTTCTGCATTGGCCAAATGTTTACTCCACTTACATTATAATAGCTTCAAGACACACAGTCAAAAATGCTACATGCTTTGGGAGATCCTGTTTATTCCAGTGGGGTTGTTGATGCTTTATTAGGCTGCATTTTTCAAGAAATAATTTGTTACATCTGCCAATTTTTGCATGTGAAACTAATTTATGTACACGAGAATGTTCAACTCAGCTCTGTAGTTCAGCAGAACATGGTGATAGAGATCTCCTGGCACAAGATCCCTGTAGTTCCCACAAGCATTAATTTATTCATAGGAAATGCAAAGATGGAATTTTTGTAAGAATAAAAAGTGATTCTTAAGTATTTAGTCATTGCTGAATATTTAAAACTGATGGAAAAAACCTTCATTAAAAAGGTAGGTTTTAACCTTTAATGATGACAGACTGGGGATGTCAGGAATCTCTGATCACAAGCAGAGATTTGCTGTGAAATGCTGCTTGCACAATACACCTGACAAAGAAGTCAGCAAACTGCAGGGAAGGGGTAAGATGCCTGGGAACGCTGTTCCTTACAGGACTTTGGGAACAGCCTAATCACATCCCTCACACCCATCTCCCACTTGGCTTTCTCTGTCGTGTGTGGCTCAAACTGGTGCAGCAGAGCATCTTCACTATAGAGCCAAATGGAGTGAATCGTACCTAGTGTGCTGTGAACAGGAGGTACCCAGTGTAGCTTTCTATGAAAAGTTTTCAAGGCAGAGAGGGAGTAAATTGTAAAATTCAGCTTTGTCAAGCTCCAGACAGCACAGGCAGCAAAAGGCTTCCTACTCCCTCCTATTCAGCAAGCACTCAGGCAGCATCTGATCCAGCAGCTGTTTGAAGCTGCTGAAAAGGCCCCTGCTGACTTTGTGCTACAGCTGACTCATGCCTGAGTAGAGACTGGTGGAAAGTGGTCACCCACAGAGGATCCTGCCCCTTAAACTGAAGGATTTGCTGCATGGAAGATTGGAGAATTAAGTAAGTCAAGCCCTTTATTTCCCAAGGTGTGATTTTGGTCAACACAATTATAATTAGCTAGAGATAAACTGGAGTAGAAAGAGGATATTAGCTTCAATGGATGAAAAATATTTTTACTCCTTTTTCTGTAAGAGACAGGTGACTTTATAGTTAATAAGTGGGATGATCTTAGAAACATTTCAGTGCAATAGCCTGTAGTTCAAGACAATACCCTTCCTATAAAGACCAAGACAGTGACAGAGATGTAACGAGACTGTTCTCCTCTTTCCAGCATCGCAATCAGTCTAACAAAGCGTATCTGGGTGTTTTGTGGGCAGAAGAGTAGCTGCAAAGCTAACAACATCTTCAAAATGTGAGAGAGGAAAAGGCCTTCCTAAAGTATAATGAGGGCAGATTTTCTTCACAGGCTCTGGTTTGTAATGTGCTGCTGAGGCACATGTCATTTGTCAGAGCAGAAGCTCTTTAAAGCAGGAGGGAGGACCATGAAACAGAGCCCAAAAAACTGGGAACATTCTACAAACCACACTGCATAGACCTAAAAGCACTGGAGGGACAGAGACAAAACCTCTGTTCATAAATTGCTGAGGTACATTCTGGGGATTCATTTAGAAACATGAATTTCCAAAGTGACAGACTCAATCACAAAACATCTGTCTGAAGAGATAATGTATCTGCCATTTTTCTGTTATTCCCCAAAGTGAGTTGAGGCCAGGACCCATCCACTGAGCAGGTCCCAGAAGGTACCCATGACTGCTCATAGCCTTAGTGTGGGTAACTGAGGCCACGGCTTCTGAAGTGTTCAAGAAGTACATACCAATATGTTGTTCACCTGACAGAAAGGCAGAATGGTCTCCAAACAGAAAGCAAATATAGAAGTGATGTTTTCTCATTCAGCAATGAGGTCTCCAGGAAATGTGAGCTCCTGTGAGGACAGTTCTATGCCGAGAAACTGTTCTGCTTGCTTCAACTAAGCTTCCATGTCACATCAAACAGGTAGCCTTACTCCTGCTCCGTGTCACCTGGACAATGCCAGGTGATAGTCACTGTCTGAGAGAGACCTGTAAGCCAAAACACCTCTGCTTCTTATCTGCAGCTGTTGTGCAGTCTTTACTGAGCTAATGGCACTGCAGCAGAAGCTGGAGGTGAGACTAAAAGTCATTCTGCTAAACTACTTTTAAACAGTATCATACACTCAGCCAGAGGAAACAGGTGGATTTAGGGCTTCAGCTTTTGAAAGGAGTCAGCAGGCAACTAGCATCTCTGCTTGGAAATCACACTCTTTTCTACTCCTCTCTCTTGAAGACAATCTCATTAAATCTTCTGTCAGTGACCAACATGTCCTGGTTTTGGTTTCTCCTATGCTCAGCTTCCCCTTCTTGTCCGTTGGCTTTTGCCAAAAATGATCACCTCCCTAGTTACCATCTCACTCCGTCCTGGAGCTACCTTCCGAGCCCCTTGTCATTCTCCATTTACTTACTTGTCATGTCTGAGTCTCCACTGCCTAACCCCACCTTATTCTCCTATTTACAAGTCTGTGATAAAGGCAGCTCAGGGCTTATTTTGTCCAGGCCTACCTGCAAAGAGTCTACTCTCTCTTACTTCATGGCCCTCCTAAATAGCAGCAGCAGCCTTACTTCTTGCAATGCCTCAAGGTGACTTGTGCATGAATCACCTCTTGTCCTCTTTTCTTAATGTGTGTTGACATATCTACCTTGTCCTTCAGTTGGAGACTACACTTCTTGAAGATCTGCAAGTGCTTTGCACAGGCTAAGCATTAATTGAAATAAATGTGGGAGTTTTAAGGAATAATAATCTAAGGTGAGGATTGACATTTCCAGACTTCCCTAAATCAGAAATCATCCTGAGCTGTGGATTTCAAAGATCCCACAAGCTGTGTCTACCTGCCAGGCTACTTAAACTATTTTATTACACCATGTTTATGCAACTAACAGGGAAAATATGATTTCTATTTCTACTACCCCAATAATGTTATGAATTCTCACTGCAGTAGCTTTTTGATTCCAATAGTAAAGACTTTTTCCTCTTAAAATGGAATATACCCACGTTTGTAGAACACCACAGTAAGCTTGCCTATCTTTTGTTTGTTCATTCCCTTGGGGATTGAGCTGTGCCTAATGTTTCAATTACCTTTCTGCTGCTGCAGAGATGATTGAATTTGGAGTTTCAAGGGACTGCGAAAACACCAGATAGCTAGACAGAAAACCAATACCTTAGGAGCCAACAATTTACTTGGGATATCTTGTAGCACTTAAACAACTTAACTCTGGGCAATTAATGGCTGTAATGGTATATTTATTAGACAAGTAAGGAAAAAGGAAGAAAATGACATGAATGTTTAATGAAGACACTAATAGACGCCACATGAAAATGCTGAATTCTCTTTTCTACTCAGGAAATACTAAGTGGCTCTTACCAACCACATGTATATGTGATAAGTGAGTTCATTTAATCAATAGGCTTTATTGCATTTCTTAGCCTAAAGAAGTTCTTTCTCGAAAATAAGGATGACCTAATTAATCTAAATATACCAAGTATAAGAGTGCAATGCATTTGTTTGCTGAAATAATCCATCTAGATCAAAGGCTACTTTGTAATTTGAATACTGGAATGACAGTGCCTGCATTTAAAAAAAAAAAAAATTGTAAGACCAGTGAAATAAGAAGACAATTTTAATTTCAGAGAATCATTTCTGTTTCTCACTGATTGATTCACCAGGACTGTTGCCTTTAGTGGAAGTAATGTGAATTTCAGATCCTCAAAACAACGTCCTTCCTCTTAAAATTTGATACTTGGCTGATTTCTGTCTTGAACCAAGAAGCCTTCTGGCACCAAAAAGAAACCGAACAAAAAAACTCCAGTGGACACTGGCAAAATGTCTACGATAATCATGATTTGGCAGGGTGACTTTGCATGCATCGTGCCACTGTGACACCTTTTAATTTGATAGTAGGGGACCTAATTCCAAATTCGCTATATTATCAGAAAAAAACAGTCAGGTACCATTCAACATCTTTTGGTTGACCAAAATGATAAATAGTCAGATTGGGAGTGCTAGTGTCCATCATCTTCAGCTCCATGAAGGCTTCACTGTGACCACGGCTGCCTTGGAGCTGCCAGCCTAAAAATAGAAGCTCTTCTGCTCTGCTTTCAGGAGAAAATGTTGTGTTATGACATCAAAAGGAATATTTGTGTCTAAAGATGCAAAGAAGCAGTAGCAAAAACTGAATGACACAATCCAAGATGCTCCTTTTTTATTCAGTGACAAACCAAAGAAATCAGCTGTTTCAGTTCAAAAATCCTCTTAGAGGGTCAAGCGCTAAGATTTGCAAAGATTTGCATTTTCCTGTGTTACATATTCTCATTAACTCTCTAACTGAAGACTGGCTGGCATATATGGTGGTGGTCACTCATATCTTCAGAAAGTTATTACTTTTGAAGATGAGATGTATTAGCAGAAAAGATATAGCAGAAAAAGTCCTCACATTTGAGCAAGAGGAAGGTAAGGAATATGAAATGTGCTTTCCATAGAGCCCTGATCAACCTCACAGGTCAGAGTTCATCAGGTGTCTGTCAGGGTGTGCAGCTCCCCCCAGCTGCAAAGAACCACAGAACAAAACATTAACATTCTGTCCTTTGCCACAGGGCAGTCTTATTTATCACAGGCCCTTCCCAAAGCTGGGGACAGCTACAAAGGTGTAAGGCAGCAGCTAATGAGTGGAGGGTTAGATGAGGGGATGTTTAATTAATCCTGAGGATCAGAGCCTCAGATACACAATTAAAATCCACATCACAGGATAAAAGTTATTCTGTTACAAGTATGTAGTTTATGTGGTGCAAACTATATTCAGCTCCTTAAATGACAACAATATCTGGCAATACTCCTGTGCTACTTAGAAGATTTTTTCCAGCCTTAATGGAAATATTGATGAGTAAACAAATCCTTTATTCTCGCTTCTGCTTTTGAAGCTAGGATTTTAAAGTACATTAAACAACACAATTCACGCACACACACCCCTAAGCAGACAGATGGCTATAAAATATGGGCAGTTCGATTAACTATGATGGGAAAAATATCTAGTTTCTGCAAAAATATGTACCTGTATGACTCACTTATTAGCTACAAGGAAAGGGTCTCTCTGCTAAAGTTAATGAGCCTTTCTCCATGTTAATATCTGCTTCACTGATTGCAGTCCAAGAGGATACCTGCTCTGGTAACTAACTTAATTTGCTCTTTGTATTTTTTTATATAACACACTGTATTAAAGGATTAAAATAGCACAGTCTAATAGGCTTATGAACAAAAAGGATCACATCAAAAAATGGTTATCAGTTCAACAGTTCAGCAAACATTCTAAATCAACCCTTTCCAGCAGTCAGGGAGGAGGGACACAGCCCCTCCATGCAGCTCGTCAATTATGCAAATGAGGCTGAAAGGATTGATTTGCATAATGAGTGGAGGAACTCCTCTGTAAGGGCTGAGTCTTGCTAAATTGCTGCATATAGGTAAGGGGGAGGAGGAGCCAGAGCGGGGGGGGTTGTCTACCAAGACTTTATATCTACACCCTGAACGTTACCTGGCTAGGGCTTGCAGGAGTATCTGTGCAGGCTCACATTTTTAAGGCTCAGTTCTGTTTCACAGTAAATTTTTAATGGAAATTTGAGCTGTAGCAGGACAGACATTTTGCATACAAGACAAGTGGATAAAATACACTTTCCCACAATAAAAAATGAATGCTACTAGCACTGAAAAGCCTCCATTCAAAATGTACAGCAACAGCAAAGTGAAATTTTACAGCAAAAGGTGGCTCATTTTGACCATATGACTCATGGAGGCTCGTGTGTGTGCTGTGCTCACCAGAACTGGGAAGGACATCACTAGGGGCTGGTGGGAGATGTCCCAAACTGGGCTTATCTGTGGGCTAAACCAGCATCTGGCCTTGACCTCACTGGCAACCCTTCAAGGGATGGTTCCTGTTGAGGCAGCAGTCCCACCTGTGTGAAGAAATTCCCTTACCAAGATGGTGGAGAAAAGCAATTTTAATGGATGCTCCCTGAGTAATTTCTGACTGTGAAATTAACATGCCTTGTTCTTTTGATGAAACAAGGTCCTCAGAATCTCAAATGTTTAAAAATGAAAATTATTTCAATTTCTTTCCTCTGTTTCTCAAAAATCACTCTTTGGAGTTTTGCCTCTACCTTCTCCTCTCAGTCCATGACTGATTATTTAGACTGCAAAGCCTCTGTAGGAGGGATTGTCTCTTACAACAGGTGTCAGCAGTGCCTAATGTAACAGAGCTCTTGTCTTAGGTACTCCTGGGCACTAATGAAAATAGTTCATAGTAGCACCGTTAAGCAATTCCATGGGATATCTCTATTGTAATAAAATACGTAAGCTGCAAAAGTAAAATCTCAGACAGGAAAGACCCACAAAAGTGCTAGGTGTAAAACTCATGCAATGCTATTATGATCTCTTATGCTGCTTATTCAGCTAGCATTTTAGAGCCACAAAATACAGATATTCCCAAGCACTCAATAATCAGATGTTCTGCACCCTTACACAGTCAATTCCACCAGGATTAAGCTCCCAGGATTTGTTAACACATCTGTTTTGAAGGTGCTGTCATCACACAAAGTGCGTGCAATGGGAAGGAGATAAATGGGGTCCTAGTCCAACCAAATTTTCATCTTCCTGGAAAGAGTCAATATCATCACCAGTTTTTGATAATGATTGACAGCAAAATCTGGTGAGTGATTGACAGCAAAAATTGCACATCCCATCAATATATGAAAGTCAGTAAAAATCTGTTTAAAAAATACCAATGATTTGCTTCATACAAATGGTTCCACCCACAGGATAATGAATGCAGTTTGGCTCCTATCAGTGCTGTTTGCAGTACAAATCCACTAGCACTGCGCAGAGGCTGATCTCACAGTGCTGCTGCTTTTCCCTTGCTTTGCACACAAACAGGGATCCTCTCTCCCCTTTCTTCTACCCGTATTTCCCTTTTTTATTTCTTTTTTTTTTTTTTTCACTTGACATCCTCCAAAACCCTGGTCTTCTGCCAAATCTAGGTGAAAGTAGATAGTACAAATAAGGAGATTGGAGAGGGGTTGTAACAGATGGAAATAATGTCACTGTAGGTGGGACAGGAGCATTGCAAAAATATTCCTCATCTTTGTGTACATAAGAGGCACAGCTTTTATTTTGCCCTGAGGAAGGAGACTGGAAAAGAAGAAAGTATATTTCTTCTCTTTCTCTGAAGAGGGAAAACCTGTACTGATCCAGTGGCTGCTCCTGCATGCAGGTCAGGGGTGCATCCACCCCACTGAGCAGCAAACTCCCTCCTCTAACCATAGCATGAGTCCCTGATTTTCAGAAACCATAACCCCAGGCAAGACCGCCTTATGTTACAGCCACACACAACAGGGAACCCAGACCTAGAACTGTCTCTGTCTGTGGCTGGCAGCTGGATGACATGGCTCCTCCCTGGGCCTTTTTTCTGCCCCTACATCCTATTGCAGCAACAGAAGAAAGGGAAGAACTGAAGAACCACCATGTATCTAAGACCTCCCATAGCTCCACTTGGACAGAGAATGGACCTAGCAAGCCGTTTGTTTGTGTGCATGAGCAAGGAGTTACATGTGCATTTTGAGAACTCTGCCTTCAGTGTTTCTTACTGCTTCTGGGCCTGCGTCAATCTCCTTTCATAATACTCCACCATCATTGTAGTATTCCCTCCAGCTTCCCCATGCTGCCAGAAGCATCCTGGTACTAAGTGCTCAAACATATATGTGCTGTTACATCATTCATACATACCAGATTCTGCTCTGATTCTTCATGCTTGAAGACTGATGGTAAATAATATTGTATTTTATGGTGGGTCTATAAAAAAGGGAGCCAGAGTTCTTCTGTTTTGATTTTGCTAACTAATTGAACCCTGTTAGGTGTTTGTGTATTCTACCAAATTCCAGCGCTACAAAAGATCCTTTCATGTTTGCTTTAGACTGAGATCATGACTGACTACTGCCCTGAACCCACAGTACATGTATGTATACATATACATATGTATACAGTACCTATACACTGATGTCATCAGTAGTTCAGTGTCATCAAATCAGAATACTTACAATTTTAATTTTTTTTTTCCTTTACAGTTTTAGATTTAGCTTGGGGGTTTTTTTCTTCTTTTCTAAATCCAGGTAGTGAATTCAGGAGAAAAACTATGCTTTTACAAAGGGAAAGATATCTTTGAAGTTCTAGGGAGAGAAGCTTTAAAATGAGAGGTTACTACAGAATCAGATACCAAAAAAGAAAATCATAGAAACAAAACATATCGATTTTTTTTAAAAATCCCATTATTTTGAACTATCTCCTGAATTTTTGGCACATAACTCATGATCTTTGAAATACTAATCACTAAACTACCAGTAGTTCACTTTCTTATTAAAAGTAGGCTGTGGAGAGGGAACGGTTAAGGACTGGAAAATCAGCAGCTGAGTAATAAAGAGCAAATACATGTTTTGCCTTGTGGGCCTTCATACTCTTCTGAGCTCTCTAAGTGCTTCCATCTTCTTTTGGAATTCCCTTTCTTCATTTTCTGCAGGTCCTTTACAAAACATCTCAGATGTTTCTGCAACAGCCTGACAGCATGAAGAGCCATGGGGTGCCCGTAGATACACAAAGTGATGAAAGAGGCAAGAGGAGTTATTATTCTTGACACTATTTACTTCTGATACTTAACCTCATCCTTCAGCCTCCAGCCAAGGAAGAGACCTGGGTTTTTTTCTTCCTGTTTGGCCATGTTTAAAAGAAACAGAGACTCTCCTCCTCCCACACAGAATGAGAGAATGATTCTGTTCCGTAGATGTAGCTCTTGCCTTGATGCCTCTTTAGATGCAAGTGTCAGAGATGTTGAGGCCACAGAGAGGGAGTTGCTTTCCTTTCCAGGCAGGAGGCTGCTATGTGGAAAAGTCACAGTGAAGCCATGGTGTCCTGCCATCAGGGAAAGGTGTGGTCAGGACATGAATGATCACTGTGCAAAGCCTGAAGATCTTTGCTTCATCAGAGGAACAAGTAGAAGTTTTCTCAAATCAGGAGCAAGAATGGAACAGGAATAGGATTCAGGGCAAATCTATACTCACATCTAGGCTTGGATGCCTCTGTGAATGCACAGCACTTTCCAGAACTAATCCCTTCATGTCTGAGCTAGAACCAAGGCTTCTGTTCTCTCAGTCCTACAAGGTGCTAAGGCCAGTGAGATCTAAGGGCATAGGTTTGTAAATCATAGACACCCACCCAGCAGAATCACCCTCTCCTCTCCCATGTGGCCTGTCTGTGCTGTGGTCTGCATGCACACAGAATTGAGCATCTCCTTTCCTCTGATGACCTTCAGCAATATGCAATTTCTTCCAGTCTCCTGAGGCTGGAGTGAGATTAACTCTTGCTTCACAGACCTTGATGGCTCCAAAACTACTGCTGATTATTATATCCTGATAGTTATTTTCCAGATTGAATCTTGATGACAGAGAACAGGGAGCCAGGCTTCAGGGAGAGATAATAATGCACTTGTAAAAGTGCTCAAAAGAGGACAGGAATTTACAGAGAGAGCTGAGCCACAGTCACATGTCTGGGGATTTAGGTGTATTGTATGCCACCACGAGTCACACAACAAACATAAACGTGGGACTTGTTTCAGTCTCAGTTACAGAGGTATACCATGATTCTAATCAAATTTTCAAAAAAACCCCAAACCAGCAACAAAAACCTCTTTGGCATTTCCTGTGGGTGGCAATGTACCCAGAAAACATACTCCTCTGCGGCAGTCACAGTTGTGTTTTTAGAACTGTTGGAGCCCACTCAATGTCCATGAAAATATCTTGGAGTAGGGGGAAGGGGAGAACTGGCAGTGGTGAGTCAGCAGAAATAAAGTCTACACCAATGTCTACGCAATGATAGTGCCTCCTAATTTACTTCCTGTTCCCCAAGAAAAATGAGAGGTTGTTAGAAGCCCAGACAAATATCCAAAAGCATGCTTTGTAGAGTTTTAGGGGGATCTCTAGCCTGGTCAGAAACAAAGCCTTTGCTTTCTTCCACTATTCAGAAGACAGCAAGGAAAGATGAAGATGGATGTACCAAGAGACCAACAACATATATGAAGGAAAGTCTCATGAGGCATTACTCTCCTAAGGAGAATTTCCACCCTTAGAGAGATTCTTGTTTGTCATCCAGCAGCAACAGTGTGTCTCAAAGGAGGGTAAAATCCATCAAGGCTTTCTGCACGCTCACATTCTGCTTGGAGGTAGCATTTTCCTCTCCTTCTCTTGGTTGCCTTCTTTCTTTCTATTTCCTTCCTGTAAGCTTCTAATAGTAAATGGGTGTCATAGGAAGATCTTTTGGTTGCTGCCTTATTTGATAATGTCTTGGTTTGAAAGACAGGTGTCTGCCAAGGAAGGCAGGAATCTCCCTTGAAATGGAAGAGAAAAAAAAATTGCAACCCCCTTCCCTCCGAATTATTATAAGTTCGAAATTAAGGAGCTTTCAGGCAAAGATATGACGAACAGGAATAACAGTTCTTTACTATTATATATCTATATGTGTGTAACCGGTCAAACAAACAGCAATAACTCTGGCAGTAACAGCGAACAATCACAAACCCAGTGCCAGCCTTCTCGGCTGTCAGGCCCTTTCCCCTCGGGTGCAGTTCCGCTCGCAGCCGGCAGGGGCGCTGGCGGCTCCCGGTGAGCAGGGCAGGTGCGATGGTTCCCCCGCGGCTGCAGGGGGCGCTCCGGGGCGAGCTCGGGGAGCACGCGGCACCGGTGCCCTGGGATCCCGGGAAGGGATGGAACAAAGGCTTCACAAACCGCTGGGCAGCCGATCCCGGTGTCTGGCCGGACTCTCGGGAACAGCAGGCTGGAACAGCAGGGACGAGCACAAATCCCAGGTGGCAGACGAGATGTATTCAAACTGCGGAGTTGCGGTGGGAAACCCCCCGGAGGTCTGGGCAGGCAGGGTGAGCACGGCTACAGAGTAGCGAAGGCTCAAAGCAATGGCGGGGGCAGGACGGCCACAGCCCGGCCCTGCTTGGGATCCTGGGGTTTCTCCGGTAGAAGGAAGGCAGCCGGTAGAAGGAGCCTCTCTCTCCATCCAAATGCCGGGAACTGACTGCCCACAAACCTAGGTGAAAGAGATGCACCCCTCCCTCTGTGGCCAGGTCCTTTGTTTTTCTTAAGCACCTAGTAATTTGTCCCCCTGGCAACATGTATGGGAAAAATTCCTTTAAGAGAAAAAAAAAAACCCAGGAGGAGAACTAAAACCCCAACAGATGAGAAGAAGGATGGAGCACAGCAGAGGGAAGACCAGAAGTGACAACAGAAAGACTGAGCAATGGAGAAAGCCAAACTACTAGAAAAAAGGTGATCTTAAAGTACCAATAATAACAAGACTATGGAAGTCAAAGAGCCCATGGAGTGAAGGATATACTCACAAGAAATGTGACTGTGGTGATGGTGAAATGACGGACCTCCCCCAGGCCAGTGAAACCTTTAAGGGACACTGGGGAAAAGGAGAGTGCAGAGACAGTGGGTTACAATGCTTTGCTACCTGAAAAATGTCATGCTGAACACTGCTCCCCTGTAGTGGCATGTGTAGCCACTGTGCCCCTACCCATCACCTGCCTGGAGAGGAAACTTCACTCATAATCAACCATGTGTTCTAAGCAGATGAATGCAGCCGGAGATTTCAGCAGAGAGAAAACATGAGAATGAAATTCTGTCTTTCAGAATCCTGTGGTCATCTGCAAGCAAGTCTGGGGACAAAAACATAGCTTTCACTTTAAACAAACTTCTGTTGCATTGGTGAACAAGATGAGATTGTGGGAATAGGCTATCTAAGGTACGGGGCACAACTGATGAGCATTTTCAGGGCTCCTGTTCCCCCATTCTTGTGCATTCCAACCTCTCACATGGCTGTAAAGGGAAGAGTGACAAAATCCTGGAAGAGCCAGGAGACTAAAAGAACTTTTGGGAGCTACTGTGCAAGACACTCGCTGGCACCCAGCAACACATACACCAGTGTAGCTGCCACTGGTGCTACCTACATGTGACAATAGGAGCTGATGAACCCACCCAGTGGGTGGGAATTGCAAAGCAGCTCCCTTTCCTCCAATATAGGTGGTACTTTCAGGGCAAGATCTTCCCTGACGAGTGTGAAAGGTTCATCTTATAAGGAAGCAGAGCCAAGGGGTTTAGTCAGACTCACAGTTATGTTACAGTTGTCTACTCTTTTCCCCCTTTGACTTATGTCTGTTTTGTCTGATCACAGATCACATACTGTGAATCATCAGGCAGCCTCTGTGCTGTCCTTCAGGGGACACAAATACTCATAAAGGAGAGATGAATGAGTAAAGAGGGGAGAATCACTACCGCAGCTTAAGGAGGGAGATTCTTTTTACACTTGTGTTCATAAAACATAAAATGCCATTATTTTTCCAGGATCTCATTACAACGGTGTTGGCCACCATATTTACTCTGCAGGCAATGAGGACTAGATGACTGGAGTAACAATCATGACCACTAATGATCTCACTCCTGCATCACTGACATTAGAACGGCCACATTCAGAGCCAATATCACTCTTCTTGTCATCCAAAGCCCTAGCCTAATGCTAAGTGATTTTTCAATACCTCTGAAAGATTTTCAAGCTCTGGACTTGGGAAAAAAATAATTTTTCAGCCAGGAAAGCAATCCAGTGTGTGTTACATAGTACTACCCTGTCGACACTCTCTTCTCAAAATCTTAAAGGTATTTCTTTACATATTATTCCAAGATGAACCTATTAAGACCATGTATCCATTGCCTGTCATCCCATCAACAGCCAGGAACATGTCCAGAGCTGGTGAAACAATAAGAATTTATGTTTGGGAAACAGTCCTAGTATGGTTTTACATATTTAGCCAGAATGAGATGGAGATAATACTAAAAGAGAGCATTCCCCCTTCATTTTTCTCCACAGCCCCAGGATTAAGACCTAGATACTGCTACACCTCTATTCTAATCTCAGTATTTCCAGTGCACTTCCAGACCCAGAATATCTTTGCTGAAGACCTAGAGGGCCTGACATGACTTAATGAAGGGATCCAAACCTTCATTCAAAAGTCCCTGAGCCATGATTTGTAAAGCACTGGAAGCTTAGAATTTGTGCCAAGAAAGTACCATTACCCTACACTTGGGTTGTGGTTATCTTTCCTAGGCACCAATTATGTGCTCTGTGTGAGAGAGGACTGAGGGGCTCTGTGTGTAACCCAGTGCAGCTGATATCACTATATTTGCATACAGTACAGTGTTTGCATGTTTTTAATTTACAATAATATTCTGGGTATCAGCAACACCATATATCTTTGTTGGGCAATAATGACTTAAGTTTAGCTGAAATATAAAAAAAATACGATGATTCTGACACAGATGCATCAGGAGAGTGAAAGACATTTGGAGTTACAGCTAGGAAATAAAAATGTTGACTTAAGCTGTAATTCTGCTTTCAGAATCTGAACTTGCAAAAATCTCAACTTTGACTTTTAGCAACACCGAGATAACTTACATTACATTTGTGTTTTACACAGACACTCCTCCACTTAACTGATAAACAAGCACTACAGACAGATCAAGGAGGAGCATCCAGGGCCAACAGGCTCACATGTTGCACTGTGATGAGAATATGTTATTAAACTCCACTGTGGATAGTAAGATGAATCAAAAAATTTTAGCTCTTTGGAAAACATTGAGAATAGGGAGGATAGATGTTATCTGCCATGAGACCTCCTCCCTATACTTTTTAAGCAGAACATAAATATCATCATAATTTTAACAATCACTTTCTTTAAACCAATAGGATGTCCCATTTGGGGGCTATATTAGCATATTAAAAATCACAGCTAGATGGATCAGTTCTCGGCCTTTCCTGGCTGGCAGCAAGAAAACTCTGGTTATCAGACACCATCTGCATATTTATGGGTTTATTTCAGAGCCTGAGTACTTGTTTTTGTATTAACAAAAACCTTGGGTGAGTGTGAAGGATGAGTAAAGATAAAGTAAGGAGACAAGTCATTCAAATAACCACTGCTGCTTTTGCTGAAGAAAAAACAAGCCCATGATGCTAAGTAATGCAGTACACTCCACAGAGGTATTAACTACAGAAAGGATGTCCTTGTAGTAAAACGCCTCCCTACACCTTTCTGTGCAAACCCTATGCCTGGCAGCACGTACCCGCTGCTTCCTTGTGCCTCAGCTTTGCTTTGGTTTGCACATTGTGAGGTACTACAAAGAGGTGATACCTGATGCAAAGGACAATCCAAAGCTCAGGATCATGAGAAATCAGTCATTAACAGTCAAGTAGGCAATGTGCACTAACCCATTTTCTCCAAGGTATGGCTATGCATCTTTCCTTGGTTTGCTTTAGCTTGGGGGTGTTTTTAATGTAAGTAAATCTTGGGAGCTTAAATCTGTTTTAATTCAATTACAGTCAAAATTTAATACAGTCAAATCTTTTTTCATGGGGTTCTAAACAGAATGCAGACTTATCGTAATGTAATCACCACTGAAAATGTCAAACTGCCTGGCCAGATCACCTGCAAGGAAAAGTTACAACCTTCATAGCATATGCACTTCCAGGAATAGCTTTCACACCAGTACAGAGGAATTTCCAGCTTCTTCAAAGCCCTAAAAAATGCACAATGACTAATTACAGCTCCTATGTTGACAAAACAATTAGTGGTGCAATTCATTTTTAAATTACAACAGTCAAGCACACCCTCTTACCAGTTGCTGATACCTCTCTCAAAAGCAAAAACACTGTGAAGACCAGAGCGAAGATATGCATACTGATAAGGCTTTTCCAAAGCTAAACATATTTGTATAGGTAAAGCATCACCAGCTGCCAGAGATCTTACTATCCTCTCCCCTACCCTGCTCCAAATAAGCATGGATAAAAATTATTCTGGCCCCAAATCAGTAGGTGGGATCCTCTAAAATCTAATAATGGGAATAATCAGTATCCCTAAACCTCCTCAGCTTGCAATCACATCAGGAAACACAGAACCACATACCCCTAAGCAGTGAAGCACAGTAGGTTGTTGGGGTACTGTGCTACATAAACCATTTTCCCCAGAGATGCCAGGAGAGAGTGGAAAACAGCACAGGACTGACATGGCTTAGTCAGACATAACATGTGTTGCTCAGTGCAATAAAATAAGGTTCTTGAATTCTGCAGGGACAATGGAACGTAGGGGAAAGGGCAGCAAAGAATCTCAGGTCTGAAGTGTTCCTGAAAATTATAATTATGGTAATGCAATTTTTTAAAATAAAGTAAGCCTTAGAAAAATACAGTAGTTCTCAGTCATACGGGTGCTTATATTCCTTTCACAGAAGGTGTCTGGAGGCATTGCAAGACAATGCAACTTGCAGAGCACATGCAGCAAAGACATCAGAGCAGCACAGTTTTGATAGGGATACTGAGATCAGCCTCCATCAGCATGGAAAGAGAATGAGGGCACTCCACTGATGCAGAGCAATCCCATGAGGGGAGGAGGCAATCACCTGCCAAAAAGTTAATCCTAATTCTAAGCAACACTCCCACTGCCATGGGCTCACATCACCATTCAGAGGGTTTGGAGAAGAGGAAAATTTGAAATAGAATGGTGGATATTAATTTAGTTTGTGGCTATCATAGTGTACTAGTTTGAAAACAAACCAGTGGGAGGCACCAAGTCAGAATAACAATTTAATGGAAATTAAAGAAAAGGGGAAAAAAAAGGTAAAAGAAAACACTGTCAAACTGACAGAGTCAAGGTACAACCTGACACCCTGTTAGGCAGGGTGGTGGTAGCAGTCTGGTAGAACGGTGGCTGCAGTCCTCTGAAGCAGTGATCCTGTAGTAAAACAGTCTGCTCTTCCTCAGGAAGTCCAATGGGGGCTGTGTAGCTCCTGTCCTCTGGAAATCCAGTGGGAAGCCCGTGTCTCTGGTGTTCAGCCTCAGATTATATCCACGATGGGATGCTTGGTTCCTCCCTCTGGGTGGAGCATCTCACAATGGGGTAATGAGTCATGAGGCCAAGTGTTGATTAGGCTCATTAACAGAAGATAGTCCGGAGGGAGTTATTTCTGAGTCAGGCGGCAGGACAATGATGGGCCATTAACAGCAAGATAGTCTGGGGGGAGGAGGCAAGGAAACACTGCCCCACCTGATTTCAACAGCTGATGGGGATGGTAATAGAATACACTGCAACCCAGGACACATAGATTACCAGCTTTTCTAGTTAAAAATATCTCTGTCCAAGTCTCTTTTGATATATTTGAAGATTGTGGTGGATAACGCAGCTCCCACTCTGAGTACTTAGGCTGATAACGATGCTACTCAGAGATGTCAGCTGAACAAACAAAATGGAGTGCATGAACCTCCTAATATTCTCAACAGCTAATCCTTTGGCCAGCACAAGCAGGAAGGAGTCTAGTAACAACACATCATGGTTACTGCCAGCCCCATAACTGCAACATGAAGATTTTGTCCCAAACAAGACTGCTATGAGAAAACCACCAGAGAAAAAGAGCTCATTTTGGCAATAATTTATTACCCCACGGCAAGTGGGGCACCTGCAACTCCACAATGTGTCTCCAGGTATGGTGATCTGCTCATGACTCTGTGTAGCCAACCATTTGTTAGTATTGGTGTAAGCCAACCGTGTCCTGGGGGCATCAGGCACGGCATTGCCAGCCAAGCAGGGGAGGGGATTGTCCCGCTCTGCTCTGCACTGGAGTGGCCTCACCTCGAGTGCTGGGGGCAGTTCTGGGTGCCACAATGTAAGGACAACAAGCTATTAGAGGATGACCAAAGGAGGGCAGTGAAGATGGTGAAGGTCCTCGAGGGGAAGCCATACAAGGAGCAGCTGAGGTCACTTTGAGTGCTCAGGCTGGAGAAGAGGAGACTGAGGGGAGACCTCACTGCAGTTACAACTTCCTTGTGTGGGGAAGAGCAGGGGTAAGCACTGATCTCTTCTCTGTGGTCACCAGGACCCAAATGAATAATATTAACTCTGCCAGGTTTAAGTTGGATATTAGAAAAAGGTTCTTCACCCAGAGGGTGGTTGGGCACTGGAACAGGCTCCCCAGGGAAGTGGTCAGAGCACCACCCTGACAGAGTTCAAGAAGTGTTTGGACAATGATCTCAGACACATGGTGATTCTTGGGGTTGTCCTGTGCAGGGTGAAGTGCTGGATTCAATGATCCTTGCGGCTGCCTTCCATCTCAGGGGAATCATACTATGATTCCATGATGCCCAGCATTAGCAGATAGGAGAAAGAGCTCAGGAGAGGTCTTCTGGGAACACTGCCTCTCAGCTGTCTTTGGGTACCCCTATGTTCTTGCACCAGAATACCTTTGGCATGGCCCTGTTAAACATCCACATGTAATTCAAATTCTTTTTCCCTGTCTGGAAGGGTGAGAGCTGGAGCCTCAGGGAATCTGCTTTTTAATGCTTTGAAACTCTGCTTTCCTTCTGATGTCCATATCACAACATTGGGGCTGTCTTGTGTGAAAAAGTCATGCAGGGGTCTGGCTAAAACAGAAAAGTCCTCAATCCAGGTTCTGCAACACCCTATTAGTCCTAAAAATTGTCACAGCTCCTTTTTAGTCCCGAGTAAGGGTACTCCTAAATTCCTTAGACCCTCTCTGGGTCAATACATTGCAGGCCTTCAGTCAAAATATGTCCCAAATATTTAACCTTTTTCTCCACCATTTATGCTTTCTTTTCAGAAATTTTCTTTTAGCTAGAAAATTTATCAATTTCACAGTGGCTTCTTCTACCACTTCCTCTTGTTCTCCTGATAGGAGCAAGACATCCACATATTGCAGTAACCTAATCCCGGGGAGCAGAGTAAATTCTTTCAATATTTTTTTGTGGGGCTAGTCCAAATAAGACCAGTGTTTCCATATATCCCTGCTGAAGGTCTGCCCATGTCAATTGTTGCTTTACCATTTTCCCTTCTTCCTCTCTGAGTTCCCACTCAAAGGCAAAATACTGTTTACTGTCCTCTGTAAGTTGGCATTCCCAGAAAGCATCCTTTAAATCGAGTACTAAATAGTAGTGGTATCAGGAGGGAATCCGGTTCAAGATGGTATAAGGATTAGGGACCATGGGATACCTTGGTTTATTAATCTTTTATTATTATTAGGTCCTGCATCATTCTATAGGTTCTATCTGGTTTTTTAACCATCAGGATGGGAGAGTTATAGGGACACATACATGGGTCCAGAAGACCTGTCTTTAGTGAGAACTTAAGAATAGGCTGTAATCCCTTTCTTCCATCTCTTGAAACAGGGCATTGCTTCTTATAGACCACTTGTCCAGGTTGTTTCAGAATAATCTGAAGGGCCTCCATATCTAATTTTCCAAATTTCCCTGGGAATGCCCATACTTCCAGGTTCACTTTAGCATAAGATTAGTAAGAGAATTTACACAGTGTTACAACAGTATTAGCCCCTGTATCACCTTTTATAATACTGATTTTCATTCCCAATTTAGCCATTAATTCTCTTCCCAATAGCTTACAATCACAATTTGGAAAAATTAAAAATTCATGCATCTTGTATTTAACTCCCACATCCACTAGGAGTGGTTGAATAGATGCATTTGCTCGTCTTTTACATCTACACTTTGAATAACCAAAGATCCTTTTGACAATTGTCCCCACTTTGGCATAAAATTCAAAGTAGACCGAGAGGCTCCTGTGTCTACTAGGAAGTGTACTTCCTCTCAATCCAGACCCACCTTGTATGTTATTAAGGGTCCACTTGTCTCTGGGGACATTCCCTCTTCCAATGTCCTTCTTTCTTACAAATAAGACATTGATTACTTCTCAATGCTGTCTTGGCTGACCCTCCCCCACTGCAAAAGACATATTCCTGTTAAATCCTGGTGGCTGCTCCCTTCCCTTTTGTGCTGGGGGTCACTGCACTTTTCGCTTCAGGGGTTGTAAAAATTGTGCCATTATCCCTGCCTTCACCTTTGCCTTTTCCTCATCCCTTCTTACATACACTTGCTGTGCCTTTCTAACCCACTCATGCAGGGGCCTATCCTGCCACTCCCCATATTTCCGCATTCTTTTATCAGTCCAGGCTTTGGTGACAAACTTCACCTTCAGCAATGTATCGAAGGCTGGTTCCTCAGGGTCCAACCCTCCTTGTTTCCTCAAGGCATCCCTAGTCCTTTCTAGCCAATGAGAAGGACTCTTTTATTTTTCTTGCTCTAAAGACATAGCATTGTTAGTTCTAGGAACTACTGTTTTAATTGCTCTAATTAAATAGGCAGTGTAATCTCAAAGGTGGGCCAGCCTGGCTTGATTATTTGGGTCCCACTGAGTATCTGCCTGGGGGATTGTATCAAGCACCATAGGCACATTTTGTCTGTCCCGTCCCATGGCCTCTGGGTGTTCATGCTCCCACAGCTGGGGAGCTTTCTGCAAAATCATCCATTTCTCCTGTATCCTAAAGGAAATGCCTGAAAGGAAATCCCAATCTTTACAAGTATAACCTGTATTTCCCAAATATTCCTCTATTTTTCTCCCACCCCTATGGAATCATCCAAATGTGGGGGTAATTCTTTTTTCAACCCTCTTATATCCTGAGTGGTAACTGGCACAATTAAAAACCAAGACCCTCCACCCTGGCCCACCAGTGGAACCTGGCATAGGGACATCTGGCAGATCCCTGTCTCCTGTGTCCTAGGGGCACTTGGTGTCTTATATTGGGCTCCCTCTCTAGTTCTAGGGACAGATATGATGTCCTGTCCTTTCCCCTTGCTGTACCTGAGGGGGGCTGAAGGAACAGTATTTCCTTGTTTTACCTGGAAGTTGGAGATACAGGGGATCCACAGATGGCCATGGATCTTTGTAGATTTTGAAGACAAGGTGGAGAAAGGTACTGGAAAACATCCCAATCCTCACCCTCGTTCTTTTCTTCTCCCTCTTCTTTTTTCCTTACTACATAGACTCTTGCTGGTACTTGCCTGAAACATATTTTTTCCACATTCCTTTTCAACCAATCCTTTCCCAGGATAATTTAAATACAATGAAAATTTTGACAAAGACTAATATCATCTGTCCCAAAAGGGGGCCATTTAAATCCTCTTGGCAGATCATATTCTGGCCAGATAAAATAACAATATTCTAGCATTATTTCCTTAGTTACCTCCAAGGGAATGCATAAACTATCTCAGAACCTCAGCATTGTCCCCAGAGAATTATCTGGGGGTATTCCATGATCGTCATTGCTATTGTTTAGATCGTTCTTGTCTCTCCTTCACTGCCCTCCCTGGCCATCCTTTCATGCTTACTCCCCAAAATTCCCTTTGTACTCCATGATGAGATTTTCAGTGGTCCCTCCCTGTGGACCTCTTCATGGACCTCTTTGGTCCATCACTCACCAGTCTCCAGACACTCCCAAGTACCCAATCAGTCATCCAGTGCCAGCTGCCACTGAAGGGAGTGGTCATCTAATAGTGGATGAGGTGAGCTATGAACTCCATTTGCCATCTGCCATCCCTGGAAGGTGAAAGCTTTCCCATATGAGCTCCCAATTGTGCAGAAAATCACACTGCCAAAGGCCAGTGTCCACAGAGGAGACAGAGAAGTCCTGAAAGAATCATCTTTATTCAGATAAAGGGAGAGTCCACTGGGACATACTCCTGTGGGGTCTCTCAACTTTTTGGAGCATGCAGCCTCCTTTTTATCCTAAATTCCCAACCGCAGGTTGCCTTCTTCCTTTCCCAATTGCCTGAGGTACTAGGAAGGTACAGATGTCCTAAACTGCGTAATACATATTCCCCCTTTAACATGTACCTCCCCCCCCCCAATCCCTCCCCCGTCATAAATCGTATGATCATTAAAATTAGCTTAAAGCCTACCCTGGAAGAGAAGTTACTACTTATAAGCCTATTAAGCCTGCACACTCCTCCCTAAAGCTCAAAAGTTTAGACCCTGTTGGGTTCTGTAACAAACTTGTGCGATTTGATGTTTGTAAAGACCCCCACACCCATTCTTCCAGAACATGATTGGTTCTTTCAGGTTACCTAGTTTCAGAGTTTGTTTGTAAAGACATACACACCCATTCTCCGATTACTAACCAGCCAGCAACTGGAGTGAACTTCCTTCATTACCTGACAGCCCGTGAGCCTTCCCTGTACTGAAGACTATCCAGAGGGAAGAGGAAAGGGAGTAAGATCTGTCTTGATTTGAAAGACAGGTGTCTGCCAAGGAAGGCAGGAGTCTCCCTTGAAATGAAAAAGAAAATGCAACCCCCTTCCATCCGAATTATTATAATTTCGAAATTAAGGAGCTTTCAGGCAAAGATATGACGAACAGGAATAACAGTTCTTTACTATTATATATCTATATGTGTGTAACCGGTCAAACAAACAGCAATAACTCTGGCAGCAACAGCAAACAATCACAAACCCAGTCCCAGCCTTCTCGGCTGTCGGGCCCTTTCCCCTCGGGTGCAGTTCCGCTCGCAGCCGGCAGGGGCGCTGGCGGCTCCCGGTGAGCAGGGCAGGTGCGATGGTTCCCCCGCGGCTGCAGGGGGCGCTCCGGAGCGAGCTCGGGAAACCCGCGGCTCTGGTGCCCTGGGATCCCGGGAAGGGATGGAACAAAGGCTTCACAAACCCCTGGGCAGCCGATCCCAGTGTCCAGCCGGACCCTCAGGAACAGCAAGCTGGAACAGCAGGGACGAGCACCAATCCCAGGTGGCAGATGAGATGGATCAAACTGCGGAGCTGCAGTGGGAAACCCTGGGAGGTCTGGGCAGGCAGGGTGAGCAGGGCTACAGAGTAGCAAAGGCTCAAAGCAAGGGCAGGGGCAGGGAAAGGGGGTTTGGGAATCCCGGGGTTTCTCCTGTAGGTAAAAAGAAGGCAGCTCAAGGAGCAGAAAGCCTGCAGCGCTGACAGGACGGCAGCAGCCTCTCCCTCCTCTGAACACCGAGCACACACCGCCCACACACCCAGGTGAAAGAGAGTAGCCTGTTGGCCCACACCCGCAGTGGCTAGGTCCTTTGTCCTCCCCAAATGCCCAGCAATTTGTCACCCCGGCAACATAGATGGGGAAAATTCCTCAAGAGGGAAAAAAGCAGAAGGGGAACTCCCAAAAACCCCAACATTATTGGATTAAAAAAAAAAAAAAACCACAGTGGAAGGGCTTTTGGGCATCATCACTGATGGGCTTAGGAAAGCAGCTGCTGTCTAGTAGCCCTGCCCACTGGATCAAAGAGAGGGAGAGAGGATAGTAAGGGGGTTGATGGTATGGGAAAAGAGATGTGCAGCCTTTGCCCCATCACCTGTTCTTCATTCAGGGCAGGATGCTTACTGTGCACACACAGCCCAGCCAGTGTCGGTAATCAGTGCTTAACCCTCACAACTGTGGACCCCACCCCTATGCCCCCAACAGAACACTTACACTCTCAGCCCTAGAAAAGACTAAAATATCCACAAGCACTCCCCACAGCTACCCTCCTTGGATGCAGTGCCACCTCTTAGAATACACAGTCCAGAAACAAATAATTAAGGTAAGCAGGGTATAGACAAAAGATAACTGGGGGATGGACGAGAGCTAAATCAAGAGATAACTACACCAATTTGACACAATGCATTTGCAAAATACATAGTAGTGTAATGTATGATTTGAATAATACTGATAGCATTATTATATACTAAATCATAATCCATATGCATCGGGGAGAGTGTTAAGGTAACAGCAAATTCACCTGCTTAATACTTTATAACAGGTTAGAATGATAAATTATCCATTTCTCAGCAGCAATCAGTCCTTCTGCCAACCTTGAAATGGTTTTACAGTGAAAGAATTTGCTTTTACAGAAAATGCAAATGTTACTGAGTTATTGCATAGTACAACAGTTTCTCAGCCTTATAATAAGTTTCATCAGGATATAAACAAATCGTTTTCGCAAAGATTGCTCCTAAAGCCAGCAAGGGTCAGGCAAGACACTAGGCCCTGCTTCATCTTCTTTGTGCAGCTCAGTTGTGAGGGAGTGGTGAAAGTACTAAAGGCTGCCCTGCCAAGGCACGGATCTCTGAGACACTGAGCCATCCCACTAGTGCTCCCTGGAGCATGCAGCCCTGGCACAGCTCCCAGAGGGTCTCCCACCCTAGTCATGGCCAGGCAGCTCTCTGCTTCAAAGTGAACTAGAATTGTCTAGTGCATGACCCGCCCAGAGCAGTCAGGATACCTGAGCTGCTGAAAGCAACCTGTATATTGACCCAGCTCCCACTGCAGTTCTAACCCAGGACTTAAGCAACCTCTTCTGAATTTTCATTTGCTACATTTCACATTGCAGCATTTCGTATGAACAACTGATATTTCTGAATCACTGAAAAATGAAAGAAGATAAATTCTTGTTTTCCAGAGGGACAGCAGAGCCTTCAAGGCACTGGTGAACTCTGCTGTTGTAAGAAAGAGTGATTTAAAACACAGTACTTCCCTTTGATGCTTACTGTCTTTGACATCACATTAATCAGAGCTTTGTGAATGGCTGATGTGCAACCATACTCACTTTTACTTAAAAGCAGAGATATCAGGGACATTTAACAGCTCCTGGTATGGTATTTTTAAACTTCAAAAGTAATAAACTATTTATGAAGTGCCACTGAGGGGAGTATCCAGCCTAATTCTATATTTGTTTGAACAGTTTGCCTTTAAAAAAAAATTGCCAATTTTTTGTCTTAGGTGCATTAACAATTTACTGCAGTGTTAATGTGCATGTAGACCTCAAACAGAATCACTAGCCATTGTCAGCTTCCTTTTCAACTAATGACAGTCGAAGTAGATTTTCATTCATCCTACAGAAAATGTGGGGGAAAAAACCCAAAACCAAATAAAACCCAAAACAAAACAAAAAAAACCCTCATGTAGCCTGAAGCAGGCTACTTCCATGAATGGAAAAATTCTGGAAACATGTGGACAACATAACCTACCAAGCAGCTCCTCTGGTCAGTCTGAGCTCAGGTGTCACTGTTACCACAGCTACCATGAAAGAAAAGACATTATCTGAGAAGATGACCCATTTTCCCCAAGGGACTGTCCAGGCGGGGAAAACACCTCACAAGCTTTCACCAGAGGTTCTGTAACATAAAAAAGCTGTAAGAACAAAGGGTAGAATTTTTTACATAAAAAAGAGTTAAAATATATTTGCTGGAAAACTGTGTTTTCCCACCATTCACACAAATGTCTAAGGAGGAATTTGGATTGAGATGCTTTGGCAAATAGCCATCTCTGTCTGAGGAAGCAAGGTCCCAAAATAGTCCTGCACAAAGCTGCAGCTGTTTCTTGCTGCTGCAACTCTGATCATGAACATGGATTTGCCCAGATGTGCAGACCTTTAGCAATTCATATTCTGTACCCAACCTGTACTCTTACATTATCCGTGCAGTTCCTGCACTGTTTTCTTTCCCAGGAAATCAGTTTTGTGTCCTAAGTGAGGCTCTTCTCTCAGCCTTTTCAGATATTGGACATCTACTGTTCCTTTTCACTTCCATCTTCAAGAAAACAATCTTGCAATGCTGTTGGCTCTTTCCTAATTCAGCTGAACACAGTTGAATTAAGAAGCAGAATAACAAAGTCAAGTCCTAGAAAACTTGCAAGATTCCTTTATATTAAAAAAAAAAAAAGTAGAAAAGTAACATTGTTAAATGAAAGGAACAAAAAAAAGCACTTTTCTGCAAATATGGACCTCTAGTAAGTATAATATCTAAAGTGCAAACCTTTGTAATCTAGTAGCTCAGTTACTTCCAAGAGGAAAAAACAAGTCTGTTTCAGGAGGGTTTTTGGAAAAAGAAAGGAGAAAAGAGGTGAAACCAATGAGAACAGTTTACCTATTTAAGATAAAGTGACAGAGATATTCAGCATTTTTTTCAATAACTAGAAGAGAACTATTAATTTTTTAAAAACCAAATGTTTAAATGCATAAAATAGAATCGAATTACTAACAAATACCATGAAAAGTCATTTTCAAAGTGAAAACTACAGGTATTCAGGATGCTTCATACAGCATTGCTATAAGCAAATAAAGGAAAAGGATTTCTGTCATGAAAAGAATAGCTATATTGGTTTTTTATTGATTTCTTCTGGAAAGAAGAAATCTGGATATTGATAAATGAGAAAATTGTCGAACACAAATGGCAGTTCAGTGGCTGAACTATATAGCCTGCACAGGAATGGGACCCCAAATGTTATTTCTGCTTTTGAAAGACAGATAGCAATAGCACGTAGTTATTCTGCCTAACTACTTATCAGCCCAGAATAAATATAGCATAGAGGTGCACAGGCATGGGAAGAGAGCAGAGGACTTGAAAATACCACCATAGGAATATAACCAGATCTATAATAGGGTTACTAAAACTCACCAAGGTCAGCTACTGGCCAGTAAATGAATGCAACCTTATGATTTGAGTAACGTCAACTTCAGATGTAGCAAAAAGAGCAAGTAACAGGCATTCAATATGAAAAAGTCACCATAAATGGTGAAATCAGATATGAACTGGAAAAATTAACTGCATATAATTTGAAATATAAGTGTTAGCATCATTTAACAGGCTAATAATCATTATTTGACTAGACTATAAGACTTTTTTAGACTTAGAGTAAATTTTTATTCTCTGTTCCTTTGGACCATCTAAATGTCACAAATTAGAGCAATAAATTGGAGGATAATTTGGCAAGTTAGTGCGCAATTTGGATGAAACAATTTGGTGGAAAATTTGTGCAAATTACACTGTTCAAATGTAGTTTAACAGTCTGAATCCATTGAAAACTTCAGCTTCAGTGGGAGTGAAATCCATGCCACTCCAGTAAGAGTTTCACTCAGCTCAGAGACCCTGAAATTTCACTGTAAGCAGCAGAATCAGTGCAGCTTCAGTATGTCTTGGATAGCAGCCATGCTGGGCACCTCCTTAGCTCTCTGGGAACAGCACTGAGAGATCATTCAACAATTTTCTTGGTCTTGCAGCTAACTACAGCAAAGAGGAACTTAACTAGACTGCAAAGGTCTTCCTCAGCTTTGCTTCCATTACACATGAACAGGGGCACTGTGCAAAGTATACAGAGCCATGGGATGTGCCCTGTACACAAAATGTTTCCTAGCACCACTGACCAGTGAGTAGACCTACAGAACAAGGGTTAAAGCCTTGAGCAGTGCTTGAAGTCTTCTCAAACCTCCTGCAGGAGTCAACCAGAACCTGAAAAACCTAGATGTGAAGAATCAGAGCTCTTCCACACAGAATGTATTGCCACTTAGAAACCCAACACTTTCCTCTATACATCCAGAGCAAATGAAGCCCTAGAGAAAAGAAGCAGTGCAGTAATTCAAGTAATTTAGTGACTTTTTATTAATAAGACCAGAAGCAACACAAGAGTGATGTGATGAAGGAACACGGAATTTGTGGTTCACAACATAAAAAGAAAATATCTTGTTTCCCAGTGACAAACTTACCCAAAAGATGGGAGTTGAACAGAAATCAGAGAAGTTTGAACAATTCGAATATGTCCTACACCATTAGTGAGTAGCAGAAAATGCCGGACATAGCACCATAAAACAATGAAAAGGAGATAGATAGATCACTAATACATGGCTTCCCGCTGAATGACAGCAAGAAAGCCTCAGGAAGAACAAGGTGCTACAGACACACTTGCAAGACATGATGCACTCAGCTGCATCATGCCTTGACCACTTCCCATGCCAACGAAATGAAGCCGGTAGTGTGGTCCACTGGCAGGACTCAGGGGGGAATTCAGCTGCAGGCAGTCCAAACAGTGACTGGCCTCTAAAAGATGACTTACGGCTTGGGTCTCTGGATGGGATTGAATCTTCCTTGAACTCAAACACTGCAAAGAGCAGGAGGCATGTTTATTGGAAAGGCGAGGTCAAGCAGTTTGAAGTGAGGCATTCCAGTAAAACAGTTTCTACCAGCTGAAACACTGTTGCTGCCAAGGTGTTCCTGTCTCCGTACTGGTCTTACTCTGTAAATAGTGGACAGCCCAGGGCTCACTGAGCTCTCTTGCACAGCAGCAGGCTGCACAACAGGATGTCTTCTTGAGCAGAGACACCTCTCCAGGTTACTGTTTGAGGCTGAGAGATTCCTTGGCACATTCTTGGTAAATGATTAATAGCATGCTAAACTTTGGAATTTTAGCCAAGAGATATAAAGTGTTGATTGTGTTCATATAATCCTTTAGACATAAACTGTTGACCAAGTCTAGGGCTAGAACTGAACCCAGGTGCACCTAGATTCATTTCTGAGAAGTTTAGAAAGCAGTGGGTTCCTTTCAGAACCTTATGACTCAATGGCAGGATCTTCCTGACAGTTTTGTCTGGCTCTGTCCCTATGAAATTAATAATCAAGTGTACCATGCCATCAAATCCTGTTAAACCACTGCCATTTCACCATTAAACTTTGTTAACTTACTACTTTATATCAATGAAGTATACTGTTGTTTCTCTCTTATGAGTGAAGTGCATTACTCCATCCTCAACAGTCACTTCTGAAGGACCACTTAGTGAGATGCCAGAGCTCATTTGAATTTTACTCACTCCATTTGAGAAAAATGCAGGTGTTTGCTAGTTCTTTCAGGAAAAAGCACCTTGATTCAGTGGACTCCCATTGTGTAATTCTAGTGACACCTTAAAGGCTGCAGCTGGTATTCTTTCTACAGGGAGGACCCTGGAAAATCAGGATCTCCTGACCCATCCAGACAGCTGAAGCTACCTTTCTAATTACTAATCTCTGTGCATTACAAATGCACTCTGTGACTAATCTGATAATACTATAATGCCTCATTCCACTTCAGCTGTACAGGTGTCAGGGGACTTGAAATGGGTATGGTAATACCAGACTTCAGAAGGTAACCACTAGCAACACAAATGCAGAACAAAGTTATGTAATATGTCCTTACGCTACCCTCCCCCACCGCATACTTCTTCAACAGGAGGGAAAGTGTGTGTGTGGAGGGGAATGGAGCAGCAGACGCAATTCCAAGGATGACAGAGTAAGTCTGAGGTCTCAGTCAGTCCTGGTTTATAAGGGAATGGGGTATCTCTCACACAGGGAGAAAACTAGAAACAATGCTCTGCAAGGGACTTGACAGAGATAACTGATGTCTGAGATGTCTGGTTAAAAGACAACTCTGAGCCCAAAGCCTTTCTGCTATATTAGGACCACCACAAATCTAGGCTACCTGTCTCTGTGCCTTCCCAAGAGGTCTGAACTCAGACAGAGAGAGCTATCATCTGCTCCTTGTGTAGACAGTTCCAAGTAATTTCATGGCCCTGTCATATCCTGTTACAGGAATTATTTCACCCTAGGTGCTTGTTTAAATACTTCTGTTTAAGGATAGCCCTAGTTAAGTTGTTTACTCCCTCTATATTTTTCCCTCCACCAGTACAGAAAGAAAGCAAAGGCTTCATAATGTTTAGGATCAATACAAAATTGGAAGAAAATACATGCAGGATAGTAAAGAAACTAGGAAACAGAATCTGAGTTACAGAACAGAGAAAATTCTAAAAAGAGCAGATTTGTACCTACAGGCCATAAGCTTCATACTAATTTTAATTTCCTCAAATTAACACTCAGGTCACTATTAAATTACGTGTCATTATTGGAAATTGGATTCATAAGCCTTTCTTTGAGATCTAAATCACGTGGAAAGTATCTTCTCACCAGCTCTCCTGTGCTGGAAAAACCCACCTTTATTTCTTCAGACAAGCTATGTAACATGAGTATAATAGTTTATCCATATGCAGGTTTATCCAAGAGGAAGACACAGGGAGATGCAAAATAAAAAAAAAAAAAAAGAGGAGAAGAGGACCACTAACAGATTTAACACAAATTCAGAGCTTACACAAAATAGAGAAAGAGCCAGGGCATGGGTGCTATACCAAAATGCTCTCTCAGAACAGCTCTTCCTCCAGGCTCATTAGCTTTGCCACAGCACATGGTCATGGGCTGTGGTGAGTCTGTCTGTATACACCTGACAGAAATACCTGACACCTGAGACTCCACCCAAGTAAGGTCAGCAACTGACAAGAACTGAGCAGCAGTCTGACGTCTTTTATAAACCTTGACCTCGCTTAGCCTTTCTTATAAGAGTTAAAACAACCCTCTTCACCTTTTTCACTCATGCATGGCTGGTGTTTCTACCTGAGAAGGTGGAGCTGTGTTATGCTGGATGCCTCTTTACAAAAGACCTGGCTGTGAGAGGGATGTCGCTGCTGGAACTGGTCCTGCCCACCACAGGGATGCTGTCCCAGCAGCAGATGAGGTGCAGTGGTGGGTGAACAGGGATGCTGCTGCTGAGGTTTCAGGCTGTGGCTGCCATGCTGGCTGCAGTCAGCAGCATGCAGTGAGGCTTCAAAGGAAGAAGACCATGAACACAGAGGAGCAGCACCAACCTCTATGGTGCCTGCCCGGCCACCCAGAGAGAATTGCACCATGCTGTGCACACTGTTGCTGGCCTGAGCTGGAGCTCTCACAAATGTCTGGGAGTGAAGGGAAACCCACTGGGAAAGCAGGACCAGTCCTTACACAAGAGCTTTTCCCAAAATGACCATAGGCACCTCTGCTTCCCACAACTGTCATTGTTCACTATGCCATTGATTCAACTAAATTTCTTCAAAATACAGTCAGATCTGGTATGGAACAATGACTCTATTGCAGTTAAAAGTCCTTGTCTATTTTTCTTGTGTCTTCAGCTGAGGCCACTGATGATACAGAGACAGGCAGGACAGGATCTGTGGTTTGCTATCAGCAAAGAGTGTGTGCAAAGCTGTAAACCCCTTTCACTTGCTGAAGTAGATATTCGCCTTCCTTCCCTGCCTGCCCAAAGCCACTTGCACGTCTTTAATTTGCAGCTGCTACTTCTGCTTTTGTACCCTGAGCAGAAATTACGGATTTGGTGTTTCCACCCATTAGGTCTCACTGGCAGGATTGCCTCAAGGATCTATGAGGGTGCAATACTCTGCTGCTGCCACTTATTTCCATTGTAACCAGGAATCAGGTGAGGTCATGATGACTCTGCTTTCCACCCTGTGTCCTGCGAAGGGAATGGTCAGTGTCACTCTGCAGTCTGGTGCAGTGGGATGGCATGTTGGCCTCCAGCAGACCTGCTCAAGCAGGCCTGAGACTGATCCACCACCTGCCTGCCCCCTGATAGGTTCCCATCCTGCTTCCTACAGGCTATAGGGTAGACATGCATGAAGTGGAGGAAATTATGACCAGACCCAAAATAGGGATATCACATTTCACTCACAAGCTTATGAAACATTAGTAAAAGCTTAGTGCAGTAATAGACCCAAATTTACCTACTATATTATGATCATACTGACAATATTCATATTATGCACCATGGGACTCCAGCATTTGGTTTAAAAAGAGAACAAGGGGATAGAAAAGCACAAAACTAGTTATGTAGCCCAAAGCCAAAGCAGTGCATCCCAGACTTATCCGGGCAGCCACTACATTTCCTTGGTGACAGGAGAGAACTGGCGTAAGGGGGTCAGTGCTTTTACCTAGGTAATTAAAGTCTAGAAGTTAAGTGAAAGAGGAGAAAATTTTCAAGCAACATGGTGAACGGGTTTCTCTCCACACAGTGGGTGAGGAATTTTTTTGAACTCTATCAACACATTGTATCAGCACAGCAACTAGAAGACAAATTTATTTTGCTGGACATTTTAAAAATATTTAGGAAAGCCTGTAACCCTAAATTGAACATTTTATTTGAGCAGCACCAATTTTTGCCTCATCACATTGTAACAAATGGAACTGACACATATACAGCCAAACCGAGACAGAAAGAGCAGCAGCAACAGTCTGAGATTACTGAAAATGATATGCTTACAGACAAAATTGTTTTCCATATGACTGACAAGAGGCTAGGAAAGAGGTTATTAAGGGAGATGGATTTGTGCTTGCAAAAAGGCAATAGACATCTGCCAGGTCTTGGAAGCCATGCACTGCTAGAAGCGATAATGTCTGGGCAAAGTATTGAAAAGTCTGTGTAATAATACTGTCAATGGAAGCAACGTGAAAAGTGGCAGATCTAGAGCTCAGCCATGAACAAGACATGCAAATCAGCAATAAAGACAGTGATGGCAGTGGCCTCCCTGCTATTCAAAATTATTCTGCATGGACAGCACAGCAGATGCTAAGGCCAGAGCTTTCTTCCCCCAAAAAAAACTTTTCAAAAAATCACAAGAACCCAAAACCCAGTGTCTCTTCCTAGGCTATTGTAGTGGTTTGGTCCAAAATACTCATTACTGTTTATCTTCTGTGAGATAAGAATTAGGAGAAATGCAAAGCAAGCACCAACCTTGAAAGAATATAAAGAAGTTTATTAACAGACCTAAAAGAAGAAAAAAAATTATTCCACACCTTCAGAACACTTCTCCTCCCCCCACCTTTCTCCCTTCTCCCAGTGACAATGTAAAAAGACAACCTTTAAGATGTTCAGTCTGTTTACCACTTTCATAATAACCTTGTTCAGTCCATTTAGAAAGAAGAGTCCCTCTTGCTCATGCTATGAAAACATTATCACAACGAGACAGCCGCCCACTTCCAAATATTGTTCAGTCCATTTAGGAAGAGGTCTCTGTGCTCGCATGTGAGTCCCTTCCCCCAACTTGCAGCTTTTCCCGCAACGGCTTTCGAGGGTCCACTCTTGAAGTTTTTGGGGTACAATTTTAAGGTTGAGCCGTTCAGAAACAAGAACAGAGGCCCTTCTCCTTCCCTGGGAGCAAAGGGTCTTCCTCATCTTCATCGTTAGGACTATCTCTGGGAGCATCTCTAGGAACTGAGGTTTCTCCTTTCCCATTTGGAGCAAAAGTCCTCATCTGGTCCATCTCTCCCTGTCCAAACTTCTCATGAAATTACAGCTGCGTCAGCATCTGCCTATCTCAGCGCAGGTGCTTTTGCTCACGAGTTGAACACTCCACCCCCCATATCTTCATGAAATTACAACGGGATACTCTGATATATCACAGCTTCACAACAGAATTTCAGCTTTAAGCATCTCCTCTTTCTCTTCCCTCAGGTTTTCATCTCTTCACAGCACTAAAAGGGTTAATCTCACCTCGGCCTTGCCTGTGTGTCTTATCGCTGTTGGTCACCTGGCCTCTGCTGGACAGCGGTGCCGCTTTTGCTGAAATCTTGGCCGCAGTGGAGGTGGGGGGGGGTTCCGAGCCGCTCTGGCTGCCCACAGCCCTGCTGGGGGGGTCATCCTGGAGCCGTGGCCCGGCCCGGCCTGGCCCGAGCAGGGGCCGGGACCGCTGGCCCCCACACGGGGCCCGCAGCCACCTGTCCCAGCGCCGGAAACGAGAGAGAGCTTGGAGGGGGAGTTTGCCTGTTCTTAAGTGTGGATCACAGAGGCGGTCACAACTTTAAGTGGCTTAAAGAATTGTCCATATTCAAACTGGCCACCTGATAAGTTCTATCAAGTCATAGAGGAAGCTGTAGGAAGAACATCACTTCCGAGACTCAGCTTGCTAACCTGTGACAGCTATGCCTGCCAAAAGTAGAAGTGAGAAGATGCCTCAGCTCTGGAAAGCATTTTCTGGTGCTGGAGTTGATAACAATATCTGATTTTGTTAAAAAGTCTAGGAACTGACCAATTAAAGTAAGATCATATTTCATTCAGAAATTAGGAAACAGAGACACCCATATCACTAATTGTTGTAGAAAGCTATTGCCCAGAGTCATGAAGGAAAACAAAGCTGCTCTACATACTATCTACAACCACAGAAAAAGACATAGTGATAAGACTACAGGGAACAAAAAACATTGTATGTGTAATCTGACAAAATTATTGAAATATTAATGAAGGTACATTACTGTTTTATGAACCCTGTGCATTGCTCAAAGATCTATATGTAACTCATCCAGAAGCTGGGAGAGGGGAGACAGAGGACACCCAGCTGCTATGACACAGGGTGCCAAGTAAGCCTTTTTTTCTTTCTTTCTTTCTCCTTTAACAATGACTCTTACCATCTCTTCCGATGCTGCTGTTCTCACGTGCATGGAGTTGGCCTCATTGGGAGCTAGCAGAGTGATGGCTGACAGTGCAAAACCTCCCTTGAGAGCAATGCAGTGCCACCCTTTGTGGAATTGTTCAGTCACAGCAGTAGGCCAAGTTCTGCCATCCTGCATGAGGCAAGGCAGAAGGAGGGAATGAAAACCTTGAGGAGGAATCAAATCCTAGTACGTATAGGTCTACTACGTATAGGTCCCTTAGGCCCAGTAGAAGAACATAGGATGAGTGGTGCTCGCAAGTCCTAAGGGCAGTGACCTGGACAAGAGGTTGACAAACTTGTAGTTCAGTTCAGCATGGGCTTGCTGCCTGTTTAGTCTGCTACTTTTGTTTTCCTTCTCCTAGACGCTCATACGTACATCTAAATATGTACATATATATTTATACACACATATATATATATACACACACTATAGCTAAAAGGCATTAGAGGTTTCTGAGCCAGGCAGTGCTGCATCAGGGACCAGCCCATCTAAGGCTCCAAGGTCAGGTGAACTTACAGAACTGGTACACAGCCCAGAAAAGATTGGTGGAACTGGCCTAAGACATCCATCAAATGGAACTGGGGATGATGAGCCACACTCTGGGGCTTGGCTTTGCTCATCTAGTTAAAATCAATAGTTTTTGCATAGGCAGTTTTCTGTAACCAGTTAACTGCCTGGAATGCTGCCAAAAAGTTGCAGAACTCTGAGGGACAGTTTGATTACAAACTCCTGTGAAGACAGGGGATCTCAGGGACGAGGTTCCTGCTGTGTACAGCACAGGCGTAATGAGTCAAATTCTTCAACAGCCACGAACAAACTCAGTGGCCCTTGTCTGTACAGTCACTGCCAGTTTTCAGACAAGGTCTGATGCATTGATTGCTGTTTTTCTTGCTTCCTGAGTGTCCTGATTTCGACTGGGATAGTTAATTTTTTTTCTAGTAGATGGTGCAGTGTTACGGTTTGGATTTACTATAAGAACAATGTTGATAAGACACTGTTGTTTTAGCTCTTATTAAGAAGTGCTTACTCTAAGTCAAAGGTTTATGTGCTCCAGTATCATGTGCTTTGCCTGTGAGGAGGTGCACAAGAAGCTGAGAGGGAGCATGCCCAGGACAGATGACCTGAACAGACCAAAGGGATATTCCATATCACAGAATTTTATGCTCACTATATAAACTGAGGGAAGTTGACCAGAGGGCATCCATTACTGCTTAGAGATGGACTAAGCAGTCCTCAGTGGGTGGTGAGCAGTTTTATTGTGCATCACTTGTTTAAAATTGAGTTTTATTCCTCTTTATCTTTTTGTTATATCAGTTTTCTTTACTATTGTTGTTGTAGTTGTTATTATATAGTTACTTTATTTTATTTATTAAACTGTTCTTGTCTCAAGCCATGGGGTTTACCTTTTTCCAGTTCACCTCCCCATCCCACCACAGGGAAGAGGAGTGAACAAATGGCGGCATGGTACTTAGTTGCCATCTGGGGTTAACCGCAGTGCTGAGAAATGCACTGAAAAAGGCTGACAGGAATCTTACCTTGTTTAGAATCCAGGCCTATTTACCTAACTAATAGAGAAAGGGTTAGTGTGTAGAAATTCCTTCTCCAATTCCACCAGGTATCCTGTCACCCTCCCTGATGTGCCTGCTTCTCCACATCCCAAACCCTTTATTAATCCTCATCCCTTGGTGCTGCAGTCAATTAACAGGCTGTAATTGTGATGGGCTGTGAAAACACCATTTTCAGTGGTGTATTCAAAACCTGTATCTGCAAATTGACTGGTGCATGACCATGAGAATCGAGTGTATTTTTAAAACTGTATCATGTCTAATGAATGGATTTTCTCAGGCTTAAAACATAATTAGTCCCAGACCTTCCTCTGGAAAATAGTGGATACTTACTTTAATATGTATTTGATCTCTGAACAAAGTTTTTCTATTAAGGGGGATTTTTTCATTCTTATTGTCAATTGTTCTCGATATACAACTGATGCTTCTCCCCAGAATCTGTTAGATTTGTCTGCTACATATGTGCCTTACACAAAAATGGCCCAGAAAGCTACAGCGTGAACTACAGCAAATGGTTATTATTCATATGTATTTAAGATTTTCTACATCAGGCTGAACAAATACAAATTAACCTGGAGAGTGCTATGTTTGGTAAACCTATTGCACATTGTTATTAAGGAGCAAAATGAAATCTATAATGGAAACCTCTGCACTCCACTCTATATATAGCTACCACAGAGTTTTCCAAGAAGCTGTTCAAAATAAAACAGGTACTAGACAATGAGGCATTATTTGCTACCTGTAGGGCAGATAGCAGTCATCCAGTTCAATCACCACCATGAGGCTGGGACAACTTTCCCAGCCAGCATCTACACTTCAAAAACGTACTGTACAGCATCTCTTCTGGAACCTTCCCATTTCAGCTAAAAGCTCCACCTGAGAAAGAAGTCATCATTCTGGGTAAGATGTTTCCAGAAAAGCACATGAGGATGATGTGATGCTGCAGAGCACCTAGGTGGGATCAAAGAGAGTGACTGTGAGCTGTTGTTCCACTTTTCCAGCTAGAAAGCATAGCCACTTCAGGGACAGGCTGCCTCGACAAGGTTTTTACCTTGCTCTTCTGCCTCTAGCTAGCACAACAGACCTTTCCTCCTTGCAGGGAGCCTGCTCTCTGCAAGACTGATCATAACAGCTTGGATGTCCCTGGAATAGAGAGGAATTCCCTGAGCCGCCCACCCACCCGTGGTGCTTGCTGCCTCTGCTTTTTTGACTAGCCAAGGCTCAACCCTTGCTGAAGTACAGCACTTCTAGGGGCCAGGATCTCTTGGGTGAACCTGGACATGTAAATCATGGCTGAGATATGCACTCATAAAATGATTCATTAAAACCGAGCAGACTTCTTCAGAAAAGAAGACTATAAAGGCACCAGTCTCTCTCTCTGTGTATATTGATGCAAACACACAACATAAATGTGAAAATTACTCTGTTTCTACAACTCCTCAGTCCTTCAGCTTCCTCTTGTAAGAGAAATGTTCTTCACCTTTTATCTGCCTGTTTTCATGGCACCTGACCTGCCAAAAAATAAATATTTCTCTTTTGTCCTACGTGACAGTGTCCGTCCCAGCCTGGTAATCACAATGCATTTTCATCAGCGCTAGAAATGTATCTACCCCACAGGTGTATTCAGCAAAGATATAAAAGGTACTACCATCTCTGTAATATGACCTTGGCTTTCCATAAACTAAAGCATTTCTCTTTCCTCTGCTGTAACAGAAAACATGCTTTATTAACTATCTCTTGATACATATCTAGCAAACATTGATCAATATCTAGTGTCTTGAGAAAAATACATTCTCAAAAGCTTTTAGTGTCTGAATTCGTCTCCTGCTAGACACTTTGTATACTCTAAAGGCATATTTGCAAGGAAACGGTAAACTATTTTCTTGCTGGTGAGTGTATGAAGTAACTGAAGTGATTACAATTACATATCACTCAGTAATTTTTACAGAAGACTCTCTCCTGAGAGGCAGCACATGTCAAAGTTTTATAAGATGAATTTGTAAAGGAAAAGAAGTCAAAGATATGAAGTTTGCATAATATCATATAACTAATTTTTTTTCTGTCAGGATACTGGTATATTTCCCACACAGTAACAATGCTACTCACAAATCACAACCCAAAACTATTATGCCTGGTTTCCCTGAGCTGATGCTAAACAAAGAAAAAAAGCACAGAGAAAACTAAAGCCAGGGAAGTTGCAGATATATTCCAGAGAAGTTTCTACATCAAAAATTCAAGAATAAAAGTGTTCCTTCGAGGGCTGTACTCTGCTTCCACACTAAGATGAACTTAAGCCTATACATAACAACATCTCCTGGGAAGTTTCACAATAATTGTAAATCCTCTTCTGTAAACCTAATGGGTTGGCTGCTGAATTTCCTTCAAACTCCAGAGACATTGTAATCCTTGGCAATGTATCTAGAACATCCCTCACATAAACACGTAAGAGCAAAGGACCAGGCTTGCACCAGGTTTCCTCCTGACTTTCTTTCTCCTTCCCTCAAGTTATAGAGAGCACAGACCCCCAGTTACACATAGAGCAGCCTCTCATCCATATTCTATGATGCCACTCTATCCTCTATCCTATTACAGCACTCATGGATCCTGCTTTACTACTTTATTTTGGGGCCAAGAGCAAACAGGGTCACAGCTTCCCTAGTAACACCTGCTAGGTGTCAGGGTGCCCAGTGCTGTATGTGACATGTATCAGATATCACTGGAAAGGCATGCACAAGCGTCATCTGCAAACAGGGATCTCCAAACAGCTGTTTGACAGGGAGAACTGTATCTTGGTTTGAAAGACAGGTGTCTGCCAAGGAAGGTGGGAACCTCCCTTGGAATGGAGAATATGACCCCCCTCCAACCAAATTATTATAAATTTGAAATTAAGGGGCTTTCAGGCAAAGATATGAGAAAATGAACAGTTCTTTACTAGTATATATGTGCATAACAAGGCAAACAAACAACAACAATGGTACCAACAACAAACAAAAGAAAAAAAACAGAAAACCCAACCAACAGTCTCTTCGTGCTCTTTAAGCACTTTCCCCTCGGGTGCAGTTCCGCTCGCAGCCGGCAGGGGCGCTGGCGGCTCCCGGTGAGCAGGGCAGGTGCGATGGTTCCCCCGCGGCTGCAGGGGGCGCTCCGGAGCGAGCTCGGGGAGCACGCGGCACCGGTGCCCTGGGATCCCGGGAAGGGATGGAACAAAGGCTTCACAAACCGCTGGGCAGCCGATCCCGGTGTCCGGCCGGACCCTTGGGAACAGCAAGCTGGAACAGCAGGCTGGAATGGCAGGGACGAGCACAAATCCCAGGTGGTAGACGAGATGTATCAAACTCCAGAGCTGCAGTAGGGACCCCAGGACATCCCAGCAGGCAGGGTGTGCTTGGCTGCAGTGTAGCAGAAAAATCAGAGCAGTGGCAAAGAAATGGCAGGAGCCGGGCAGTGGCAGTCTGGCTCCTGAACACAACCGAGAGAGGCTCCCTTGGTGGCTGGGGAAGGGGCTCGGGGATCCTGGGGTTTTTCCCTTGAGGCACCCGAGCAGATGGTGAAGAGTACCACTTTTAGTGAGGTAGGATGTTAATAAGGTCCCAGTGCAATGGCTGCTGTTACGAGCAGAGCTCCACTCACAGTAGAAGGAAGGCAGCAGGAGACAGGAACCCCACAGCGGTGATGAATCCTCTCCACAGCCTCTCTCCCCTCCGAATGCTGAGAGCACAAGAGAGCTAGGGGCTCCACCCAACCCTCCTTTCCCAGTCCAAATCTCACAGCATCCCTGCCCTTTCCAGAGAAATCCCCAGGTAAAAATAGAGAGTAGACAGCTGCATCCCTCCCCTGAGCTGTGGCAACATTTTTGTTTCTCTTAAGTACCCGGTCATTATTGTCTTCTAGCAATACATATGGGAGAAAATTCCCTGGGAGAAAGGAACAAAAGGAAGAATCCTAAACCCCAGCAAGCTGTGACTGTGGATGTGCTAGGCTAAGACATTCCCACCACTGCTGTCCACGGTAAGCATCCATGGTGTTGGCAGGAGATGATACTACTCGTGTCTCAGACTCAGTTTGCCATCCTGCATGTTAAACTGCCCTCAAGAGTAGGCTGGTGCTAAAAAACACCATCGTGCACTGGAGTGGGGAAGGCAGTACCAACTGACAGCTGACAGCTCACAGCAGTGAGATCTGAACACAGGTTTTCTGTGCCATTACAATTCTCAGCCCATGAGCAGACACGTGTGAAGTATGTACCATCCCATGCGCTTGCTACGAGGGCAGAGATGAAACTCAGTGAAGCAACAAAACTTGTCGACTGGATTGGGGCTGTATGCCAGATGATACAGAGAAGCTGGAGCTTGTGCCAGTATTTACACTCAGTTTCATGGGTGCTCTATGTTTATCTTATTGTGACGTCCCACCTTTAAGGGGAAAGGAAGATGCGAGATTCATAAATGCTCATGGTCAAAAGGAATGACAAAAGTCGGGGGGGTCCACAAAACCTTTCAGAGTTCTACTAGTAAATTACACTCTTGGCATGGAAATTGGTGTAAGTTAGTCCCTGATACCCTGTGTGAACACATGGCTCTGGGTTTTGGATAAAGGATTAGGGTGAAAGGAAAGAGAGAAAGAGAGATGAATTAAAGAGGGAGAGAGAGAGTGGAAGGAATAGAGAGACCACCACTCCTGGCTCCAGTGGCAAACCAGCTGGAGTGTCCTGGGGCTGCCCACACACCTGGGCTTGGTGAGAGTACATTTTATTTCCCCACCCTGGAGATAAGCTTTTCACTTCATATGCATATTTGTTATCACTCAGAGTCCATTCCTCTAGACCTTTCTGGAAAAGGGTTGGAGGGCTTCAGGAGTCTTGGATGGTCCATGCCCACTTGTCAGCCTCATCCCTGCACTTGTGCTGTGCTGTTCTCATCTCCAGAAGCCAGAAAAAGGACGTTTGTCCCAGAAATGTGCTGCCCTACCTCCTTATGGCCTCTTCTCCAGCCACATCCTGCTCTTTCTCAGTGTGTTATCACCAACAATTCTTGGCTGTTATCACCAACAATCCATGGCTGGCTCCACAGCTACCTGGCTGTTGGTGTTTGACACATACACATTAGCCCCCTTGTCTCCTAGGATTCTACACTCAGGAGTTACCATTTTTTCTTGACCTCCTGGCAGTAGGACAGAATTATGTGCACTCGTAGTTATGTAGCCCTGAAGTCAGTTCTTCATTTAATAGCACAGCCTTAAAAGGGGGCATAATCCGGAACAAGCTGAAGTGAAGGCCCTGGGTGACAAACATGTCCTGGTCAGCTTCACTGTGTTTTGTTTGTCTCCCACTCTGAGACAAATCAGCCATCCCACGAACAGGAATTAAATTAAAGGCTGTTTGCACTGCTCTTTCACTTGTTGCCTCAGCTTGCCTTTTCCAGATACACTCCTTCCAAATTAGCAAATATTTATCAAACAGGAGTTTGTTGAGGTCCAACAGAGTGACTGCCTTCTCCTGCCTGGGAATCCCTCAGAGTCCTGCCCCCCATGCAGGCCAAGGTGGCTGCAGACAGCGTGCTGCTTGTATCACCCTGCTACCATAAAGCAACCTGACAGGGAAAGAAAAGCACCAGAGAGTGCTTAGTAACTCATTCAGCAAAAACTAGTCATGGATTTATAATAAATTATTTAAGCTTTCTTTTTTTTTTTTTTTTTTAGTTATTTGTCCAACTGTTGGAGCTGAAGGAATCCTTTGGTTTATTGCTATGTTTTTACTGTGTAAATACTTCAAACACTTTACATCACAAAAGTAAACAAATGTCTCCAGCTGTTCTCTTCTCCCATTCAGATTCTAAATTCTGGTCCAAAGAGTACCCATCACTTCCCTTTCTTTGACTCTAAAACATTTCTTTTCTATTCATCATATCATCAGGATTTCTATGAACAGAAGGACTGCTGCCAGCAAGTGGAGCCAACACTGATTAGTCCAGAATCTTGTTCAGGCAGCTACCAGCAGAATAACAAAAGCCCACCCTGAAAAGGCAATAACAAAATGATTAATCTCACAAGTTTGATCCTTGCCCTCAAACTTCCATCTGCAGTAACCAGCAGGTCAGGTATTTTGCAGTTCATTCCAGAGATCCAAGAAGGAAAGGGTTATTTCCCTTATGAAGAAGTTTACTGGAAAATTTAGCCTCTCCATACTTGCCCTTGCAACTGCAGGAGCACAGCAGACAGAGTGATGTCGGAGTCATGGAATCATTTAGGTTGGTAAATACCTCTAAGACACAGAGGTAGCCCTGAGCAGCCCACTTTCTGCTGTGGAAAGCTGTGTGCTGTATCCCATTTCCACTAGAGTCAAGGGCATCTGAACACCTCTCTGCATCAATGGTAGAGGTTGTCTGCCCTACTGGGCACCCTCATTCATCCCCTGACAGTCAGGTGGTTAAGCAAAGCCCAGCAAGAGGTAGCCGAATTCACTTTCAGCCCTCAGCTACGGCTGTGGCCAAGGTTGCAGCAGTTAGCGATCAGTGGGTTTAGTTAGCTGTTCCACTCAGATTCCCAGCATCCCAGGGGTGTGGGAGAAGCCCATGCCTCTCCCATCAGCAGAGCACCAAAGCAATTTGCAGATGATTACTTTGTTCCACCCCTGTTGGTGTACAGCTGACAGCTGACACATGGAAGATACAGATGACTTGAGAAATCAGCTCCCCTCCTGACTCACATGGAGGAAAGATTCCATAGTGACAGCCTGTTGCAGATATGAGAGAAATTGAAAATTAAAAATAAATAAATAAATACACCCCAGCACTGCAGGGTGATATTCTAATGATATGAAATGGATGTGTCAAAAATAGAATACACCCACTTAAAATGAATATCTTTTAAAGAAATGAATGTTCTTTGCAGAAGATGAAAGGCTGCACAGCGTAACACATGGGAAGGCAAATAAATGAGTAATGGTTCCAGAGAAGGTAACCACTCCAATGTGAAGAGCATTTCCAGTTCCCTGCAGTGCAGCTGTACAACTCCTTAGTACAGAGCACATGTATTATGCACATTTTAATTTCTTTCCCAGGCCCCTAGGAAGACCGAGTCTTTGAAGCCAGACTATGACAAGCAGCACCTGGTCACTCAGACCCGGTACCACACTGAGTCCACAAGAGCAGCTCTGTGAGCAAGTCCCATGTCTAGACACCCATAATTCCTCACAAAACTGGACAAATGAGTGAAGCTTGGGTGACAAAATTTAAATCTTCAAGTTAAGAGGTATAAGCT
Organism: Corvus hawaiiensis; assembly: GCF_020740725.1. Classification (NCBI taxonomy): domain Eukaryota; kingdom Metazoa; phylum Chordata; class Aves; order Passeriformes; family Corvidae; genus Corvus; species Corvus hawaiiensis. The sequence continues at coordinate 31,634,111 of NC_063255.1, forward strand.
ATAGTCTGATTTAAACAGGTATCTGATTTAAACAGGTAGCTGTAAGACCTAAACCACATCAGCAAACTATATGCTGAAAGGAGGCAAAAAAGATTCAGGACTCACAACAGACAAAATTACACATAAGCTCCTAGTGCAACATGATAGTTAACAAGTAAATGGGTTTCCATGTGTAGGAATGCGAGAACAGGATTTAGCACTGAGATCTTTCCAGCTTTCTAAACAGAACTGATGAGTTCAGTGTCAGAATCCCATAAATTGTTTGCTTGTCTATGCTTTTAAAGGGATTTTAAAAATAGATTTTCTTATACTTGCAAAGAAATGTTAAAAAAAAAAATTGAAGAGATTTCCATGAGAAAAGAAATTGTGGTTTCAGGACAGCCTTATTGTATAAGTGATTCAAGGAGCCTGGGCTGCTTATCTTATCACAAAAAAAAAAAATCAGAAGATAGAGGGGTGACTTGATTACAGAGTACAGGCAGATTCACAGAGAGAAAATCACAAATATTAAAAGGATTTTTTTAAATGGATAAAAAAGCCATGCATAAACTCACTGACTGGAAGTTAATGCCAGACAAATTAGAAACAAGGAACAATTTGTTACAGCAAGGATGATTAACCATTAGGACAAGCCATTTCTGAAAGCAGTGGATTCTTTTTTTCTGCTCAAATTCAGAAAGAATATTTTCTTGGCAGGGAAGCTTATTCCACAAGGTTATGGTCCTATATGCAGCAGTAATAGATGAAAGCATATCATCGCCACTGCAGCAGCTTGGGCTGGATGTCTCTTCTGGCCTTCATATCTGTCTTTCTCTGGAATGAAGTAAAAAACCTGACCCAACAGTTATTGCAAATACCATTTTGAAGGTAAGAGTTGGACTTGGGAGATACTTTTGAATCTCACAATGGCCCTTAATCTGGCTGTTAATGACAATCCAGCACATTAAAATCATATCTCCAATCTCAAAATAAATTCCTTTTTTATTCCTAAAGAAATTAGGTTGGATCAACATGAAATTGATATGATGCCCCAACTGAAGCCATTGTTAGCTAGAGTGGGTGTCATTTTCCAAGCCCTTAGTGGCCTGCTGTGCCAGGAACATTATTCTTAGAGTTTGTCTGAAGAGTCAAAAAATTGCAATAAAAAAGTGCATCTTCTAGACGGAATCAACAGTTTTCAGTGACAAAAAACCCACAAACAAAAGAGTAGAAGATGTCATACATTTATAGCCACACAAGGGATCAGCTTGTCTAGTAACTATGAAACAGCATATAAAACAGTTTATATAAGGGTTGATAAGAAATTAAGTCAAACCTAGCATCTAAATAAACTCAATTTTTGACAGTGTTGTACACTACAACTTGAAGCTCACATTTGCCAACTGTCTGCTTCCTAAATGCAGGTTGGTTTTGTACCAGCCAGCAAGACAACCTCAGCAGTTACACCAATACAAAGGGAGAACTTCTTGTAGCAGCAAACACAAGGCCTCTAAGCAGATTATTTGCTTGGTCATCCAAAAGCTTCTGCAGAGAAAATAACGGAGTATCTGTCCCCAGATTCTGAAGAGAACAGGAGTATGTCTCTGGGAAATCCTTATCCTGTGGCTGTGCTGGATGCCCTTCACAAGAGCACATGTATGCTGTGCATGCATACAAGGCAACTGTTCCTGCTCTCGCAGCCTACCAAGGATGGCACCCAAATGCAGTGACAGGGCAGTCTATAGTGGTAGAGCAATCAGCAACAATTACTGACCATATTACACTCCTGCCGTTTTTTCTAGGCTGCAGTGTTCTATGCTGTTTTTGGTTTGGTAATCCTACCCTACAGCCAACAAAGCTCTTTAGGATTAGCTCACTGCGCCTGCAAAAGCATCACTCTGAGATGCTCTGCCACACCCAGACTCTCTGCTACTGACCATCTGAACTCAAAATTGGAAGGAAACTTGTTACTCCTGAATCATGCCACTTTGTTTGGCTGGACAAGAGTAACTTAATTTCTGCAATCCAGTGTACATGTTTCTGTGGTAACAGGGACCAGCAGAATGCACACTCGTAGCCGCTGGTTTGCTCCAGTCTCCATGGAAACAATCATTGCATGGGAGAAAAAAAGAGTGGTAATGATTGCAAACTAATGACTTACTGGAAGCTTTTCTCTGCCTTAATTTTCCTTTTGTCATCCTTACTGTTATAAGATAAAGAGGGCATATATAGTGGTGTCTCAAATTTGTGATATGATAAAGGTCAGAGTCAGAAAACATGGGATGAAGCTCCCAAGAGCTCAGGCAGCCCAGCACCAGGCCCCTGAGAAACATCCAGGATGCAAAGGGTGGACTTGCACTCTGCAGAGAGAGAAAGGTGGGAGGCAGACCCACCCAGCTTGCACAGATATGCTCATTTTCTGCAAACACAGCCCATCTCAGACTGCCAGGCTACTTGAACAAGTGGAAGCAGTACACCTCAAGAGGCAGCCCTGTGGTGATAAGGGTCTTGGCAGAGGGAGGACACACCCATGTGGTAATGCCAAGGCACACATATGACTTTCCCAGTCCCTTCAGCTTCCTAAGCTTTCTTCACAGACTAACCCAGCTATTTTGTCCTTCCTTTGTTTTTGTCTCTTACAGAGGTTAAGTCTCACATTATGACTCCCACACAACTGCTTCACTTTCTGTGACATGACCTCCAAAGCAATACCATCATGGCAACATAAAAAATATCCATCCTGTTAAAATCAGCTGAGGATTTTCGCAGTCTGCATGTGACCCAAAGTTTTCATACATTTCTCCCTTTTCTTCTAAGGACCTTCACAGTGACTTTCTACAATTGCTTTTGCTCACTCTCTTTTCTTTCATCCCTAGGGTCACTAGCATCTTTGGCCCACATAGATTTTCACAAGAAAAACCCGTATGGGCACCTTTTGTTTCTGTCAGCAACCTCTGTTCAGGATTGCTGGTTATTGTTTCACCTCATTTTGCCTTCTACAGACATTCTCATCTCCCACTTCCTTCTGGTAACACAGAGAGAGATATCCCACCAAGTGGTGATGCACCATGCAGGACACAGCCAGCGCTGCACTGACATGACTCTCCACTGTGTCTCACCAAACACACAAAGTCATGTCACCATGTCTCCAGGATGTCAAAGCCTATCCAGTTCCTGTCTTTGTGGGTACAATAGCAGCAGGGTTTAGCCAGCATATCCTTGTGCAGAAAAGCTGGGAATGATCTCATTGTCCATGAAAGGGAACAGTCAGGACAAGATACAAGGCAACTGAGGAAGACTGGCAGTATGGTGCAGGGTCTGTAGCCTAACAGAGATGAAATCTTGTGCCCACACAGGCATAGTACACAGAGGCTGGTTAAGCACTGGAAAGCTGAATACATGACTCATGTCCTTAATCCTTTACTTGACCTTGGCGTGTAAAGGTCAATCCCAGCAAGCATCCTTCCAGGAATATCCCTTGCCCCAGTTTACCCATTTGTTCCTTTGCCTTCAGAAAAATGGATTATGCATAGCTCTGATGTGGTTAGTGTGACTGCTCCTTCCTTTGGTAGCTACTTAAGAATAACAATCCCACAAAGTGCTCCATTGCCTATTCCTGCCACACAGTTTTGTGGTGAGACATTCTCCCCTGAATGGTGCACACACTTGCCTCTTCCAGGGCAAAGACTTTTCCTGTTCAAGCAGAGTTAACTGAGGGTATTCAGGAGTTTCACCTCCCCACAACAATCCTGTGAACAAAACTTCTTTCTGCTCAGACAATCTAAATAAATAAAACTCACTGCTAATAATTACCTAACTATAAATACATGGCAGGAAATAATTGAGCTGTTTCCATGAGGAGCTTAAATTGTCTTTGGCACCATAGACTAGCAAAATGAAAGGTCCTAACATTGATACTGCTTCCTAATTGTTCCATGACTGCCAGAAAATCAGATCTAGCCCATTTTCAATGGGATTTAGGGATTTAGGGCAGGAAGATATCTAGCGTTCCCACTAGACTACGCTAGATTGCAATTTGTTTTGTACTACAGTGATGCCCAGGAGCCCAAAAGTTAAATAGTGACACTTATTCCCACTCCTATTTGCCTCTCATCCCAGCACAGTGCTTTTTTGCCTTGAGAGTTCTCATTCTGATTAGGAGTTATGAGACAGAAATGAGACAATAATGGTGCAAAACATTTGCTAAGGCAGGAAACAAAAGCAAAAGCACCAATAAAATTGCATGTCAGAAATACAGTCTTTCAGGGCATATCTGTATTTTATTCTTTGGTTAAAAATATTTTCTGTGCATCCAGATTGGAAAGCCAAGGAAAAATAAAAAAAGTAGTTTTAAGTATACAATTATAATTAAATGCTGAAATACTGATTTTTCTTCATTCCTTTTAATAGACCAGAAGGCATACTTGTCTCACACCAGCTATCAAAAAAACAAAACAGAAAATTCAAAGTTCAAGAGTTGAATGGGCACAAATTCTGGAAATGCCAACAGCATTGTAGTCATAAAAACAAGGACCTAGCAAATACTTCACAGGTCTTTCAGGTTGTTGCTGTCAATCTTTATGTGACTGTCTCTTCCACTTAAGATCAAGCAACTGTCGCTCCTTCTCTGGGCCACACCCAGAGTTACAAGAACGTCATTCAAGAAAAGGTTAAAAATGTTGCTATGAAAACCAGATTCAGAGGCAGAGACCCTGTAATATCCAAATCAATGTTAGTGCAAAACAAAGATCAAGTAGGCCAAGGCATAATAAATACATTTACAGAACAGATGGGAAAGGTGAAATGAGAAAGTTAAGAAGAATTAGTATGTGGTTGCTGAGACACAAAGACACTGAGCAATTAATTACCCAGCTAAAGTTGCTTTCCTTTACTGTATAAAAGTATCAGGAATACAGAGAACTTCATAAATCCCTATTCATAGACTTCAGGTTAGCTGTTACATCCTGACATTACATCTAACACTGCAACAAAGTTAAAGTGGATTAGGACGAGATCTGCAGGATGACAGTACCTACAAGGTAGTAACTCTACATGTTGATATTTCCACTTAAGGTATGAGTATTCTTTGTATAAATGACAAGTGAACTGTGATAGTGACAAGGTTTAAACAGCATATGGAAATTTATCTTCACATCACATGTCACATCAGAGGTTTGGCAAGTCACTCCACTCTCAAAAGTAAAATCTATAAAAACACAATCTGCATAACACTGGCAATGTCAGAGTTTTGCTTTCTCTTTTACCCTGACTGAACAGAGATAATGGAAGACACTCAGGTGGAAAATTCACATGACCCACGTTCTGCACTGCCTGCAAAGCTGTGTTCAAATCTCATTTTTCTTATGTAGCTGTTGATCAGAGAAGAGCTGGGACACTGTAAGGAGTCTGGACTGCACAAATACCTAGATGAATGCTACCTCATTTGCTTTTCATGTAGCCTGCAGGATGATTTTACGCAGGTCCACACAGCAGAAATCAGCATGTCTGCTCCTTTCAGCAGCTGTGTACTGCCCTGGTGGAGAACTGCCAATCCTCTCCAGAACACAGGGGAAAACACAGGCAGGAGCATGGAAAGTATTGTCATCCAAACACAGGGTTATTTGTGACTCTCAAGGAAGGGAGAAGGGGACGCATGTCTGACCTCTGCAAGAATCTGGAAACACTGCCTTCAGCGAGGTCATCGTTTGGCGTCCCCAGTACTGCCAACTATACTGGTTTCTCTATGACATGAGAAAATATGTCCGTGAAACCCTTATGATCACTGTGGGATTCAAAGCGAGAGAAAACACAAATCACAATCCTCAGCCTAGACTCTAAAATGGCTATGCCTCCTTATGCCTCTGCCAAAGTGTGTGTAATATGTTCAATTCCAAAGTCAGACATAAGTGATATGCAAGTAGCCATGACTCAGCCTGGATGCTTGGTTATGGAATTTGCTTCCCTTACACTTACCCTCCCAAACCACTGGGACAAGCACCCTTTCTTTTTTACAGTTCCCACTTCCTCCCCATTTTCACCCCAGCTTCAAATTTTGCTCCAGTACAAAGAGAACAGAATGAAAATGAACAGCCATAACTACCATAAGACATATTTGTCCTCATGTATCCAGTTATCAAGTAATTTTTCTGGTAAGTCTTTAGTGAACTGCATAGCTCTTTACATGTAAGACTAAAACAGTATTTTTACAATAGCTGCCGCTTTTATACCTGTTGGAAACACATTAATCTGACCAGAGGGCAAGAGTTATAATTACAGGCTGTGGGTAATTTTAATCTTCTATTCCTATACTTTCAAAGCACATAATTTCTGTTTATCTGAACCTTTAAATGATTGCTTCAAATCTTTTAATTATGATTTCTCAAATGGAATGAAAGACATTTTTTCCTCTTTACCTTTCTCCTCCCACCACTGTGAGAACCATTATCCCTCCTATGCCCTTAAGATTTCCTGCCTTGCCTGGCCCCCCTCACACACAGCTAATGAGGGTGGCAATGCCACGTTTCTGTCCTTCTTTTCTGGGCAGGGACCCAATAACCTGCCCTGCTACACTTAGCCTTTCTTCCAAGCTCAACTCTTCTCTTTCTGTCATGTCTCTCCCCTCCTGCACTACTTGCACCCTTTCACTTTTCCATACTAGGCTCCCCACAGCATCTCACCCTCTCCAAGCTTGGAATAGCTGTATTTTTGCATCCCTTCAACACAGCTGAAAACGGATGCTACACTTCAGGACATAAGTGAAGAAGAGCAGCCATTTGACTTGGCTCTGTCTTACAGTCAGCTACAGAGGGTGACCGATATTGAATAAGGGCAGATTTGTGGGCACCTTTCCATCCGATTCTTCCTGAGGAAGCTGTGAAAACACCCCCAAACTTCACAGTTTGCAATAAAATTATTCAGGCTGGCAGTACTGGCCTGACCCAGTTCCCATCCAACTCAGGCAAGGGTGAGCTTATGCAGCATGATGCAGCAGCTTATGGAGAAACCTGAGACGACAGTGGTACAGAAGACACCTTAGTTTGCTGCTTCACATTGCTTAATCCATCTTACTTTTTGGTTAAGCTAGTTGTTCTCAAATAGAGATTGTATTAACACACCTGCGTAACATTTCTGGACCTGAGATAATGTCAATTCCTCTTCATTTGCACGGGGTAGGCAAACTCCAAAATGCTTCCAATTTTCCATTAAGAGACACAGGCATATTAATTGGGCACTGGCCTGGTAAACAAAGGTAGGATGAAGGAGATAACAGAGAGATGGAAGGCACACAGATGGAATCTGTAATCATTATTCAGCTGACACCAAATATCTCTCACGTAATCGCTGCTTTCCTGCATAGTCTACATAAAACCTGCAACTTATCACAAAAATGGACGGCACACATGTGTTTATGGAAACTCTTGGTCTGGCTACACAAAATGTGTACTTTTTGTCCAAAAAAATAGCTCATTTAGGTGAACCTCTACTGAGTCAGGTAGAGTGACATGCTTCCCACACTGTAGAAACACCATGGGAGTAAAGTTCAGCAGGGACCCATGAGCAGAGAGCCTGGATTCTGTACCCATGGGTGGAGGAGAGGCTGGATAGTGGTATCTTACATGACAAGAACTCACTTTATGGTCCTCATGGTGCAAGCTGCAAGCTGCTGCCTCTGAGATCCTGATTCATGTTCTTGACAAACTACGTGTGTGCACAGAGCAGCTGGTGCCATTACCATGAACAACAGTTCAGAGTTCATGCTTGACCATCTGCCTGACTGTGTTACTGCCATTTACCAACCAGAGACCCAGCTGCAAGGCACTTCAATCTCTACCCTGAAAGGCAACAGCAAAACACTGACCTACCAGTCTTCTTTCCCTGCAGCATGCTGGAAAAGTTTCTGCCCTTGTGGGAAGCAACAATAAAATTGCCTTTCAATGTTTCTCATGCTGTGGTAGGTACAGCAGATTTGCAGGTTGTTCAGACTGCATATTTCTAAAACCTCACCATATTGAAAACGTTCTTATGCTATCCTTTTTGCAATCTCTATCATTACTTATTTCCTGGTATTCTTTCTCCTCACCATTTAGAAGTGCTTCTAAGATTGTAAGGCCCTGTGTTTCATAACCTCCTTTTGTAAAACATCATGTTGTTTCCCTATGGACAGCATCTGGTTCAGGTATTGTTTTCAGTAAATACACAAATGGTTTGGAAAATGACTTCTGATTTAGGTGTAACAACAGGAGTGAGCAAAAGATCCCCCTTCCTCTTATTTTCTTCCAGGTTGAGATGTAAAGGGGATTTAGCTGTAGGAGAAACTTCAGAAAAATCCTCTCCATCCCTGATCAAACCAGTCTTCTCACCTGCCACACTCCTTTCACTGATGGCTGACATATTTTTGAAAAGAGAGGATTGAGTATGCTGATATTACCAAGCCTCTCAAAACATTACAAAATTTTTGCACCTCTATTTCTGTCTCAGGGTTACAACTGTGAGATAGTTTTCAAGATTTTATGTCTAATAAAATGTTGCTGTCTCTCACCAGATTCTGTCACTTTAAATTACTCAGGAAGACTAACAAATGTGTCTTTTCTTTCTTCAAAGAAGTCACTAAAAATCACTTAGTTCGTGTTTAAAATAAGCTCTCTTTTGCTCACCCTCCCTCCCACAGACAGCAGAAGAGGAGGATCTCCACGTGTCCTTCCAAAACTCTCATACTGCTATATTACTCCCAGTTCTGATTCTCAGGGTCTCACCCTTGCGAGAATATGAACAATGCCCCTGCAAGCAGCCAGCATTGAGGTAAAATGTGCTGCTTGCCAGCAGTCTTGCCTGGAATGCTCCTGAGTGTCTGATTCCAGCAAGCCAGGGAAGACATCCATGCATGAACGGGACACAGGCTGTCAAACAGAATCAGAGAGTGAGACAGAAGAGGTTGTTTGGCCCTCTGCTTCACTTTCCAGCAAAAATGATCATACTCATCACATGAAATAGACAAAATCCACTGCTATCCTCTCTCCCACTGTTGGTGGAGTGACTAAATGGAGGGTAAGTGTTGGTCTTTCTGACCCTACTGGTGGCTGCACCTATACCTGTCTGTCTAATGCCACAGGCATTCATCTGTGCATGCCATTGTTGGCACTCTTCTCACTGCATTGCATGAATTGTCGTATCTGCTACCCCCTTCCCCTTTGCCTTTTTAAAGCAGAACCACAGAATCACAGAATGGTTAGGGTTTAAAAGGACCACCAGTGGGGTCATGTAGTCCAATCTCCCTGCTTAAGCAGGGTCATCCTATAGCATATTGCACAGGATTACATCAAGATGGGGTTTGAATATATCCAGAGAAGAAGACTCTACAATCTCTCCAGGCAGCCTTTTCCACAGTGCTCTCTCACCCCCAAAATAAAGAATTTTTTCCTCATATTCAAATGAAACTTACTGTGTTTTGCTTGTGCCCATTGCTCCTTGTCCTGTTTCTGGACACCACGGGAGAGAGCCTGGCCCCATGCTCTTGACACCCTCCCTTCAGATACTTGCATACGTTGGGACCCGGGGACATTACCCTCAGAGACATTGATAAGGTGCCCTCTCAGTTATCTCTCCTCTAGGCTGAACCAGCCCAGCTCCCCCCGACTTTCTTCATAAGAGAGATCCTCCAGTCCTCTCATCATCTTCCTGGCCCTGTGTTGGACCCTCTCTAGTAGTTCCTTGAGTAGTCTCCTTGAGTTCCTGAGAAGCCCAGAACTGGACACAGGACTTCACGTGATGCCTCACCAAGACTGAGCAGATGATCAGGATCACCTCCCTCAGCCTCCTGGCAATGCTCTTCCTACTGCACCCCAGGATCCCATTGGCCTTCTTGGCCCCCAGGACACTGCTGGCTCACAGACAGCTTGTGGTCCACCAGGACCCCCAGGTCCTTCTCCCCAGAGCTGCTTTCCAGCAGGTTACCCCCAGCCTGTGCTGGTGCCTGAGATTTTTCCTCCCCAGGTTAAGGACCCTGCATTTGCCTTTGTTGAATTTCAGAAGTTTCTTCTCTTCCCATCCCTCCAGCCTGTCCAGTCCTTCTGAAGGGCTGCCCAGCCCTCTGGGATATTGGCCACTCCTCTGAAGTTTGTGTCATCAGTAAACTTGGTGAGAAGGCATCTGCCCTTCATCCATGTCACTGGTAAGTAAGTTAAACAACACTGAGCCCAGTATGGAACCTTGTGAGACACCACCAGTGACGGGCCTCCAACTAGACCCTGTGCCACTGACAATGGACCTCTGGGATCTGCCATTCAGCCAATTCTCAATCCACCTCATTGTCCACTCATCCAGTACAGTGACACAGTCTTCCTGGTAATGAAAAAACTACAGCCCATCTGGACTATTCGTCTGCTCCAATTTTCAGGAGGTCACAGGTCATGCTTTCCTTTACCCTGTTCCTGTCATGCCTATCCCTGAAATGCTACACATGATCAGTTTCCATCCTATCAGCACTTGCAGCTTGCATCTCTCAACAAATGTCCAACACAACTAAAAATCTCAAGATCCAGAAATTGTTGAGTCTCTCAGTTCACTGCAAACAAACTAGGAAAAATTTCTTCACCAAAAGTTTGTCAGGTTGGAAAAGGCTTTCCAGGCAAGTGTTAAGTCACTATCCCCAAAGGTATTTTAAAAAAGTGTAGATGTGGCACTCAGCAACACGGTTTAGTGGAAGATCTGTCAGCAGTATGTTAATGATTGGACTCAAAAATCTTACAGTTCTTTTCCAACCTAAATGATTCTGTGAGTCTATGATTCTGTGATCTATGTCACTTAGATAATGCCCTGAAATGGTCATTAGCTTGTATACGAGTAACAGCCAGCAATTATTAAATTTCAAAAGCTGCTGAAGAGCAGTGCCATGGAAAAGGACCAGGTGGTCCTGGTCAGTGGCAAGTTAAACATGATTCATTGCTGAAGAGCAGTGCCCTGGCAGCCAGGAGGACCACCTGTGTCCTCATGGCATCAGGCACAGCATCACTAGCCAGGCAAGGGAGGAGATAGTCCCGTTCTGCCCTGCACTGGGGCAGCCTCACCTCGAGTGCTGGGGCAGGTCTGGGCACCACAATATAAGAAAGACATTAAGCTGTTAGAAGTGTCCAAAGGAGGACAACGATGGTGAAGGGCCTTGAGGGGAAGCCATACGAGGAGCAGCTGAGGTCACTTGGTGTGTTCAGCCTGGAGAAGAGAAGACTGAGGAGAAAACTCATTGCAGTCTACAACTTCCTTGTGAGGGCGATGCCTGGATATAATAAGAAGTTCTTCACCCAGAGGGTGGCTGGGCACTGGAACAGGCTCCACAGGGAAGTGGTCACAGCACCAAGCCTGACAGAGTTTGAAAAGTGTTTGGACAATGCTCTGAGGAACATGGTGAGATTCTTGAGGCTGTCCTATGCAGGGCCAGAAGTTGGACTTCGATGATCCTTGTGTGTTCCTTCCAACTCAGGATATGACAATACTATGATTCTGTGTTTCTGTGAACAGGAGGACTGCTCAGCCATCACCATACAGGCACACCTGGATCTCAGAAATTAAGGATGAAAGCTGTTGCACACCATGTTGCTACACCATCTCTCTTATTATCCAGCCAAACATTTTGCTTGTAACTTTGAAGCCTGAGGTTAAGAAGAATGGGTTTAAGTAGGAGAGGTGTGCAGGAAGGAGAAAGAAGCCGCACAGCACTCAAGTAAACCATACCTTGAAATGAAGATATGAGTAATTGAAATATGGTGAGCAGGGATTTGATGCCATGAATGGCATGGCCTGCAGATGGTGGGGCGGGGAGATGACTAACAATTAGGTGGGCTTTGGTAGGTGGATCCTACAGTAGCTGACATTAGAAATGAACAAGGAATTTAGTGGGAGAGACTGAGAAAAAAGATTGTATTTTAGAAGTCTAGAGAGGAAGAAATAAAAATACTTAGGAAAAACATGTCTTAGAAAAAACTATTATGATAGTAGAAGAAAATAATTCAGAAAACAAAAGCTAGTATTTCAGCTAACTTCATCAGACAAGAGGCTTATAGCATTAAATTAAATCAATGACTTGTAAGGAGGGCTAATTTGAACAGGTCAAGGTCTTAGCACAAGAAAAATACTCCTTTCTTAGGGGAGCAAGATACCAGTATCACTTATAACTCCTGAATTTCTACTCTTCAGGCCTCATTTGCACCCACACTTTGCTTTCTGTAGATCCAGGTAAATTACATGGTCATGCTGTGTGTCATATCAATCCTGACACTCCAGAGGGTGTTGGAAATCTCAACCAGGCTCGAATTTCTTCTTTCTTTTTCACTCTTTTTCCAGATCCACAAATGGTTGTCCTCTTTTCAGCTGCTTTCTACACGTATCATGACTTCTTGTGTTCCTCGGTTATGGGTTAATATCAAATGAGAAAACAATTTGAATGGGAAACTACACTTGCTGCTAGCAATTTCGATTTTCCTAAATTCATGACATTTGTGTTACAGCGCATTCAAAGGGCAGACTACACTGGTAAGGTTGTGGTTTGTTTAAATAATGCATACAGTAACACAGTGATAAGAAGACCAAGCCCCATAGCAGAACAAACATCATCTAAACCACCCTTGACAAATATTCCTCCAGTTTGCCCATGTGGGAGGGCATCCAGTGAGTCAGGGTCCACCACTTCCTCAGGACACCTGTTCCATGACTGCCTCGATTACAGCATGTAATGATGGCAAAATTATGAAAAGTCTTTTAGCACCCAACTATTACAGCTGGTGATGGGTCAGTAGCTCTGACCGAGGAAGAGGTGACCGGTCCAGAGAGATGGTCCCGAAAGGAATCGCCTTCCTGAGGCCCGGTGTCTTCCCTCAGCTGCTGGCAGGAGGGCCCATGCAGAAGCTCTTTAGTGATTATCAGCTCGTGATTTCAGCTCAGCTCTGCAGGGCAGCCTCCAGGCCAGACCAGGGAGAGAGACGAGAGGCTCGTGTAGCTGTTCCGCACGGGGCAGCTTTATTGGTCCGTACTCCGGCGAAGGGCAGCTAGGGACAAGAGCTGTCTGCCCTCGCAGGCTCAGGGGGCTAGCTTTATAGGGATACAGGGGATGGGTGTCAGAGGGTAAAGGCCAAAGGGTTACAAAGGATCTGCACAGGGTCTCCCAGAGGATTCTGGGTCTGTCTTCTTCTCGATGTAACTGAGAGTAGCTGCCTTCCCAGGGGGGCTCCTGCTGGGAGATTGCTCAATCTCCTTATCTCAGCAGGGGTCCCTCCAGGGCAGCAGCTGGGCATACCCTACAACCAACCTGTATTTTTGTCCCTAAAATTAAACAAATTAATTTTTGTTCTGGTTTGCTTGGCTACAAAGTACAATTGATGTTCATCCTCTTCAATCCTTTCTGTACTTCTGAAGATTTACCAAGTCCTGTTCAACCACTCCTTTTTCTAGATCAAACTCAAGCCTTTCTTCAGAGCTCATGTTTTCTTTAAGTCTTTTAACAGTTTCCTCTTGCATCTCTCCAATTTGTCTGTATCTTCTTAGAGCCCCATATACAGCTTCAAGAGTTACTGTAATACAGGCTTACCAACCTCAGAATAATTGTCTTTTCTATCTCACAGACTATGCTATTAATAAATTCAAGGACAAAATATGGCTTTTTCACAACAATATATTCTAAAGAACCTAATCCAAGGCCCTGACATCTCCTCATCCTTTTCCACAGTGCTTTTGGGTGACATCTTATTCTCTTGTAGTTGAGCATTTGATTTCTCTTTCATTACTGAATTTCAGCTTTCTGATTCAGCCCACTTTTCCAGTTCATAAAGAACAACTTGATGCATATCAAAAAGAAACAAAGAGATTGACATAACAGTGGTTTGGTTTGGTTTAGTATTTTTACCAAAATATGAATCTGTTCTTGAACAACAAATTCCTTACCTAAGTTAGGAAAGCAAGCATGAGAAACAAAGAGATAATGTAAGAGTTTTTTTGAAGGTAAACACGTTTTAATCTTCCTTACCTACTACATCTTATTTCAAAGAAAGTTCAAATATTTGTTCCAAAACCAAACAACATTTCAAAACAGACAGTCTGAGGAAGTAAAAAAAGATAGGTCCTCATTGTTCTTCCATCTGATAAAGAAAGTTACAAACAAATTAAAACAGATGGGTTTAGAATAGAAGAATATGTTGACCAACCTTAGTATCATGTAATGACCTGCTCTCATAGCAGCTTAAAACATCAAAACAAAACATGTTCCCTCAAGATCGTTAATTTCATTACATCTTTAACAATGGTTATGATTTTCTGTAGTACTGCACTGTTCTGAGATGGTTGTCTTAGCAACTGAAATCTCTCTTAACTCAAGCTTCCATTCCTTAATAATAAAGTTATCTTTTGACCCCAGGTTTTATCAAATCAAAGTACAGTGATGTTATAAAATAGTGTGGGGAAGTTTTCCTGCAAGCTTATTCCAAAACCTGTGCAGTTAGAAATGGTGCTTCTTAACTATTCCAGCATGAAGTTCATTCTCTTTCACACATTTTTTTTAATGATTCACAGCAGCCTGAAAGACCTTTGGCTGAATCAGCCAAAGCTTGCACAGCATATAGTGTTTAATATCAAAACTCCATCTCCATTTGCCAGGACGCCAGAATTGCCAATCCATAGCAAATAAATAACTTCAGTATATATTAACTTGTCTACTTGCTTTCCCTGCATATTTTAAACAAACAATTTTCTGGCAGCAACATAAAAGGAGTCAGGCAGATATACGTGAAAATTGAAGAACATACACTGAGGCTTCAGTGTGAATGGCAAGTGTTTGTTCTACATTTCCAATTTAGAGAACAAAAAGGAACAGGGACATGTGGTGCCCCACATGTGACCACTCTAAATTAACCAGTACACACCAAATCTTATCTTCAATATCAAATGCTTGCAATGAGCAATTTATAACTTTAAAAGTATCTCAGGAGCATGGCAAGTAACCATAAACAATGAAACCTAAATAAAAGAATGGCATCCTTTATAAACAAATAAAAAAGTAGTTCCTAAAAACTGCTTGCCTAGTCTTGTTTCATCACCCTTTCCTCTCTGAGAAGGCCTGACTCATTTTCCTAAGCAATATGTCCCTTTCAGTAAATATATATAAATAGTGAAGATGACAAAAATCTCAAAAAAATGTTTGGATTATAAACTGGTTCACATCCCTCAACTTTAGAGGCTAAATTTCTGCATAGAGGGAATAAAAGTGCATGCAGATACTGCCAGCAAGTTACTGTAGTGCCTGCTTGGGGAATAAGAGATGAGTTATACCTTCATCAAGTCATTTGCAGCTTTTGTGCTGACTGGAAGCTTGGAACTGCTGGAGCTAAGTTAATGTCCTGTGCCTATGTGGTGACTCTTCCCTAGGTAGGTTTTTACCTAGCCACAATGATACAGCTTCTACACTGATTTTGGCTCAGAGCACGGAATCATTGACCCCTTATCTGCTTCCAGAATACCATATAGACCTATCTTCAGAAATGAATCAGTGACAATGTTTTTACATTTTATTTTATATGCAATAATATTTTATAAAAATATCTTTCAGGTGTAGTTGGATCCCCAGTAAAAAATCATGTCAAGCCAACATGTGTCTGGGGACTGTTTCAGGAGTTAAATAATCTCTTAGGATTTGTTTTCCTTCATTTTCAAAGGATGACCTGCAGATAGCATTTTCCTATCTGCAATAAGTTACTGTCACTCTGCAAGACTGCTGATGCTGTCCACGTCTTCTCCAGTACCTTCTTATGTGCATAGCAGCAGTACCAACAGAGGGCCTGTGTGGATGACGCCTATAGCACTACTGTACCTATAAGCACTCAGGGAAGCCATACACCCTCAATGATGGTACGAGCATGCCAGAAATTAAGAAATTCTACTTGTTGAATCCCTAGAGAATCACAGAACAATTTATGTTGAATGAGACCTCTGGAGATCTTCAGTGCAACACCCTGATTTTCAAAATCTCTATGGTTATATTGTACTAATTAGTCTGGTCCCTGTTCAAGGGCAATCCTGATTTCAGGTGAATTTTTTTTTTTTACTGTTCAGTCAAAATTTCCCCTGTTGCAACTTGCTCCCATTGTTCCTTGTCCCTTCACCTTTGCACCTTTGAGAAGAGTCTGTCTCTTTCTTCACTGCAACCTTCCAAAGGGTAATTTAAGGTGGGGATAAGAATCACAGAATCATAGAATCATTTAGGTTGAAAAACATTTTTAAAATTATCAAGTCTACCTGTTCACCCAATACTGCCAAAACCACCATTAAACCATGTCCCTCAGTGCTACATCTAAACCTCTTTTAAATACCTCCAGGAACAGTGACTCAACACCTTCCTAGGCAGCCTGTTCCAATGATTGGCAAGCCTTCTGTGGAAACACAGTTTTCCTAATATGCAACCTAAATCTCCCCTGATGCAACTGGAGTCTCTTTCCTCTCATCCCGTCACTTGTTGCCTAGGAGAAGAGATCAGCTCTCACCTATCTGTAATCTCCTTTCAGGTTGTAGAGGACAAGGAGGTCACCTCTGAGCCTCCTTTTCCCCAGACTAAATGCCTCTAGTTCCCTCAGCCACTCCTCATAGAATTTGTGCTCCAGATCCTTCATCAGCTCCATTGCCCTTCTCTGGACACACTCCAGCTTTTCAATGTCCTTCTTGTAATGAGGGGCCCAAAACTGGACTCAAAGTGTGGCCTCACCAGTGCCAAGTACAGTGCCCTGGTCCTGCTGGCCACACTATTGCTGAACTGTTGGATCATGTTCAGATGGCTGTCAAACAATACCCCTAAAATTAGACTCCCTCTTAGTATTTCACTTCTGGGCTAAACAAATCCATCTTCTCCCAATAGACACCTGCCAACCTCCTCAACCTAATCCTTGTCTTCTGCTGGAGTCACTCTGGTTTATCAATATTTCGCTTGCACTGAAGAGCCCAAAATATTACATAATATTTCAGATGAGGCCTCAAATCTGCTGAACAGAGGGAATAAATACTTTCCTCTATATGCTGCCTACAATTTTCATAATGTAGCATGATACATGGTTATCCCTGAGTGCTACAAGGGAACACTTCTGGTTCTTGCCCATCTTGCTGTCCGTCACTGGGTTCCTTTTTTGCAAAGGTCCTCCCTATTCAGTTGGAACCCAGCCTAAGTTGTTGCTTGTGGTTTTTCTGTCACAGACAGGAATTCACACTCCCCTTTGCTGAACATCGTGAGGACCTGTCAGTTAATTTCTCCAGATTACAAAGTTCTTGTAATGGGAACCGTAGGTCCAGTGTATCAACAATGTGCTTTCATCCCCAATATGTACCCACAAAGGACATAAAGTGCATTTTGTCTGTCATCCATATCATTGATGAAAATACTGGCTCTGGTACTGAGTCCAGAGGAACATCACTCTCTCAAAACATTAACCTATGGGCTCCCATAAACTGCGTTTGCAAATGGACCCACAGAGTCATTTCCCTTCACCTCCACCAGGACAGGCAGACAGAGATAAAGACACTGAAGATATTGTCAGCTCTATTCAGGTCAGTGAAGGCAATCTGCATACTTCAGTTGTATGGGATATGACAGAGGCTGTTCATGTGAGAACCAAAGTCTGTTAGTGGCAGGATCTGGCTTTGGCATTCATAGGGCTGACATCTCGCCTCAGATGAGACACATTTATCCTGTGCTGATTCACACTGTTCTGTATGACTGCTTAAGAAGAGATGGTGGTCTCACATGAACTTTGTGTAGTTACCCAGTCTTCGTCTTTAACATGGGTCTCTCCCAGTGCAGGTCTCCTCCTCATGAGTAAGTCCAGCCTTTGAGCTCACTATCATGTTGCTTGTGCACACAGCACCGGTGCACACAAACACAACCGAACTCCTCTAGGAAAGACAGCACACCTTCTGTTCTTCCCCAGCTGATGGCACTTCAAACATGGGGCCCCTATGATCTTGTGCTGGTTTGAAAGTAAACTAGTGGGAGAAATGAACCCCACACAAATACCTTGAGAGAGATTTCAGGTTAGAGTTACAATTTAATAGAAAGATTACAGTATATGCAATGATACAGGAAAACTGGTTTAAACCCACAAAGCACAACCTGGCACCCTGTTGGTCAGGGTGGTGGTTGCAGTCCATTTAAGCAGTGGTTGCAGTCCTGTTGAAGTGATGGTTGCAGTCTTGTCAAAAGCAGTGGTCCTGTGGAAGGTCTGGTCCTCTTGTGGAAGTTTGGGTCCTCCTCTGGATCTGTCTGATGGTGGTGCCCTAAGTCCCCAAAGCACCCAGGTTATATATGGTCAGATTCAGGCAGGAAGGTTCAGTACCTCCCCCAGCGTGGGAGTTTCACAATGGAACAATGTAACCCTATGAGTCATGGGATACTTTGGGGAGTCCTTGATTGTTGGAATTGTAAAAGGACCAGAGCCTGGGGATCCCGACGGGGGGAGGAATGCAGTCCAAAACCAATGTGGTTGATAAGCGCAAACTCCGGTTTATTAGCAATCCAAAAGCACTTACATAGTATACCAGCTTGTTAACTCCTAAGTGGCTTAAAGCTTATCACAGCACATTTCTATTTCTACATAATTGGACCTACATTGGCAAGCCTCCACAGTCATGTTATGATTAAAAGAATTCGGTGTTTACCCCTCCTGTTCCCTGGTTAGCACCTTATCAGGACAGCTGCATCGTTTCAAACTCCCTCTTTATTCCCAGGCTTGTTTCTCACACCAGTGCTTTCTCATGCAGGCAGTTTCTCACACACAGGCCTTTTGCTTCTAGGTCTATTGCTTGTACAGTTTTTCTATAGATCCCATAATTCTATCAATGATCCATGCCCCTGATCCTTTAATAATTGCAACACTTGATGACTGACATTATGGCCCATTGGCAGAGATGACCCCCCCTTAGGCTGAGTGTGGTTATCACAGCTGGGTCAATTTGTGAAGACAAAGAAACACTACCCTGCCTGCAGGGTTTGCCTCTTTCCCTCATGTAACACGAAGCTTGAAGTCTGGGGGGTCAGGTGTGCACTGGGAAATGGTTGCAAGAAACCCACCATTAACAGTTCATCAGGAATAATGTAGGTGGGAGTAGAATACATAGTTTGGTTACACCCCACGTTGTAAACCTGGGCAGACCTTTAGTCTGTGTTCTGGCACTTAGACCCGCAGGAATGCACACTGAAGAGAGTGAGATGGTGAAAATAGGAAGAGGATGTTTCATACCGAGGCAGGACAGGCTGCAGTGACCAGGTGCAGGAGTCAGCCACACAAGATCTATGGCCAACAATCTGTTTTACACTCTGTGTTACTCTTCCCATACCATCCATTCACCACACCTGATTCTCCAGGATCCAACATAATGGATGCCCACTTCCTGCTTTTTTTGAACATATCATGGTAAGTAACACACATCCCCACTGTCACCTTGAAAAAATCTCTTACACAATTCTACAACACTCAAAAATATCCCATACAAAGTTTTCTCTTTTCCTTGAGACCCATGGTAACCTCATTTTTTCTGTTCTTATTTCTCTTGTCTAACTTTCTCCAAGTTAGACTGCCCACCAACTAGTGAGCTGATCTCTGAACTTCAGTACTGTCTGTTACCTCCTGCTTGTTAGGGTTTGTGTATCTAAGTGTGGGTGATTAGGTTGTCCCATCACTTCCCTTTGATTTTATGCTGAATACCAATTAACGTGATATACTGATACCATGCTTATATCAGCCTTCCACATATCCTTCAAGTGGGCATTTTTTGAATGACACTACACTAGCTCAGGTTACATAAAGAAAGAGGAAAAGTTAAAAAAACAGGGATGAAACAGTTCACAGATACCAAATGTCTACACACAGCAATGTACAATAGCTTGCACACATGTACACATCTTTCCAGGGTTGCAACGTTTCTTTGGAGCATGCTGGCAACATTTAAGGAAAATGATACAGGAAATGCTTTCAAGCATTGACAACACGGTCTTACTAGGGTTTATCTCATTTTTACACACCCTTTCTCTAACCCAAGACATCACAGGTCTGTAACCTAAAACCACCAACAGCCTCCCTGCCTCCCTCAGTAGGCATCCCACTGAGTCAGCCCTTACATTGTATCTCCAGCTTCGATGGTCATGGGGAGGACTCGGTGTTCAGTGAAGTCCAGGATCAGTCAAAGAGAGGGATGGGCACATGTCTGGATGCAAGAACAGCATGTCCCTGTCTCAGCAAGCACATCCAATAGGACTAAAACAGATAGTCTTCTCAGCCCTTACATGATCCTTAGGGTGGTGTGATGGGTGCTGTGATGGAGCAGGTTCTTGGTGTTCATGCTTTGATGCTCCTTCACACAGCACACATGTGCAGCTGCAGACAGGGAAGAGCGGGAACCCAGGTAGCCCAAGTATATTTCAGGAAAAGTATAGTTGAGGCACGTGTTGCCAGAAATCCCACTGCTTTGAAGAGAAACTGACACGTGCCCTTGCAAAAGGAGACTGACTTGTTTAAGGGAAAGTGAGAAACCTCTTGGTGCAGGAAAAGAAAATGAAGAGCTAGAAACAGGTCCTGCTGCTTCATGAAACAATTTTTTTTAACAATTTGTTACCCAAAGTGTCCTATTTATCAGAACGAAGATTATGATACAGTGAAAAGTTGTTGACACCAAATTAATGCAGACCGAGTTGGAAAAAAAAGAGCAAAGAAATATGAGAGAACTTTCACAGATTCATCTTACACTATAGCTGTTTGTTCCAAAGTATAACTTTCATAGAAGCATCATTAAATATTCTTCCTGGCAACTGCTATTCAGAGATAGTCTGCTGACAAATTCCAGCATCCTTCCAAAAGAAACACAGCTCAAACACTGAACTCAATTCACGTCTGCATTATTTCTTCAGTCCTTTTCAGTGTTATTGACTACATCTGCCTTAAGATAGAGGAAAGGTATCAGTGCCTTTCTCACAAAAAGAATTAAAAGGGCAGACATTTCTTTCATCTCTAACAGCATTTTACCCATTCTGAAAAAGTAGCATGATAATACACCATCACATCATTCAGGACAAGATAGAAATTGTATAAAAGCAAGGACAAACTCCTCAAAGGAGGCACTGAAGCATTTTTCCTGGTAAGTTATGACATGACTTTTATCCCAGAGTAAAAGTGCAGACACTTCACAATAAGGCTGGAAGCACAAAACATCTGTAAGACCATCTAAAGACAAATCTCCTTGAAAATCACACGGCAGAGATTAAAACTCCCATCACAAATGCAACTCTATATTTATCTTGTCAGAATAAGCTGGAATGCTACTGAGTCTTATGAAGCCTGCTTCAGACAGAAGCCACTTAACCCTCACGGATGTGCATGGCACATCCACATTTGTGCTGTTCATAGAAGAGGAAATTAAATACAAAAGTGTTTGTTGACTAAAGACCTCACAGAGAAAGAATGATGATGCTTTTCTCAAGTTATCTGTGCACAGTGGCAGCTAACATCAACAGGCTTGTACTGTCTATTGCTAAACATGGAACTCTGTGAAGCTTTGCAGTGCTTCAGAGAGGTGTGATGCCTGTGATGTGAAAATGGTTTAAAAGGGATGCTGTGTTTTTACCCATGAGCAGTTTCAGGCAACAGAATCCACAGAGAAATTGTCTACAGCACTTCAACAGCTCAAGTTTCCCACTTAGGATGAAGGTGAGAAGCATTCAATGGCTATTTTTCTCTTCAAACTAATTTTGTGCTAAACTGAAGACTTTTAGAAGAGCTCGGGAGAAATGAAAAAGAAGGGAGAAGAAAACCAGTGAGAGGGCCTTAGAGAGGGCTGGGAGTCTGCTGTCTGAGCACCACTGGCCATATGCATATATTTAGGGATTGTACAAGCACTTACTTCAGCAGGGAAGAGGTACAGTCATTCCACTGTGGAAAGCATAATCATCAAGGCATGGAGAGGTCATTACTTCGTAGGATGTGAGATGCACCCAGTACATTTCCTCAGACCCAAAGGAGATCACCAGTCTAAAACGTGGACCAGCTTTAAAGCCAGCTGACACAACTAAGGGACAAGAATTGTAGACCAAGCACTGGTGAAACAGCTAAGACAGCAAGGCTAGCAGAAGACAGGTACATGGGAACCTGGCATTAATAGTCCAACCTCTTTGGAAACCAGAGGTTTTTGTAACACAACATGGTTATACCAAACACCATGATCAGCATCCAGAAACATGCGTGTCAGATTCTTCTGGCACTGTCCTGAGCTTTTGCAGCTGTTGCTGCATCACTGATGCTCCTATGACTATTGTTTCCCTGTCAGTCTGCAAAAATACCTGGCAGTAGGATAAGACAAAATGTGAAGAAAGTTTCCTTTTCATCTTTCACATCAAGTCTGAATGTTCTCCAGATCATACAGCTATGCTATAACCTGCCAAATGGATGAAAGTTTCATCCTTGACCTCCACCCATGGAATCAGTCACCAAAGGTTGCTGCTGCCTAGAAAGCACATGCTTTCCTCAGGTGACAGGGATCCCTTCTCTCCCACTGCACTGTTTTACATATCTTTGTATGCAGCCTAAGAGATCATAACAGAGCCACGGTAGGAAACTTAAATTTTGCCTGACACACAGAAACAGACATAATGTTTGGGCCCCAGTCCTCTTTGCATTAGGGTAGTGCAGACAGCTGTGCAACAGCGAGCTTGTCTCACCTTTAGACCATCTGCTGGGCTTGGCAGCCTGTGCCATGGCCACTCCAGTGCCATAGCCAAGCAGAAGCCATGCTCTTACTGCAACACGACAAGCTGGGCTTCCAGTGTTACAGAGCATCCAGCCTGGACAGAAATGACAACCACCAAATACAGACAAACTACTCAGTTCCACCGGGAACTCACACATGGGTTCTTCAGCAGTACAAAGCACACAAATTCAGGGATGCTTGTTCACATCCACTTCTTCCCCCATTTTCCTAACTTAACCTTACACAACTGTCCTTGACCTGGGAAAGGTAGGTGGTGAACACAATGGTAATGCAAAGTTCTCATCTGCTTTTACCACCCAAGTTTGTGAGAGTTATGCTTCTTTCCACCAAAGCAGAGAGAAGGCAAAGAGAGGAACAGTACTGGTGAGAAAGACAGGGCTGGGGGTAGGGAAAGAGAGAGAGAAGAGGATTCTAGTGAGGGGGTTTATTCAGCATTTAAAAGCTAGGTGGAGTCCTTCCAGAAGTATGATTTAAAGTATCATTCATTAGAAAGCATCATATCTGAGCACTTACTACATCATTTGTCCCTCTGGTGCAGCCATTCACTAACAGCACATAGATAAAGGAAAAATATTTCTAAACTTGAAATTAGTACCAGCAATGAACAATCCCAGTCCTGCTGCTGAAACTGTACACTGAAAAAAGGTAAGTTGTATTGGATCCCATCCTGCCTGCTAAATCTGCTCAGCTACTACAACTGTATACTTAGGGGTGTAAGCCATACACTCAGCAGCAGACACAGACTGGCAGTAGAAAAGCAGGGTGCCAACCTAGCAAGGGAAGGCAACAGCCATTAGCCATTGCCCTCTGGCTGAACTGAGAATGGGTACTTGCCTTCTCTTTTTTTAACCTGTGGGATCCCTTGGGGTTCCGGGAGGTGAGTCTTCCTGCCTGTGGAAAGGAGTTCCATAGTCAGGCTGGAAGAGCCAAAGAAAAACCACTGCCTCAATGACCATTCCTGCGATACTTTCATACCACCAGGGAAAAGAGGGAGCATGTGAACAGCTTCAAGTTGTAATAAAGGATCTTTTAAGAGGAAACAAAAGTTTCCACAAAGGTCATGGCCTTTAATATTTAGCACAGCTGAGCCTGCAATTTGATGAAAGAGGTAAAGTTCTTAGCGCACGAAGTGCACTCTTAGTTCACTCATAAGCAACTAGTCATTGGTCAATACACAGTGCTCTGACTCCTGAAAATTGCTACATGTAAGACACAGAGGAGGGGAACTCCAAACACTTCAGAAACATGCACAGGCTCATCAATGTATGATCATATTGCTAGGTCATCAGACTTGGCTTCATCCTTCAGAAGTCTGCATAACCACACCAGAGCCTTTCAAGAGCCAGTGGCACACATTCTCCTGGCATTCTGCCAGACCTGCCTTCCATCTCCAGGACTCACTGAACTTTCTGTTGGACACTCATGTCCTGTGTGAACGTAGCATTCATTACTGCGATGAGCAGTGTAAGGCATGTCACTTGCCACCCTGGGCTCTTCAGAGTGACTGCAGACACTTCATTGAGAAAAGTATTCCAGAGGGGGGCAGCTGTTTTTCATGCCTTTCAGGCCCTGCCAAACATTTCAGGCCCTGCCATTGTTCAGCAGGAAGGGAGACCGTAGCTATTCAGTTAGAATGATGACAGCCTCCTTAAAACCTTTGCTCTCAAAACTGACTTTCACCACTCAAACACTAATAATACATAAAAGATGGTGAGTCTGTATGTCCCCTACACATAGTTGGTGGTATTTATTTCCCATCTTGTCTCTTTAGCAGACAAAAACGGAGAGAAAGAGAAAACATAAGAAAATTCTCCCAAGGTATCTGGTGCTCCCAGCACTTGGAAGACAGTAAAGGACATGTTTCCGCAGAATAATACTAGCTCAAGTACTGCGCTGCAGCACAGTCTAGAAAAGTGGGAGAAGGGAGGTATCACCTTTATGGCTCTAAAGGCAGTGATTCTCCTTGCCAGAAAGCTCTTATTTTGGGTATGGGTGATGTATCCAACACACTCTGGCCAAATTTACTGTACATTGCTGAAATACAGGTAAGATGGTTGCTGATGGTGAGAAATGTCTTCTGAACTGCTGAACCACATATGCAAACATGGTGGTTTCTGAGTAATTACTGCCTGGAGTTCCTGCAAGAAACTCAGAATGCAGCTGATAACTCAAAAATTTCTTCTTCGGGACAAAGGCATGTGGTCCCTTCCCCCACTCTCAGCAACACACACAGAAAGACATCATATTACCAGTGCCTTTTTCAACATGAAAGGAGAGCTGAGACAGTTTACTGTTGTGAATCACTCAACATCTTACTCATTAGCAAACATATTCTCTCCAACTGTCTTTTTGTTTTGCAATATTGCACACATCTCCAGCCACTCCTTGTTTTCTTCACTTCTAAATAAACAATAGCTTTTGTAGACAGGAAGAGAATAACAGTAGTTAAGCAATTACCTTTAATTATACAGAAGATATACTCTTACTTAATATGAAAGTATAAGCCATTGTTCTCAAAATCTATTTCAAATCTATTTCAAATCCCCAAATACCTTAGTTATAGTTTACTCCATTCATACAGTCATTATTTCTCAGAGGCATTTGAAAGCTAATCCTTTAACCTGTATCTCTTATGAGCAAAAGCAAATGCCTGTTGTTTTCTTCTACTTGCCTTTAATTATATATGAAGAGAACATATGAAAACACATGGAAACCTTTGCCAGCCTGTATCCACAAAAGTTGCTTGGATTCAAACAGTTGCACTCTGATTGCCATCAACAAATGAGGATTTTATCAAACAAGCCCTGCACCCTTCCCCTGCCAACCTCACTGCGCACAAAAGATGCAGCTGGATGAATAAGGAGAGAAAAAACAAAGAGTTCACAAGTCCCTCTATAGTGTGTCCATACTATCCGGGACAAGGGAGAGCATAAAACGCTAGATCGTTTGGTTGAGAAAAACTGGGCAACTTGACCCTGGGTGCAGCAAATCCTCATTTTATGTTTCAGCATCCCTCCTGCTGAAACCTAAAAATGGAATTCATTTTTCCAGAAATGCTGCTGGCCTAGAAAAGTCATTGAGCTTTCTCAGTTACTTTTAATTGACTGAGTGATCTGAATTTGTCAGGGTACAATTAAACAATCCTATGTGGCTAGTATGGGGCTCTGCAGCAGCCACATGGTGATCATCAACAGCTCTTTCAACCTTGCTGGTAATGAACATGGCAGAAGGTCAGTGTGCTCTCTCCCTCTATTTCTGTGTCAGGTTTTAATGCTCCTTCCCTTAGCAAGGAGTTTAGCAACAGGGCTCGGATCAGTACATAGCATAACGTGACACATGTGACAGCAAAATTTGGTCTGCACATGGCAGAAAGTGCTCAGGGCTCTGGAGCTGCAGAAATAGGCAGGCAACAGAGCTGAGCAGGATTCTTTCTTGCTGACGTTACAGGAGGCTAGAAGCAGTCCCAGCATTCTCTACAGCTGTGGAGGAATTGATGATGAAGCAAATTATATACATAGAGCATTGTCAAGAGCTGTGCATACTCCTGCTCAAATGATTCTTAACAATCTCACCAGAAAAAAGTGCGGCAGATTAACCGGCTGTGGGCAACGTGATTCCTGCAAGTTCATAACCCCATCCAATTAAAAACAGCACTTCTGCAGGAAGTTTCCAAAGGCAGGCCTCCTCAGTGAAGTAGATTTCCAGCCTCCTACCCTGGCCGTTTATTTCAGGGACCTTCTAACAAGCACAGGAGGATTTTTTCTGCAGTTCCGGAAAGCAGATTTTGCCATTCTCATTGGAGTCGGAGAAGGGCAATCTGTGCTGCTTCAAAAGGAGTCACACAGACAAATCACACAAGTTTGTTTGGGGAGGTGATGGCGGAGCAGGCTAGCAGCACAAAGTAACTGTGAGGTCAGGGCTTTTTTAGACCAGATCACCGTCAACCCTGTCAAAATACTGCTTATGCTTTTATGACATGAAACACTGGCGCTGTGCCTTAATTGCAATATGGGCACTGTTTCAAATTGGATGTTTTGTCCAGTTAAACTGAAGAGTAAGGTGAACTCACTGAATTTGCATGTAGGTGAAAATTCAACAGTTCTGATACTTTGTATGATGGGATACAGCCCACACGACCCAGACACAGTCAGGAAACTACCCTACCTTGCCCCTACCTTCTTGGATACTCAAGCCCACAAGCAGACTCTATGGTACTGTTATGGGGACAAGCTCCCACAGCATGACAGAAAAGTGTTGCTCCTCTGTCAGGCTCGGTTACAGCTTGCCAAGGACAGATATTGCTGGGCTACACCTATTATTTTGCTGGTTACCCATTTTTGGCAGGACAAAAACCTGACTTGCTCTGCACATCTGCACATCAGTTAGAAGAAGGTAAGGGCAGCTCTCCTTCCCTGCAGGTTACCTGCCTCACCCTCCCAGTGCCTGGTAACAATTATACACTGACCTCTTAAGAAATGTGCAGTGGAAGGATCATCTTATTTCTTTCCTTTTCTCTCTCTTAGAAAAGTGTGTTCTATCAAGATTTTCTGATTACAGATTTTCTCACCTTTAATTGCTCTTTCTTCCTCCTGTAGACTCTCCAGTTTGTTTCTAATTTCCTGAAAGGAGACCTCATCACTGCTGAGTACAGGACAATAATTGCCTTCTCTGCTGCAGAGAACTGATCTCCTGTTAACTGCTCTAAGTACTGCTGGCCTACTAGGAGGAGGAATGCTGTGCTTTGCCACC
This sequence comes from Corvus hawaiiensis, assembly GCF_020740725.1. Taxonomy (NCBI): domain Eukaryota; kingdom Metazoa; phylum Chordata; class Aves; order Passeriformes; family Corvidae; genus Corvus; species Corvus hawaiiensis. The sequence goes on from NC_063255.1 coordinate 31,661,609, forward strand.
GGCTTCATTCTCATCGGTTGTGAGCCCACAGAGACAGAGTCAGAGGAGAAACACAACAGACAGCAAAAAGGGTAGCTATAGAGAACAGGTGAAGAGCTCTGGGAAGTGATTAAAAGGGACTGACTGTATAAAAATGGGAGACAGACAAGTCCAGCTCCTAAAAAGTGTGCCTGCAAGAATAAAGGGCAGTGAGAAGCTGTCGTGCTTAGTGTACCAGTGAGGCATAAAGAAAAAGACAGCTAAAACCACACTCCCCTGTTTTAAGCAGTTCTGCATTTATCAGAATCTCACATCTGCCTTCTTTGGTGCTTGTGGCTGGAAATTTGGGAGCTTTGGTTTAACCTTCTTCTCTGAAGCCACTTATTTGGACATCATACTGCTGCCACCCCCAATATCCATATAGAATAGGAAGCATTCCAGCAGGAGACCTCTGGAATTCCATTTTATTCCTGTTGTATTTGACAATACAAGAACATATCAGAAAGACAAAAATGCCTTCCTGCATGAAGTGATACTTGCAGAGAAACTGAATACAAAGCAGGTGCTTGTTTAAAGTTATATCCATGCCAACAGAGGATGGAGAGAGGGGTGAAAGTCCCGTGAACATTCAGAGAAAGAAAGGACGATTCCAAGAAGACAAAGAAAGAATCAGCTTGAGATACAGGTATTCATGAGAGAAAAGAGTCTCAAGTGCTACCAGGTGATAGAAATCTTAGTGAAGATGGCAAATGGCAGGCACTGAACACATTTAGGTACTTGGGCACTTCTGCTGTGTATCTACTTGGAAGATTAATTTCTCTGATTATCTGGACATGTAAGTGTTAAACCATAAATTCCTTGCTCCCAAAAGCAAATACAAGGACTGCTAGTATTGAGAAGCTGCCACTCATGTCATTAGACAATGTCAGAAAACCCCAAAACATTTCCTTTCATTGGGGATGTAATCTGTGAGTAGCAAGGTTGAGGAGTGTTTAACTGAGTCCTACCTGTGAATCTCTTATACTCTTGGTTTGTGTGGGAGTCTCACAATCACGTCAGCTCCATTTTTAGGGTTTCTATATCTTGTGCATGTCATGCTGTTGCTCAATAATTGTCAGTGTGCAGTTTTGTCAGGAAATAATACTGTTTATTCTCTGAGAGACTTTGAATGTTGTTCTTCATGTTTTATAAGCCATTCTGAGTCACTAGTACCTAAGGGACAAAGGCAAAAGGAATAACATAAGGAAAAAATAAAGACAGTTGCTTGATATTACATCTAGTTAGCAGAAGGAATTATTCTTGGAAATTTAAGTCTACATTCTTTATTTTGTGAACCCAGTAAAAGTTTTTCTTCAGGGAAGTTGAGAGAAACAGAAAAGAAGATTTTCAAATGTATAACTAAATTCCCTTCTGTAACAGGGGATAGTTCAATGCCAAATAGAAGCAACTGAACAGGTGTTGGAGAAGCACTGTAAAGTCTTGAAAATATATGAACTATATGAACTATACTAGGCCATAAATATATAAAATATATGAAATGTATGAACTATACTAGGCCATAAACTATCAACTATAAAGACTAGTGCAGAGTGGAAGGTGTAATGTGAGGACAAGGACTGAACAGCTTCTATGGCTTTTCAGATAAGGCTTCCCACAGTCCTGCTTTCATAATGTTCAGGCATGGGCAAGTAGGTAAAAATCTTTCTTTGCACACCAGATGGGAGTGAAGCCCTCCCAGGAGGCTGATACACCCAAACCTTATTGTGCACCTTTGAGCCTTGGTGTCACGTTCCAAACCTGTGACTGAGCAGAAGTAACACAGCCAAGCATCCCTGCTCAACTCCAGTCTCCCTGATACATGCAAACTGTGGTTTTGCCTGATGTGTAATCTCTTTCAGCACTACTTCTGACTGGGACTTCTTAATGATACTGTTTCTTACATGCTTCACTGGACAACAAGCTTCTCTTTAGTTACCACACTTAAGACTAAACACGGTCAGATGTCGTATCAAGATCTCCTGTGGAACCCAAGTTGCTTAATATTTCATGTTAATCTCCTACTGAGCCCCCCAAACTCTTTTGACTCTTAGCATTTTTTCCAGAAATATCTCCCATCTTTGCTCAGAGACAGCTCAAGAAAGAGACCAATTCTTCTAAGGCTTTGTTCCAATATGGTTAAAAACATGTATTCCTCTCCTTTAGCCTGAAATTCTGTTCTGAGATCTAACTATTAGTTCCCTGTATACCTTTCTTTTTTACACCCAAAGCACCCCTCTGGTACTTGTGCTCTAATGGCACTTTAGATGTCCACAAATGACATCTCTTCAATGCTTTTCAAGTTTATCTCTGCAGGGGCTATTGGACAAATTTATTATTATTTTTAATTTAATTATTATTAATTCTTAAAGCTGTGTTCCTTTTGGAAATAAGCAGAAGAGAGAAGGACATTTCAGTTAAGTTTTTCTTTCTTTTCTGGGGGAGTGAACTATTTTATAATGGAATACGGTCATATTTTCTGAATGAGGACCAGTGAAAAACAAGCCACCTGAGCTTAGTCTTTCAAAAAATCATATTTGCAGCTAATCCAAACAACATTTCCTAATATCACCAGAAAGTAAAGGTCCAGTTTCCACATTTCAAGACAGTTTTTACCTCTCCCCACCCTCCAACACCACACCATTTTCTCTTTTCTGCAATATTTCCTGTGGTCATGGACAAATGTTGTATTCCTATATTGAATTTTCAGCATGGCATTTCTAGGCTTCATTTCTCAATTTCATATATCTCCAAAGACAACATTACATCCACCTGCTGTGGCAACAACTGTGTTTTAATATTTCAGTAGTTTTATCCATTTTGATCCCCAAACTATTTTCCAGGCTGTAATTCCACACCCTGCAGGTAAGGCCACCATTCCCTATCCACACATGCACAGCCTTACCCTGAACAGTACCATTTTTCATCAAACGGCCTGCTGAATAATCCTGATTACTCCTTTTGTACAGCAGTTTTTTGCACATGGTTTTGCAGACACTTTGTCTGACATGGTGTCAGCTGTACTTTTCGGGGAGTTTGTATATTCCTTCCGGTATTAGGAAAGATACAGAATAGGCTCAATAGAAAATTTTATAGAACACACTGTAAGAACCCATATTTATCATAACTTCCCTTAAAAACTACTTGTGTCAGCTAGCCAATTCTTAGTGCCTGCACATTTCAGCGTCAAATAACATGTTTTTGTATCAAAAAGGTAATGGTACAAGATCAATATAATTACAGAGAGCCAAATACCTCCACAGCTGCCTTCATCAATGAAACTTATTATCTGAAGGAATAAAATAAATTCTATTTGACAAGGTGTTCTTGGCACAAAGCTATGTTGACTGACATTGATTATATTCCTATACTTTATTTCTCTACTAATTTAATCCTGTATCCGTTTTTCCATTATTTTCCTCAGGAGTGGTGTTAGTTCAACTGATCTACACCTCCCTGTGTCATCTTGTTCACCTATTAGTAGTCAGTTTCTAGTCTTCGGGTATTTAATCATTGTTCCAGTATTTTAATATACTTTTATAAATTATCAATTAAATATTTGCTTTTTCAGTGACAGAGGAGAAGTTGTGTCTTTCTTTCTTTCTTTTGAGATTATGGAAGCAAATTACTTAGACTACTGTTTGAAAGTCTCTGTTGATTTACCTTCAATTTTCATCAGTTAGGCAGCATTCCATGCTTCTTCTTCCAAGTGCAGGAGACAGAAAGAACTGGAATACTTTTACCACTCCTGCATCATCAACATCTTCACCACTCTTACATCAGATCTTTTTAGCCTTATATGCCCCAAACTGCCTTGGTCCAGCTAAACAGGAAATGTCTTCTGATGACCCTGGCCTTCCTTAAAAACTCTTTCATCACTCAAAACAACTCATAACACAGTTTTGTACATCTTCTTCCCTCTCCCATCCATTTTGTATTTCCTATTTTATCTTTATCTGCAGCCCTCACTCACTGCCATTAGGAAAAATACTTACACAACCCATTCTGGATTCACACTTTTGAGAGCCAGCAAATACTTTTTTCTGAGATCACCACACACTGATTGAGAGCCTTGTCCCCATTTTTGTGCTGAACTCCTGTTCTGGATATTTTTTAAGTTTGCTTTGCTCTTTCCAGTCTTACCCATCAGTGGGATTATATCTCCTATGCAAAATTATTGCCTGTGCTTTTCTCTGTTTTTCTCCCCTCACTCCACAAAAATCTACACTCTCCCCTGACACATGCACAGCTGCAGCACCCTCTGCTCTACATCTGTTTTGACAGTGCCTTGCTGTATCTCCATTCTCATTCCCAGACTCAGTGTCAGCCCTACATATGATCCCAGTCTCTTGCTCACTGTCTGCTGTTTCATTCACACTCTCTGCCGCCCCACAGAGATGCTGTGATGCAGGGAGAGATTGTTTCTACATGCAGCAGATCCCAGGCATGGTGTGCTGCTCTGCTCCTCTCACAGAAAACAATCAGGCTGGGAACCTACTGCCCTTGCAAGTGCTTCGCAGGTGATGTGAAAAAGCTATTCCAAAATTGTCTTTGAGGAAGCACAGGATGGCTCAATTTCAGTTTACTGGCATTGATGTTATTGCTCTATGAAATGAATGAAAATTATTTTAGGAGCTTTCCATGTTTTCCCAAAGTTTAAAAATGAGGTGTGGAATATTGCTGTTTCAGAAAGAGGAGGTTTGGGATACACTGTGCAAGAACTTGACAAATGGCACCTAAAGATAGCCTGTGAAGATATAAATATCCCATTTGGAGGCTTTCTCTTTAAAAGATTCCCAACACTGACTTACAGATATATCTCCCAAGGCTTTGATTGCTGCTGTGGAGACACATTTCAGTGATGAAGCCAGTATAAAATATGTATGCATGATTTTGAAATCTAGATTTTAAACTCCCTAGGACAGAAAATTCATGTTCTCGGAGGATTCAGCATTGGGCCCTATGACTCATCTGAACTCTTGGATGACTTTGAGCTTGGCTTTCAGTTTTGTAGGGTCTGTGGACACCTTTCATGAAAGTTCATGCCCAACTACATAATGAAAGGACACTGTCACATCAGGTTATTTGAGAGATCATGTAAATTATCAAAAATCAAAAATATTTATTTCTGATTTGCTTGGAAATTACAAACTTTCCAAAAGCCTTTGTTTGCCACTAAAATTCACACTTCCAAGGTACTGTTTCTAGCAAGTGGTTTTTACTAATTTCTTATCTCTAGACCTTGTAATCTCTGCATACACAAGCCTGCCTAGTTCTGGTAATAGCCAACTGTGATTAATCTCAGTGCAGCTCTTACAGACTCTGCATGGTAAAGGGATCTTTCTGGTAAGAAAAAGCAATACTTCTACTTCCAAAGGGAAAACATAAACACCAGGGACATGCAGGGTAGTCACTAAAGATCAATGCACCATCTCTGTTACAGGTCTGCACCAGAAAACAGCAGGGACCACAGCTTGTAGCAAGAGCTCAAAAACTTTCAGCTGAGACCACCAGAGCATGTAGAGCTGGAACATGGATGAGAGTAAAATGGTAACCCTGGCAGAGACTTGCAAATGCACCCTGCAGTATTTAATCCTCTGATGTTTTAGGTGGAGCGTGTCCTAAGAGATGACATTCATCTCCATACAAACCACCTTCCCAGAGGCTACCGGGAACTTGCAGGACCCCAGCTCACACGATGGTGATGCCTTGAGGTGGAGCACCACACAGTAACAACTGACCTGCTTGGGCTGAGTTAGCTGCAGAAACAGGCACAGACGTGGCTGTGCCAGTGACCCCTGGGCCCTAAGGAGACCTCAGCAAATCTCAGTTGTCCTGTGTGTACAATGTGCCAATGCGAGCACTTTTCTTCCAAAGGCCAAGGGATCTCCCACCACACACAGGGACAAGGAGCAGGTTGCCTGCAGATGACCTTGGAGATCTCTGTGCCAGGTAGTGCTGCACAGCCTGTGTTTCACCTGGAGGGTTTCAGAAGAGACCAAGAAATGTGAAGGGCCAGAAAAACAGGTCTTGCTCAACAAAGACCCCTGGCAGATGGTATTTTGGACTGCCGTGCTAGCAGCTCAGGGAGGCACATCCTCTGGGACATAGGGAAGAAATTCCAAAGACCCTGCTTAAGTGTAAAAGCAAATACCAGCACTAAAACGTTCTGGGTCTGCTGCAGAACAAGCAATGAAATCCCCTTCTGCCACAGGAGTCATGTTATGGTGAAACCACACCCAGCACTTCAGGCACATCTGCGGAGTCCAGCCTGCTTGGGGACTTTTAGAGAATCTCAGACCTCTTTGCCTCTGATTACAACAACCTCTTCAGCAAGAATCTCTCAGGTCATTTGTTAAATATATTTAATTCTTGTTAGATCCTGTGGTAGAACTGAGTGAAAAGGTGACCCCATCTCTAGCAGATCTCAGCTTCATTTTAGCTGAGAAGCTGTTATATCTCAGTCTCTCTCACAGGCTAGCTGCTATTTCTAACCTGTCCAGTGCTGCATTATGTCAAAGGTCATTATTTATTCAGAAGAACTAGAGGGTGAGATTGCATCCTGGTTCTGTAACAGGGATCAATAGGTGCCTTTTCTATAATGAAAGCAAATTTTTTTCTTTTTAAGGCCTAATTTCTGAGCACTTAGAGAATCATTTCTAATGCTGAACCATTAGGGATTGTTAAAAACATCAAAGCACTACTAAATGATCTATTAAAAATACGATTGTTGCAACTGCTATTATGCTAATCTATGTATGATCTTGTTATTCTACATAGTAACAAACTCCCTAAGCTAAAGAAAGCTAGCTGCATTAAGGGAAGGAAAATACAGTTTCATGGAAAATTAGTTACCTGTTAGTATAGTTTTAATTTCTTTGTCTTAACTTTGCAATCCAATGGCTTCATTCTCTTGGTTGGAGAACAAGAAAATTAGATGTAACATAATCAATTACCCAGAGCTGCAGATCTCAGTTTCCTCTTGAAAAAATCTGCCACCAAAATCGCACCATGAAAATCTGCCACCTTGATTCTTGACAAGTAAAGTAATAAATCTACTTATTATTACTATTACTAGTAGTAGCACTCAGCAGCAGCTGCTGCTGCTAATAAAAATTACCTTGTACTGGTGGAAAGAGGCAAGAGAGGGAAAAGTAGAGTTTATTTTGGAAAGAGAAGATAAACCAAACCCCAGAAAAAAAGTCCAAAGGGAGATGGACAAATCTTGCATTTTTGGAACTTGGTGCAAAACTATTTGGCAACCTTGGGGAAACTGAGTCATCCTTGGATCTCTTTGAATATCATAAGAGTTCTTAAAAATAAGTGAACAAGCTCAGGGGTCAAACCAGCATCAGAAACACAAAAGTGTGTATATTTCTTTTTTTTTTTTTACTATCCTTTCTTTATGGAGAATAATAAAAGAGAGTAATTTTTAAAAAATTGCATCAGATTAGGTTCTGTATCTAATGCAGAGAAGAGATGATCACCACAAGATTAAGAGAGCAAGTGTTTACCTTCTGTTGATTCAATCTTTTTTATTAGGTATTTTCCAGTAGAATATATATTAAAAATCCCTATAAAACTGCACAATGATAATGACGGTTTTCTTAGTGCCATGGGTATGGAGACACCTCGGAGGAAGCTCAGCTGTCCCTTAGACAGGCTGCTATCTATACTCACAAGAGAGAGAGACTGCCAATAAATAATGCGAAGGTGGAAAACCCAGAGAACAAAATTTCTCTTGTACCAGGCAGTGCTGGCAGCAGAACTTAGGAATAAGGCAGCAAATAGGAGAAGCTGAGGCTGGTGTGTGCTTTTTTGGGTCTGTGAAAGGATTCTGCATATAACTGAGAATGAATCAAAGCTGTCCAGTCATTATTGCTCCCTTTGGTATACAAACTTGCAGGCCAAAGAGGGTAGGATTGGTTTTGTCTCCAATACATTACAAAAATAAGAAGAAACTCGAATGCGAATGTGCATGAGATAGCACTTTGAGGGGGTGTGAGGAGGAGGAGGAGAGAAATAGGCATTGATTTGTGATAGAAAGCTGCCCGTAGCATTGCTTGAACATTGAGAAGATTTGCTCCCCTGGGAACTCCATTCAGAAGGGGCCAACATGGAAGGGCAGTATTCTACATGGTGCAATAGCAATGTCAACTAGAACTGCTCTCAGGAGAAAAAGAAGAAAGCCAGGGTTGCTCTCAAGAAAATAAATAAACACACAAAATCACAGATTCTTCCAGAACTGCAAACCTTTCCAGATTAAAAAGCACCAATACATGTCTCTGGGGAATCTGTATGCAGGTGCCCAGGAAGCACGGCCACGCACCCACAGCAGGGTGCAGAACAGCCAGGCTTTGTGGGGAGCAGCCCAGAGCAAGGCTGCTGAACTGGGAGAGACAGTGGTGTGAGATACACTGCCCACGTGTAGGCAGACATGCAAGGCTGTTCCCTGGTCTTCCACAAGAGCTCGTAGGGAGTCATGGCTGACCCCAACACAGGGACACAATGAACTGTCTGCCATTACCTACCAGCTACAGAGACAGCCTAAACAGGTAGTTCAGACCCTGCATGGTGCTGCAGTCAAGTACAGGTGAAACGAACCCTGAACCTGAAACTTCCTTGCTGCACCCTGGACCTCTTCCTCTCCAGACTAGAGTGCAGCAAGGAGAAATAGAGTGACTGTTTTCCTCCTGGCCCCAGAATGGCAGCCTGGCCCTGGTCCACTCAGTCTGGGATTAAGCCTGCAAAAAGACACTTAAACTGGGAATCACTATTACCTGGGATGCAACCTATGATTCATTAACTAAAGGAAGAGTTACTGTCAGGGGCATGGTCATCACAGATCAGACTTCAACTTTATATTATCTGTTTCTCAACACTTAGCAACAAATTTGCATTAGTGTATTTTTGTATTTAATTGCAGAACTTTTTTTTTCTCTACTAATTATACTATTTTTTTAATTTATTCTACAATGGAATGCAATAATTCTCTATAATATTCCTCCCACTACTTAACCTACTTAACAAATTTCAAGTCCCTGCAACATAATGCATATAAAACTGATTTTAATTTCAAAAGCAGTGAAAGATTTTTATTGCAGACATTTTAAATACTTTTCACATACTGGAAATCCATAATGCATGACCTGAGATCAAATACAAAGTTATGATCCTCCAGACTGAGCAGTTTTGCGTTTAAATTCTTAAAATGCATTATCAAGGGAGATAATCAGTTTTGGGGTTTTTTTTAAAAAAGATACAGAGGGTCTTTTCTTTCTAATGCATTATTTGATCCAAATTTTCATTTAAAAATAAATTGGCCAGGTGCATTAGATATTCTCAAGCATTAATCAGCCAAATATCCAGTGATTTCTAATGCTAAAGAATACATACTGCACCTGCAATATGCAGGTTTATAGGGGATAAAAAAAATTGAAGCGCTTTGCTTACCAATAATAATAATAAATTATATTAAATAATTTGAGGATAAATGCTGCTCTACTCTACAGCTGAAATGCCAACACTGGAATTGTAATAGCATGTAACAGTTTGAAAATTATCTACCATGATGGTTGAAATACGCACTCACACATTTCTGCAATAAATATATGGACCAGACAGAAGGTGGGAAGAAAAAAAATATGAACAAAGGCTGACTAGCAATAAAGTCAAGTAAAATGTTTAGGTTGCTGAAGACCCTGTCCTGTATATAGTCTACTAAATATACTATTTTAGCAATAAAATATGTGTGTCCATGTATGGAACCAGGCTGGGGCACAAAGAAAAGGAGTCAGGAAATTTATTTTTTAGTATTGTCCTTCATATCTGTGAACCTGTCACTCATGCATTTGCTACACACACAGTTGCTCTTAGCAGAAGTGTTCAGTCCAGCCCAACTCCTGAATCTTTTCCTATTTGAATTAAACCAACATTCTAAGGAAGAACAAAATATGCATTCTTGTTCCCACCTTCAAAGAAGGAAGGACAGGCAACCTCCAATCACCCAACTGATGCATTTTTCTACAAGTAACACATACCAGCCTTGGGCAATAATTTAGCCTCAGGCATATACAAATAGCTCAGAAAAATGTCTGGACAAATGGTGGATTTTTGAACTGAGCTGAAGTTTTATATTGTGGACTGCCTGCCTCTGAAAAAAAAACAGAGCAGAAACTCTCAACATGTTCCCTTTGCTGGACTTACTGTTTTTAAATTTAAATGTGGCCTTACAAAAAAAAATTGTGGGCCTACACTCGGGAATATTTTCAGAAAATTTTGCTTGTTTGACTAGCACAATGCTTCAGACAAATGAGTTAAGTACTTGGTTTATGATGCTGTTTTTCCCAAATCACATTTTTTTCCACTTGCACATACTCATTGCTTACTGCTGAAGGTTCAGCTTCCTGCCCTGCCTTCCACGGAAAGGAGCCCCTCAATGGGAAAACAAGCCATTGAATTGTCACAGGTGTACAGGGAACGAGGTGGGCACAGGGCACGTTGGTTGTTACATGGGTGTGGTGATGCGACGTTTTTATTGTATTTTCGTATGTTCTCTGTACCCCAATGGCTCATCCCTACCTTCCCCACTTCAATTCCCAGTTGGTCTGTCCCAGACCCAAGCCGCTCCCCCGGTGCTCCCAATATGGTTATCCCCTCCCTTTGTTCTGGCTCTTTCCCTACCAATCACCCAAACCCCTCCCGGAGTTCCGGATTGTTCTGTGTCTGTCACCCGAGCCCTCCCTAATTACCCTTATTGGTCCCTGTCAATCCTCCGAGACCCTGCCCCCTCGGATACCTCCCCTTTGGAAATCCGCTAAACCTGGATGCTCCATTGGGGCATGTGACCCCTCTCCCTCCACCCACCAAGAGCATTGGACCAGATGTGAGTCCGTCCCTCCAGCGTCCCTCTCTCCTAATCTGCTTATTGGTCCCTAGTTAGTTTACTCCCCTTGTTCAGCCCCCCCCCTTTATAAGGCATGGTCGCTCTGCAACTGTTGGTTCTCCTGCGTGGATTCCTTTCAGGAAGTTTGGGGTTGGCCCCGGGGCAAGCCTCCCTCCTGCTTTGTATCTCTCCCCTCGTCGGGAGGCTGCTGACTGCTACAGTGTCTGGAGCCTGTGCCCCTGTGGGTAGAGCAGAGGCTTCAGAGGAGCAGCCTTAAAGCTCCGTGCCTCCAGCTGCTCCCCATTCGTGCTGCCCACCACTGCAGCTAGCTTGGGCAGTGAACAGCAGCAGTCACTGCAACACATGGGGAATTCACTTTGGTAGCCTGATCTGATAGTTTAAGTGGACTTCAAGCCCAGGTAGATGTCCTCTGAGAGTGGCCTCCAAGTGGTCTTATTACTGGGGGCTTTGTCACATTCAGAAATTAATATTAATTAGTGTTCATCCAGGAATGTGTATTTATCTTCAGTTTCACAACTTACCATCTGGGGAAAAAAACTTTTCATCAGAGTGGCAAAATCTACTCTAAACCTGACCAGTTCCATCATAGATGTGGGGACTTTTCAAGCTGCAGCCTCACAGAAAGTGAAAATCTTCAGCAGTCACTGGAGAGTCATTGAGTGTGCTCTGTGGTCCAGCTAGGCAGGGTCTGTTCTCTCCCTGCTGATAAGTGAGAAAATCCCTACTCAGGATCATGCCTCTTCTTCTAGTAGATGCCATTTACTGAACAGCAAGCAGCAGAAATCTCACAAAAACAGCCAACAGGTTGAGCCCAAGAGGAAGATAAAGTTTTGAAAGCAGTAGGGTTTGCTGCATCAGGTTCTTTGGATGGACCACCTGAAGATGCACTTGCACCTTGATGATTGGACCCACAGCCCAAAGTATTGGCAACCCATGTAACAGTACCAGATAAACACCAACCAAGAGCAGTAACATGAGGACATCACCTGCTGTGCATGACACGAGAGTATTGCATCCCAGACACAGTAAAGCATCCCTGTAAAAGCATTGTCCTTCCTGAGGGCTTGGCAGTGCCCTCAGCTGCACCAGCTCCTGACACCTGTGCAGGCAAGGGGAAACTTTCAGTGCTTTATGTTAAAGCAAGGGAGGAGACATGAGAAGTGTGAGTGCCTCGGAGAGAAATCCTCTTCCCCTCCAGCTCCAAGCCCATGACTTTTAACAAAGTCTTACAAATCTGGAGAGACACAGCTGTGATTTTTCAACAATATGTAACTAACCTTCATGTCCCCCAGTCTCAAAATAAGGGACCGAAAACCTGAGTAAATGATTATTGAGTCATTAGGATACTTCTTCTATAAGCCTGCTTTCTCGTGTTTTCTTAATGTTTCCATTTTTTGCTCATGACTGCTGTACAGTTTATTTGGCATACTGTAAAAAAAATTATCCTCTTTCACCAAAAGAAAGCAAGAAGGAGCTTCTAAGCAAAGAGAATTCAGTAATTCATTATGCAGCCATCATCCAAAGGCTTTCACAAGATCAAGCTAATACTATCTTTTATTTTCTTTTTGTAAATCCTTACCGTGATTCTACTTTTTTCCTTCAACAATGTTATAATTAGCTCTGTGTTTGACTTCCTATGGCAAAATCATAAAGGCTACAATCTTAAGAGGAATTACCATAGGCCAATTGTAAGAAAGTATGTCTTTTCTGGGACCCATTAAGTCCTCTCAGTTAATCATTAAGCAAGTCCCTTAGTGAGCAGGAGAAAGTATCCCACAAAAAGATTATAAAACAATTTCTGTGCAAGAGATTGGAGGGATTTCATTTTTAACTGTGTCTAGGTTTTGTATAACAAACAAAGAAATTAATCCTATGAAACATCTTATTAGTACATTGAACTTTTTTCCAACAAATTATGTAGCTTCTGCAAGTTTATTGTGCACAGTGTTTGATAAAATCTAGGCTTTGGTGAATAATACACTCATGGCAGATAGTTTTTTTTTTTTCCCTAATATGTTTCAGAAAGCTAGCAGCTGTATGAAAACAAAGCCCGTATAATTAGAAGTGTTCATATAACAGCAGTTCCTTTCCCGTGTTCCTAAGCCACACACTGACAGTAAAAGAGAAACTGCATTTCTCCTGAAAGGTTTTACAGTCGCACTGAGGGGCTAGTACCGGAGGGGGCCCATACCCAGCGTGCAGCCGCCCCAGGCTTCGTGAGGCAGCTCTGTAGCAGGCAGAAGCTTGTGTCCCCAGTGCCACAAGGACCTGGAGCACAGCCCGAGCCTGGCTCACCCTCCGTCTGCAGGGAGGCAGCCAAACCACCCCTCCCTCACCGGTTCCATCCCACACGGGAGAGACGCCAGCCCCTCGCCCCTCCCGCATCCCTCCTCCCATCCACCCACCCTCTGGAATGACTCACAGCTGAATAGCTCAGGCGGGGTCATTAATAAAGCTAGCTGAAAAATAGTTTGGGGTGGGAATCTCTAGAGCTTGCAGTTTCACAGTTTTCATGATGCACTTTTTAAAAAATTTAAATTCCAAATCTTAAAAACCAGTAAAATGTCAGTGGAAACCATTCTTGCAAAGGGCTTCATTTTTCACTTGACATTTTTAATATCAAATACTGGAGTATTTTTGAATTTTTTTTTTTTTTTTTTTTTTTTTACCAAAACTGCTTGCCCAACGTTGGAAGGGACTTCAGCTTTATAAGAAATAAGGAAACCATGGCAACCATAGCAGTTGTTTGCATTTGGCTAAGAAACCAGTTTTCCATTGAATAAAGCAATCCTGGTACAGGGCTTTCACCTAATTTTGAAAAGAAAAAGCCTTCCTTCCTAGGGTCATGTGAAGCACATTGCACACTTAATCATGTATGGGTCAGCCAACTAGATGGACAAGTAGCCTTTGTAAGTAGAGAACAGCAAAACTTACACAAAAATAAGTGTGGGGTTTCTTTGCCCTCTGGATTTTGGAGGATGAAAGAGTAAGATGCCTACTAAACTACAGCTGTTACTCAGCCTCTTCTCTAATCAGCAGTTCCTTCTCATGTTTTGTACTATGAATGGAAAATAATAAAATAGGGCTTGCTGTATGCAACTGCTGGGTGGTATTTATTTATAGCTCTACTGGGGATAGTGTGACTGGCTGGGCAATGCAGTATTAATCATCTTTCCAGTGAAAAGCTGGAAAGTGTTCTCAGGATAGGATTAGACATTAAGAACTGTATTGCATCTTTTTGGGAAAATTGTGTGCTGGGCAGGGTGGAGCTGGGGGAGGACTGTGCCCAGCACATCCCAGAAGAGAGCATGTGCTGCAGAGGATGGAGCACTCTCAGCTAGCCAGCTCTGCTGGGTGCTGCAGCAGACACAGCAGTGCAGTAAGAACTGAGCATTGCTTTCTTCCTCTGCCCTGCCTTTCTCTTCTGGAGGGAAGACCTTCTTTGCTGGAAACAGCCTTGGAGCAAAGGCAAAGCAGCATCCCTCCTCTCCAGGCAACAGAGGACAGCCCTGCTCCACGGAAAGGCTGGATGTGGTGTTGGCTGAGGCACTGGTGTTGCATGGTGACTTGGGGATAGAAGAAAGACCTTACAGCTACAAAAAGTTAAAGCACTAATAAACCTGAAAAAATGTCACTCAAAGCACTAGGAGATAAGCAGCACGCATACAGCTGAAATTGATAGGAGCTGGACAGAGAAAAGCAGCAGCTCTAACTGTAGCCTGGGAAGCCCAGTGCTTTGCAACCACAAAGCCCAGAGACAGAACAGAACAGCAGCGATGACTGAAACCAGTGGCACAAAGCAGTGACAGCCAGAAGATGATATGTAGCCAGAGCAGGGACATAAAAAGGTCCCGGCTCCCACCAGGAAACCTGGCCCCTCCTGAAAGCAGGGATGCTGGATGGGGCTGGTGGCTCTACACAGCTCTACAGGGATGGAGACTTAGGGGTACTAAGCAACTTTGAAAACCAGAGGGAGTAAGTACTCCTGTACTGCTGCAGCACCTGCATGTGCTACAGGATGTCTACTAACACTTCAAGAATGCCCTTATTACCACTACAGGCTGTGAGGTTTGAAGAAAGGCAACAAAACAATGCCCAGCCCCTTCAGGCTCCTGACACACTTTAGGTCCCTCTGAGAGCTGCAATCCAAGTAACTCATTGACAAAAAGAGAAGATGAAGATCAAGACCACCTGGTCAGGCCTCTAACTGCATGAGTGTCCAGCCATGGTTTCTTAACTTGATATTTAACCAGCATGTCTTAGGGCACACTTTTTTCAAGCCTCCAAAGACTGCAGATCTATCCTGCTTCCCACACGTACACATGGCTGTCCTCCCAGGGGGCACTGGGGAAAAGCCAGCTCCCACCCCAGGAACCACAGTAGCATCAACATGAAGCCCCAAATCCCTCTGTCAATACCTTGCCTCATTTACCAAGTGTTGGCCTACTTGAGCTCCCTCCCTGTCCTTATCTGCACTCTAAGCATATCCCTAGTACCCATCATTGCCCTTGAAAGCCAGCATCCCCACAGCTCGTGGCCCCCTGTGCACAGCTGGAAAGTCAGGCAAACTTTTCTCTTGCCCCAGACACCATTTCAAAGCCACAGCATTGCTAGGAGCCTAGAGCAGGGCTCAATATTTCAAGGCAAGTTAAGGGATGTTGTACGTGCAAGGCCGTGTTAAGCCCACCCTCTGAGATTGTGATGTGGGCCGGAGGGTCTCAGGTGTCCCCTAGACTGCTGATGAAGATCTTCCCTGGGGTTAATGAACCCCAGCAAATAATCAGACCCCAAATGATAGGCTTGATTGGCAAGTAAGCATGAAACGAGCGGAAAGGGAGAGCCAACGGAAGGATACAAGCAATAGGAATATAATTATGCAGTGATTCATCTTGGGCATGCTTGCATGCTGGGAAGAGGGGGGCAGGAAAATAGGGGGAACTAAGCCTTTTCTTGATTTTATTTTTTTTGGACAGTAGTGGAAATCCAAAGAAGATAATCTGGAGAAGTGATTTAAAAGAGACATAGGTGGATATACTGCAAGGATCAAGGAAAGTGAAGCAACCCTTTGATTCTACATGAGCCATACAGAACTGTGCTTCTACACTGCGCAGTGAACGCATTACTGAGATCACAGATTCAGGAGCTTAGCAGGCGTTTACAGTCCTATCCTCTCTCTTTGTAGCTTAACCTTCGTGAAACATAGAAGCTTTCACCAACCTTAAGGAAAAACTGTGGGATGAGAATTTTCATAGGCAGCCCACCAGTAGTCTATAAATATATCTGAGTAGTGGCAGAGGCAGATTTCAAGCACATACAAAAGATTGCTTTTGGGAGATCTTTAAAGCATTGCAGAGCAGGTGAACTGCTTTGAAACGCTGAATTGTTATTTTGAATTAAAAGCTCATACCTACTCTATTTATCAAGTCAAATTACAGGCAGTTGTTACCAGCAGCTGTGGAGAGTGATCAAGAGCATACTCCCTGCAAGCTGTGTGTGATCAGCCCAGTGGGCTTTGAGTGGTCAGAACTCAGGAGCAGCATGGTTATTCTATGAGTCCATCACTTGCTCCAGCAACAGGGCTGCCAACTGGCAAAGCAGCCAGTTTGCTTTGTCTTCAAGAGCCCAAAGCTCACTTCTGTGGCCATCCTTCTCTCAAGACCTCCTGCTTCATCCAGTATAGATCACCCTTAAGATCTTGCAAGGACACAGATGCCCTCAAAGCAATAGCTTTTCCTTTTCATTTCCATAACACATACTGGTGGAAGTCACACCAACTTTGGCAGCTCTGCACAAGCACTCACCAGGACCGCTGGAGGTCCTCACACTGTACAGGCCAAGGAATACTCTCCATTTTGGGCAAATGCAGGTAAAATTGACAGACAGGTCTTACAGCAACATGTTGAGAATCACGTGCATGTTGGCCAGTTGCCTAGTGCATGGCTCTTCCACTTTCAAGCTTTCTAAAAAAAAATCACAGTGAATGGATGGCAAATGAATAAAAGTTGATTTTCTTATGGCTGCGCCAAATTAATTACAAATGAGCAGCAAAATAAATCCAAAAGGCTATCATCCCATCTACCAATCAGTAAGTTGAAAGTATAAATAAACTAGAATGATATAAAGTGCCTGTGGCACACACACAAACCCAGTGAGCTAAAAAAGGAAGGAAAACGTTTCCAGTCTTCATCTGGAGAAATGCCACAGATTTCATCAGGCTAAGATGAAGGGGAAGAGTTTTTGTAACTACATGATTTTTATAGACTGAGCCTCCTCTCAGCAATCTACCTAGGGGGGAAGTATTTTCTCATAGCCGCTAAGCATCATTGCTAGTCATGTGCATGCACACATACATCAAAACTAATGACCCAAGCAGTCTTAATGATTTCAGCAAGGGCAGGAGGCTTATCTTCAAACAGATAGGAAATTGTTTACTTGGATAAGGGCCTAACTTAACAGAGACAGGCAAACCCAAAGACAAGGCATTGCATACGTCAGTTTACAGCAAAATCCTAGTGGAAGGTGTTTAAAATGTGTTGTGCAGAAAGAGACAACCAGATAAACATCTTCTGCACAGTGATACAGCGAGAGCTGCAGTCTGCAAACAAATTTGGTGTCTCATAATCCATTCCAAGAAGCATTTGAGAGGTGTGAAAGAAAAGGACCCAAGATAGCAACACTATTCCTGCTCAGTGCCAAACTACCATACTTCTCTCTTGGTAGAAAAGAATGACAGTTCAGGAACAACCTCCAGCTGTTGCAGAAGCAATCCCTGGGGCACCCTGAGTTGACTTTTCCTCCCTCTGAAATGACTGGTCAGGTCTCAAAGGCACTCCTACATGCAGGTCAGCACAACTGCTGGACTCCCCACAGAGCCCATGCTGCTCAGGCCAGGCTCACTGAGATCCAATGGCTGGCAGTTCCTCATAGAATCTTCTGAAAAATTTACCACTGTTCTTGTTTCCCATATGGAAAAACAACTAGCACAGATTTCATATTGTGCCTGCATTTGCTAATGAGCAGTACATATTAAGCAAAGACAGACATACAACATCATCCACTGCAGTCACTTGCAAAACACAAGGCTTGAGGATGTTTTCAATAGTCCCAGAAGGCTCAGTTTCACTTTGTGTTAAATTTTTGCCTTTCTATTCTATATGCCACTTCCAAGGAGCTCTCTTTATTTATGGATCAGCTTTTTCTTCTGAAAGCCCAGCAGGGCTTTAGCAGACTGAGTGTGAACACACATTTTAGTGTTCTCCATAATCAGTGCAGAAAATTCATGAGCTGAAAGCTGTCTGTAGCTCAGACGCAGGCTCCACTGCCTTTGTCTTGAAGACAGACAAGCTGCAATCACACACGCGTACTTACCCAGACCCTCTGCCTTCATAATTTCATCATCGAGTCCTCATCACTAGGCTGTTATGTCCAGCCTCTTAATAGGTTTTCAGAAGTTTGTTGCTAACCCTGAATGCCGCAGCTGAACTGGAGTAGGTGCAGACAATGCCTAATTTCTCCTTATTCCAAGATAAAGTGCTTTTGGTCAGGCAGTGCAAGAAATACAACATAATGATTGATAATTCAGCATAGACAACAGTGCCTTGCTCACTCCTCCAGCTTCATGCTTCCCACAGAGATCATGTGTGTGTTCCATTTCAGATTACCTTATATTTTCCCTATTTCAATGTCACTCTGTAAATTTTTGCTCCTTCCACTACTCTCCCCGCATCGTCCCCCCCCCCCCCCCCCAGTTTTGCAATATTTACGTGATGGTATTTCCTTGTCCTCATTACTTTTCAGGTCTGAGATGTAACCAGCTGCATTATCCACATAAAGAGCTGTGCTCTATTTCCAGGTAAGGATAGCAGCATCAGCTATTAGTAGGCCCATCATGTGGGTGTACTGGAACCGGTCATTTAAGAGCCACAGGTTGATTGATCAATGCCACTTCAAATAGAATTTGTATTTGTATAAGAGAACCCAAACGCACCTTCCTCTCTGGCTTTTCTCCTTTTCTCTTCCTTCATCTTTCTCACCCCTTCCTTCCTTATCTCTGTTACCCACACTATATTTTTAAGTCTTGCTTCATACACCACTGCATTGCTTCTAGGGACTCACATTTGTACTTCCCTTCCTACCCACACTCTGGAGCTCATTTGTTACATTTCTGTCATCTGTGTCAGTCAACTCTTACATCCCAAAAACAGGGTTTTCATTTCAGTGCCACCAAACAACAAATATCTAGGTAATGGGCTAGAGCTTCCTCTGCCGCAGCACAGCACAGAAGTCCTTTAACTTCACCAGAGCTGTGTGATTCCTCGTCACTCCACAGCAACCACCTGGATCAACCTCCCGGACAGACTGCTATTGTCACACAACCAGATGATCGCACTAATTAACCTGCATTCATCTTAGTGGGTCAGAAATCCAGAAAAAACACGTTTGCTTTGTGATTCTCCATGGGCTGTAGCCCAGCCACTACCAGCCACCTTCTTCAGCACCTCTGTGGAGGAAGGACACTGCAGCCAGCTGGGGCCTTGTGAAAAGAAAATATGACCATTACATAACTGTAACGTTAAAAAGCAAAATCAAAAATAATATACGAGTTGAAAAAAACATTCTTGCATATAAAATTTTATGCTGGATATGTGCACACACATAAACTCAATGTGTAATTTCTTACACAATCCCTGGAGTTTAAAATTCACTTATTTTGCCCAAGAAAGGCACCCAACAAGATCAGTTCCATAAAAATTTAATTTCCTGTGCGATTGTGGAGCTGAACACAGGGTGAAAGCACACTGTGTAGGTTACCTAGGCTACTTAGATTAAGCATAATTAATGGTAACACCTTTGCTGGGTCAAGGCAGAGTAAAGCATCTTTATTAGTGAGCTGGAGAAGGTGTTGGAGTAGACTCTTGTCTAGATCTCAGCTGGCAGATTGTATGGAACAGTGAATACAGCACTGCCTTGACAATACCCCTGTACCGATGGGAAAGGGATCAGTGATATGGGGCTAAGGACTTCTCAGCCTGGGAGGATGAGGGACAATGGGCAAAAGCTGAACAAGGGTTTCAAGCTAGGTATAAAGAGAAGGATGTTTCTGCATGGACTGGGATCCAAAGAGGATATGCAGTCTCAATCCTCAGAGTTCTTGAAGACCTGACTGGATGGAGATTGAGTCTATTTCACACTGAAGCATCCTTCAGTCCTTTGGATTCTTAAGGATGCAAAGTACAGAAAAGACTAGAGCCTGGTAACAGGAAGGTTCAAGACATAGACATCTGCAGGACCAGTGGTGTCCTAGTCCCTCTGCTGCTGAGGGTGGATTCCAAAAGTAAGCACCCTGACAGACCTCATTCACTGTACCTCTTCTCCTATTACAATATTGGGTACCCACCACTGGGCCTTTAGGGTGGGACGGCTTTGCAAATGCCTTGTCTGTGTCCTGAGAGCCTAGGCACTGTTTTCACCATGCCACACCATGAGCAAGACATACCTGAAAGTCTTTTGAACGCTGCAGACCCATTCTTGACTTCAGGAAGACAGTGCTGTGTTTTTTCATGCCCCAATTGAGCCCCAATTAAGTCCTTTGTATTGTCTGGTAATCATCAGAAATTGTAGTTGCTGACCTGAAAGCCAAGAACAGTGGGTGATAATGTCAATTTCCAGGTAAGAGATCTCACTGCTACATGAACAAAAAAGCCACCCTTGCTTTTACGGCTTGATTGTTCACTGTGGGCAGTAGTAGGTGATTTAAAGTAATAGCTGTGTTCCAAGCACTCTCGGTGTTCGAGAGAGCAAATACACCTGGAATGAGAAAATAACAGTCAAGAGACAAATGGGAATACAGCAAGCACCTGCAAACACAAAGGAACCATACCTGGGTGCAAACCTGATGGCTTCCAGCAGTCAAAATGTTTTCTCACAACGTCATAATCATGTAAACCCGTCTTAAGCACTCTGCCATTGCCACAAAATTTTCAAATTGCTTTTTTTTCCCCTTTTAACGTAGCTAGTATTTTGCAACTGAAATGGCTTTGCATAGATATTATAGTGTTCCAAAGAAACTGCTTTAGTAAAACCTTGCTGCCTCCTCACATTGGGGCTTCTCAGAAATCTAGGGATCACTCATATAGACGTAAAACATTAGAATAGCATGAAGTGCTTTTGTTCCACCTTGGAACCTTTGGGAAGGCTTCAAAAACTCTCTGCAAGGCTTTTTCCAGGTAAAAGCACTTCTCTGAAGTTCAGGTGAACTTTTGTTCCCAAACCACAGAGCAACCTTGGCTAAATTCCTTGGGATTATAGTGTCTACCTGCATGCTGCAGGCTGTCTTCCATTACGCATCACAGGCTGGGTCTAGGACTCCAATTTCTACCCATAATTACCTTTTGGAGAACAGGAATTTCGTTTTACTGGGAAAGCAAACCTATGAAAACTAAGCTTGGTCAGAATGTTATTGCTTCCTACTAATTCCTCGTCCTACAGATCTCAAGTAACTATGGAGGATTTATCCAAGTTCAGTTCAGCTGAGCTATCATCTGAAGCATTCTTAATGAAGTACAAGTTGCAAGGTTAATCCCAGTAGATGTAATTGCAAAAACACAAGAAACCTGTACACGAAATGTAACACTCAGGGTCTTCCACTGCAAAATGACATGCAAAACTGAATCATGGTTAGACTTGAATATCCTACCTTCCATTTGATTGGCTCAACAGAGCACTTTCTGTTTGCTACCTGAGTTCATTTCCTCTGTCACTGAGTAACAATCAGAGCGCTGTTCATCTTTCTCCCCAGATTTTTCTGTAACTGTAAAGATTGCCTACATTTTTGACACTCCTTTGTGCCCTAATATAATCTGTCGCAGTGTTTCCTTATTATCTGGATTACTATGAACCATGTTTAGAAGAATGAAAGACTGACAAGTGAAGCCTAGGTAGTACATGAACCAGATCTCTGTGAAATTAGGTGGAATTCAAGACCGTGGCAGTTCTGTGTCCATTGTGAAAGTGGCTGCAACATTGAAACTTTCTTCAGTGACAAGATTCCAGAATGGTTGAGGTTGGGACGGACCTCAGAGATACCTCCAGAGAGACCTGGACCAAACTCCCTGCTCTGAGCACAGTTGCTTACAGCAAGTTACTCAGGATATCAAATGGTCAGATTTTGAATATATCTGAGGATGGAGACTCTACAGTCTCTCTGTCCATTTTATGCCAGTGTTCAGCCACTGCCACAGTGAAACAAACAAAAGAAAAGCCACAAAGCAAAATCTCCTTTGTTCCCATTGTCGCTTGTGCTTTCATTGGGCACCCCTGAAAAGATTTTGGCTCCATCTTCTTTATTCCTCCCCAACAGGAATTCATACACAGGGATTAGATTCACCCAATTCTTCTGTTCTGCAGAATAAGAAGCTACAGCTGTCTCAGCCTCTCCTCTTATGTCACATGATCTAACTCTCCATCCTTTTTGTGCCTCTTTGCTGGACTATTTTCCAATATGTTTGTGCCTCTTATACTGGAGAGCCCAGAGCTGCAGTTGGAACTGTATATATATACGTCTCAGCAGTGCTGAGCTGAGTGGAAGGATCACATCCCTCAATCTGTTTGCAGCACCCTTCCTAATTCAGCCAAAGATGCTGTTGACCTTTTTTGCCACAAGAGCACATTGCTCACCAATGACAGGGGATTAGAGCTCCATTTGCCACTTATTCCAACTTTGTGCCAGTGTTAACTCCAGTGATTTGAATGAAACTGCAGCAGCCTAATTAATCCTGGAATAAGTTTATTTCAGTTAAGTTTAGCTTTACAATGGAAATGGTCCCTACACTTAAAACTTTAGCTATACTGCAGGACAAAGGGCATTTGAGATGGGAGTGTATTCTGACTTCACTAGTGGATTGCTGTATTGGTACCCAAGAGACCATAAACCGGGACAGTTCAGCCGGTGCTCATGCATGCTTACAAGTGTCACAAAGCTGGCCTTCATTCTTCTTCAGCCCCACACCAGAGGAGCAGAGTCACTTCACAACTCTTTCTCAACCTCCTGGATTGTGGCAGAGTATCATAGCAAAGTGATCAGTGCCTAATACTTTCATTAAGGGCATCTGTCAGATCTTTTGCAGGAGAAAGTTTCAGCAACTTTTACTAGTCATTAAGCTCCTGGGAAGATATTTCTGTTTCATTCTAAGATATTTTTCCATGCAGCTAAATCAATCCACCAAATCTAAATCAGTTTAATTTCACTGGCGGAAAACACTGAACAGATAAATCCTTCATTAGTGGTATAAATTGTCCTGTGTAAGAAGGAAATAGTGTTCTCTCATTGTCAGTTTTTTGAGGTTGCCTTACATTTATGTGCTGAGGTAGAGTATGAGGCTTATCAACTGTAAGAGTTCCAGCACTGATGGCTCTCAGAGTCACCAGGATGAGTGCTGGTGCGGGAGAAGATCCCTTCTTTTGACAGCTTCCCACTGCAGCAGTAGATGCACCTGCTTTTCTCTCTTCAAACAAGTGTAAATCAGAGCTGTACCAGATGTTTTTTGTTGAATAGGCTGCAAGAGCTGCACTGAGTCAGCAGTCCCAATACACCACACCAAAATTTCCCTGAATGTTTTAGCTGGATGCTCAGCAATAAAACACATGTAACCACTTACCAGGAAGAAGAATAGGTCATTAGGGATTTGGCTTGGTTTCTGTTCCTTTTGTTGAACATGCTTTTCCACTTTCTTCCACAAATAACTACAAAGAAGTTCTGCAAGATTGCCTCCCTGTGACACACCTATGACTAATGTAGTAATGAGACAGCCACTTTAATTCACTTCTTATCTAAGGCTACCTTCAGTGCTTCTCTTGCACACAGCTGCTATCAAGAATGAGACCTACCCACTCATAGGGCTATGGCATTATCTGCAGACCCTCAGCAAGCAGGTGAGCAGCCACATTCAGCAAGCTGTGCGAAGTCACTGCCTCCTCAGTAGTAGTGCAAAAGCACATCAGTCCTGAATCTATGGATGGGAAGCAAGGCTTTTGTCACTGTCTCCCATAACATCCTTGCAGGTAAGCTCAGGAAATGTGGGTTAGCTGAACAGACAGTGAGCTGGATCAAGAACTGGCTGAATGGCAGAGCTCAGAGGGTTGTGATCTGCAGAGTGGGAGCCGGTTGAAGGCCTGGAGTGGTGGCATTCCCCAGGGATCAATACTGGGTCCAGTCTTACTCAGCTTGTTTATCAACAACTGGGGTGAAGGGATAGAAAGAACCCTAAGCCAGTTTGCAGCTGATACAAAACTGGGGGGAGTGGCTGACACACCTGAAGGCTTTGCTGCCACTCAGAGGGACCTTGATAGGCTGGAGAATTGGGCAGAGGGAAACCTAATGGGGTCCAACAGGGGCAAGTTTAGGGTCCTGCACCTGGGGAGAACAACCCCAGGCACCAGCACAGACTGGGGACTGACCTGCTGGAAAGCAGCGCTGCGGAGAAGGACCTGGGGGTCCTGGTGGACAACATGCTGTCCATGAGCCAGCAGCGCCCTCGCAGCCAGGAGGGCCAGTGGGATCCTGGGGGACATCGGGAAGAGTGTGGCCAGCAGGTCAAGGGAGGTGATTGTCCCCCATACTCAGCTGTAGTGAGGCCACATCTGGAGTGCTGTGTCCAGGTCTGGGCTCCTCAGCACAAGAAAGACAAGGAGCTACTGGAGAAGGTCCAGTGGAGAGTCACTAAGATGGTTTGGAGTCTGGAGCATGTCTCTTAGGAGAGGAGAGAGGGAGAGAGAGAGCAGGAGCTGGGCCTGTTTAGTCCAGAGAAGAGAAGACTGAGAGGGGATCTCATCAATACATACAAATATCTCCAAGGCAGATGCCAAGAGGATGGTGCCAGACCCTTCTCAGTGGTGCCAGCAACAGAGCAAGGATTAATGGCCATAACCAAAACACAAGAAATTCCACCTCAACATGAGGAAGAACTTCTTTCCACTGAGGGTGGCAGAGCACTGGAAGAGGCTGCCCAGGGAGGTCGTGGATTCTCCCTCTCTGGGGACATTCAAACCCCACCTGGACATGTTCCTGTGTCACCTGCTCAGGGTGACCCTGCTTTGGCAGCAGGGCTGGACTGGATGATCTTCTGAGGTCCCTTCCAACCTTAAAAATTCTGTGGTTCTGTGATTGTGTGAAAGTCCTGCCATTCTCTGTCTTGCAGAACACACTGAGAGTCAGCCCCTGCCCTGAAGGTCCAGCCAAAATAAACAGAATAAAGGACATGTATCTGGCTTCCATCACTACATAAGAGAAGCCAAACTTCATCCAAGGCCATACAGACAATCTACAGCAAAGCCAGGAACAAAAGCCAGAGCTATTCAGCTCAATTGTAGTTCTCCAGCCTCTGGAGTTTTACTGATTTAATTTATGTGTGAACATTCAGAAGAGCAGGGCACTGTCTGCCTCTGCATTCCAGCCGTACTGGGGGGCCCAGTAGTGCAGCAACATGCCTTGCAGTAGCACAGAGAGAGCTTAACCCATTCTCCTAGTAGTCTTATGAACGGGATAAAGGGACATTAAATTAATTCAAGGTCTTGTTTTGTGGGGTTTTTTTATATCCAATACATTTATCCATCTGTGAATGATCAGCAGCTTGTGCAGTTTAAATGGGTATGTTGCAAGAATTCAGATTGACAGTGTTCCCTTTGAGACAGCAAGGGGAAAACCTCCTGCAGACTGGTCTTATACCCATGAGAAAGCAGCTTCTGCATGACTGCTCAGTAGCTTCAGGTATCCTCATCTTTTGCTCAGTCTATCTGATTTTGCCAACACCTAAATGGACACAGATCTATTCTCTCAGCCCTTAAAATTGTATCCTCCAGGCTTGGCTTTTGCAAAGTCTGTGCCACCCAGCAAGAAAGCAAAAGGAGAGCAAGCACTACATCACAGATGAAAATACCTAGTTAGACTAAAGTGCCCTGAAAAAAGCTAACAAATAATGATATTTCACACTTCCTACTGCTACACATCCCTCTCACATAATGTTAGTATTAAATATCAATATATTAAGATGTTTATAAATCAATTGTCTGCAAACCTGTGCTAACTATAGAAAGAAAATGTCTTAGATTTGCAAGCTGAATGTCTTCCAGATAAATTCCATTTTCTTTTATGGAGTTACATGTTCTCACCGTGGTAAGCTTTTTCTTTAAGGGCCTTAATTTACTGCCTTTAATAACTCTCCTATCACTGAAAATCTTTTGCTTCCTAATAAGCATATTTATTTCAAGAGAATGCAAATTCAGTAAAAAATTATTTTAGTTGGTGGAAGAAAAGTTGTTAATTACCATGACATTCTGCAAAATGCAGTTCTACTATCTTACTGCCAAGATATTCAACCTGGCCTTTAAACCTGGCCATGGGAAAATGTTGATGTTGCCAGTTGTCACTGCAGAACATGTGTTTTGGGGACAGCTGGATTTTTTAGTACATAGTGATTTGCCAAGGCTAAAGTCAGAGCAATCATCTACTCATTTTCCTTTTTTTCACTAACAAAAAACCCAAAAAAACAACTCCAAAATAAACTCAAAACAATAAAAACCCTTTACGTTTCTTGAATAAAAGATACTTCCCCCATTCCCTCATAATGAAATTGTTGTCCAAAGTGACTCTTAAAAGACTGACAGGTCCTGAGAGACCAGCAAATGTAATGAACTTTTTGTGTTTTTAAACCCAACTGCATTTCTAATGACATCTTAAAATCTAGCATACATGGCCACATTATCCTTGTCTGCTGATGTCCTCCTTCTGCACCTGAAAATAATTCTGCCCTCAACCAACTTCCAAAACATTTGACAGCAGAGAAAATGTGGCAAAAATTGTGATTATCAAGGAGTTTCAGAAATATCAGGCAGGTAGAAGGTAAGGATCCTAGCAGTCCTTCCCTAAAGAGGAAAATAAAATAAAAGCTTGATCCTTGTTAGGATCAATCCAGATGGGAGAATGCAGTCCACGTCCCACCAGACACCACAGTGGACCCACCTCTCTCAATTTCCTTTTGTAATGCAGATTCTGTGACAGCCAGTAAGGCAGAATGGAAAGATCATATGTGGGCTTACCAAAATCACCCTTTTACCTGTGGCTTCCCCCCGCCTCCCTGAAGTAAGGAGTGAGACTGAGATGATACTCCGTATGATTTACAATTTTTTAAAAAGCCAACTGATCACCCACCCATGGTGAACCCCATTAACCACTTGTTATTCACTTGAATACTTTCCCTTATTTTTCCCGTTTAGAAAGAAATAATACTAGATGACTTCACAAATGCATCTGACAGTCCATCTAAAGAGGATCATACTAAATTAACCCTACAATCATCCTGACATAAAGTAGCAGGGATCCAGGAAGTCAGAGACACACCTGTGAAGGAGAGAGGCCATTTCATATGGATATCCTGGACCACAGCTTTATGATTTATGCAACAAAGGAGGTCTCCAGGGGAAGGGGAGAAAAAAGAAAGTACTTTCTGCAGTGGAAACACATTGTCCATTGCAATGAATGCTCTACACAATGTGTCCATTTCTTCAAGGACTTGTGGACACATCTTATTCTCCAGTCTTCTAAGACTGAGGTAGCCCTAGTGATTATTAGGAGCTGGGACTCCAAAGATGAAAATTTTGCAGCAGAAAAAGAGTGTATGTGATGCAAAATGTATGGAGGTTCACAAGAACAATACTATATTAAATAAATGCAGTAGAAGTTATTCATATTAACATGAGGACAACTGCCTGATATACTACTTTACAGAAAAAATGGCCTGGACAATGTAACTTTCTCCTAATACCTCCTCCCAAGCTTGTCCTATCTGTCGCATACCAGTGGCTGTGAACTTGAGACAGCCAGTGAAACCCTCAGTGCACAGACGTACAAACATAGGAGACAATGCCGAAGTAGTTAAGCATTAGTAAAAAGTAAATACCTGAAGAACTTTTAAGCAAAAACTAAAAGAAAACAAAACCAAAACCAAACCAAAACAAAAACCCCAACAAACCAACAAACAAGCTCTTAAAGAAAATCAGAGCCTAAGTGTGGCTGCAGCTGGGAAGTCCCTCTGCAGACCCTCTAATCCAAACCTCCTCTTCTAGGCAGAGTCCATGAGAGCAGGTTTCTCAGGACTGCATACAGCTGGACTCCATCTGAATGGCAGCACAGCTCTCTGGTGTGTCAGCCTCTCCTCTGCATTCTAGATAGTTTGCAGATTGCTGATTATGCCCTCTGTCCCTCATCCAAGGTGTTCACAGAGATTCAAAAAATCATTAGCCCCAGTATCCATCTTGGGATCTTGCTGTGGTGATAGGCTTTTAGCCGGACTTTGTGCCACAGACCATACAATGGTTCGGGTTGGAAGGGACAATTAAGGGTCTTCTAGTCCAAGCCCCCTGTAATGAGGAAGGATACCTTCCAATAAATCATGTTTCCCAGAGCCCTGTCCAATGTGATATTGAATGTTTCCAGGGATGGGGCATCTACAACCTCTCTGGGCAGCATGTGCCAGTGTGTTATCCCCCCCAGCATAAAAAATTTCTTCTTTATTTCTAGTCTGAATCTATCCTTGTTTAGTTTAGAACCATTAACCTATGTACTATCAGTATAGCCCCAAATAAAATGTCTGGCCCCCTCATTCTTCTAAGTCCATTTAAGAACTGAATGCCACAATAAGGTTATGCTGGAGCCTTCACTTCTCCTGAACAGCCCCAACTCTCTCAGCCTTTCCTCACAGGAGATGTTCCATCCCTCTGATCATACTGGTAGCCTCCTCTGGACTTGCTCCAACAGGTCCCTGTCCTTCCTGTGCTGGGACCCCAGAGCTGGATGCAGTGTTCCAGGTGGGGTCTCACCAGAGCAGAGCAGAGGGGCAGAATCCCCTCCCTCCCCTGCTGCCCACGCTGCTTTGGATGCAGCCCAGGGCACGTTTGGCTCTCTGGGCTGTGAGTGCACATGGCTGGGTCATGTCCAGCTTTCTATCCAGCAGTACATACAAGTTCTTTTCTCTTACAATACTTGAACCTAGAAGTGAATTGCAAAAAACATCAAGGAAAGATTTTTTTGTTTGCTTCGTTTGGTTGTTTTGTGGTTTTGGTTTTGTTTTTCTACCTATAAGCAGATACAAGCCAATGGCTTTGTATTGCTTGTGCAAGTACCTGGAAAATTTGCATTTGTGTAGTGACTGCCAACAGTTTCACCTACTAACCCTGGCTACAAGTTTTCCCTCTAAAATTTCATCACATTCCTTCTGTCGTTCCATCCACCCCAGCTGATGGTGTTTCCTTCCTCAGTGTATTTACATATCTTCTTTCCCCATGTTCCTGAGGAAGAGATGAAAACCTGCCACCTTCCTGATTAGAGTCCAGGCCTCACCAGCAGAGTGAGCGCTGGAGCAGACAACAGACTGTGGAAAAACCATGGAGATCATTCTTTCCTTATGAGCCATGCTGGCCCAAGCAACACTGCTACATTTCGGCTGGCAATGACTACCTGTGGGGGTGGCAGGCTGCTGGGACGAGCATCTAGTCCCTCACATTTGGGTCAGCTAAGGTGATGTGGCACTGCAGCTTGCAGTGGCTGAGGAGTCCTTCAAGTGTAAGAAAATGCCCAAGAGGTAGGTGCTGTGCAGTGAGCAGTGGAAAGGGAGATGGATTTGGCTTTTTCAAACCAGCCTCATGGCTTTTGGGGAGCTGGCTCTGAAGCTCTTTGGCTACAGATTTAAGGATACACAGCAGGCAATAAATCCAGACAGAAAGCAGGTTAGTGACACCTTCTCCGTCAAGGGAGGTGGTTTCTTCTAACCTACAGGTATCATGGAGAAAGAACAGTTTAGAGGCAACTAAGCACCAACACAGAAGAAGGTTCCTCATTTAAAAATTCCAGCATAATGGAAAGGCTAAGAAAATGCAGGGTGAGTTTTTGAGTCTTTCAGGCTATTTTAATGGAAATTTTATTCCTTTTGAACTTTATGAAGTTTTATTATCTTCTAACATTTCTGTGCTGACCTGTCTTGAGTTCTGAAAATTCCTTTGCCACTCCACAGGCATGCAAACTGTCATGAACCAATTATCTTGGCTCATCAGGGCTTTCAGACGATCTGACTGAAACTCCCACCAGAGCTGTGCATCCAGAAAGAACATGCAGTCATGAGGAGAGCTTGGCCAAAGTGTCCTCTGAGACTACGTCCTTCCCCTTCCCTGTGGTGGGACAAGCCCTTTTCTCCAAAGATTAAACTCAGCTGACGCTGCTTCTCTGGGTTTAAAACAGCTTCTCTTTTGGATGGCTGTGCTTTTACCGCAGCCAAATGGCACGCAGTGGACACAACAGCCTAAACTTTAGTTAAGATACTTTAGACGTAGACTGGCATTACAAAAAGATAAGTAAGCAGTGACTAATCAAAGAAATAAGAAGTGACTAATCAAACTTCTTCATGGAAAGGGTTGTCAAACATTGGAACAGACTTCCCAGGAAAGTGGTTGAGTCACTATCCCCGGAGGTATTTAAAAGATGTCTAGATGCTTAAGGACATGGTTTAGTGGTGGACTTGGCAGTGTTAGATTGACAGTTTGACTTGATGATCTTAAAGGTCTTTCCCAAACTAAATGACTCTATGATTCTATGACCTTGCAATAGTCTGTCAACTTTTGAGACTGACTGCTGAAAAAACAAGTGATACAGCAATGAATAAGAGATTGATCTCCATCAGAAAGCATCTCTTGTTCCTGAACAAGCTGTGATGATGAAGTAAAGGAAAAGTTTGCTTCAAAATAAAAAGATAATAGTGTTCACTCAGTATTTTATTGGAAAGCATATAAAAGCTTATAGAAAGAAAAAAAAAGATGAAGAGCCTTTCAGGTGCCAGTTTTTGTACTACACCAGTAACTCCTAATACAGGCTGAGAAAACTCATTTTTAGGATAAACTTCTTCCAAGGTAGTCCATCCCAATAAATCCTGTACTTTAAAGTTAATGGTTATTTAAGTCACAGAAACAGCTCTTAAAAAGAAGACAATTCCACTATCATCTACTTCCAAAAAAAAAAAAAAAACCCAGCTGAAAAAGAAGAAAAAAAGGAAGAACTTCTGCAACCTTTGAAGTCTGGATTCACAACATGAGGCAGTTCCCTAAAATGCAAGTTTATAGCTTGAGGATCAGAAACACAAAGAAATCAGTGATAAATCCTGTTTGGCCATGAAAAGATCATTTTCAAAATCTTGAACCATATGTCAATTTCTGTATAACATAGCAAAATATGAGCTAGTGTGTCCAAAAGAAGTACCTAAGAATTAGCACTTGAAAAAATTTCTGGTCTTGGTAAGATGGCCAAGCGACTAACTTTGGGGATTTTGAATTTACCCAAAATTTCTAGTATATAACAGAAAGATGTTAAATGTAGGGCCCAAGTCCAGTCATTTCAGAAAGATAGATGGATGCTGAAATGACAAGACACATTTCATCAGACACCATTAAGATTCTGAGTTGTGAAGATTCATGCTGATGCACTGAATGCTAAGTAATTTAATTAAAAGTACTCTTGTTCAACTTGCATAGATTGGAGATACAATTCCTACTAGAATTTTCTGAGAAAAATAGAAGACAAACAGATGAATATTTGAAGGAGTCATGGGGTATTGTATTAACACAAACCTCTAAGGACCACTTCCTAGCTCTGCAAATAGGCAGAGCTACAGGTGTTTCCAAAAGCACATGATTATCCTGCAGGTGGTTTCTGGTAGCTTAACTTTTCTGAAAGTAAGTTTCTAAAGATAATAAGGGGATATTTTATGGGCATAGTTCAGAAAGGTTTTTTGAAGTGAAATTTCACACTGTTTACCAATCAGTACACACAGCAAATTTTTTTCTTTTTCATTACTTTTGTTCAGGTCCAAAATTCCAGTGCCTTCTGGAAGAAAAGATTAAAACTAACCTTTGTGCCTCTTCCTCCTACTACTGTGCCTAAAGTAGCTGGATATTTCATAAAAAGCCACTACGTTCAGCCTCTCTCCATTGTTGTTTCAGCTCTGAGATGCTGCTTGTTAGATTATTTCACCCTGAAGAAATAGAAAAATCATTGTCCTTTTTCCAACACTAGTTATAAAAAAATAATTTTTCAGATCTTTTTAATATGCACAGGGAGAATTGCAGTTCTATGCATATAATATGCAGATGCCAACCAGGAGCATTCATAACTTCTGCTCCTGTAGGCCAAATCCCCCTGAAGGAATGGGAATCTTTCCACCAAACACAGTGGAAGTGGGATGAGCTTGTAGACCATTGAACTATATACATTGGATATGCTAAAGTGTGTTACAGAAATGTACTCCGAAAAAAATCACTCAAAAACTTCTTATCCCTTCTGTTCTGAGACATATTTTATATCAAACCCATTTTTGATAAATAGGAGTTGTAAAGGTCCATTAGTAGGTTGCATTTATAATAGCAACATTTAGTATGGAAGAACAGTTCTTTTATATCAGTATCAATCTGCATAAGAATGTGAGCTTTCAAATCTGGTAAAAGATGTACATCTTCAAGAAAATATTTCTTCAGAGAGTGTTCTGTGTTCTTTTTTCATCAGAAACATATGAAAACAAAAACCCATTGAAGAAAAAACAGAGATAACCTATTAGAATGCAGCTCCAGAGCCATTTGATTCAGCCTCTATACAGTATCCAGGAGTAAAAATTGCTTACATTTTGCTTTTGTTCACTCCCTCCTCTACATGGTATAAGGAAGATATTTCACTTCATCCCAGAGAAAACAAAGTCTTCTTGACTGCAGTAACTATACTTTATAATAGTTTCTAGTTCTCAACAGTATATTTTTTTATCATAGAAAACGGAAACAAAAAAAAAAAGAGAAAAATCTATCAATTCCTCTACAGGCATGAAAAATGTAAACATATCCTCAAGACATATAAAAGTGGGACAATACATCAGGCATTAATAATTTATTTATTTTTTTCTGAATAATTCCAATTATTTATTTTAATCTATTGATTAAAACAAGAGCTAGAATATTTGTCTTCTCTAGGAGAATACAAAATAATATTGCAGAGACATGACAGAAGAACAATGCATAAATCACTCACGTAAAACATTATGTACAAATATTCATTGCTATTAAGGTGACATTGAAATACCTGCCCTGTCTCAGTCTAAATAATATATCAAAAGCAGCACCAAACAATTATACAGAAGTCTGACTGGAACTCCATCACGAAAGACCAAATTCCTTTCCATACCATGCAGGTGATTACTTATGACAAGCTCAAAACAAATAGGAGAGGTAAATCTTAAAATCTTTTTTCCATCCTTTTGCATAGATTTGAATGGCATCACAAGGAGAAAAGGAGAGGAGAATGAGGTCTGATTCATGCACAGTGGCACTTTTGGACTGATCAACTAAGGATATTAAGAAACCCAGAAATGTATTTCAAAGCTTCTGTTTAAGAAACTCAGCACACCTCATTTGTCAAGGCATCATGCTATCACCAAAAAAAATGCAACACTGCCCATTAAGACCACACCTTGAGTGTCTTCATTGTCCAATCATGTCCTAAAATACGTGCACTCTTCTCAAATGGAATAATTTAGCTTGGTTCTGTTTAATAACTTTGTATATTTTATTAGCCCCTTAAAATCTCTCTCTTTGAGAGTTTAGACAACAGTAATGACCTTCTCCTGAGATTCATTTCAGATGTTGTAGACAGAGCCCATTTCAGACAGACAGCCTGTGTAACACAGTCTTTTGGCCAGTAAGGTATGCAAAACAGAGGTTTTTAAAATTTGAAAACTTTGATTACAGAGTTCTGCATTAATGGTATTAATTAAGACACCTAACTGGCATCTGAAATTCAATTGTTTTCAGAAGTGTACTTAAATGGTTTACAAATTTCTCTGTAAGATTTGAACAAGTACTTACTAGAACTGCAGAATCCAATTTATTCTTTTTTTTTTTTCCTCAGAAAAAGGGATTTTATATCATCTTTTCCTCCACATTGACACCAGCAGCAATATAATCTTTAATCCTTTCTGTGACCACTGAGAAGGTAGGATTGTAAAATATCCCTACACTGCCATATTTTGCAGTCCATGCTGGAGTTAGGTAATTCAAGGACTGCAAAGGCAGAGAAAGGTTAGTCAGAACCCTCTGTAAGACATCAAAGGGAGAGGTGAGTCCTGGTGTGCAGGTAAAACCTGACCACTGCCCACAGTATCCCTGAGAAGAACAGTTCTCTTCTTTAGTATTTTTCATAGACTGTTCTTCCAAGTACTAGACTTGAGTAGCTCACATGAATTCCAAATACAGAACTGTTTACAGATCTCTTTTCTCCAGTGAGCTCTTTCATGTAAACTTAATCTTCCTGTCTACACACTCTTGATCAACTTTTAGAAACATATTTAATTATTTCTTAAACTTCTCCTGTAAACTGCTCATTTTTTGTTGATAAGATTTCATGATATAGTGAGATCTTGTATCTTATCTGCTTGTCAGTCCAGCAAACGCTCGCTTTGCAGTGGACAATGCAGTTATGGAGGCCCCACTCTGTGAGTTACTATTTACCTAACCAGCCAAATTCTTTAGTTTTAATTATCCTATTTTCTGTCCCAGGTGATGCCCATGATCTTCCAGGAGATCTTGTGAGACACTATGAGCCCTGGTCCCCAAAGCACCCATGTCCTCTGAGGAATCATTTCATGAGCTTCTGTCAAGTCACTATGACCTCAAACAGTGATTTCTTCAACTACAGCTGTTTAAACAAACCTTCCACCTTCTTCGTGACACTAAACCTTCGGAGGAACTTTACTCAAGGTTGATCCTCCTCATCATTTTCCCTAGTGAGGACACCAGTGTTATGCATAAGGCAGACAATGTTGTGTGCTTTGTGTTTATACTGCCTTTGGCAAAGTCTTCATAAGAGTGCTGACCACCAAACATGTGAGACATGGACTGGATCGGTGGATCATGCAGTGGGTAAGAACTGCTAATTACTGGTAGCCAGCAACATCCCTCGGGGATCAAAACTGGCACAAAGACTGTTTCATATCTTTACCCATGACCAGGATGCTGAGACGGTGCCTTCTGTCATCAGATTTGTGGACAACACCAAACTGGCCAAGTGGACAATTCACTGGAGGGAAAGGCTACTCTTCAGAGGAGCCTGGAGAAATGACCTACAGGAACCTTGTGAAGTCCAACAGGAGAAAACTCAGTCTTGCTTCTTGGATGGAATAACCCAATGGAACAATACAGGCCAGAGCTGACTGTCAGAGAAGCAGTTCTGCAGAGAAAGATCTCAGTGTCCTTGTGAACAGCAAGTCAAACATGAACCAGCAGTGTTACCTTGCAGCAAAGGGGGCCAGCTGCATTCTGGTTAGGTACTTGTGTAACTGGCAAGTCCAGTAAAGTTCTTTGGCACTTGCAATACTGCATTTGTGTCTATTTCTGGTCTCCTCAATACAAAAACAAATTGACAGACTGGAGTGAGTCTACTGGAGGTGACCAAGATGGTCAGGAGTAGGAGTACATGAAGTACAAGAAAAGTCTCTAGAAGCAGGAACAGTTCAGCTTGGAATAGAGAAGGGAAATGAGACACATTCCTGTTCACTACAGCTGCCTGATCAGAGGTTATATAGGGGATAAAACCATACCCTTCCCAGCCGTGTACAGCAAAAAAAGGACAAGAAGCAATGGACACAAGTAAGAACATGGGAAATTCTGATTAGGTAGCAGGAAATATTTTTTGCCATGAGAGTAGTTAAATACTGACGCAGATTGCCCAGGGATGTTGTCAGATTTTAATCCTTAGAGGAGGTAAAGATTTAATTGGGCATGGCCCTAAGCAATCTGATCCAACTAAACCTTCTGGATTTAGGCAGTTTTTGGGCAGAACAGTCCACCTGTCCAAATAGATCTTAAATTCAGTTTACAGCTTGTACACTAGTCCCTCTAACATAGGATACAAAACAAAGCAAAACAAATCCCTCATGCTGGTTAGGACTTCATATTAGAAGTGTAAGTGTTCTTTCAGACTGTTAGGGGAACTCACAGTAGACTGAAGCACAGCAAATACATTTCTTGATAAAAATTTAAGGAGGTATTACAATCCACATGGAGTTTCAAAAGCATTCTAAATGGCAAAATAAAGTATGTTCTAAAGATCACAGCTCTTGTGTACAAATTATACGCATACAAACCCTAAAGCACTGGACCAGTCCAACCACCCAGACTGGGACTCATGTGTCTGCATCTGCCCTTATGCGTTCCTGGGAAACTTCTTCCTGATGAAGGAATAGGCTTTGCTGAAAAAACTAATAATGGAAAGATTTTTACCTTCTATGATGGCTGGTTAGGGGTCAGGTAGCTCTGACCAAGGAAGAGGTGACCGGTCCAGAGAGATGGTCCAGAAAGGAATTGCCTTCCTGAGGCCCGGTGTCTTCCCTCAGCTGCTGGCAGGAGGGCCCATGCAGAAGCTCTTTAGTGATTATCAGCTCGTGATTTCAGCTCAGCTCTGCAGGGCAGCCTCCAGGCCAGACCAGGGAGAGAGACGAGAGGCTCGTGTAGCTGTTCCGCACGGGGCAGCTTTATTGGTCCGTACTCCGGCGAAGGGCAGCTAGGGACAAGAGCTGTCTGCCCTCGCAGGCTCAGGGGGCTAGCTTTATAGGGATACAGGGGGTGGGTGTCAGAGGGTAAAGGCCAAAGGGTTACAAAGGATCTGCACAGGGTCTCCCAGAGGATTCTGGGTCTGTCTTCTTCTCGATGTAAC
The DNA here is from genome assembly GCF_020740725.1 of Corvus hawaiiensis. NCBI lineage: Eukaryota > Metazoa > Chordata > Aves > Passeriformes > Corvidae > Corvus > Corvus hawaiiensis. Next base: position 31,698,316 of record NC_063255.1, read on the forward strand.
TGAGAGTAGCTGCCTTCCCAGGGGGGCTCCTGCTGGGAGATTGCTCAATCTCCTTATCTCAGCAGGCATCCCTCCAGGGCAGTGATTGGGCATACCTTACAACCTTCAGGATGTTTCACTTCACAGTCCTATGGAGCCTTGCTGTGGTTCCAGCAAGGTAAGGAGTGGAGTACTCTGCATACTAAGGCAGCCCTGGTGAAATGAAGCACTAGGGTGCTCCTACTTTACTGAGAACTGCCTTTGTGCAGAATTCTGTGTGAAGGCTCCAACATGAGATAACCAGCATTTGAGTGTATATGTCACTTGGCAGAGCTCTTACCATGGAGTCCCAAATTGCCAATCAGTTCTGGAGGTTTCCTGTCGCCCTTGCAAAGACCCCCTTCCAGGTGATCAGGCCCACTCAGTGCTGGCCACACTAATGCTCCTCTTCCCGCCCCACCGTATGAGGGAAGAAATAGATCAAGAGATTGCCCTCACGCTATTTTCCCTGGGCTACACCCATGAGGGCACCACCTGGTGTGTACAGGACTCAATATCTGCTGAACCTCTCTGCACATCTGTGGAGGCACTGATTCCTTTTGTAACTGCACGAGGTGTGGTGCCCGCCAACCCTTTCCACCCAACATCGCCTCGATCATCTGAAGCATTAATGTAGTACTGGGCAGTGGGTCTCAGACTTTATTCCCAGGTGTTCATCTCAGACAGCAGTACATCCACAGTAAAAAACTAAGGCTCAGTGCATTTACCAGCCCTGCACTGACCTTACTGCGCTGCCACCTAACTTGGTTCTCCCATGAATTGAAGTGTTAACAAAGTTTGACTAAGGAGGGAGCACTGAAACCTACAGCATTTGCCTGCTTGAATGAGCACAGGATAATTTAGAAGTTGTGAATTTTAGCAGTCACATAGCCTTTACAAAAAACACAATATCTGTAAATAATATCTCCATCCAAGAATGATCTGAATGTAGGCTTTGTTCATTAAAATGACGTAACAAATACAAGTTTTTCTTCATCCTGAATTGTCATTTAAGATTTATAGGACTCTGCTTGTGTGACCTTCTTAATAAACAGGGAGGTCCTCCTCTTCCACTCACAAATTATCCATCAGATGTTTCAACTATTCAGTAACTCTAATATGTGAATGATAAAATAATAATGCTTTGAATAATAATGATAACCAAGCATGAATAATAAAAGCTTTTTCTGAATACTTTGGAGAGCAATCCCTGGCCTAAGTACAAAGTTTTTCATTTTGTGATTTTCAATAACCAAACTTATGAATAAAACACTCTTTTATTTAGGTGTCAGAGAATACAGATGTAGAAGCCGTGACAAAGGTGAAAGAAACAAAATTCATCAATCATATCCACTTTTTCCAGATTTGCTGTAATCTATTCCAGAACTGTGAAAGATCAATAAAGACTAAATAAAAATACAAAATACAGAAGAATTACACCAGATACAGTTGCTATTATTAAAAAGCTATGATCTATATCAACAGAACTTAAAGTCTGTTAAAGTCTTTTTATTTGGGGTCTAATTCAACCTACAGTTCCAGCTGTCACTTCAGTGAAGCTACAGTGATGTGTCCTGAGATAGAGATGTGCTCAAATCTTTCAGTTGTCTTTTATTTCCACTTCATGATTCAAGGATAAATGATAATGATTTGTTTCATGTTATGACTTCCATTCATGTAAGAGATAATTTGAAGCTTATTGGGTTTTTTCTTTGTGATTTTATTCCAGAAATTCAGGGGTGAGGTTCAGATACACCTGTTTCAGTATATATAATGACATTTCAAAAATCTCTTTGAAACACCTGATAGCTTTCTTTTTCCTCTTTGCAAGGCTCAGATTCAAAATTTCCCCACATACTGTTCTTAAAACACGTTCATGCTTCAAGAGAATGTATCAGACAGTTAAATGAAAATTCACGATGTATTTGTTATTTCCCCTCTTCTTAGAAACTCTTGATAGACTTCCAATTTTTGCCCTTGTTTCTTATGTTCTCAAATGGAATAATTTATTAACAGATTTGTCATCACTGTAAAACAAGCATACCCAGCCTGAAAAAAGAAGTTACAACTTCTGTTGAGAAAAATTAGGTGCTGGAAACTTTTCTGATTTTTGTATTTATGGGAAACCATGTCCAAATAATTTCCTAAGTTTTTTCAGAACATTTACAGGGAAGATGAATCTGGGAGAAAATAATGCTATTAGGGCTAACTCAATAGTGGTATAGCAGAACTGTCAATATGAGAAAGATGACACAATCCATGAAAATTATTCTTGCAATACAGGGGAAAATTTATTAATGGATAGTAAATGGAAAATTTGCAGTAGGGTCAAGCAGCATTAGCTATTCTTGCAGTATTGTGTGAGGAGTCAGCAGGAAAAGTGCTTAGCCTTCTCTGGAAACAGTTTTAGACCTTTTCCAGTGCTATGGCCTTACTCTGATCACGAGTGATATAGTGACCATCTGAGCAAAATCTTTGAGTGCCACTTGGCACATAGTCCTTGCTCTTCATCCATGGAAAATCCTTGCTGAATCCTGTTTCACAGATACAATCTTCTTTTGCTGTTCTCCTCTGAGGGTTTGGGGTTGGGGTGTTTTGGTTTGGTTTTGTCTTTCCACTGTTAAGCTTTTTAATTCAGTTTTTCAGCAGAGATATACATGCATGACATTTCACTGTTACCTGCGCCACATGCTCCATGCTATTCGGCACATCCACAAACACATCAAAAGTGTGGGTCTTTCCAGGGTGCCCATGGTTCAAAGCAAGGGCACACTCCTCCACAGCCAGTGCACTCTGGAATGCGAAACTGAATGATGCTTCATTGCTGCACCACCAAGAAACAGCAGAAGAGGAAGTGCTCCTTGCAGGCATGGAGAGAATAGCAGACAGGAACACACATGTTAGCAAATAAACATTGGAAGAGATGCTGACCAATGCCTGGAGCTGAGCAGAGCTTCAGTCTTGCTCCCAGCCTGTCTGAGCCAGGGACAAACTCAAAGTGTGACATCAGATTGGATTAGAAAGAAAATAAATTTTCTACGCAAACCAGGCAAACCCACAGAATGAAATCCATCTCCTAAATAACTTCAGGAATACCTCAGGCTCGGAAGACCCTGCTGCTGGAAGCTGGTAACTATGCTAGGAAAGTTCACTGTATATTTGCCTTTCTCCTAGGTACTCACCAGTGGCCAGCTGATGGATTGGAAGCACTTTCAGAGTTTTTCAGTGTTGTGTTCCTCCAAATCTGTTTTAGGTTTCCCATTTCCATCCTAAGATGAGCAGTGTGGGGCAAAGAACAAAAGTTGGATGGACTGGGGCAAGGAATGTGAAATCTGTTTCCTTCTCAATGCACAGTGCAGTCCCAGAACACCAGCACATGATTACAATAAGTGTTTTAGTTGCCACTGGACTGTATGAAATAAGACACCCTTTTACCTGGGTTATTTCCAGAACCATCGATACTTATCTTGTACCAGTTCCTCACAAAAGCTAGCCTGAGAGGCCCACAAGGGCCTGAAGCAGTAAAGAGCACAAAAGCACAAGACTTCCCTCTCAGGCTGCCTATGGGGTTCCAAGAAAACCAATACCACCTCACTTGACTGTATCTGGAAATGCTAAAGCAGCCAGGACAGAACATTTTCTCAGTCAGTCAGAAGAGAGAAACAATGCAACCACTCACTTGTACATTCAGTGCAAATGTTATTTCTAACTGAAGAATAAACATACATAGCTAACAGAGTACCTCACCATGAGCTGTCACCACAAGCATATGAAGACAGCAAGCATGATGTGATATTTTTCTAGTAGCTTCCTAAGCCAGAGATGGTCAGCTGCTGTGTAGCCTGCAGCAGAACTTTCTGCCATGATTTTATCCATCTGTTTTATAAGACAGTATAAGACTTGGGTGTGAGGTGTGTGGAGGGATGGTCCTGAGTCACTGTTACTGTTATTGCCTGCCCTCTAGCTTGTGGACAAGAAGTGAATTTCCTCTTCTCTTCCCTGCATGCCATTTATCCTTTCATAGACTTTTGTGCGTTTTCCAGGTTTTCAACGCTAAAGAAACCAAGTTAGTAGATGCTATTCCTTACTTCATCTATCCCACCACCTTCTATACCTCTGAGTCTTTGTAACCCCTGTAAGATACAAGTAATAATCAATGGTGTGAGATTTTACAAAAATAAATACCATATTCTGCACCTGGTACAGAGTAATTCTGGACAAAAGCACAAATTCAGAGAAGAGTGGCAGGAGAGCAGCCCTGGAAAAAGAGGCCTGTGGATGCTAGCTGGCAGCAGGCTCAATATGAGTCAGCAGTGGGCCCTGGCAGGCAAGAAGGCACACCACATCTGAGGTGCAGTATTGTCAGCTGGTCAAAAGGTGATTACCCTGCTGTATTCAGCGTGGGTGCAGCCTCACTTCCAATGCTGTGTGAAGATCTGGGCCCCACGGCTTAAGAGGGATGCAAAGGTCTTCGAATGCATCCAGAGGAGGGCAACAGCAGTGGTGAAAGGGCTGGAAGGCATGTCCTGTGAGGAGCAGGTAAGGACTCTGGCTTGCCTAATTTGGAGAGCAGGGGGCAGAGGCGTGACTACAGGACGCTCTCTACAGCTTCCTGAGGATGGAAAAGGAGAGGGAAGGGCTGATGTCTTCTCTTTGATATCCAGTGATAGGTCATGTGGAAATGGTTAAAATTTGCCTTATGGGAGGCTCAGACATGACCTTAGGAAATACTTCTTTACCAAGACAGTTGTCAACATAATGACTTCCTGGAGAGAAGGTCAGTGTTCCACATCTGTCAGAGAGGTATTTGAAAAATGCTTTTAATAACATGCTTAAACTTCCAGTCAGCTTGGATTGGTCAGGCAGAGGGACTAGTTAAGCACTGTAGGTCCTTCCACTGAATCATTCTATTCTATCACTGATTAGGACTGTGCATGGTAGGGAAAAGCTGCATGGAATTGTGCAGTGAAATAACAGTGTATTTCATTTAGTCTTCTATTCCCTTCCTAGTATTACCTAGTGCTATGTTCTGTGCCCTTGTTTGCTTATTACTGCTGTGCATTGAGCTGACATTTACATAGCCCCTCTGTAACACCGGGCTCTCACACCTCGTTAAAAACAGTCAGCCCAGAGTCCTTCATGTATAAAGCTGGATTGTTCTTCCATGTGTTTTTCTTTACATCTGCCTACACAGAATTTCAGCTGCCTGTTTATGCTCCATTCAGTCTCATGAGATCCCTCTTTGATACAGTCCAAACCTTTAAAACTCTGAATAAGGTTAGAAATATCAGCAAAATTTTCTCCTCACTAATCACTTCCTTTGTCCAAACAGTTTTTAATATGTTCAACAACACAGACCCTGTCTGATTCCACTGGTGACTTGGTTCCAAACTGAAATATCCGAGTCCACCATTTATTTTTCTCCTCCACTACCTAGTTTAGTTGCTTACAGATCCATAGAACATGTTGAGAAAAATTATCACTTCTGCTATAAAATTTACAACTACCCTACTGACTTACATATTTGGTTCTTCTTCTTCCTACAAATTACATTAAAGCTAAGAAAGGGCCAGATCTAGTCACTAGGTAGGATGGTGATTGGGTTAGTAGTAACTCAGGTTAAAAGCATGGCAGATTTCATGACTACAGCTCTGGCAGTTGAAGTAAATGTTGTCACTTTATGCTGTCCTCTAGAAAACATTCACTATTACTAAAGGATTCTTGATGCCTGAGCTGGCAGAATTGCTGCAGTCACTTAAATGAACAACGTGCATTTTTCTGTATAAAAATAACCTGCCTTTTTTTTTTTTTTAAATTAAATGCCAGAGTTGCATACAAATACCTAAATAAAAACCATCAGATTTCATCTCATGTGCCTCCCACTATAAAACAGAAAACTCATCTACATAAAATTGCAGAGGTCTGCTCAAGAAAGCAGAGCAATCATGTAAGTATATTTTAAAGTAGAGTTTGACAAATGGCTCAGCCACTGTTAAGATTGGCTGTCCATGACACTTAGTGACACTTCTGTCACTAATATCTTGTGTGCTTACATTCACACAGAGTAGCACTTGTCTGGCATGAACTTACACTTTTGTCTAAGACTAAAGAGCAAAAAAAAAACCCAAACCCCAACCCCTGACAAAACAGGCACAGAAGAAAATAAACAAACAAACAAATAAATAAATAAATAAAATCCTGTGTCTGAAAATTTGCATGGTACCCAGCTATGTATTTTGCTTTGCCCATTATACTGACTAACCTAGTAAAACTCAGTATTCACACCCAAAATCTTGCCTAGTGTCCTCAGACCATCACAGCTACAATACTAGGAAGACATAAACTGACCATCAGTGTTTCTTGTCCAGTGATGTGGAACATCACAAGGCAGCCTCCTACTTTCCTCAGAAAAGTCTGTACAAGTCTGTAGCAAATTCAAAGAACAGCAATTGTACTGCTAGAAACTGACTGAGACTGCTTTAAACTCTTTGTTAAACCAACCAAGATCAGCTTGATGACTGTTTTGGCAAATATCATCTCCAATAAGTAAAGGAAAATGTTCGTCTAGGAAATGGGTGTCACAAGCTGCGCTGAACTCTGGTCAGACTTGCTTTAACTAACAAGACTTTTCTGGAATGTTGGTTTATTATCTAGTCAGTATATATCTGTACCAATTCCCATGATTACTGGCACCAAGAATCTAGCACAATAACCGGTTTTAAGAAAACTTCCAAAATGGAAGGAGGTGACCTTTTCTTCTTACAGGACACCACAATACAACCTCCATCAGAAACACCACTCGTCACTGCTCTGCACCTGACCTCTTCCTGCTCACCCCTCCTGGACAACCTTCATCAGCACATCATCATTCCAGATAGTCTTCTGACGCCAGAGGCCTGGTTTTGCAGAACTGGGGTTGGGCTCCCAGCAGACACAATTTAATGAAAAACAGAATTGCCGAAGATTGGCATTTATCCCGAATTCCACATACCACCTGCTAACAAATGTATTTCACAGTGCCCTGGTCCTTCCCCAGAGCATGTTTCACCCTAATCTTCTCATACCAGTAGAGACAAACCAGCACTTCCCATTGTAATTTCTTTAATTAGCAAGGGAGATAGACACCAGAAGGATGCCACCACACAGCAGCAGCTCTTCTTTCCTACACACTATGTTCTGGAGTGCCTGCAGCACACAAAGGATTTTCACATCAACACATTCTGCGGGCATTAACATGGTGTGGACATCAGCATCCCACATGCACAGTGACTACAGGAGGGAGTCCTGGCTTCTCATCTCCAGTCTGTGTTCCCTTGCAGAGAGTAGTATTTCAGTCAGGGTGCCCAGACTCAGAACAGTTATTCCCAAGCCCTGTAATCAGCATCGAAACATGATCTTCATCTCTGCGTCCCTTAACTTCATTGCAAATCTAGAGGTGGCAGAGTTTTTCCCTCATGTCTGAAAAAAACTGAGGTCTACAGGCTCAAAAACTACTATGCAGCGCAAGTGAAAGTGACTGATATGACACATGCAAAAACAAACAGCACAAGGGCCTCACCTAGGAGAAATCTAATTGATTTTGCAATGACTTAGTAATTCAAAGACTGACACAGATTTATTCTCCTCCTGTCACTTATTTCCCATGGGTCTTTGGACAAATAACCTTTCTAGCTGTCACACTGGTGAAATGGATGGTATTTACAAGCCCAAGTACTCAGGTTGCTCTAGCACAGAAAGACAAGTTTCTGGTAGTGTTCCATAATGATGGCAGCATTCAGAAACTGTGAAACCAAGGAGTGTGATATTACAGTGTATTGGATCTGGCTGAGATGGAGTTAATTTTCCCCACAGTGGCCCTCACAGAGCTGTGCTTTGTACTGGTAGTTAGGAAGGTGTTGGTTATGCACCAGTGCTTTGTCTGCTGCTGAGCAGCAGTACAGCATCACCCCCAAAGGCTGGTGGGCTTGGGTGACCCAAACTGACCAAAGGCATATTCCATACCATAGGACATCTGCTCAAGCAACAAAAGCTAAGAGGAAGGATGGCCAGGGGTGTTTATTATTATGTTTGCCTTCTGGAGCTACTGCTATGTGTACTGAAGTCTTACCTTCCACGAAGTGGCTGGACATCACCTGTTGATGGGACAGAGAGAATAAATCTTCTATTTTCCCTTGCTTCCACATGCAGACTTTGCTTTTGCTTCATTAAATTCTGTTTATCTTGACTCATAAGATTTTCTGTTTTACTTTCTTCCCCCATACCTTGCTGAGGACAAGAGTGATGGAGTGGTTTGTTGGCCACCTGGTGTCTAGCAAAGGTCAGCCCATCACATACAGAAATTACCACAATCCACTGACGAGGGGATCCCAGACAGTGCCAAAGCAATCTTCCTTATCCTCTTTGTCCAGTAAAATAAATGGAGAAAGCATAACCCCTCCCCACCCCAACATTACAGGGAATTAGCCTTCATGGGACCATGAGGACAAGGAAAGATAGCATAAATGCAGCTGTCAGTCTGTATAAAAGCTATCAAAAACCAGAACATACTGGAGAGCCAGACACCTATGTCGTCCTCATTACCTGGGAAGTTCACTCATACTCCTCTTGAAATGTGCCAAAATAGGTCTTGCAGAAAACAGAGAATGCAAAAAGATAGCTGGAGTGGGCCACTGGTCTGCCTGTACCTGTTTCCCTACATCCACCAGGACCAATGAACTCCTCAGGCAAATTTAGCTAAAGCCTTTTCCACAGGCACCATATTCCCCATGGAGCTTATGCTTGAAAACAGAACTCTCTCATGAACCTCTCTTGAGGTGCTGCAAACAACTGGCTGTATTTCCAACTCTGAAAATGCACTTCATACATTTAAGATTGGTCTTAAGACTGCTGCTGGTTTTATCCTCACATCCCTTCTTTTCACACACAGGAAGGCACACCCATGTTTCGCTCATCCCTGCCAGCTTCTTTACGACAAGGTCAGAGACATTTTTCTCAGTTTTTACCAATACAAGTGTCTGCCCATAACAGTGAGTGAAAGTTGTTTGCTGGGACCATGGGAGGTTTCCAGTATGAACATTATCCTCGTTTGGAAATTGAGTTAATCACTAAAAAAATAAATCAAGTGGAATAAAATTGGAAAGTTCCAGGCAGGGAAAAGAGGTTGGGTTCATGATGTTATGCCCTTACAAGGGCTTCACAAATACGCAGGTGAGATTATCTATTCTCTTGCACCCACTGCCTTTGCTTAGAGGGTCAGGCATTATCACAGCATGAAATTCCACCGAAAGCCCCACTGTCCAAAAGCACATACATCTTTTAAGTGCTCAAACTTTTCTGTTTGAAACATGAGTTTTCCCCTGCACCTTCATGATGTTGTTTCCCCAAGGGAGACAAAAACCAGTGTGACTGACCCTCCAGAGCAGCACAAATACACAGCTGGGATTGTATTGAAAAGGCTATAAACAGTGCCCTTCTACTCAAATTGAAGTCAGCAGGTTGCCACCCCACTGAATTCCCAAAAGCTCATGTCCCCATTCATTTCCTCCAAGAGCGACTCAGAGTGAAGTTGTTGAGTAACGAACCTGCCCTACTCACCCACTTTATGGCCTTAATGGAGTAGGCGAAGAAAAACAGACTGACGAGTGTGGACACAAGAATACACACCAGAGAAGCAATGCCATAAACCAAGGTGGCAGCAAAAAAGCATCACAAATAGGTAAACTAGAAGGGCTGCCATACTGATTTCTTTCAGTGGCTCTGAAAGCTGTGCTTTGTAAACCCCATGAAACCAAATCCTGCAGTCCCCGCTCAGCTTTTGTGGAAGCAAGCTTCCCATTGACGTCAAAGACCACATTACCTCATAAAGGACTGCAGGGCTATTTGCAGAGATATCCCTCATTATTCACTGTGACTGCACGCTTTGTGTAGAAGTAATGCATCTTCATTCTCCCTTCACACTCTCCTATGGAAATTAAGAACAGTTTTCAGTGATGTAAGCCCATCTGCAAAATCAGTCCAGAGGTCAGACTGCTGCACACTGCTATGCTACGTTATACAGACACATACAAAAACACACTGTTTACCCTGTGATGTAGGGAGAGCACATTTAATTTCCAGTTACTGTGACAATTTCTTTTCTATATGCGATAAGGATTCCTGCAGATTCAGTAAACAGTCCTAAAGTGGGCAGCAGGCTCTGCTCATGTTTCCAGTCCAGTCAGCATGGGATGACTACAGTGGCTCCTGGTTGCAAATTTCTGTCCTTTTCCCTCTGCCAGCTGATGAGGAAGGCTCAATGTGTTGTGTACACGCTCTACAGCTGCCACAGTTCACAGCAAACATTAAGAAAGAAATACCCACAGGGTGTCTGCAGGAGGTATGCCTTCCATGCTGTATCCTTATGCTGGTGTGAGAACAGCTGCCAGAGAAGGGAGGCAGAAAACAAGGGGGAAATAACCTTGGATCAGATGAAAACATGATGCTCAGTGCAAAAGAATTACTGCATGCCAGGTTCAGTGAATTATTTGTCAGCAGAGTACTGCAAGAAGCCACATAGGCAAGAAATTTCATGTACCAGATCAAGTGCTTGATAAAATAAATACAGACCGTATGAAAACAGTTGGATGTGCCAGCAGGGTTAACACAATATTCAAGAATAAACTAGAATGCATGGCAAAAATGATGATGGGACTGGAGCTAGGTGTAAGCAAAACCAGACTAGTTTTTCCATAATATTTGGTCAGATGTTTATACATTAATCTCTCTCTTAGAAAACAAATGGATTTAAAATAGCCAATAAGTTATCACTAAATAAAGGCAAGAATGTCAGAATCTAGCTTGAAATTGTCCTTAGTGGAGATAAAAAACACATTTTACATCATAATGGGTTAATGTTTCAGCATTCTTGTCTCAGACCATTCAGCAATTACTAAAATAAATAGGTGAGCATTGATTAGATCTTTCATGTAGATTTACCATTTATAACTCACTCTTACTGTCAACTTTCTCTGTCTGGCTAGAATTTGCATTCATAAAGCTGGAATCAGCCAGTGGATCCAGAGCTGTCAGCTGTTTGGTTTGGCAATTCAGGTCAGTTTGCCTTCTGCACCATCACTTTATTGTATACAAACAGCACCCTGGTGGACCATGCTGAAATCCAAGATCCTAGCTCACCATCATGCCTCTACATGCATAGCATTTCTGGGAAAAGTATAGTCCAGGTGAAAATGTTCTGCAGACTACTTCCTGTCTGCCCTTAATATTGTTTGACTCTTCTGCCCTATACCATGTTGACATACAAATCTATATAGAGTGACAAAGTGTGGCTGCTGCTTTCAGACAACTGGACTAAGGTACACATCACCACGTTCTCTATTAATTATTATCCAGTCATAAAAATAAATGCAAAGCTGACTTCTCCTTCCCCATATTAAAAGAGCCTTCTGTAACTTCAGCAACTATATTTTCTCCTGGAGAGGCAGAAATTGAATTTGAAGCTCTGCTGGAATCAGTGTGAGGAAAGCATCCCTTCACAGAACAGAGTATTTCAGCCCTTTCCTTTGAGCTCTCTAATCTGAAAGGTGGGTCTACTGGCTATTTCACAACTGGCCCTGGTTGCCAGCTATATTCTTGGTTATGTTGCTAATCTCATATATCCCATTCCCACTGACATCCTTTCCTTCTGTTTCGAGAGAACTAAAACCTGGCAAGTTACAAGGTTCACTGTTGTATTTCAATGATTTTTCTTGCTGGTCCTCAGAATTCATTGTCTTTGAAAAGCCTTTGCCAATGAACTAATAAAATTGGTCTAACTCTTTTATCTTTGCAGCAGCCTTTTTTTTGTATCAGGAAACATGGTTGTCTTGTCTTTTCTCTGACTGAGCCATCTGACTACCAAGTTCTTCTCTTATTTCACAGACTCTTCTCATTTTCACAGCACCCCTCTGTGCTCCTCTCTGCAATGAACAGGGACCTGAGAACTTCACTGAGGGTTGCCGTGTGGCAGGTTTGCTTGTTTCACTCTTTGGTCTCCCTTCAGCACACCCTGATTTTCCTTTCACCTTCTGGGCAGTAACATCATGGTTTTGCTCCTATTTCTCTTCTGCAGGTGCACCCACTGGCACAGATCCTTACTACTGCCTAAATTTCCCATTTCCTGGGCCTCATTGGAATGATACTGCTATTTGCCTTCCCCTCCTTCAAGACCCCATCTGTCTTTGCATACAGAGTAAGGAATCTTCAAATGTGGGGCAGAACAGGAAGTGGGGGTAGGTTTCCACATTTTTCAAATAGTCCCCAAATTGAAAAAAGATGAACACTATGTGCATCTAAGAGTCCAGGACAGCCATCAAATCCTCTTCCATTACTGACCCTGCTGCACCACATCCAGACCCGCTACTCTCTCTGACCAGCACTAGCTTCTGCATTACCTGAGCTTTATGAGACTGGAAAAGCAGACTTAACAACAGCTTATCCTGAATATAAACGAGTGGACAAGCACAGAGCCTGGGTACCTTATCTTTCCACATGTAGAAATTCAGTCTTCTTGCACCTTTTCATCACTATTAAATACTAAATTAGGTGTCTGTCACATTTCTTACCTAAACTGCCTGCTTTTCCCTACTTAATCTCCCCTCTTCATCTTTAACTCCCCTTACTGCAGTTTTTTCCTCTTTTTGTTATATCCCTTATTTCAGGGTTATACTTCTTATTTCAGTTCCTAATCCCATGTGGATTCCTCCCTGAAGACAAAATCTGAGATGGAAAAGGTACATCACTCATGCAGATGCCTTTCCCTGGCCACTGCCCAGCATTGTAGCTGCGAGCTGATGTGCTGGACACTCCCCAAACTGAGACACAGGTGATACGGTCCAGGCAAAAAGGACCAAGGAGATCACTGAAAAAAATCCTGGCAGTATTCCTGAATATTTGTAGTGACTTCCAAATGGGCATCATTCTCCCTGCAAGTTAAGCACATTCATCAGTCAGAGGGTGTAACAGTGACTGGTATGATGGTGCCCATGTGAATGAATAAAATAAATAAAAAAATAAGTGCGCTTCACAGGGTCACTGTGAAGTATATCCTTTTACTGAAAGGGAAATAAAACTGAAAATGCTTTTGGGGAGTGCCTGCTCTGCTCCGCAGAGTTCTTTGCCCATCCCAGTTTTTGAGGAGAGGCAGTTCTGGAGATGAGATGTCACCACTCTGTACATTATCAGTAGTGCAGCAGGAAGTCTCTTGCAACACAGAGAGAGCAAGTGTGAGGTTTTGACATTTGTGTGACTGTGACATTTCATCTTACAGAAATAGTGACACACCTGTAGAGCCTGTCAAAGCTAAATACTTACAAAAGGGCAGAGTATGAGACAACAGAGAAAAGATGCTAGCTCTTTTATAAACTCCATCTCCATTGCTGGAGTTCACTGGAGAGGAACAAGCACATAGAACATGAGCTATTTAATAAACCACCACAGATATCTCCCCACCAGGGAACAGAGCAAGGAAAGATACACACACAAAACAGATATTAGCCCTATTCTTTGCTCATGGCAAATATCTGATGCTGTGATAATGGACACACTAACAGAACAGAAACAGACATCCTGCTGTGGAAACCAACACAAGTCTCAAGAACTGCACCCAAGCAAAACCATCAGCAACCCAAAAAGAAAAATACGTACATAAGCCTCTGTTTGCGCCGTGGAGCTCATATGCTCCCCTGCAGGAAACTACGTGTGTTCTTCACCCACACAGAGATGCTGCATCTCTAGCTGTCTCTGAACTGCTGGCCTGCATCAGTGGAATAGGAGGAACTACAATTTATGGGTGACTACTATCCAAGCTCGTTGATAGTTTTGCTGGCTCAGTTATTGTGCCACCTTCATCAGTGCTGCAGAACACTGGTAGTTGTTGTCTTTGTGTGCTGCTAATGCCATGACTTGTTTCCTTTGTTCCCCTTTCTCTTCCCCCAAAATTACTCCGATGGACACACACCACTTCTGCATGCTCTGCAGCACTGACCCAAGAGGAACATAACTATTTGCCAGGTGCAGAATACAAACAGAGGAAGCTGTTGGCTTCTCCACAGCCTTGATGGAACTGGGAGCACACAGACTTCATTCTAGCAGCTGTGTCTGTTGTGATCCACCAGCACTTCACTATTAGGAAACCCAGACTTGGTTGTGCTGACACCAGAGCTCTGCTCAGCCCACCTGGAGACGTGGGGAGCAACAATCAGTGTAAGCTCCTTCCTCTCTATCTGCTGAAGCTCTGGGGACTTCCTGCCAACATAAAGGTGCATATCCAATAAATTCTGTAACAGATTCCATGCATGAAGCCTCAGGTTAGCTCCCCTGTTGAACACAAACCTCTCTAAAGCATTTAGGGAATCTCACCTTGAGCCACTTTAGTGCTGCTTTCACCTAATATTATTCAGGAACATGGTCTGGTTCAGATTCTCCTCCTATGAAGGGGCTCTGTTAAACTCTTTCACCTTCTGCCTATGCATGCAGCATGCAAGCACATTCATACATCATGCACCAACACCAAATGCCACCAAAGCAAATTAAAACAATCAATATGGTATGATGAAAGGGCTGATTTCAATACTTCAATTAGAGTGCATGATGTTAATCTTATGCATTATGTTAATCTTGAGTCCTCTTTTTTGAAACCTTTTTTCCTCTCCACTACTTCAAGTGCACAATGTCCCTAACACAGCCACAGGAGAAATTACTTGACTTTTGCAGACTGCATCGCTAATGAGAAAATTGTTTGGGTTTATTGCAACTTGATGTATATAAATATTCACAGCAGGATAAAACTCTTGAAAAAATGTCTCCTTTTCAAAGTGTCCTGGGACACACCAGGGAGCAACAAACAAATTAATTCATAAAAAATATGACATTGGGAAAATATTTTTACAAGGAGGTATCTCACACATCAACTCCACTGTAACAAAAAAAAACCCCAAAAAATTAAAAACCAAAATCCAAACCATGCAGGCATTCCCATTTTAATTCCAAGGGAGGTAAGGCACAGAAAAAATACAAGCATGGGCAAAACTCCCTCCCAGCATAGAAGGATGGTTCCTGTAATCAGAATTTTGCCCTTTAAGAGAAGAGGGAAGGGGAAGGGGAAAGGGGAAGGGTAAAGGGAAAGGGTAAAGGGGAAAGGGGAAGGGTAAAGGGGAAGGGTAAAGGGCAAAGGGGAAGGGGAAGGGGAAGGGGAAAAGAGAAAGGGGAAAGAGGAAAGTGGAAGGGGAAAAGGGAAAGGGGAAGGAGGAAAGTGGAAAGGGGATGTTTCAAGTATCCAGCTAGACCTATTGAAATAAGTATGGCCAGAGACCTGGCAGATGGATTCAGGGAGACCAAATCAGGTTTAGAAGTTTTCACTGAAAAAGACACAGAGGTGACTCTGAGCAACTGACAAAATGACCCAGGAACCAAAGCACAGTGAAATGCACCATGGAATGAAGTGAAGAACAAAGAAGAAAAGGCAAAGATATGTATAGTTTTAGCTCTGTACAATGGCAAAGACTGAATACACTCACATCATGAGGGTTTTAACAACTGAAATTTACAAGGATCTGGCCTAGTATATTTCAATGCATTCTAAATCTGAACTCTAGTTCTTGCATTAGGTATTTTTAGTATTTTTTGTAACTTTTAGAAAGTGGGAATTACACCATGCACAAATCAGCAGCTTTGCCCCTGAGATCTGGATGCACAAGCAATACGACTCTGTTCACAGAGCACTCTGCATGACTGCAGTCCCTAAAAGCTTCACAGGGATTTCGAAACTCTCTCACTGGAAGTAGCAAAGTGGTGGATTTGGCAAACTGAGTGTGCATGAAGTTTAGCGAGTCTAAAAATGTATGGCAGTGCATTTGAACAAAAATAGCTCAAACTTTTACGTAAGCTGATGTTCTGCAAGTGAACTTTTATGTGCCATCAAGGGAAAGCCCTCTGAGTCACCACACGTAACTCAATGCTGTCAGATGCCCTGAAGCAGGTGAAGCAGCTAGAGTGTGCACATGTGCTGCAAAGCATGCCATCAAAATTATCTTAGGCATCTGCGTATTTTCTTCTTTGTGTAACAAACAGGAGTCTGGGGGCCAAAGCTCAGAGACAGTTGCCCATACAGCTTTTCCCTTCATAGACCAAATGGAACTTTTCCAGGAGAAGCAGGAGGAGCAATTTTGTTTGTCCCAGCCTAGCTTTTCAGCTCTTCACATGCGGAGACAACGCACTGAAAATTGCAATAAGCTGCAGGCTCAGCCATCACTCTGCTCCAAAATTTTTTGCTTTCAGGCTGCCTTAAAAAACATGGCAGCGAGTGGGGAGGGAAGGGATTGCATTTTTTTCCCATCCGTTCTGAATGCCCACATATGATGGGGAAAGGGATGGGGCTGTGAAAATGCAGTGTACCTTGTAGGAGCCCTATTCTGACGTCTAGCAATTGCTCAGGTACAGACTCTTTGCTGCCCTTCAGCGCCCTGTCCCTCAAGGTTGAGTTGCATGGCAGATGAAATGGATGGATAGGGGGGATTCACATTTTTAAAATTCACATTTAAAGTGCTGCACCAGAGGCAAGATCTTGTGCCCTCCCTCACCTTTTCTAGAGGGTGCTGCGATAACCACTTTTTGAAGGTTCTTAGGTGATGGGCCATCCCAGAGGCCTGAGGATGCCCATGGTCAGAAGGACTCCTCTTTCATCTACATGAGGCCTATAGCAGAGCAGAGACTTTTCATTCCTTGAAATATCAAATATAACCAAAAAGTACAGCAGTGTGTCAGCCTCTCAGAAAATCAGGCTGAAAAGGCACCTTAGAAGCAACAGCTCTACCCGAATGACCTGCAACAGATACTTGCCAGTCTGTTACTGGACAATTTTAATAACGTCATTTCTATAAGTTGTCAAGCCACATGTTTCCCAGTAAAGTATCCAGACTGAAAGTTTTACCTCAACCTGTGACTACTAATCTTGCCAGTAGATATGACAACAGGTTACTCATTTCTTCAATATGGTAGTTTTTGCCACTTACAGTACAAATCCCAGTGCCTCTTCAAGCCATTTCTCCAGAGAGAGATTTCAACAGACTAGTATCAACACATCTTCTGGCAGTCAGCCTACCCTTCAGACTCCAAACCATGCCAAGGACAAGGCCAGCATAGGAACTGACTCCCCTTCCCACCATTGCATGGACCCTTTCAGGTCAGGTAAAGTGTACCAAATGCTGTGATAAAATAATTTCACTCCCCAAATTCTCCATGAACTGTTTATTAAAAACTCTAAATTAAATACCTTTAAAGTCTATGAAAACAAACCAATCTCCTAACTGCCCTCACACACATATCCACACCCACACAGAGGCTAATTCTATTTGTAGTTCAACATTTTTTAATAAATGTTGCAGGGGGGTAACACTGCTACTAGCATTGCCAAGTGACAGGATTTTCTGGCTTTCTGTGTTGGCACTGCAATTGCAGACACCAAGGTTTCACACAGTCCTGACTTTAGAAAGGATACAGCTTCAGGAAGAATAGGCCGTAGCTAAGGTTGTTTGAAAACCCCACGCTACAAAATCAATATTTAACACATTGGATTTCCTAGTGAGTCTTCAGAGACAAGTGTCTGACATTTGAGTTGTCCTGGGTCAATATTAATTGCACATAACTTCTCATCTGCATTTACTGCCATGTTTTCACAATTAAATTATAAAAACTAAATGAAATCTCTGAGCTTCATAGCTAAATCTGCATGCTAAGTTAATTAACACTGTAATGGAAACCATAAAAAAAACCTCAGGCCTGTCTGATCCAAGGCCCATTAAAATAAGTGACAGCTTGATTATAACCTGAAGAAAATTAATAGCCATGCAGCTTTAAAATATGGGGGGGAGGAGGGGGGGGAGGAGGGGGGCGGGAGGGGTGTGATTAACTGTTTCATAGATGCCAAGAAACTGTTTTGCATGGAGGTCAATAGAGAGACCTCTTTCTGCTAATGTCAGCATTTCTGGCATCTACTGTGTGTGCACTTTCTGTTTTCCATGAACAGGACACAGGGCAGACCTTGCAACATACACTAGCAGTCTCACTGTTTCCAGCTGTCCTTTAAGGAGGCAAAATGCTAAGAAATGTGTCAGCCAGCATCTAGGGCACCAAGAGCCATTGTCAAACGACGGGCTGAGCTGCAAAGGAAGATGCCAATTTTGCTTCATGGGAGGTGCAGGATGCTGGGCAGCAGAGAGTGCCACAATATGCTGCAGTATGCTCCTCACACATAAACAGCCTTAGCATCTTGCTCTTATTGCCAAACAGCATTTGTCTTTCAATCAGTCATCTGTTCCTTATAACTTCTTAATGCATGACGCTTCAGAGCACTTTCCAGCAAGAGCAACAAAAGCAACAAAATTAATACTTAAAGGAAAAAATAGGGAGAGGCAGACTTCAAAAAGAAGAAAAGACAAAATTTTGGCTCAGGGGTTAAATCAGAAAGGTGAAGGCTTATTCACCACGTGTGGCACTTGGGTCTTTGTCAAATATAGCACATATTAATCTAACCAGCTTTGGCAAGGTACGGAGTTGTAAAATAGGCACTGAGATGCTGTTGTGATCAGCAGCTCCTCAGAAACGTCATGTGAAAAGCACCAATGATGCACTATGAGGATCCTGCACTCAGAGTTCTACAAGCTGCAAGTTAATTACGCAGACAACTGAAAAACAAATTATTGGATTCAAAGGCATAGTACTGAAAAGAAAAAGTGAACACCTAAAATATGGAGGATTTTGCATAACCTGAACCTGCAAGTGTGGGTTTGTTAGTCACAAGCCAGCTTCAAAATATGGCAGGAGAAATGTTGCAAAGCTTAATGTTGTTAATTGAAGTTAATTATACCTAATTACGTATGTAACATATTGTAGAGAGTTATCTCAAAACAAGTATGTTTAATAACTACAAACAGCACACATAATAGGGAACACTATGATGAAGTTTTAAAGAAAAAACATAATAGATATGCTCGAAAGCAAGAGCGGAGAGTGCCAATTGATGAAGAACAGCAACTGCTCACACTATCCTTCAGACATTATCTGTGAGGGGCTGTACCAGACTCCCTTCTCCCCCCACACTCTCTCGCTGAAAGAAACCCACCTCCTTCTTCCTTCCAGCCCTACCCCATGGAGAACACATGGGCCTGACAACTCAGCCATGCCCACAGGCACAAACCCTCATCGTAGATGGGCACTCTGGGACCTGCATCCTCACAGGCTAGCACAAAATGTCACTGCCACACTCCACATCTCCTATATGTGGACAAAGAGGCCAAGAAACGCTATCCTGTCTCTGTCAGCAAGTTGCTCCTGCTCTAGGTCACCAAAGGAGATGCAACTGATGGCCTACTAGTTAGGTCCAAATGTCTCACAAAACCACTGTCCAATGTCCTGCATCAGGAAAACTGTGTATTTGAGCACAGCTGCCAGGACTGGGACTGCCAAGGAAGCAGGCTCAGAGTTGTTGGGATGAGCTTCAGAGAAGACAAAAAGAAACCATCAAACCCATCACCAGACGAATTGCTTTACAAAATGGTAGTGGTGGGACACAGCATACGCTTCTGATTTAGCAAGACCATTATGAGCGGAAAGGGGAAACACACCACACTCTTGCTGCGGTGACCCAGCCCACTGCAGGGCTGGGGCAGCGTGATGCCAATCAATCCCAGCCCACCCCCTGGATCAAATTTCCCGAAGAGGCAGGCTCAGGGGGTGGGTCAAGTAAGGCTCAGAAGCCTAAGCCGCACCCCCCCAGGCGGTGCCCGGGTCCAAGCCGCCTCCCCCGGTTCGGGAAAATTCCCGGTTACTCGGTTGTTCACTGGTTCTCTGTTATAACTCCCGCCTTTCCCCCAGTGGTTCTTGTTAAATCGTACCCTCCTCCTGGCTTGTAACTCATTGGTTGTTTTCCCCTTTCACCGCGGTTTTCAAATTGCCTGTAAAACTGAGGACAAGCCTCGGGGAGGAGCCCATCGCGTTCCATCCCTTCCGAGCTTGTTCGGGTCGCGAAACTTCTAAGAATAAACCTGTTAGGAGCCAGACCAGAACAGCCTCTCTTTTCCTTTGTCTCCGAGCTAACGTGAGCCGGTACCATCGGCTCCTGCCGTGTTCCCTCTGCCGAGAAGCCAGCGAGCTAGCCCAGCCAGCAGCTCCTTTCCTGATGCTGAAGTCACTTCAGTGATGCACAGAAGAGTGCAGCTGGACTCTCTCTGACCTGGGGCACGCCAGAGCTCGTGCTTCGAGCACAAGTACAAGCTCAGTAAAGAGCTGGAAGTAGTTGAGTCCTTGCAGGATTTTCATCCCACATTGCTGTGCCTTGAGAGCTTGCTCAAAACAAATTAGTTCAACATGTCCCCAGGAAGATACTTCAGAGCCCCTTACAGAGGCCTATCGCAACGTAGTACCAACATCTCCTATATGTAAGTGTTCACACACTGTGACTCCTATAGGTAGTGGGTTTCATGCACCTAAAACCATGCCTTCTCCTCAAAAGCAAAGTTGGAGTACATGATGGATTTGTATCAATCAGTTTTGCCTAGCTGTCAAGCTCCTAGGCTTCAGCTGGGTTTTTCCTGGCCAAGGAAAAATAATTACCTGCACAGTACTTCAGTTTTGAAACCTGCAACTTTGTCCAAGGTTTTTGCCATCAGAGAAGATCACTGGCTACCAAAAGATGGAGAGGATTGCTCACTTACAACACCAACCCACAACGAAGACAGTAGGATCAGATGTAGGGAAAGAACTGTAATTCTCTGACATAGCAACTGAAGAAAAAAATTACCTTGACAACTGAGTGAGGAATTTAAAGTGTCAATAGGCAGGAACGAAGGGATCCAGCCACAGAAATTAAGTTCTCAGTGCAGTGGTAGGTTTTTTCTGGCTTTTGAAAATCAAGGCAAGAAGCAAAAGTCTGAAATTATAGCAGTGATGGGAACACCTTAAAAATTTGTAGACATCAACAGCAGATGAGAAGATTAAGCCTGCCAAGCATCCTTTAGAGCATTCCTGAG
Organism: Corvus hawaiiensis; assembly: GCF_020740725.1. Classification (NCBI taxonomy): domain Eukaryota; kingdom Metazoa; phylum Chordata; class Aves; order Passeriformes; family Corvidae; genus Corvus; species Corvus hawaiiensis. The sequence goes on from NC_063255.1 coordinate 31,719,393, forward strand.
TATGAAAAAGAATCCCTGACAAACGCACCTCAAATTCAAATAGGAATATGCAGCTATGACAGAAGAAAAGGAAAAGGTAGCTGAAGATATATAGGACAATAAAGATCTTTAGCCCTGATCAATGCACAGAGCAGAAAACCCACAGCAAAGAAAAGACTTCCACTAGAGGAACGACGTACTCCCATTAGAGGTGAGGTACTGCTTGCACTCAGATAATGAAAAGGAGAATTAAGCAGAAGGAGCTGTGATGGTTGAGAAGAAAAGAGCAGCAAGCCTAACATGAGAAAGAAGGGCAAAGAGAGGCTCTATGAGTGAATAAACAATAAAGAATAGACAGAAAATTATAACAGAGAGAACTGGAAACCAACCTCCAAACCAGAAAGGGGCAGATTTAGGTAACAAAGGACTCTGGGGGAAAAAAGTCTGTCATCTGAGAAGAAAAAAAAGGGTTCTTTGAGTAGCAGGAGGCACAACAGTGTTTTCAGTGGAGAGGGAGTTCAAAATATCAAAAAGGAAAAAATTTAATTACCTTAAGGTAATAACAGAAATCGGGGGGGGGGGGGGGGAACAGTCAAATAAGAGGAAAGGTCATCAGTGCCCCCAGCTGGCAATCCCACAGCTGGGTGGAGCACAAAGAATGAGGTGCACTAAGTACAAATACAGGCTCCTATAGGAAAGATCTGAGTAAAAAGCAATCAAAATTCTAGGATAATTGGGCAAGGGCATTCCACTAGAGATAAGTAAGCTGTAATACCATCATTCAAGGCCTCGGTAAGGCCATGAAAGATACAGCATACTGTCCTGGTTATGTGCTTAGGGATGAACAGAAACTGCAGAGTATAAATATTTTTTAATACAAAGGGGGGAAAAAAAGGGAAAAAAGAAGAAGAAGAAAAGATCTGGCCTGTTTAGCAAAATGAAATCTCAGAGGGAGTGTGTTTGCTGTCTATAAATACATCCAGAGAGTAAACACCAGAGAAGGAGAAGAGCCATTTAAGTTAAAGGACAATGTTGGCACAGAACAAACATGTCCAAGCTGACCATAAACTACACTTAATACTGAGACAGGCAGTTTCTAATCACCAGGGCTGTCAGGCTCAGCACAGTCTTCCAACAGGCAGGCAAAGAATTGTAGAGAAAAGTAAGAGTCGTTCGTAAGCGCCATGATAGGGATACGATGTGAGCAAGACCAGCAGCCTTACAGACTATGTTACGAAGTCCCTTGTGTTCCCACATTTGGTAACAATTTTGACCATTTTTTAACCTTAAAATATTTCCAGTGGTGCTGCAAACTTCAATACGGTGAATTTCTGTTCCCTGACAATTTACCCTTACCAGCCCTTTAAAAGCAGTCTACCAATGTCCCAGGGAATCAAAAAAAGTCAAGTCTTACTCTGTGTCCTTGGAGAGTCAGCTGCCCCCAGCAGCTGCTGCTATGGGCAAAAGGGACAGTGTGTCAACTGCTCACTGGCTGCTGCTCCTTCAGTTGTACCAGCTTCACTGCCCACTGCTCACTAACCTTCACCTACCCAGGTTCTCGACTGGCGTGGAAAAGGATGCACTTTGATGGGGACCACTCACAATTGCAAGCTAGGGAAAGAGCAGGCAAGTGGCTGAGCTAGGGACAGAGACCTCTGAGAGAGACAAGGTGTGACAGGCAGCTAGGACAGCAGTTTTGTCACCAAGCCAGAGCAGAAACCACAGCTCAACGACAAAAGCAAAAATCTTTAGGCATCATTCAGGCAACAGCCACATTGAGCCCTCAAGCAGCAGAGAGGTACTTCCTAGGCTATAGATCTGCGTAGATCTACATGAAGGCAGACTCACCACACTCTTTGCATTCAAGAACCCAACATACAGCCAAAGGAAGAAGTCATGATGCAAGTGAGCTACACCTTCCTAGCACATGTCTTTTGGTGACAAGGCAGCCCCCGGCAGGAGAATGATTTCCCTATTATTCTGGTTGAAGAAGATCCTGATGTACACTTTCCCAGTATCACAACTCTGTGTGGAGTGGGAACCTTCTCTCCCCCTCCACTCCAGCCTTGAAGTTTCTTTCTGTAGAAAATTCAAGGTTGTTTAGGCTAAAAAATAAGCACCCCAACAGGCAACAAAGTTTAGTAGAGCACTCACCAGGTGACTTCTAGTCCCTCCTTCAAGAGCAAGTTATGCCCCTGATATTAAACAGTCATTGGATAAAACGCAATCTAGGTTCACAGAAATTCAGAAGTAAGGCATCTTCTGAGGAGATGTAGCATCTGAGACAAAGTAGCATCAGCAGAGAGTTCTCAAGATCGCTATATCAAGTCCAGTACCTAAATTTTGGACCTGGTGAGACTGGCAGGTGAGACTGGCAAGACACCTTACTGAATAAGTGAAGAGCATCTGATTCATCTCAGCTCACCTGGTGCACATGCAATCCTTCCTCCCTTCAGATGCAAACAGGATTTTTGTCCCAAGAGACTGGAGAGTTCAGTCAAATTACAGGGCACACAGCTAAGTAACCCTTTCTCCCAAATTAGGAAGTTAGCTCCCTTTCCCCTAAACCTGGAATATGCCCTCCTGTGCTGATTTTGGCTGGGATAGAGTTAATTTTCATCACAGTGCCAAACATACAGCTGTGTTTCAGACTTGTGCTGAACACAGGGTTGATAATATAGAGATGTTATAGTTATTGTTAAGTAGGGCTAACCAAGAGCAGAACCAAGGCCTTTTCTGCTTTTCATACTTCCAAGCTGGTGAGGAAGTTGGGTGTGCCTGGGAGGTTGGGAGGAGGTACAGCCAGGACGAGTGACACAAACTGGCACAAGGAATATTCCAGACCATTTCACATCACGCTCAATATTTAAAGTGGGTGGAAGAAGGGGGGGACATTTGGAGTCACCATTATGTGTGATGGGGCCCTGCTGTCCTGGAGATGGCTGTATGCCTGCCTGCCCATGGGAAGGGGTGAATTAATTCCTTGTTTTTCTTTCCTTGTGTGTGTGGCTTTTCCTTCCTCTACTAAACCATCTTTACACCAACCCACAAGTTTTCTACCTTTTGCCCTTCAGGTTGTCTCCCTAATCCCGCTGGTGAGGGACTGAGACAATGACTGCATGGTGCTTGGTTGCTGGCTGGGGTTAAGCCACAAAACTCTACTGACCTTTCAAACTTCTTGACATATTTATGAGCACACTCATTGTTCAGCAGAAGGCAAAGCACGGGTGTATGATTGCTGCTCAGGTCCTGTGCTGAAGGCCTAACTAGAAGCTAAGAGATGTGTCAGTCTTAAGCCTTTGTACAGCACTGATTTCAAAGATATGGGAATATATCAAATATGCAGACCGAACTGAAAGACTAAACTGAAACACACTTCAAATTATCTGAGAGTCCAAAGAGAAGGGTTTTGAGACACCTTTTGGCTGGCAAAGTGTTCAGCAACCTTTTAGGATCAACTTACCAGGTTCCTAGGACCTATGCAATAAAGTAAGCATCCAGTCCCACCATTAGAACAGCAGTTAGGAAACCATCAGTTTTCTGAAAATTGGCCATAACTTAACAATTTGTTGACATAAGTAAAGAAGCCATTGCTTAAGTAATTTATCAAATAGTATCAAACAGCCCCAAGCAACCCAGTTCAACTCCAGAGATGTGCCTGCTTTGAGCAGGTCTGACTTGACACCTCCTATGGTCCCTTCCAACCTAAATTATGCCATGATCTTAGAGTGCAAACCACCTTGTTGTTCTTATACCACTAACTTCCCAAGTATTTCTTCCCTTATTCCAAAACTCCTAGCACTAATAGCTGCCAGAAAAACCATACATGTTCAGCTTCTAGCATAGGGTTTGCTTTCTCTGTTTTAAATCCTTATATTTTCTTCCCAACCTGTCTGCTTTCTATTAGAAATGTCACCCACTGGAGCAGCATCTCTAGATGTTTTTTCATCAGTGCCCACCAACAAGTTAGGTCCAGACGTGTAGCCTTATGTAGGTCCTTTTCCAGCATGTGTTCTCCATACATTCCCTGCAGAGATAAGTCTTTCCCATAAAACACTGTGAAAATTAGAGAACAGCAGGCCTCAAGCACATAGAAACATGCTGGTGGACCTTGCAAATGGGAAAGAAGAACCAGAAAGAAACACAATGTGTTTCACCTACAGAGTTTAAAGTTTCTAATTTCTAATGTATTCTTAGTAACTGTGCATAGAGCAATTTTTGCAAGATTTTACAGTGCATAATGTCCCCTACAGAAACAGAAAAAAAAAAAAAAGAAGAAGTAGTAGGAAACGGAATAAGTTATGGTAGGTTACACAGCCATCATGACTGAATAGTCAAAGCTATGACAACCATTTATCAAACTGGCACAGAAATAACAACACATATATCTTACCATAAACGCAGTGTGGGAGGAGAGGCAGACAATAAAATAACGCAATGCTTTGCACTTTGGTGGCATAAGCTGAAGATCTCCATCTATTTTACAAGCATGCATTTTAGCTTCAAGCCTAGAGTGCAGATAATTAATAGCTTTGGTGTCCTTTGTGCCACTGAGTCACCACAAAACGTTGAAAGGCTGATGCACGTTACTGAAAACATCCAGCTCCGTTCACAGTGAGCAAAGCAAGCCTTCATTGTTGGTCATGGCAGTGCCTACTCCCAACAAGGCACCCAACCCAACAAGCAGACCTCCCTCAGCTCCCCTGTGAGCCAAACAAAACTTTGGAACAAAGACCTCCTACCCCTCTTTGGAGACAGGATCTGGCCATAAAAAACTACCACTGCAACACACAGAAACCCAGGCTATGATTGTCAAGAGACTGTTGGGAATATATGTTCTGGGCTTCTGTTGTTCCACTAGACCTTATACACTCGCTCCAAAGCCCACCAGAATAACCCCTGAAAACAACTGATAAATCTTGGAAAAGGAAAACATGACTAACAAATCTTAAAGATAAAACAGATGCCAGAGACTCAGAACTACCTGCAGCGACTAATTTAGGTGACAGACTGACGTGGCCAAGTGGCTTGTAGTTCTCTCCTCTTTTGCATACAGATACTCTTTTTTCAGCAGGCAGACCTGGCTGAGGAATTAGACACAGATCAGCTATGAACATGCAAATGGGCATCCTAACCCTACTGGCAGGGGCCATGAGCTAGGACTGAAGTGATCAGCATTACCCTTTGGGGTCCAGAGAACTCTTCAGTGACCTTTATTTGGACTGGTAGGTCAGCCCTTTCTTTTACAGTAATGCCAATTCAGTCATCAACAAATTATTCAATATAGGAATATAGATGTTTTATAGAGTCTTATGTCTATTATTATTAATGTAACAACATCATTACAATGTTTTTAGACCTCTTAGCCAAAGAAGCTGACCTTCAATGTGCAGGATATGCCAATAACCATACTCTGTGTGTATGTGTATGTGAGTGTTTAAAAAGTATCCTCTTACTGAAAATGTGCCACAGGGCAAAGATGTAAATAACCTGGTGAAAAACTGGGCTAACTTGGAGTGGCAGTGAAACGCAGGAAGTTTATGAATAATAAATCACATGTGGTGAAACAAGTTGGCAGTGAAACTTTGGCTTTGCATATTAAACATGGTGGTTGGAAGACAAAGAGGCATTTTGGGGAGAAACAGGTAAGATCTGGAAAAGGTTAACAGTAGCAAGCTGCTCCACAAGAGGAATAAAAGGTACAGCAGAGTTATTAATTACATTATTAACTTTGTGCATTAGCCTGGCCTCTCACAATGCACAGCTTTGTGGGGTGCAATCAAAGATCAATTTCCTATCACAAACACAGGGAAGAAAAGTCCTTTCTTTAGAAGATGACATTCAGGATGAGGAAGACTGAACACCAGAGACAGCTGTAGGAACACCTGAAGAACCATGCTGGAGAAGCCTTGCTGCTTACTTCTGGCAGTTGCCAAAACAGGAAGAAGGAAAGAAACATCAAGAAACCCTTTATACAAAAAAGGAACAATTTGCCCTCAATAGAAGGTTTGCTTTTTCTACTCTAACCATTGTAACTTAAAGGCTGACTAATAATTTGATGCATAAAGGCTTAGAGCTTTTCTTAGTTTTGTATTTATTCAGTGTTAACAATAAATAGTTCATTTTTTTAAGCTCTTGACAGTGAAGTTATACAAATCACACATTTCCCTCACATATAAGTTTGCGTTGTGTGTCAGGGAGTAAGGCACTTTGCCCATTCTACATATAATTAGTTCATTAAGAGTTTGCTTCCCACTAACTACTTCTCGTCTCCCTCCACATAATGTGTCTACCAGGGTCCTGTGGATTAACAGCTGGATTGAGTTTACATGTGCTTTCTGAAGCAATTTTTTGATGTTCAACAGAGATCTCAGGAGGTGTGTGCCATAAATTATAAAATCCTGTGTGTCCTCTATGCATTCACTTTTCAAAAGTGATGGGGTGAGTTCTTTTCCAGACACCTGAAGCTCTTCCCCAGCAGTCCAGGCACTCACCACATGCAGAGCCAAAGTCACAGATCCTATAGCCAAATATTTACACAGCCACAGATCAGCAGACCAACATACTCAACCCTCACAAGTAAGGGACAGCCTGGGAAGCGGAAGAGCTGATGGTGACTGTGGATAACATACCCAGCCACTGCTTTCTTGAGGAACACGAGAAGGCTGGTCAGGACTTTTGTATTTTCTCCCATACTCAGTGCTCCATGGGCCCTTTGAGAACAGGAGGGAGAGAGAAAAATTCCCTTGTCTGTGGTCCTAAGGGACAGGATGGCACATCCCTTTGATACTTTTTGATACTTCTGGACAGTGCAACCATACAGAGCTGGGCTCCAGGCAGGACGGCCTCCCACCAAGTGTGCTTGGGAGGACCACTGCCCCATGCAGGGCCCAGAAACCTCTCTCGGGGAGGAGCAGCTGCTGCAAATGGAGACCTGTGCCCCTCTGCCCGAGATTACAGCAGGCTGCTCTTGCTCCTCAGAGAGGTGCCGACAGGGCATACCCTGACGGGACAGAGGGGCAAGGTCACTTCTCTGGAGAAAGCTAAACACCGGATAATGCCACACACACTCCTCCTGCCACCAACAGGTGCACTTGAGCTGCTGGAAGAGAAAACGATTTGGAAAACTGCTTTCTCTTTCTCGCTTGCTCCCCTGAATGCTAATCAGCGGCGCCGGCTAAAAATACCCAGCAAGGCTGGCGTGCGCACGGCTGATAGGGAAAATGGGGGAGCTGAAAGGCTATAGCTTCCCGGAAGAAAAAGGGACTGGCGAAGAAGAGCCTTCCTCAAGAACCCCTTGCCGGGCTTCCCCGCTCCGAGGCTGAGGTTCCAACCTCTCCTTCAGAAGGCCACACCGGGTGCTCCCCGAGGAGTCACCGGGCCACCGTCTACCGGGGCAACTGGCGGCACCACCCCCAAACTGGCTTCCACCCCCGGTGCTGCGGGCGCTCCCGGACGGGACGTCCCGAGGGTGCCGCCGTGGCTATTCGTCCCTGGAGCCCCGCCGCCCACAGGGAGCAATCCCACAGGGATTCACCGGCGGTGCACGAAACAAAGAGGGCTGCTGAGGACCGCCGCCCCCGCGGGCACGGAGGACCTGCGCCGGGCAGTGCGGCGTGGGGTGCTCGGCCCGCTCGCTGCATCAGAGCCGCCGACACACCGCAACGCGGTCACAGGGATGCACGGCGGCTCGCCGGCCTCCTGGCGAGCGCAAGAGCTAAGAAACAAATAAATAAAATTAAGAGAGGGAGAGAAGACAGGAACACGGAGACAAGCAGCAGCCCTCGGCAACGAAACCAGTGGGGGTGTTCAAACCCCCGCCACCCCCTGCCCGAGCTGCGCGTCCCTCGCCGCTCTCCGCGGTGCGGGGCCGGCCAGAGGGCGGCGTGCAGCCCCCCCGCACCACGAGGGTGGGAGGGCGGGCTGGGCAGCTTCGCCGCCCCCGGCTTCGCCGGGGGTCGCACTCTCCCCCCGCCACCCGCGGCGGCCCGGCGGGCCGCCCCCTCCGTCCCCCCGCCCGCCGCGGCTTCCATCCATAATTAATCGCCTCCCCGCAGCCGCCGCGATAAGAGAGGGCGGGCGGGGACGAGGAGGCGGCGGCGACCGGGAGGCGGTGGGGGGAGCGTTGCGCGCTCGCCGCGCCCGGCTCACTGCGGCCGGCAGCTGCCTGCCGTGCGGAGCGGAGCGGAGCGCAGCCGCCCCGTCGGGGAGCGCCGCGCTCGCATGGCCGCGCCGCGCCGCGCCGCCGCCGCCGCGGGGCCGGGGGGGGCCGCGGGAGGAGGATGAGGCGGACGGCGGGGCGGCGGCGGCGGCGGCGGCGCGGAGGATGAAGTGGAGCGTGCGGGGAGCCTGCGCCGCGCTCTCCAGCTGCCTCCTGCTCGCCTGCGCCCTCAGCGCCGCCGCCGTGGGCCTCAAGTGCTTCTCGCTGGGCTCCGAGCTCAAAGGCGAGCCCTTCCGCCTGGGCACCGCCGCCGGCGCCTTCTACTCGGGGCTGCTGCTGGCCGCCGGCCTTTCTCTGCTCGCCGCTGCGCTGCTCTGCTGTCGCCCGCCCGACGAGGCGCCCGTGGCGCCGGCTCCGGCACCGGCCTCAGCACCGGCACCGGCCTCTGCTTTGGCCCCGGCCGGGGACCCGGACCCGGCGAGCGGCGGCCCCGGCGGGGCGGAGGCGGCAGCCGCGCCGTCGGGGCCGGTGGAGAAGGCGTCGCCCGGGGGGCGGCAGAACTTCCTGCTTCTGGGGGTGCTGGTGTTCATGCTGGGCGTGCTGAGCGCCTTCGCCGGCGCCGTCATCGACGGCGACACCGTGTCGCTGGTGGAGAGGAAGTACTCGCACTATTGCCTGCTGCAGCCCGGCGGCGCGGCCCGCCCGCGGAGCGGACCCGCGGCCCCCGACGGCTCCGCCGCCGCGCTCCGCTGCCAGAAGCTGCGGGACTACCAGCAAGGCTTGGTGCTCTCCACCGTTTTCAACGCGCTGGAGTGCCTCCTGGGCCTGCTCAACCTGCTCCTTGTCAAGAACTACAAGGCCGCGCAGCAGCGCGGACGGAGGCGGCGGCGGCGGCGAGCGGCCCCGGCCGCGGCGGCGGCGGGCGGGCGGCGGCGGCGGCGAAGGGGCGGCGGCGGCGGGCGACGGGCGCCGCGCCAGAGCCAGGGCTCCCTCTTCTCCGGCGGCGAGCCCGAACTCAGCCCCGGGGATTGCCCCTTCCAGGCCGTCTCCTACATCAACGTGGGCGTCTTCCACGTCTTCGACGAGGCCGGCGTGGAGGTGCACTGCGGAGGACATCCCTCCGTCGAGCTGCCCGGCTATTCGCCCATGGACCCCGAGCTCAACGCCTCCTACCCCTACTGCTACCCTCTGCCCAGCGAGCAGCCCCCCGCCTACGAGGAGATCTACCCCGGGGAGCCCTGCGCTCACGGCACCTAGCGCCGACCGCCACCGGGACGCCCAGCTCCCCGCCTGGCCCCCGGATCGCCGTGACAGCCGGGAGCGGGCCCGCCAGCACTTCGCAGACACGGGGCTCGGGGACAGTTCTCGCACTACCGACGGGATGGTCCCGCCGCGGCGGGCGCAGCGGGACACGGGCGGCGTGCCGCCGTGCCTCTGGCTCTGCGGAAGCTTCTCCTTCCTCCCTCCCTGCTTTCCCCTTCCTTCCCCCCCTTGCCTCCCGCACACCGACCCTTCGTCCGCCGGCAGCTGAATTTTCCGAAGGCTGCGCAAGAAACGCCTAAGGGTTGGTTCCTCCCGTCGCCTCTCCTCTGTAGCCAAGTTTAGTTCCCTTCAAGTGATTCATCAGTCTCCAGCTTTAGCAGTCCAGAGTTACCCATTTATGATAACCAGCCAGTGTAAGGAAAAGGTGTCATGAAGCTTCTTTACCTCTCAAAAGAGCTAAATTTCTAAACAACGCAGAGACATTTGTGTCACGTTTACTAGAGGTGTATTGGGGATCTTTAACGTTTACACTACTCCTTGGGAGAATTGAGTTCTGTTTTAAGATTTAGTGAGTTAAAACATTCGTTGGTCTTGTAAGATGCACATTGAGAAAAACCTGCACTTTGAAAAAGAAACAGGAAAAAAAATCAACAACGTTTTTGTACACTAACGTGCCTGCTTTTGTTGATAACTTCTTACTGTAAAAGCTTTCAGAAGTCTATAGTGAAAATGTTTGGTAAATTCACTGCAGTTTAAAAATCGATGATTAGTTCCTTTACTAAAATAACTGAGATGTTGCTAGGATATGGCAGTTAAAAAGGAAGTCCAAATGTAGTACACATTCCTTTTTGTAAACAGGTTCTGTGTTTTTAATGCAAGGCAGGATTTCTTTTTGTTTTGCACAGGTGAAGGGTATAATTCTATTTTGTACAACTACATGGTTTACCTTGTAAAGAGTTCCATTTTACCTGTTACAATTCATCAATCTGGTAAGCTTGAATATTAAAAGTTTTGTTTGAAAAATACATATATTGTAAACAGCCTTAACTGGTGCAGTAGTCACAGTTTTAAAGGATAAAAAAAAAAAAAAAAAAAAAAAAAAAAAAAAAAAAAAGATAAACCCTCCTGGAAGACATCTGCCAAATGTGTCTTCAAAACAGTATTTATACTCCTATTTTAAAGCAGAGATTTGTTTGTTTGTTTGTTTGTTTTGTTTGCTTAAAGAAAGGCCAGTCTAATTTCTGAAAAGGGGGAGGGGATCGTAATGGGATCGTAAGCTGTTAACTCTTCATGAACTTCGAGGTATTAAAAAGGGTTTCTGCACAGAGAAAAAGTGCTAAATCCTCCTTTTGGATTCTGCTGTGGAATGCCAGTACTAGATAGTGTAAAAAAGTGCTAATTAAAGAGAAGCAGATTTTATTACACCATTTGAGAACAGACAAAGGCTTGATTTCATGTTGCAGGAAGAACCAAAAAGCAACTCTCCTGGTTGCATTTGGCTCAATACCCCCTCCTCCAGTTAAGGCATATTGAAACGAAGTATTACAAAATAACCTTTTTGTTAATCCTGTGTTTGGAGCCTGCTGCATAATGCCAGTGTATCAGCTACCCAGGGGCTGGGGGGTGGGGGGAAGGTGGAAGAGGAGGGGAGACAGAGTGGAGGGATAGTTAAGAGTATGCAAAGTTACAGTCTGTTTCTGTGGTTCATGGAAAATTATTTTGAACTTTTTAGCTGCAGAGAGGCTGACGTAATTTGCAGCCTTAGAACTGGAGAGAGAGATTTGATTCTAAAATATTCAAATATCTCTGCACTGTTGTTTTCTAAAATGTTTTGACTTGCACACTTTGTGTAATTTAAAATGCAGAATGCCTGAGAAGTCTTAAAGTTGCAAAATGATGTCTGTGAAGCTCACAATTAAAGCTCTAATCTAGAGAAGAGCGAAAAGCAGCAGTTGCCAATTTGTCAAGTAGTTCTAAATAGCAGAAATTTAAAATAGAGCTCCTTTTGGCCGGCAGATTTCCTGGTGTGGAATGCCAGTCTAAAACATATGCCCTAGCTAAGTCCCATTTTAGTGCTGAAGATTGGTTTTATGCTGCCTCTCTGCAGATGCACCTTCTTAACCCCTTATGGGAAAGTGAGAAGTCTGTAATCTTTGCCTGTAACATTGATTTAGGCACAAGACCAATCCCATAACTTACTGTATTGCTTACACAAACGAGATTTTGCAAAATGAGTAACTAAAGCAGGGAGGCTAAATCATTATGTAGGTCTCCAATTGAATGAGTTTATGAGACAGCATAGTACCTGATACTGAATTAAACGGGAACTGCTAGACTGCAGGGTGACTTTGAAAAACAGATGAACCAGCTAGGTGCCTAAATACAGATGCAGATGTGTAATAATAGTTGTTGGGTTTTAAAAAAATTGGCTATATACATTGTAGTTCATGGAAGTTGTATCCTGGTTTTACTTAGGGAATTGATTTTTGTCATAAAAAGGCAGCATTTTACTTAAGATAATTATTTTAGGAATTATGAACTAGACAATTCTGAAATTCCAGATGTTCCAAAGATCAGTGCTCAGGGAAATAAATGGAAAGTCAAGAAAGCTACCTATTATACTCAATTGTTTAAATGTAAACAATTTTAGACTATGGATTTTTAAGATTGTTAAAGTCATAACTTTTTTTTGTATGTATGTGTGTGTACATGCCTGTGTAAGTGTGTTTGTGTTTTATTTAAGTCTTTTCAGGATGCCATTGAATTAGAATATTTATTTGCGGCTGTTTTAGTTCCCAAATTCTACTTTTCTTCATTTGGGCTTTTATCCCCTGGAATAGTTTAATTTAGTGGTGGACAGATTGCCAGAATAATGTCCAAGTCAGACTCCCACAGAAGCCAGTAGGCGTCGTTTCATTGACTTCAGTGGATCTGGGCACAAATGATATGTAACACCTACTCTAAATAATCTTCAAAGTAATCTTGATCTTCTGGCATGACAGGATGCAGCAGTAGCATATTATTTCTCAGTTATTAGTGATTTGTATGGACAGCAGTATTAAGGGAGGTCACCTATGGTATTATACATATGTTTTTAAATGCAGGGAAAAGAATTGGCAGGCAGATTGACCAAACAAGCCATGTTTTCTTAAAGATGGTACATCAGTGTTTCAGGTATCTGGTGACTAACTTTTCTGATAAAACACAAAACACCACACAAATTTATTTCTCAGTGAGAAGAAACTTATAAACACAGGATACAAGATGAAGCTTCACAGGCATGATTGCAGTATTGTGAAGCTGTTTTTAGTAAACCTGAATCATCATTCTGTCTTCTGAGCAATAATGTTAGGGTGTATAAACTATACTGTGCCGAAATTGAAAATAGGCTGGTGTGGGAAGCATTGGAGCTTTGGTTAATTACCTGAGAGGACTCATGCTGTCCCTTTATTTCCCATTCTCCATCACAGGATTGTCAAGGTGAATGCAGACCTGATCAGTTCATGTCACTGAAGGGTGATAACTGCAAGGCTTCTGCCTTAAGTAGCAAAACCAGGGAGAATGGAAGAGGAACATGTATGTGCTATCAAATCTCTATTTTGCCTACCTGAAGTAATGACAAGACTTCTTTTTGCCCTATGGCTTGTTTTAATTTGTGAGCTTTACTCGCATCTGTTCAAAGGAAGGGAAGAATAGGTGCAATACTACTGTTTTGGTCACAGTGGAGTACTGATTTAGTAGCAGACTGCTCTCAGCTTTCGTGTCCCTTCTGCAGGTAATAGTGGCTAGTCAAGGGATGAAGCAGTGGAAAATCAAGTCTGCTGTCTTTGATGAGACAGCATTTGCCTTCATGTGGAAAAAATGTATTCCCACCAGCCTATTAGCAATTCACATGAATTATTTTCACACTCCAACATCCTTGCTTAAATCTTACTTATACTTTGCATTGTAATTGACAGACAGAATATACATGGATCTAAAAACAGGAAAAATTATGTTAGAGGGAAATTGTATTAAGGTAGTACAGATTTTACTCAAAGTTTGATTTCACTGTAGGACTTCTTTGGTTCACCAAAAAGCGCTATGGCGGCTGGTATAACTTAGATATATTTCAGACATACTGTTTAATAATCAGAAAAGGTTTCTGAATGTTCACATGAGAACGGCAATCTGTTTCTGCTTTTGGATATAGTACATATGAAAACCTTTTCTTCATTTTGCCATTTAATCCAAGATTGATCCTCAAGAAAATGTCAGTAATTGATCTTGTAACTTTAGGATCAATAAAATAAGTTTTAAAGCACAGCATATCCTATAAGAAAAGCCTAATGCTCTTCATTTCATATTCTTTATTGTCTTAGGTGAATGTCTAATAGTACAACTGAAACTAGTATTTAATTACCCCTTTCATTACAAAAACTTGGTTTTCAGAGACTTACAAGTGCTACAAGTGGAACCATGATATATAATTCCAGGTTTTACTGTGAAGTTTCCGTAAGTCAGGTATTTCTCAGTTACAAGATGCTCAAATATTTTAGATAAATTCTGCTGGCAAATATCTGTTCATTTCATTTGATGGCACTCTATATGTGTGTTAGAGTTACCTCTTCTTAATACAGGCTCATATTTCCAATTAAAATGCATAAGGGTAAGATTCGAATTCCTCATAATCACTGTCCAGTTTTTAAATTTCTTAATTATCTCTCTGTAATTAATGGCATGGGACTAGGGCTCGGTATATGTTCCAGAATGAGCAAAAGATCATCTAGTAACAGTTTAGCAGATAACGGATGGACTTCAAGAAATCCACAGGCTGATGGAGTGCTGGGGGGCAACACTTCAATTACCTGTTGCAACAATTCAGCATACAGTGTTTCCTGCCACAAAGGAGGCCCAAACAAAATAACTAGCAGAAATCTGAGCTTTTAAGTTGGGTGCATTATATGTTCTTATTCTTATCAGTTCTGAAATTCTTTCCTTGTGTACCTTTTGAAAAGTGAAATCCTTAAACTGGTCTTCTAAAAATATGATTCAGGTAGCTTCCTCACTTTCCACTGACCAGGTGTGCCATGTACTTTCTAGCCAATGTTCAGGTGCAGGGTGAAGTTTAGTTGAAGTTTATGGCTGTGTCCCTGATGTCATCCTAGATAGTCTGTAAATGAAGATCAAGTCATCTAAGAAGCCATAAGACTTTCTTAGGTGTATTTCCTTTACAGAGGAAAGTCCTGCTGTCCTCTTTCATTCCTTCTTCAGACCCAGAAGCCTTAAACTTCAGTGAATTTACCTTGAGGTAGGAGTGGAGATGACATTACATTTTGCTGCTACTTTGGTCGTGGAATTTTAGATATCTGGAAGACCTCCATAAGCTTTGTGGAAGGAAACACTTCTAGTGAAAAACACATACTGACACCAGATCACAGAAAAGTCAAGTGTAGATGTATTCCCACAGCAATACAACACAGCAGAAGTTCCCAGGGTTTCACTTATGGATTACTTCTGGCATGGGTCTCTCTGATGGGAAAGTTCATTTCATGGTCTTTGCAAATGAATCATTTGTTTCGCTTCAGCAGGTAGGATTTAAACACGTACTAAATACCTCAAGCATCCTTACCAGTTTGTCTCCTCTGTGGCCATTGTTAGCAGAGGATAAAGTGAAGTGTGGGAGGAGAGAAAGCTTATCATGATCCTCTTAATGGGTTCAGAGGACTAAAAGTTCCAAAGCATTCATTGGTTTTATATTAAGATTTGAGAATGGAAGAATACCTATAATATCTAGAAGGATTATTTTCCAGGGTTTATATTTTTGGAAACCTAATACTTAGGTTTAGAGAAGATTCTTTCAGAATTTGCTTTTTCTCCCAGGTTCTACATTTTAAATGAAAGCTCATCTCACAAAAATACTCAGTGAAATCTCCAGGCATTTAAATTATTAAATTTAGGGAGATTAAGTAGAGCTGTCCTACAAATTACTGAGTGCCATCAATTCCTGTAGAGGTCATATAACGAATTTGACACATGGTGTGGGTGAGGCCTTATTTGCCAACGTTCACATTCTGGCATTTCCTCACAGATGAATGATGCAACAGCACAAAGTTGTGCTACAGAAAAGAAAGTTCCAGACAATCAGACAGTCATGGATTTTGGATGAGGTATGTGCAGTCTCAAGGTCTATGCAGCTGCCATCCATTCATGATAAAAATGTATGCCCTCACAAGAGATTGTCAGTTGTGGATCTGCATAGAGGCTGATCTTGCTACGTCTATGTCCAATGGCTCCTAGAAACGTGGAAGAGTCCTACCAAAAGAAGCTCATACTTTCACTGGAAAGAGCCACTGAGAAATTTCTATTTCCTTGCATTTTGGAATATTTACCATTTCCTGAATGACACAGAAGCTACCAGTGTATGCAGATCATCTAAATTAGACTCCTGGGAAAATAGGAAATGGAAATGTAAGTGCTGGAAACTGCTTAATCTGCCCAAAATCTTTTGATGTGTAATCAAAAGTTACGTTAATTCCAGTAGCATATTCCAGTAGCATATCCTGACCTGGGCACTCAAAATCACCAGTGTTAAAAAAACTACTACGACTAAAATAAGATTGGAAGATTGAAAAAAATCATGTACTGCTTTCTGATTCATCTTTTGCTCTAAATCAAAAAGAAAGAAATTCTGATACAGCTCTTTGTGAAACTGTTGCTAAGAAATATGGTTTGTTATCCTGAAGGGAACATAAGGGTGCTTCTCTTAACAAACTGGGAGAAGATAGCTGCACAGAAATGCATTCGACTAGCACAGAGACTTCCTTTCCAGTGAAGTCCTTGGAGAGCTACCAGAAATATATTGAAAGGCACCGTTATCATCCAGGTTTACCTGGACCACTGTTTAGTTCATTGATCTTCATGTTCCCCTAAGCAAGGGACCTTGTCTTGTCAGTGGGAACAAGCAGCTGTCTCTTGTGACAGCATCAATCCAGGACCTGCATATATGCAGGGAGCTTCCAAGCCCCTGAGAGTCAGTGTGCTGTGGCACCATTCCGTGCTTGTGTGAGAGCAGGTAAGGTGGCATGTGCTGCAGCCCAGGTGAAACGCTGCTCTGTGTCACAACAATGAGGAAGGCAGATTGCTGTCACAATGCCCAGGCTCCAGACTTGTTACTCAGTGGCCCTGGGGTGCAGCAGGACCTTGGCTGCATTTGGGGAACTGCTTCTGGGTCACTTCTGCTAAAGCAAGTTGTTCAAGTCAAGTGGAATGGGGAGAGTAATAAATGTCTTTATTGCTGCCCCCTCCCTCCCCCTCCAACAAAACGGAAGTGATCAAACCACAGACCTTCACAACAGAAGTATTAAGTTGTGTCTTGTGTTCAGTATTTTTCCTCTGCTCCCTCTAGCAGCTTCTCCAAAGGAACAGCTCATGAATGCGAAGTGCACACTGCTTTCTCTGTGCTTAGGGGGAGAGCCTGTTAATGGTGTACTGAATTACTCAATCAGCTGGTGGGGCAATAAATAGAAATGAGCAACAAAGGATGTTTGGCACATTACAAGAACTATAAGATGCTCTGGGCTGTCCTTCACTGAAGGGCTGCAGCAATTCTTATCTGCTTAAGGTCTGCAAGATCCAGAGGTCCTAGAATGAAGATCCCTGTTGGAAATTTTCCTGGACAAATTTATCTCAAAAGTCAAAAAGCAACTGTTCCCGTGTTTCAGTAAATGCCTCTTGGCATCCAAGAATGAAAAGGAAAAAAGCATAAACAGGGCAGAACTGTTGATTCATTCATAGTTCATTAATTTTTCATCAAGGGCAGCAAAAAGACAAACATTAGTGTCAACATCTCAGATTCAGAGAATTGCTTCATTGTAAGAGGTTTTGAAGCTGACTGATAAGGAAGCAGCAGAAAGTACACCAAAAGAAAATTGATATTTCACAATGCTACTGTCAGACCATTCATAATGTTAGCAAAGGCTAACAAGAACATGAATTTCAGCTTACCTTATACATTCAGTTGGAAGTGCTGCAAGTTTCCAGATGATATTCAAAAACTTCTCTACATTACTAGACTAGACTTGCAGTCCAGTAGCTTCTGTGTTCATTGCTACATGTTGGGAGTTTTCAGTTGTGTGTGTGTGTGTGTGTGTGTGTGTGTCTGCTGGCTGCGGACAGATGGCCATCTTCATCTTCCCTACTGCCACTGCAGAGCCAAGCTCATCCATTCTGTTTGGCACTGCAGCAGAACATCAGAGCACCCCCGCTCAGCCACTAAATCTCAACAGAAGTGCAGGCACTTCCAGCGTCATGAAGCCAAACCTGACTCTTCCGCCGTCATACTCCATGGGGGGCCCCAGTGGAACCTGCAGGTCTGTGGACAGGAAGACAGCACCACAGTTTTTCTCAAGAGAAAAAAGGCAAGCTGGGTGCTCTTCAGATCTTCAGCTTCTCACTTTACACTGCAGGCCCCTGAGAGCCTCAGCACCTCTGTGCACCCAGAGGTGTGCGCATCAGGTCAGGTGCCAAAAGAAATGCCTTTCTTCACTAGAGGAGGAATAACTGTCACAAGAACACACAGAAAGGGGACTAAAGCACTGCTGCCCCTAACTTACAGAGTTGTGTAGTTTGAGATAGAGAGGGCCGTGGTGCTGTCTTGTGATCCCCAGCCCCTACAGCTTATCACCTGGTGCACACTGACACATGGGGAAGCAGGGGGAGCGGAATGACAATTGCATTTAACCAATTAAATACTGGTGGACCAGCCAAGGGGCAGATACAGAGTTAAAACACACAGAGGCAACCTAATCCTCATCCTACCCTCTTATGGGCACATACCCGGTATTGAGTAGGGATTTTGTGAGAGGAAGATGTAGTTGCATCAAGTGGAAAGAACACCCCTGTCTACAGTGGAAATACCAGGGTATTTCCCTCCCCAAAATGGTCACCTTGTTACCGCAATATGGAAACCCAAAAGAAATTCCCAGGAAAGGTAATTCAAATGGAGAAATCCAGCTAAAACCCACGTAAACAGAGTAGAAAATGATCTCTTAAAATTTCACACCTCTTCTTCCTTTTGGAACAGTACCGTCATTTTGTTCTTTATGTTTTCAGCTCCAGCTCTCAGGAAAGATAGAAGCTGGTAGGAGGCAGACACTGATAAAGGCTGTACTGGCAAAGTGTCAGGTAAAGGGAAACCATTTTTACATTTCTGCTCTGACAAGAGAGGACAATATATTCTAGCCTGAAAGCTTAGATGGCAGAAGCAGCAGTGATTAATTGCTCTAATTAGGGCTCCAAATAGGAAAGAGCGAGTTTCCTGAGCTATTGCGTGCTAAATTTCCTCGCTTCTATGAATAACTGTATTGCTCAGAGGAGATGGGCATCAGAGTGCATCATCAGAACAAACATTTACCCACTTCAACTTAGAAATACCACTACAAGCTCAACACAAATAACTAATGCAAAGAGACAACAGTCCTTTTTGGCACCTGGGAGGCAGCATAACAGCCCAGTTCATCTTCTTCCCTAAAGAGATCGTAAATCAGAGAATCACAGTATCATGGAATGGCCTGAGTTGGAAGGTACCTTAAAGACCAACTAGTTCCAACACCCCTGCCATGGACAGGGACACCTTTCACTAAACCTAGTTGCTCAGAACTCCATCCAACCTGGCCTTGAACACTTCGAGGGATGGAGCAGCCACAACTTCTCTGTTTCAGTGCTTCACCACCCTCATAGTAAAGTATTTTTTCCTTATATCTAATCTAAACCTACCCTCTTTCAATTTGAAGTCATTCCTCCTTGCCCTGTCACTACATGCTCTTGGAAATATCCCTCCCTTTCTTTCTTGTAGGCTCCCTTCAGTTACTGAAAGGCCACAATTAAGTCACTTTGAATCTGCCTCTTCTCCAGGCTGAAAAATCCCAATTCTCTTAGCCTTTCCTCATAGGAGAGATGCTTCATTACTCTGATCATCTTGGTGGCCTCCTCTGGACTTGCTCCAACAGGTCCATGTCCTTCCTGTGCTGGGAACCCCAGAGTTGGATGCAGTGTTCAGGTATTCAAATGCTTGTGTGAGCAACCGCACTGAAAATGGGTGAGCTGCTGGCCTGCCACACCACCACTTGCTGGCTTCAGTGAACTATGAATTTCTGCTGGCCACCAAAACATTAACAGGAGATTTGTCTGTAACAGCGCTGGTATCTTAATCCTTTTGTGTTCTTCACTGATGTTTATACCCTTCCACCTGCACCTGCCTTTCAGCCACCAGTGGATAAATGTCAGGTCCTGATTCTGACCTCTCTGATGTGGACAAATGGAAATAAAATCACTACAGTCAATAGAATTACACAGAAAACTACCTCATATCACCAGAAGGAGAGAAGATCACATAAAGTGCTGACTGTCAGCTTTGCAAAATGCATTATGGGAAATTCTGAGTACATTTCTTCAAAAAAAAAGCTGGAAAGTGTTTAGCAAAAAAACCCCCACAACATTATTGTTGGAATATATCCTACACAGCCCGGGAGTCAGCCAACTTTAGCAACACTCTTCTGTCATATGCAGGAAAAAGCTTTTGCTTCAGCTGAGTCCAGCTGCTTCTTATTGACAATCAGATGTACTGGCACAGAGAGCATCTAATCTGGATTGTGGCCATCTACAAGTAGCTAGAAGCACACAAATAATAATGGCTCATCATTGCACACTGATTTATATGAGGAGGACAGCGAGATGCATGTGCCCATTATTTTTCTTTCAGTCTTTGTTTGAACTCCTCACTCGCCTGACTAATAAAATGCACTGATAGAGGCCACCAGGAAAGGAGGAGCTTAGCATAGGTGCATGCCAGCAGCACCTCATATTCAGTAAGTACAAGGCTCCTTTCACTGCCTGTGCCTGTCAGAGGAGTTTCTACAGTGCTACACCACCAGAGAGCCCGCCATCAGGGCTGCAGAGGAGTGCAGGCTGGTCTGAGAAATGTTCCTGCTGGTGAAGCAAAGCAGAGCAGAAATACGCAAAGCAAGCCTCACTGCTGATTGTACCCTCTCATTTGTATGCTTGACACTCTTCCAGTAATGAATCATCAGCCCAAGTTCTGCTCAGCTCACCATGGCTAGAAATGCTGCAATAGCACCAAACTGGGTGGTGGGACACAGATTCATCTCCAAATGACTGAGCAGAGGAGATGGTGGATGCCTATGAAGCTGGCAAAATCATACCCTGCTGATGTTGAAAGTGTCATAATATACAGGTATCCATAGCAGAGTTGAATAGAGGAGAGATGCACCATGACAAGGTGTCTGCAGTGCATCAGTGGTGAAGTAAATGTTATTCCCCTTTAGTCAGAGTACTCTAGAGAAGAGAAAAATTACACGGCTGTGTCCATGCTTCCTTTAGTGAGGAAAACTTTTCGTGTCAAGACAGGGCAAAGCAATGTATGCAATGTATGGGGAAAGGGAGTACTCCATCCCTTTCCAATCATCCAAACAATCTAGGGAAAAACCACAATGTTTTAGACAAAATGCTTCACACATTCCCAACCAGAAAGGCACACTCTGTTCCAAGTATCTGCAGCTTTTACCTTAACATGGTGCCTAGAAATTACACCCTGGTGAGAAACAGAAGGGAACTACCAGTCCCATGGACACCTGGGACCACCTTTGAACTTCTTCCTAGTGATCCCATCTCTGGAAAAAGATGCACCTGTGCCTCCCAAGAACAAAGCTTACACTAGGAGAAAACAGAGAAACAAAGTAGCTTTTTTCAAGATTTTTTGATGAGAGGGTGAGGGAGTTTTTTGTTAACAGCTCAGTTTTGGCTACAGAGGTTTATGTGTCAACCTAGCCAAGTGGAACAAAGCAGAGAGCTGGAAGAACTAGAGGGACACACCAGGTCTCAAGTACTGCCTTTAGCTAAAGTTGAACTCATGCAAAATTCACCCTGTCTTGGTACGTTTCAGGGGAATAGCATCAGGTGAAAAAATCCCAAATGCAGAGGAAATTAAAGATGCACTGATGCCCTATATAATAAAGGGGAGATACGTCTAAGCACAATTTCAAAATTAAAAAATCTGAAATCAATCTTCCAAGGTGACATTTTGACATGGAGCCATTTGTCTCCAGTGTCAATGGCCTCTCAGTTCCTAGAGGATCTTAGTACCTTCTTGTTTTAGAGGACTACATTAGGCCTTTGAAAGCTTTGTAATCAAGGAAATTTGGGATCCATTATGAAGCCAGTCCTGAGAGAACATAGATAGTATGGTTTCCTGTTTTGTCATGATCCACTTACAGTAGAGCAGTAAGAGGATCAACAGCAGGATCACATATGTCATCTTCAGAAACAAGGAAGTATTAGATTTGGATAAATGGATGATTAAATGGTGATTGAAAACGAGGAAAGGAACTTGAAAAGGTGGATTTTTAGGAGACCAGGGGGAATGCGGAGGTCACAACATCTTTATTCTATAAAATATACAGACTGGCCATGCTTCTCAATTAATGACCAGAGAAGTTATTTCCTTCCTCATGGATCGACCGTGGGGCTCCTTAGACTATGGCTGCTCCTCTTCCACTCTCTCAGTTCCAGAAATTTCTGCCTTTGACATTTTTGCTGCCTGGCAGTTCCGTGGAAGGAGGTGGCAGGTCTCCATACCATTACAACCAGGACAGATAGTGCCCACGGGCCAATAGCCTTGCACAAACACATTAGCTCCAGGAATTAAGACACTTCCTTTTCCTGCTATATTGTTGCTAGGGAGCTCCTGAGGTTCCCCTGGATACCATGCAAAGGATAATAAAATGCTGTCATCTGTCTGAACTGAACAGTAACTGCTACCAACAGTTTCTCTTGTGTTCTCTCCTTTTTTTGTTTGCTTTACCCCTCATTTGTCCCCAAAACCAAGGTATTGCCTAGGATTGGTTTGGCACAGCCAAGAGAGCAATAAAACTACGTGCATTCAGCCTTGCTTATTGTGCAGACACTGAAGCAACACTGAAGCTGCTGTGCATGTCAGCAGCTTAGTCCAAACCTGCTGGGAGAGGCAGGGATGTGTTCAAGGCTGTGACCTCAGGCTTACGTCTAGCCCTGGTCCTCATTACACAAGACAGCAGCATTTCCAGGGTGCATCCACAGCACATCCTTGCCTCTTAGTCACCCTCCTTGCTTGCCTGAGGTATCTGCTGATGTGCACCTCAAAATCCATGCAGCAAATTAGCTTGTGAGTTGAAGCCAAAGAAATAAACGCCTTCTTGTGAACCACTGCGACCCATGTGTTGCCTGTGAGGATGCAGGCTGGGGAACAGCAGGCCTGAAGCAGAAGAAGAAATGTCAGATTGGCTGGAATTTGGAAGTAAAGCCAGAAAGGGAAAAGTGCGCCAAGTACAGCTGTGATTCCTCTGCCAGCAAAATTTGAAGAAGATGGTTTCATCTGTTGGATTTCCAAATGAGCCAAGATTCAAACATGAAGCATCACTGAAGTCTTGCTCATGTACCTTTCAGCCTCCTGAAAATTTCATTGTTTTTCTATACCCCCAGTATTTCATGTTCAAATCACAGCACAGATCCTATCTGCAGAATCTGCACAATGGAAAAAGCTGCACGACCAGAACAGTAGGTACAGAGAGTCACTGTATCAGATCTAGCTGAGACCAGGTACCAACAGTGAATCATCATGTCAGCTTAAGCAATAATAAAAAAAATCTGCCCAAGGCTCTCAATGGCCTAACACATCTCAAGTATACTATAATCTCAGCAATATTAAAATAATTGTACCAGCCAGCTCCAAAACCTCCTCAATATTCATCCATTGTTACTGGGGCCACCTACAGCCCTTTCATGAAGGCAAATAAGAACATCTCCAGCCTTTCAGTGAGAGGAATACTGCCTATTCTCAGCAGGTATTGCTACTGGCATCCCTAGTGAAAACTAATATCCTGGCTCCCTTCCAGGAAAAATGGGCCTTGGAGTCCCCACGATCAGCCGGAGGATAGCGGGGGGACCAAGGTGGTGTGTCTTCTCACTGGGCATATTTTTCAAAATCAAGGCAGAGATGCTGAGTGACTGATACTTGAGCATTTGTTTTCCTCTGCTTTTCATATGCTTTTCCTTCACCTGTGAGAGGAGTTCCTGTGGTTCTCCTTTTGCAGCAACTTGTCCTGCAGAGGAATGACATCAATCCCCACCTTGGGACTGCACAGAGCCC
Organism: Corvus hawaiiensis; assembly: GCF_020740725.1. Classification (NCBI taxonomy): domain Eukaryota; kingdom Metazoa; phylum Chordata; class Aves; order Passeriformes; family Corvidae; genus Corvus; species Corvus hawaiiensis. Next base: position 31,742,978 of record NC_063255.1, read on the forward strand.
TTGGAGCAGAAGTGGGATGCAGCAGAAAGTCGTGTGCCCAGCTTCTGTCTAGTTATTAACTACTGGCCATAACACTGCTAAGCTCCCGCTGGTGCTCCAGTGCTCCAGAGGTGCAGGCTGGCTCGTCTGGTGCAGAAGGAAGGGAGTACAAGGTCAGAGATCCTAGCCGGTCCTGAGCTGATGGTGTCTCTCAGCAATAAAAAGCAGCTGCTACAGCAAGATTACAAGCTCAGAAGGGTGTGTGGGGTGATACCCTTCCTCCTCAGAGCCAGCAGGTAGACAGCAGCTCTGAGCTCAGCAGGAGGTATCTACCTGCTGCACTCAGGTCTGCCTCAGTCACTGCCAGTTGAAAGACCCAGAGCAGCAACTGGATAAATTGTCCAAATCTAACTCAACAGTCAAAAGCCAAGGGAGATACTGGGGGGATGTCTTGACTCTGTCAAAGGCAAAGAGGCCCCATAGGGAGACCTAACAAATAACAGGGCTGGGCAATCACCAATTGTATGATGTTTAACAAGGGAAGGTGCTGACTCTACATGTGGGACTGGGCAACCCTGGATGTATGGACAGATTGAGGCAGAAGAGGCTGGAGAGCAGTGCCATGGAAAGGGCCCTGGGGGTCCTGGTCAGTGTCAAGTTGAACATGAGTCAGCAGTGCCCTGGCAGCCAGGAGAGCCACCTGTGTCCTGGGGGCATCAGGCTCAGCATCATCAGGAGGGCAAGGGAGGGGATTTTCCAGCTCTGCTGTAACTCAGCACCAGCTCATCCTTCGTCCCTTCAGACGGCTTCTGGGCTGAGCATTTGTTTTCACCATAAACCATACATACCCACAAGTGTAAACTACACAGGGACACCAGATACAGCAGGACGAGATGGCTTATTCTGTCACCACAGGTGCCCTGTGATGCTGAAAGGGCCCGCTCTTATTACAATCTGCCCTTTTAGGTTGTGGTCACCACATTCGCACCACTCTTAACCTGTAGGGGATGAATCAGCTCTGCCGCCTCCTAGGGCACCACCAGCAACAGTGCAATAACCCATGCTTGGCAAACCATGCAGGCCCAGCAAAGCCCGACTTTTCATAGGCACAAGTTGAACTGCAAAGGATTATCTCAATAGAGAGACATGAAATCCCCATCCTTTGTGGCCTCCTTGTGTCCACCCTTTGTGGATAATAACTCAAAAATGCAAAACCAAAAATTAAACCTGATGACCATGTTTTGCATAAAAGATACAATCCTGGCAATGGTGAATTACCTGCTACATTTCACCTCCTCTTCTCTTCACAGACTCTTAAAAAATGTGATGTCATTTCATCCATTTCTTCTTCAAACACCAGTTCCAGGGTTGTGATGAAAAAAAATTAAAGTAAAAAAAAAAAACAAGTAACAAAAATAATCTGTACAACTAACTGACTTTTTATACTTCCCCACAGACCACCATCAATGCAAACAGCTCCTGAGAATACAACACCAAGAATTTACTGCAGAGACGGAAACCCAGGCCTTTGTAACTGTTATTAACACTCATGTCAGGACAGCCCTGATCTTCTCTCCCTTTGTCACCCTCAGCCTTACACATCACCTCCCATCCTATTTGCTCAGCTAGGCACATCCTTGATCTGTATTTCTGAGACAATGACACCTCACAAGGCCAGAAATAATCAGTAGTATATACACAGCATCACCTAAGTGAAGCATGTGAGCTGGAAGCAGGTACTCTGCAGTCATCAGACAGAGAAAAAGGCTCTTTGAAAGCACAAAGCAAGGCAGGAACCTAATTTAGCTGCACTGAATTGCTCTCTGGAAAAGAACGAGGTGCTTGATGATAAATCAGGAAGATAATCTCTCTAGATAGTTGAGGATTTACCAAATATACCCGAAATGATGTGGCATGCAAGCTCATAGGCACAGGGACTGCACAGAGTGCAGAAATGGAGACTGGCTGTGCTGCAGGAGGCTGATAGGGAGCTCACCTGTGGGGTGGAGCACATCGCTGCTCAGGCATAGCTGTCGTCTCCCAGAAAGCAAGAGGGGAGAGCCACTTGAAGCCCTCAATGCCCCAGTCCCCTGGGGTGGCCAGCAGGTGCCCAAACATGGCCAAGTCCCTTAGCATTTTCATTTTCCTGAACTCCAGCTCAGGGGAGGTCTGTGCTGCAGCACATGCCATCACACAGTGCCTGGAGATGAGCCCAACCAGCAGGCAAAGCACAGCCCTACTCCTGCTCAGTGGCTGCTCAGAGGGTGGTTTCCATTACTGCCTGACCCCCGCGGGCAGGGAAGTGGAGTAATTCAGCTGCTTGGCTAAAAATAGAAGGAGAGACTTCCCTTTCTCCTTTCGGCCTGTTCAGTGAAAGCTCTCCACACTGATTCAAGCCACTTTAACTCTTGTCTGCTTCTTTGGTTCCCTAGCCTTTCCCAGATCTGATATTCTCTACCCCTACATTTCATACCCAGTCTACCCACCTCTTCTCTGCCACACCCCTTCAGCCTTTTCTGTCTTCTTCTGCTTTTGCAGCTGCATCCTACCTCTCTGTAAGTTCCCTTTCCCCATCAGGATTTGTACTGTCGTGTTTACGGGGTCACAGATGCACACAGAAGGTATATGAAACCATAATTTTGAGTACAGCCACATTGCTACCGTGCCCTCTGATGGTGACAGCTGGCAGGAGTCGAGGTCTGCTGCAGGCATCTGGGCTAGTGGATTCAAAGCTCTGCAAAGCCAGAGAGCAAACAAAGAGCCAAGAAGTATGATCCCTCACACAGCATCCATCCTCCTGTTACAGCACAACAGCATCAGGCTAGCAGCTGCCTGAGCACTGGGGAGAAGGCTGAGGGGATGGACTGAGGCATGTGGCAGCTTGGAGCAAGCTGAGACTCAGTTTACAGTAGCTGTACATGAACTATATTTGCTTAAATTCTTGCATTTGCTCCACATTAAAGCTAATCCAAATGAGATCAGAATCTGGCTTTACTTTTCATGTGTTCCATGTGCTATTACATAATCCCTTCCAAAAGTCTTTAATTGCACTTGTAAGCACAGTGTCCATGGTACTAGAAAACTCCAGTGGTGTACCCAGGTAAGATCCTTTGGCCAGCATGGACTGCTCCATGGAAAGACACGAAAGTCTTGGACATTAGGTTATTGCAAACTGCTTGTAGGTTGCCTCCAATGAAGCTGAAGGACAATCTCTGCCTGAAAGCCCAGGACTGAATGTGCCAATTGCTTTCTTGTAACTCCTTTTTGTCATTTAAGAAAAATACCAGTTTTGAGCCTGTTTACAAAGGTTGTGGGCTAGACGCTAATAAACAGCTGGGAAAGAAGTCATCATAACAGTACAATGCTCTTCTCACCAGCTTTGGCGCGAAGGAGTCATCACGGAGTTTCACTGTCGCTAGAGCACCCAACATTAAAACTTGTAGGTAGAAGGATAACTTCACAGTATTCTGGTCTCAAAGCAGCCGCATAACATTTATGTAAGATGTGGACTACTGACCACTTTTGTGGAAAGTAGTCCACACTTCTACTGTTTTTCAAAATACAATATTGTCAGAACTGGGCTATACAAAAGAAAAGAAAAAAAAAAAAAAAGAAAACAATAAAGGCAAGTTTATTATAGTAACATTGGCAGAATAGAATTATTCTACTGAAAATATAAATCACTGCATATTTATTTTAGACAAACATGGCAGAATCTGTCCCACTCCTTTGCAAAAATTGCAGTGAAAAGCAGAATTTCAGTAGATGAAGCAAAGCATCCCTGGTGTAGGAGATGCATAACTACATAGATAATGTATCTCCCAAAGGGAAAAAATAGCCTACGACTTCTCATTAGGTAATTGCAGATACTGTCATGAGACGTGTTATCTACCCAGTGACTAAATGTCATTCATCTCTCCCAAAGGTAGCTTAATAGGTCACCACCTACCAGGAGAAAATGAAAGGCTACTCCTGTGTGGTCTGTATTGCTGACTCCCTAACACAATTTCCTGGAGTCTCCTGTACAAACTCTCCTTCATGCCTAATGACCATACACAGGCTGGCGCCTGGACTCATGCAAAACATGTAACTGTGCAGCAGGTTTTCACTGATTTTGGAAGGAAAAGAGTTTTCTGACAGAGGAGCTGTTGGCTGGCTTGTTTTTAGTTCTTGTGAGAATGAAGGTGTCCAGGGTTGCAGTGTATTCTGTTACCATCCTCATGAGGTGTTGAAATCAGGTAGGGCAATGTTTCCTTGCCTCCTCCCCCCAGACTATCTTTCTGTTAATGACCCATCATTGTCCTGCAGCATGACTCAGAGATAACTCCCTCTGGACTATCTTCTGTTAATGAGCCTAATCAACACTTGGCCTCATGACTCATTACCCCATTGTGAGATGCGCCACCCAGAGGGAGGAACCAAGCATCCCATCGTGGATATAAGCTGAGGCTGAACACCAGAGACACGGGCTTCCCACTGGATTTCCAGAGGACAGAAGCAACACAGCCACCACTGGACCTTCTGAGGAGGAGCAGACCCTTTTTCTACAGGATCGCCACTTCGGGAGGACTGCAGCCACCATTCTCCCAGACTGCCACCACCACCCTGACTAACAGGGTGCCAGGTTGTATCCTAACTCTGTCAGTTTAACCCAGTGTTGTCCGCTTTTATTTTTTTTTCTTTCCCCCTCCTTTTATTTCCCTATTAAATTGTTATTCTGACTTGGTGTCTCCCCCTAGTTTGTTTTCAAACTAGTACAGAAGGAAAATGAAAGTAAGAACTGAATTTGGTGTCCAAATTCTTTGTATTGTTCCAGAAAAAGTACAGTGCTGACAGCAACAAGTTCTGGTGCAGCACTTTTGCAGTGATGGTGGCAGTCACAGACTGTCTCCAGGCCCTGTTTTATCATTTTTCTCCAATGCACTATTTCCTTTGCATCAGGTGGGACAGCCTGGGCAGCACAGGAGACTAGTCAGACTGAAAAGGAGTAATGTCCTCACTGGAAAATAGGCACAATCCAGCCAAGGCTTCTCTGAGCAACCAGAGCTTTAGCAAGGGATCAGGTACTAGGTGTCTGGGGAGAGAAGTCTCTTCAGCTAGAAGAGAAATACTGCATTAGAGATGAAACCACAGGCAATCCCAGCCAGGGCACAGGAGACTAGAACACACTGGTAATAGGACAAGGGGGTTTTTCACTTTGGTCTTTGCAGCTATTCTACAGCTGTGCTTTGGTTGTCTACAATCACCTCACAGCACAACCTGCAAACCTCAGGTCTTCAGCAGGTGAAAGACAGAATTCTGCTTTTGGAAAGTTGTCAAACATTACTCCCAAGCTCTTACTTTAACAACTGAAAGCCTGAGTAAAAGATTAATTTAAAGAAGGATAGTTAATCAACATGAGACTTTTCTTTAGTTGAAACCAAACAAAACAACACTTTTTGGGAACTTGCAATATGATACCTCCTGCACAAAAAAGGTATTTTTACTGACACCCTTACAAATCCTGGGATTTTGTCAGGAGATTAAATGTTTATTTCATAGTTTAAAATTCAGGAATCACACAGATACAGATCTTGGTCTCAAAGTTTCTAGCACTTGTGGTATACATGAAAATTTTAAAAGCTCCATAAATCTCTTTCCCTGTCTTCTACCTGCCCCAAACCTTCCACCCCCCTCCAAGAATAAAATAATAATAAAAAAACCAGGCCCACTATGATTTTTACATCTCTGCCATAATATTCAGATGTCACTTTAACAATATTTTTTCATGGAAAATTTATGAAAATTTTCTGCTATCACTAAACTTACATTCCTTGATAATAATCTAAGCTATTAAAACAGATTTTTCCTTTCATGAAAAAGACTGGAGCATTTAAATTAGCCTTCAAGTATTAGATAGAGATAATTTTCTGTAATTAACCATTCCAATTTCTTCCTAAATGACTTCCCCCAGTAAGTCAAAGATATTTCCCTTCTTAATTCTGTTACTACTGTGTCTAAAATAAGTCTACACTCAGTTTTACATTTCATTTTCTGCTACAGTGAATCTAATAAAGCACCTGATTTACAGAACAGAATGCACAGTGCTTAGGGACTGCAGGGCGAGGTTGTCCAAGCCATTGGTTTCAAAGAGTAATTAAAATTTACCCTCTCTCCAGCTCACAGCAAATAAGAGACATTTTGCAAGCTCGCTTCCCAAAGGTCAGCAAAGACAACCATGACTGGAAGAAGATGCTTGAGGTGATGTGCTCTGAGGATCAGTGAGTTAGAGCTGGGAGAGAGAGTGAGAAGTGCTTGTGCTCACACGAGGTGACCTGCTTGGTGCTGCTGGGGTGGCCCCATCAGGCAGAATGGCCAGAGGCAGGCAGTGGGGCCAGCGAAAGGACATGAGACAACAAGGGGCACAGACTTCTAACGAGGAGGGATAGCTGGGGGAGGTGAGGGCAGTCCTGGAGTGACAGAAATCACTACTCTCACATCACAGAACAGCAGCCATCACTGAACTCTGCAGCAGCCTAAACACAAAATGGGAAACAGTTTTTTCTCAACCTAACTTAGCTGCCAGAGGTGTCAAGAACAGGATTTGGGGTGAATTGTTAAATTGTCTCCAAATATTATCTCCCCTATTATCCTTGTCCAGAAGAGCATTTGTCGCTGGTCATATCCAAGACTGGATACTGGAGCTGGGTGATCTGTGGTCTCTAGTTTCAATCAAGCATTTCCTCCATTTCATTTATAGACTTCTCCAGCAAAAGGGAGATCTTAGTCTTAGGGGGAAGATAATCTCTTTTATCTTGTGAAGTAGAGGTTTTCGATATCCTGTTAATGATGAAAATATTTTAATCATTCATTATCATACATATTCCCCCCAAACAGGCCTGCCATGTTTCTCCTCATGGAGGGTTTTCTGGGACAAAAATCACGCCCATGCATGGAGAAACTTTCTATAAGGGCATGCAGTGGTAGGATAAGGGGGAACGGTTTAAAATTAAAAGACAAGAAATTGAGATTAGATATTAGAAAGAAAATCTTCCATTTGAGGGTGGTAAGGCACTAGAACAGCTTGCCCAGAGAAGTTGTGGATGCCCCATCCCTGGAAGTGTTCACAGGCAGATTAGATGGGGCTTTGAACAACCTGGTCCAGTGGAAGGTATCCCTGCCCATGGTGGGAGATTTGCAACTAGGTAATGTTCAAGGTCCCTTCCAACCAACACCACTCTGTGATTCTATGATTCTGTGACCAGCTGACTGGCACAAGTCCCATCACAGACAAAACTGTGCAACGAACCCCTGGGATCCTGAGTGTGTTCCTCTGCATTGTGTACAAAAGGTTCAACACATCCATTTCAGTGTGTAGCAAATACGGCACTTGCATAGGACACACCAGTGTGTCCTTCCTCTGCAGTGGAAGTGTCCAGCACTTCTCTGCTGTGCTTGGACTACAAATTTCTGCATAACAACTCTCATCAGGACACTGAACATCTGGAATTACAGGCAAACATCCAAATACGGCAGATTTCAACCAAACATTGTTTTCAGCAAAGATGGTATATGTGGAAGAGCTGGAAGCATAACAGTTTCACGAGCCCAGAGCCAGCCCACCATGTCAGAACTGAAGTCTCCTACTCACTTGTCATAAAATCAGCTTTTTTTACCAAAGAAAGCAAGCCTTTTTGGCCTTTTTTACAGAATTTTATATTGAAGACATCAGAAAAGCCATCCTGTCTCCCTTTCTCTTCTCCCTGTGCTGCTCAGGTACAAATTCTCTAGTTTTCCTTGTTGTCACTATTGGCCTGACTTTATATGCCTTATTCAAAGCATAAGGAGTCACTGAAACTTCTTCTGCTGATTCAAGCCCTGAGCACACATGCAGACTCCAGAGAGATTGTCAGGGAAGGATTTGCCTTTATCCAGTCCAAAGCTGTTTAGATTGCAAACCCAAGAGAGGCCTCTGGAGTCAATAGGAAGCTGCAAGAGTCTCCCAAGGCTCACTTGCTGTCTCCTCCCTGCCTTGTGAAGAAGTGCAGACATGAGCAGGACAGTGGGGGAAGAAGGTTGCCACCATGGGAAACACCAGGAGTCAAGAAAGAGAAAGAAAATCCCAGGAGCTGCAGCCAGTCTCCCCACAGTCCAAACACCAGGGGAAACCTGGACAACAGAAAGTATGTTTTCCTCCAAAACACAGATTTGACATACACAGCTGTGAGGCCACTGGACATGCACATGCAGAGGACACGTCACCCGGGTCTGCAGCTTCTAGACTGAAATGTTTATGACAGAGGGAGAACCAGCATTAGACCTCTGGCTAGAACAACATTATAACTTTGGGTAATAGATAGTCTCTTCTTGTTACCATCTCCATGGAATGTGTTAAAACAGGATAAAAATTTAGGTATAAAAGCAACTTGTATCACGCATACAGTAGACTTATCACCTTCCCCCAAGGGAAGAAAGGTTGAACCCAACTGACTCTTCAAGTTTTTTTCCTGGCAAATAAAAAATTTCATCTTTAGAGTACTTCAGTGTTGCAGTGCATATTTCATGAAGAGCAGAAAATCCTTTGCTAGGGAGAAGCAGTTTGCTATTAACAAATGCAGTGTGTTACTGCCCAGTGGAGCAGAGCAGCTCACAGAAAATCTCTGTGCTTTCCCTTTTTATACAAAAAGTCATACAGTGTCTCAGGGACAGTATCTATTACTTTTGTAGCTGCTTTCATAGCCAGGACAGAACTTTTTATAGCTGCCTGAACACTAGAATTAGTCCTTGCCATAACAGTGAGAATTTGGCCATTCAGCTAGCAAGGAAACCCTCTCTGAGCTTTTGTGCAAGGTCTTATAAAACATTAATATATTCAATAGCAGGACTAGCAGCAAAATAGTACTTCAATACAGCCATAGACAAAGCCACGTTAACACCCCAAGTTCAGGCTCTATCTGTTTCACTCCCAGACTGATTCCAGATTGATAGCAAAGACTTCATTCAATCTAACTCCCTCTCAGAATAAAAGTGCACAGCTGACAGGATCATTTTCCCATTATTCTCTCCAGACACGATCATCTTATAGACCTGCACCCCTAAAAGTTATCCTGTTTCATGGTACACACAACAGAGCATGGAATCTAGAACATAGGAGAGTTGTCTGCTGTGAAATGGGGGTGTGCTAGTCCCAAGCAGGAGAAACACAGGTCTCAGTTAGCCTGAGATGCTGTTTGTCTTCTGCAGACCATCTAGAGTGGTGGCAACACAGATGGCCCAAACATACACGCTTTGACTTCACACTCGTAATTCCATGTGCCTTTCCAATTCTTCTGTCCATGGCCTTCCTTGTCTAGGGTAAGGAAATACTTTCTGCATGGTCTCTCCATTCCTGAGGTAGCACAGAGGAGAGGGTGATCTGGCATCCAGCTGTGGCCCTTTTCCCTCAATTCTTCCCTCTCTCCCTTGTGCTCTCAGCAGCATAAGACAAAGTAGAACAGACTTCCCTTGCACTTGGATCAGCCAGGTTTGGGGCCAAAGAGGAGTTGGGGGAGCAAAGGATTATGCTGAGATAAACGAGTGAAGGGACATGGTGTGAGATCCCTGAATCTGCAGGCAGTCCCCTCTCCAGTGTTCAAGTGGCTGGGCACCCTGGGCATTATCGACACAGAGGCAGCGCCTTCACCTCAGACCCCCAGCCAAGCAACCTGTGCCAGGGCAGTGCTTCCTGCAGCACCAGCACCATGGAGGTTGCCAGTGGTCCAGCCTGCCCCGTGCCCCCAGAGAGCAGTAAAGCAAGCCCTGAGATTAACTGGGGGGTGAGGTACGGCTGCTGCATTCCTATGTGATTACTCCACTTTGGAGGATGCAGCACCTGCAAGTCACTCTGGGGAAGAAGACTGAGCCACAGTGGGGGTTAAAGCAAGCCCACAGTGCCCTGCCAGCCTTCCCCAGATGAACTGCAAGGTGGGGATTGCTGCTCTACTAAATCCCCCTTCCATGTGGCAGCAGTGCTTATGTTCAAACACAGCCTGTAGAACAAGTCTGAGACTCCACTACAGCCCTCTATTAACCCAGATGGGAAAAACTACCCTTCATTTCTGCTTTGAATTTGTTTTGTTTTAAGCTGCAGCAACTGGGTCTTGTTATCTGTCTGCCTGGTTTACTGAAGAGTCCTCTGTCATCACATCCCTGTTTCCAGCACGTACTTACAGAGTTGGATCAAGTCAGCCACTGGCCACCTGGGCGATAAGTCAAATAAATTGAACTCCCAACTCTTTCATTACAAAAGCAAGTTTCCTGGTCTCCTACTTGTTTTGCTTCCTCTTCTCAGAGCCTCCTCCAAATTATCAGCATGTTTCTGAGCTGCAGGCTCAGGGCTGGACACAGCATTTCTGCTGCAGTCACCCCAGTAGCAAGCACAGAGGTGACACTGTTGCTCCCCTTCTATCCCAATGCTGCTGTCTGTGTCCCAGCCTCACTCTAAGATGCTCCTCTGGGTGAATATCCAGCATAAGCTCTGTCATGCTGAATATGGGTTGCCTTCTTCATTGACAAGACCTTTGTCCAAATGATTTTTCTGCACCCAGAAAATGGGTTCCAGGTTCTTTTCTAGAGTAGTGACATACCTCAGTAATTCTTTTCCAATCTGTGTTTATTACAACCTCAGTATTGCAATTTCTTTTATTCTCCCCAATGCCTTGATCCAATCCAGCACCACATCCCACCATTACCTGTCTCCTTAAAGTGGACAGGAGGATCCCTTCTCTTCTTAGAAACAAAGGAAGATTTACCGATCAACGGGTGATGTTGGCACACATCCCAGGCCATGTCAGCAGGTCTTGTCCCATTAGCTGTCAGTCTGAGAAGGGCTCCTGGCTGTGTGCACACCCATGTCACAGTTGTCTGGAATATGGCAAACGAGCCAGAAGAACCTCCTGGAGGAGACAGTTTCTCCAGGGCAGAGTGGGATTCAGCCCCAAGCTCTGCACCTTGTGTAGCAAAAGCCAAGGGCAAGGAAGGAGGGAAGTGGTTCTGTGTCCATGGCCTCACCACCACAGAACAGCAGCATTGCAGGTAGGATCCATGCTCTGGTCCCCTTGCCATGTCTCCTGTGCCAGGCTGCAGCTGTTCCCTGAGCAGTGACACAACTCAGCAATTTCACATCATCATGTGAAGGGAACAGATCCCCCAGATCCCACCATTTTATATTCCTGCATCATGGCCAATGTGGCTGCTAGTCTCCAAACTTGTGTTGTTCCTTCCTCCAGCATCCATCTGCAGCAATGTCACAATCACTGCTGGAAAGTTCAGGGTGGCCCCCTGGAAGGAAAAGAAGGGGCACTAACATTGCCTCTCTCTGCCCAGCTGCTAGAGAAAAACTTGAAGGTATTTCCAGCTGTTTCAGAGAGAGTTTAATGCATGAAAGGGTCTGTCCCCGCTCTGCTCCATAGTTGCATCCTGTCCAAAGGAACAAGAGGGTGCCTGCAACTGCTGTAAAAGTAAAGCTATGCTTGGAAACCTGACCTAAATCCCCTGGCCTGTCATCAGGGAGTGTTAAAAAGAAAGGACCACTCCATGAAGACAACCAGGGCGTTTCTTCCTCATTATGTTTTCTCCAGGGTACCTATTTACCACAAATTTAAAGATTTTGCTTAGCACTTGTGTGAGCCCAAAACACTCTGAGGCACTGGGGCATGAAGGGCACTGGGAAATGTTTTCTAAACAAACAATTGTTTAATGTCTTTTCATTTAGAAAGCATTTTGATGACAAGTTCCACAGGGATGTATTCAAACACTCTCTCAAGATTCATTTAATGTGGGCCAGGTAAGGCATGAGCATAATGGGTTTAAATTTGATTTGGATTAATTTTACTGCCTTTTCAGATCTCTTGTTTGTTAACAAATGTTTGCTGTATGAACTTTTCGAACTAGAAAAGTATTTTAATACCCACCAGAAGCTGTTTGGCACAACTGTTACTCAAGACGCTCTCAAAAACCTCACATTTCCTCTGATAAACATGGAGTCACTGTTGCAAGGCACTGAACACAACACAAAGGAGCTTGAGGCCTGAGGTAATTTTCTGTAAGGAGAAAACCTCAAGTGCAGACATTATCCTTCATTTCTAACAGCATATTTGTCAGCTCATTGCATAAGAAAAAGAAATTAACTCAGTAGACTACAGATCGTTTTTTAGAATGAATGCAGATCAGACATGTTTAATTTTGGGTTTTGGATGAAGAGCCATGCAGAGCTGGAAAACTCTGTGTGTGTGATATGCTTGCAGTGAATTCACTGACTGAGTAGCAGCCACTTCTGTAAGGAGGTAGACTGAGACAGAGCTGCAGCAGTCTAAGCAGTGGACAGAAGCCTCTGTCCCTCAGGACTGAGAAGTCACAGAGTTATGCCTAAATTGATGGCTACAAGCAGCAGAACAAGCAAGGAGGAAGAGTGTACAGCTTTTGTCATGCTGTGGCTTATGCCAAACTTTTTGTCATGCATGTCTAGGGTTTTGGGGAGAATTAGCACTTTATAAGCACACATTACAGGAAAAGGTCCATAAATGGGGACATGATTGCATAAATAGAGGAAGGTCCATTCTGGATGCTGCAAGAAGAGCTTCAGGGGTGGTCCCATGACTTACCAGAGAAAATGGGCACTAGTTTTATCATGCCTACAGGTTGTCCCTACCTTGCAGTACTTCCTTCTTTTCACAAAATAGCTCCCAGAATCTTGCAAGAATACTCCACATTGCTGATGTTCCAGCCTTTAACACAACTACCTGCCTCTCTTCCTCCCAGGACTCCTTCACCAGATCAGCTGGGGATCCTGAAGCTACCCGAGGTTTTCAGAGAGAAGCAAATATTAATGCTTCCAAAATCACAGGGCTCCCCAGGGGCAGCAGGGTGGCCAAAGCTGTATCTGACAGAAGCTCACCCCTCTGCATCCCCATCCAGTATCACGTGGCTTTCTCTAGCACACAGTCTTTCATCCAAAATAAAGGCACAGGCAAAGGGTTGTTCTTCCTGCTGTGGCAGAAGTGGTAATTTTCCCATGGAAAGGAAAATTTCCTCCAAAAAGAGGAACAGTAACACCAGCTGTATGATAACAACACTATTTGCTTTAGGTTGGCAGAACTTAGTTTAGCATCTCCATGTGAAGTTCTCAGATCACAGAAATCAACTCTTAGAGTGAATAACTTTTAAATCTGTTATGTATAAATGGATATTAATAATGCTACAACAGTAGGCTGTGAGAGTGCACACATAAACACGTAATCCTAATCCAGAACACATACATGCCTCCAGCTCTCTACATTTCCCACTCTATATCTTTCAAGGGCAAGAATTTCACATTATGATCATTTCCAACTCTAGGTATCTTATTTTGGAAATAATCTCTTCAAAATATGTTAATGCCTTAAGCATCCCACACAGAACTGTGAGCTCTGAGTTCTCCATTATTCTTTTAGCATAGTGAATGCACACTTAAAATTTTCTAATAGGTACTAAGAAGCTCAAGGCAGAAAAAGATTTCTAAAATAACTCATGCTATTTTCAGAGAATCCAATTTAAACAAGTGCCAGCTAAAATATTTCTGGATTGAAAAGTTTTCTATAGTAACTTGCAAACACAAAATCAGTCACCAGGACAGTTCTAGCTGCTATCTTTTTTGTCACAGACCTAAACTTCTGTCCAGTTAAAAATTCCTAGTTTGAAAATAGGAAGGTGTGGGATGAGCAGTGATTTTTATCTAAGCATTTCAAAAACAGATTCATGTTTCTAAACCACAGATTAGGTCACAGGGTAAGTCAATCCAGGGGTTAGTACAAGGCTTGCTCCTGAAGCCTTGGGGAGGAGCTATAGCTTCTGAACACAGGATTGATGGTCAGGCTCCTGCCGGGGCAAGTTTGGGCCAGTTGCGTTCAAACACAGCCTTCTCTGTGGATCTCACAGTCCCTGTGTTGTGGCATCCCAGACAAGTGCATTTTCAGGATCAAGACCAGAACACCCAATGAACCTACCCTATTTTTCATCCTGGCTCCCCCTTTAAATTCTCACTGCAAAGAAAAGCAAAAGCTAGTTTGTGGCATAAAAGGGGGAAGAACTGGAGCTGGACACAAAAAGGAGGTGAAAACTTGATGTCAGTTACACAAGCCTATTGGGTAGTTCTGTTGTTTGGTTTCCAAATGGTTGCTATTAAAGCCTTTGGGATATTCTCTGCCCACCTGAAAGTCAAGCTGCAGATCTCAGCCTCTGTGTGAGGTTTTAAGTACCTGCCTTTCATCAAGTAGCTTCTAGACTCCAGGCTCTTGTCACAAACTCCTGTGACCCTTACTGACTGCACCTAAGTCAAAGAATCTGTCAGAAGAAGGTACCGGCTAAGAAGGGTATGAATCATGCGCTTAAATGCCCAGGGGGGCAGGGAAACATGGCATATCCTCTTCGAGATGTGGTGCTGCTGTGGACCCTCCTGTCCACATTGGTGCTGGGCTGGGGAGAGGGCAGCCCCTGCTCAGTGCATTCAGGTTCCTGGCCACACGCTCCTGCTTCTGCTCTGAACAGCTTGGGGACAGCTTCCCTCACACAGCAGCTCCCCGTGTCACTGCACCACTACCCAAACTCCCCTCCCACTTTTTCATAGCTCGATCTTTCTGTTTAGCTTCTTTACTTCCAACACCAAAGCCTGGTCCCCTGGGACAGCTCTGCATGTGGAAGCAGCAGATAGAATTGACTGTGTCAAGAAGCAAGCAGTGAAAAACAGCTGCTTTACCCCCAAAGAAGTGGCTGGCAAGCATCTCGCCGTCCTAGAGAGATCAAGACTGTACAGGTCTCTAGCACAACATTAGCTGCCACACAGCAGACCCCAGCACACAGGAAGATTTGAAAGCCTGCATCCTAGAAACTCAACGAGATCAATCCCACGGGGATGGGGGAGCCAAGGCAGAGCACTGAATAGCACCCACACGCATCACTTCTTCCTCTGTCTCAGTAGGACAGACAGCACGAGCCATCAGGAAAGTTCACACACTGCTGCTTTAAATAGCAGCTAATCCCCAAAGCCCAGAACTCGACAGAAAGCTGCCTGAGGAAAAACATTCAACAGCCTGAAAATCCCAAATTAATTCATTCTGATCACTGCTGCCAAATAAACTGAAGTGGATTAATGGCAGCAGATAGCAGACAACCGAACGTAAAGGCTGGTTTTTGGCTTGTTGCTCAGCTCTCCAGGAGACATCACAGCACATCTCTACGCGGGGAGTTCCAGCTGCTCTGTCCCCAAGCAGCCTTTGTAACACAGGAGGCCAGGGGCTGGGGCCTGGATTCCACAATGTGTGTGGACATGCATCTGCTTTCAAGGACATGTTGAAAATACACCAAAATCAGGCTGTGGAGGCCCAGGGCTGAGCTTACACATTGCCCCAGCAGGACCAGTGCAGCTGCTCACCTTCATACAGTCACAGTGCAACTGCCTCAGCATAAGCACTGAAACCCCCTGGCCCATCCACCTCTGCAGAGGGTGGCCTCCTCACCAAGGATCTCACATATTCCCCTGACCTTCCTGCCACATTCTGCATATGTGAGGCCCTCGAGGTAGACCCTCTTAAGGCAGAAGCAGCAGTTACCTCCAGGCAGTGCTGGTGCCCACATCATGGATGTGGGGTTTCTGTCTTCCCTCATAACCCACCTGTGCCAGAACTTCATACCCTCAAGAATGAAATCTCCCAGATCAGCATGTACACTCCTGGGAAAATGGTGGTGTCTTTCTGTAAAGCAGAAGCTAACCACAGAAATCAAGAGCTCTCCATCTTCCATTTCATTTGGGAGTCTCATCCTTGTCACCCCTTGGCTCCTTGAAGAATGTCCCCAAGGAGCTCCACGCTCACCTGTCAGTACCTCATTAACTGACTTCTTGCTTTTGCTGGCTGCACCCGAGAGAGCAACATGCCCAGAAAACTGCTCCCCTCTTAGATTAGACACTGGAGATCCATGCACACCTTCAGAGAACTCTGTTCTGGACAGTACACAAGTCCCTTGAAACTCTGTGATGCTTTTCTTTCAGGTTTTTCATCTGGACAAGACAGCGCTGCTCACTTCACTCAGTTTAAGCAAGTTTTTGCCTTTTCTTCCCAAATTCTCTTTGAGGTCTGGAAAACAGTTGGTCTTCAGGTCAGTAAAGTCTCCAACAGCTGGAAGGAGCCATTGAAATGTTGTTTCTCATACACCAGAGGAGCAGACTCACCAGAGATGTCATTCCTGTCTAGATCTTAAATGAGCATGGACATTCACAAGTCTGGATGGGACTGCTGAGCCCTAGCTTAAAGGACAGCAGTCTCAAACAGCACCAGTTGAAAGCTTCGCACAGAGCTGCAGGAATTGCCAAGGCCTTTCTTCCACACATCAGATGGGAGTGAGATGTTTCCAGGGCTTTGCCCAGCCACCTGCAGTGTAGTAAGCTGCCTTCTTTCACAAGCCCTTGAGGATGGCCATATCAGTAAATGTCATTAGCTGGGGTTTCTGGAAGGTGGGACATGTTTTCCTTTGGCTTTTCTACCTTTCATCACTGATATTTCCCTCACATCCATATTCTTTGTGCAGACATGCATATAAGAAGAACTTGCTTGATTTTTGTCTTAGCTAATAAAATTTATTCTCTCCCCCCGCAAGCCCTGCCTTTACAAGAAGTCACGTCCTTTGTAGATCTGACCAGCGGAAACTGTCTTTGTGCACAGTGACATCTCACCTGGCTCCCTGCAGGTCACACTGCAAGCTGTGCTGGGGGGCAGTGCTCTTTGTTTTCCCTCTCGGTTCTTCAGCTTGCATAATTCATGTAAATATTCATAGCATACAGAGGAAAACAACTCATTAACTGAGGGAGGGACCTCAGCTCCAACACACGCTCAGCTGCTTCATACAAAGGAAAAGAGAGTCAGCAGAAGGGGGTTGTATTGGGTTTGTGTGGACAGCTTTTGTAGCGGGGGGACTACAAGGGTGGCCCCATGTCCGACAGAGCCAATGCCAGATGGCTCCAGGATGGACCTGCCACTGGCCAGCGCTGAGCCACTCAGGAATTATAGCAATGCTTCTGTGATAACATACTTTAGAAGGAAAAAAAAGTTACTCTGCAGGTGTAATTGTGGCCAGAGAAGGGCGGGGTGAGAATATCTAAGAGGAACATCTCTGCAGACACCAAGGTCAGTGGAGAAGGAGGGGCAGGAGGTCCCCCAGGCGCCAGAGCTGGGATTCCCCTGCAGCCCCTGGTGCAGCCCGTGGTGCAGGCCATGGTGAAGCAGCTGTGCCCCTACAGCCCATGGGGATCCATAGGAGATGCAGAAATTTACCCACAGCCCATGGAGGAGCCACACGCTAGAGCAGGTGGATGCCTGGAGGAGGCTGTGACCCCTTGGGAGGCCGTGCTGGGGCAGGATCCTGGAAGACCCATGCAGAGATGAGCTGGAGCAGATTTCCTGGTAAGACTTGTGACCCTGCAGAGTACCCATGCTGCATCAGACTGTGCCTGAAGGACTGCACCCTATGGAAGAGTGACCCACATTGCTGCAGTTCATGGAGAACTGTCTCCAGTGAGAGGGATGCCATGCTGGAGCAGGGGAAGGACTCCTGTCCCTGAGCAGCAGCAGAAACAACATGCAATGAACTGACCCCCATTCACTGTCTCCCTGCTCCTCTGGGAAAGGAGGTAGAGCTGGGAAGGGACAGGGGGAGAGGAGGGGAAGATTGTTTTTGAAGACTTACTTTATTTCTCATTGTCCTGCTCTGATTTTGCTAGTAATAAATTCAATTAATATCCTCAAGCTGAGTCAGTTTTGCCCATGACAGTATTTGGTGAGTGATCTCTCCCAGTCCTTATCTCAACTCATTAACCCTTTGTTGTATTTTCTTTCCCCTGTGCACTGTTGGAGTGAGAGAGTGCCTTTGGTAGGTGCCTGGCATCCAGCCAGGGTCAAACCACTACAAGGGTAAAAACACACTTCAATTAAAGCTCCTGACTGCCCAGAGCTGAGGGGACTCAGACAACTGTCCCCTCATCTTGGCCATGTTGAAGCTCTAATCAGAGGGCTCTGGAGAAAGACTGCCAGTTTTCTGTTCCATTTTGTGACTGATCGCCAAATTTTCCACTTTAACCATAAAATCAATGCTGTGAATTCAGCCTGGACTGGGGAAGCTAAGCATGGGTAGAAGCTCATTTTCCTGTGAAAACACTGCAGAGCAGAAGAAAGGATAGACTAAATCTTCCCCTTTTACCCTCCTCATGCCTCCTCCTGCAGGATCAGAGCTGGACCAGCTGCAGTTTCCAGGCCATAGCATGCTGCCAGCCTTATCAGTTACCAGACTGAAATACTCGAGTTTTCGTAAGTGTTGTTTCACACAATAGACAGCAGTTATGGAGAGGTATGCAGAAGAGGATGAGTTTGATATCTGTCATTTTATTTGGGAAAGAATTTAATTTGTCATTTAAAGGAGTAGAATCCCAAAACTTCCCCCTGCTGCATTTGTCTACATACCAACAAGGCAGAAATCTCCCTGTGAAAGTAGAGGCACAACACTACTAATCTAAAAGAGCTTTTTCCCTTCTTGAAGCGTAGTTTAGTTTCTCTCAACACAGCGATGTGAATTGCAGCAGATGGACAAACACATACACAGAAAGGCATGCATAAAGTTTTGAGATGCACCCTGAAAGAAGCACATGATACTGATGTTCCCACAAGCTGGCTTGTGTGCAGCTGAGTGGTGCAAGGACTCAGCAGCTGCAGTAGTTAAAGCAAGAGAGGGTAGAAGTTGCCTGAAAGCTAGAAGTGATGACACAGAAACGAGCAAGACAAGCAAAAACAGGTGCTGTCTTCCATTTGGAGCAGTCTTACATGTTCCTGTAAGAGGCTGTGTTCAGAAAATAAGGGATTTCCAGATATATACCTGTTCACAGACTTGCTGTGTTTTTCTTTCACCAGTAAAACCCTCTCTCTTTAAAGCAAAGAAATTCTCAACCGCTTTCTAGAATTTTGGCTTTTTCCTTCTTAACACAAGCTTCCCTCCTTCATTCACAAGCTGTGGAAGGACCTTTCTTCAGATGTTACTGTAAGGAAGCAAGCAGCTCTGTGAAGTAGGAGCCATAAAATGAGTGTTTTGTAAAACATTCATGCATGAAAAAGGAAATTGCTCAGTACTATCAATTCCAGCAATGCTCAGGGTGCAATGTCTATGGATATTCGTACATGACATTTACAGCTTTCCTGCCCTATTCCTGCTTTTTCATAGCATCATCGAAAGATTTCGCTTGTAAGGGATATTTAAAGATCCTGTGGCCCAAGACCCCTGCAATCAGCAGGGACATCTTCAACTCTACCAGGTAGCTCAGAGACCTGTCCAACTTGGCCTTGAAAGTTTCTGGGAATGGGGCATCCACCACCTCCGTGGGAAACCTGTGCCATTGTTTCACCACCCTCATCATGAAATATTTGTTCCTATATCTAGTCTAAATCTCATAGAGTCATAGAATCATGGAATGGTTTGAGTTTGAAGGGATCTCAAAGATCATCTGGTTCCAACCCCCTTGCCATGGGCCTGGACACATTTCAGGAGACCAGATGGCTCAGAGTTCCACCCAGCCTGACCTTGATTGCTGCCAGGGATGGGGCATCCACAGATTCTCTGAGCACCACCCTCACAGAGAAGAATTTTTTCTTAATCCCAAATCCACCTTCTTTTTGTTTAAAATCATTGCTACAGGCTGTACTAAAATGTTTGTCCACATCTTTCTTACAAACTCCTTTTAAGTACTGGGTGGCACTGTAAGTCTTCTTAGAGGTTTTTCTTCTCCAGGCTGAACAGCCCAAACTCTCTCATCCTGTCCTCCTAGAAGTGCTCCTCTGATCATTTTTATGGCTCTTCTCCGGACCCACTAGGTGGATCTGCTTAGGTCCATGTTTTCTTGTACTGTCTTTCTGCCTCCACTACCTCAAGACACGCTGCTCTGTGCAGGTCTGAAGCTGCGAGGGTGATCATGACAGGATCCCATGAAGTGCTTTCTAGTCAGCAAGCAAGGCTGAAGATAATGAGATCTCAGCACTCTAATATTGTACTGTGGGATGCTGCTCGTAAGAAGTCATCCAGCATGGAACAGAATGAATGTTCCATGAGATGGAGGGGGAGAGTTCTCAGTAAGAGCAGGTAGTTTGAATTGGCAGTTCTTAAAAATGCTACTGGTCTTCAAACTAGACTGATTTTCCAGCACTGGTCATTTTGTCCAGCCTATGCTTTCAAGCCCCCTTTCATTTTCTCTGCATTTCAATTCAGAAATAGAGTGGATTGAAGTTAGTCACAAGCCCTCAAGAAACACCTTGAAAACAGATTTCAACCTAGCTTTTTCACATTGCCACCGATAATTTAATAAGGATCCAATAAGGATTGCTGCCAGACACTGGATTCACATATTTTAGTCTTCCTCTTTTTCCTCTGTTCATTTGCCTTCCTGGTGCTTTCTATGTCCCATCTGGCTACTTCCATCTGATTCCAAACACTCCATCCACACTGCTCTTTTCCTGCCTGCACTTGTTCTCACCACTTCTCTCCTGCCATGTCTCTCCCTCCAAAGACCAGCACTGCTCAGGGATAAGATGCAGATTGCTTCTCCTAGTATCAGTCTGCTACATGCAGACCCCAGCCTTGAAAACAAGAGTAGCTGGATGTCTGTGTCATCCCTTGAGAAGGCCTACTCCACATGCTTAAGCATTTTCAGGAGCTGGATCTTTGATACCCTTGAATGAATGCACCATTCTCTTTGCACAATCAACAGCACTTAAGGCAATTACACTCAGAAAATAATACTCAATATGTATATGCCTACATACAAGCAGCATGGCATTGACATTTCAAATGCAGAATTAAACTGATTTGGTCTTTATTTTCTAAGAGTACTTCATAGATCTTAAGCAATACAGCATCAGGCAAGTAAGAGATTTCAGTGATGGCAACTGGAAATGATTTGCACATTAGGGGTCTCTTGGTATGAGCAAAATTTCCCTGATTTCAGTGAGAATGAGCAAGGCTCAATTTAAAAGCCCATTCCAGGGAAAGAGTATGTTTAGAGGGGTTTTGGGGGGGCATGTCACATGTAAGCATGTAAGATAATCTAATTGGTCTGATGAAAAGAATCCAGCAATTTGATTTCAGCATCTAACAGCAGGTGAAACCCTTCCAGGGAAGTTACACTTGCTCTGTATTCAGCTAAGACATTTTCAAACCATCACATACCAAAATACAGACTAATTATAGTCTTTGCATAAAAGAGGAAAACTGCCCAATCTCTGTGCTTTTGTTTCATCTAATCTACGTTCATTGCACTCCTCATGCAAATGAGCACATTTGTTACAAATGGAGTAAAATTACTTTGCTAATCAACTAGTATTTTATCATCTGAGTTTCAGGCTTTAAATATCTTGTTTGTGTATACCTGTCTGCTAGCTGTGGTACAGCACATGGTATACTTTTGGTATCATGACATTCACTCTGCAAAATTCACCCTAGGGCAAGCAAGCAGGCTCCACACAAGTTTTCCACAAAATGCAAAGGAAAGTCAGACCTTTATCTGTCTATCTCTGCTGATCTGTGAGATAAGAGAGTGTTGCATGTCCCTTCAGGTAGCAGACAGCCCCCAGTCATGTCCCTACAGCATTCAGTGAAGAGGAAAAAGCTTTCATTCCCAACTCACAGTCCAAGTCTCAGGCAGGCTACGTGACACTCCTGGCTCCCTTTCTGCTGAAATGGGAATCCAGTGCAGACAGTGTCACATACCCTGACAGATGCAGCAGCATGAAGGAAAGAGGGAAGGGGTGACTCATTTCTATCCTGCACTTGTACTCAGGAATCAAAACAGGCAGCAGCTGTCCAGACTCCATCACAAGGATGCTAAGGCAGAGTTGCAGGTGTTGACCATGGCTGTAGATGAGAGCCTTCATCAAAAGCCCGGTAAAATTCTGATACTGAGGCATGTTTGTCAGATGACAGTCTCTTTAGAGTGAGTAAGGAGGAACTAGTAGGAGCTTCTTCACTTTGCATTTAAATAAGGTTGCTCCAGGACCAGGAGAATGAGCAAAGCCAGGTTTCAACACCTGTTCTTTGCCCAAAGCCCATGTGCATGGACTGGTCAAGCTGCTGTTACGTGGAATGGACACCAGCCAAGTCTTGACTGCCCAGTCCTTACAGAATCACAGAATTTTTAAGGTTGGAAGGGACCTCAGAAGATCATCCAGTCCAGCCCTGCTGCCAAAGCAGGGTCACCCTGAGCAGGTGACACAGGAACATGTCCAGGTGGGGTTTGAATGTCCCCAGAGAGGGAGAATCCATGACCTCCCTGGGCAGCCTCTTCCAGTGCTCTGCCACCCTCAATGGAAAGAAGTTCTTCCTCATGTTGAGGTGGAATTTCTTGTGTTTTGGTTATGGCCATTAATCCTTGCTCTGTTGCTGGCACCACTGAGAAGGGTCTGGCACCATCCTCTTGGCATCCGCCTTGGAGATATTTGTATGTATTGATGAGATCCCCTCTCAGTCTTCTCTTCTCTGGACTAAACAGGCCCAGCTCCTGCTCTCTCTCTCCCTCTCTCCTCTCCTAAGAGACATGCTCCAGACTCCAAACCATCTTAGTGACTCTCCACTGGACCTTCTCCAGTAGCTCCTTGTCTTTCTTGTACTGTGGAGCCCAGACCTGGACACAGCACTCCAGATGTGGCCTCACTACAGCTGAGTATGGGGGACAATCATCTCCCTTGACCTGCTGGCCACACTCTTCCCGATGCCCCCCAGGATCCCACTGGCCCTCCTGGCTGCGAGGGCGCTGCTGGCTCATGGACAGCATGTTGTCCACCAGGACCCCCAGGTCCTTCTCCGCAGCGCTGCTTTCCAGCAGGTCAGTCCCCAGCCTGTGCTGGTGCCTGGGGTTGTTCTCCCCAGGTGCAGGACCCTAAACTTGCCCCTGTTGGACCCCATTAGGTTTCCCTCTGCCCAATTCTCCAGCCTATCAAGGTCCCTCTGAGTGGCAGCAAAGCCTTCAGGTGTGTCAGCCACTCCCCCCAGTTTTGTATCAGCTGCAAACTGGCTTAGGGTTCTTTCTATCCCTTCACCCCAGTTGTTGATAAACAAGCTGAGTAAGACTGGACCCAGTATTGATCCCTGGGGAATGCCACCACTCCAGGCCTTCAACCGGCTCCCACTCTGCAGATCACAACCCTCTGAGCTCTGCCATTCAGCCAGTTCTTGATCCAGCTCACTGTCTGTTCAGCTAACCCACATTTCCTGAGCTTACCTGCAAGGATGTTATGGGAGACAGTGACAAAAGCATTGCTGAAGTCAAGGTAGCAGAGGCCTGCCCTGGGGACTTTATAATTGAAATATTGTGGATGTTTAGCCAAGAGATATGGGAACTCAAAATATCCTGTGACCTCTGTTTTGCTCCAGGTTTGATTCAAACAGGTCAGCAGTACCAAAAAGGTCACACACATTTTGTTTCCTTCTGTTCCCTTTTCTCTCCACTACCAAAACTCTCCGAGTAGGATGTTGAAATGAAAGTCTATTGGAAGTCACCTGTTGTGAATTTATATGTAGTTCCAGTCAGGGAACTGTCTTGATTATTGTGGTTGGGTTTCTCTAGTTGAGTTTTGGTTTGTTTTGGTTTTGGGTTTTTTGCTTAGTTGGTTTTTCTTTTCTTTTTAATTCCGGAGTTTTCATAAAAGGGATTCATTTTGGCTCGCTCTGAGATGCTACATGTGTTGAAAGGGTAGATGGGATTGACAGCAAAGCCCACCCTACAAAAACTACCCCACAACAGAAAAATTAATCTCAGTTGCTCCCAATAACTATGATTGTGTTTTGTCCTTGCACATCCCTTACCACAGCTATACTTTCCTTTAAGTGTTCTTCACATCCCATCAGGATATCATCTCAGTCTCAGAGCCTTGGGAAGGAGCCCCAGTGCCCTCACAGGGGTTCCCCAGGCTGCCCTCTGTGCATCCAGGCCTGCCAGGCATCAAGCTTCTAATCACACACAGCTGAGAGTGGCTCTCCACATATTAATCTTTCACACACTTCACACATCAGACTGTGCTTTGCAAACCAAAGCCGTGCCCCATGCTGCTGTTCACCAAAGGATTTATCACATGCAGGAATCTCAGTGCAAGTGCCAACACTAAGTGTTGTGCTGTGCTGTGGTCCCTGAGGCAGTGCTACCCGTTTCCCTCCCACAGTGGATCTCCACAGGGTTGCCCTGAACGCTTGTGGCAAAGCAGGAGGGAAGCCAGTACTTACGTGCTGTGGCACACTGTTGGGCAGCATTAAACAGGCAACGTTGGAGACTTTCTGCCTACACAGAGCAGAAAGGAGGTGTTCACATTCCCAGAAGCATGTCTTTGTCAGAGCTGTGGACAACAAAACCCCCGTCATAACTGTATCTCCAGCTGTGGAAATCCTCTCTATCCTCTGTCTTTTCTCAGGAGCTGCCTTGTGTTCCAGTTGTGAAAGGGAAGGACTAAGGATTTTAGTCCACTGACAAGGCCCCTCCAACATGGCTTTTGTGGAAGAACTAGGCCTTCAGTGCCACTGCCAAAAGTCCTGAGCAATGATGTGCAGGGTGAGTTCATGTGCAGCCAAGATCTAAGAAGCTGTTCACCCACTCCTAAGCCGTTTGCTGCTCTGGGCTGTTGACTCCACTCATGTCAGTCTATTAAGGATTTATTCAAAACAAAAAGCCACCCACAATACAAACAAATATTGCCTCAAAATTTCCTTTCTGTTCCCACATCTTACATTTCTCATCAGTCAAGCACCTCTGGGAGTCTACAGCCAACATGCTAGGACCGAGGCAGAACTGGAACCAGTGGATCCGTTTGTCCCTTTTCCTTTTAACTCCCACTTTTTATTTTCTCCAGAGAATAACATGTTGATTTCTACAGCCCAAGGTATGATTCAGCAGCATGTTTTCTTTAATGTGATCTTGTGCCCAGCCACTGAAAGATCTATGGACTAACCCTGCTCAACAACTGCTGTGCACCAATGGTGACAAACCAACTCGTACCAAACCAGCAAGCCTGAACAACTGCAGGCACTACACTGCTTTCCAGTGCTGTCCCTGTGACTCAATGACCCCATACAAACAGCCTTTGCAGGTCAGCAAAAGCTTAAGACCAAGAAGGGCTATCATGTGAAGTCCTTCAGCCTCCAAAGACAGCAGCTTTCAGTTTTTTTCTATTAAGAAAAGCTGAGCTCAAGTCTTCCTGTCTTGACAGATATAACCAGCTCTCAGAATAACAGGTGCAGGGTCTTCTGAGTGTTTGGAACCTCATGTCTTCCTGCTGGTGAGCAATACACCAACATGCAGTACTGGGAGCACATTTTCTGTGTAAGTGCAGCTGGGTCAGGTTCTCCATCACCAGTGGTCTTTGCAACAGACATCACCAAATACAACACATTGCAGTAGTAAAATCAGAGATCTAAAAAACGCATAGGGGATTAAATTTTTGCTATGTATAGTTCTTCTTGAGACTAAGTCTGATGCTTAAGGCCCATCTCTAGTGGCTAGCATCCGTAATTCTTCAGATGATAATGATGTCATGCAAAAACAGTGGTGCTTTGAGCAACAGATGGAACATCCCACCGAGTTACACCTTAACCTAGTACCACCTTAACCTAGTACCACACTGAAAATGTGTCCTCAGTACCCTGCAAAGGAGGGGAGGACAATGGTATTACACTGAGTGGGAGAGACAGATGCTGAAGGAACAGGGCTATTTCTCATGGCAACCCAAGCTTTTCATCAAATGTTGAGAGACAGATAACAGGTCCTTTGGGATGACCCTCTGTCCCCCATCAGGCAAAACAAATGGAATTAATGTCCACAGGCCTATTTCTCAATCTGAAAACAAAGAAACAACTTCAGAAAGTTAGTCACCTATGTGTGTCCTACCAAACATACCCAGCATGGACCTGCAGAAATCACAGCCAGGCCATAACTATCACTTCAGTCCTGATAGGCAAGCTGAACATTTTGGGGAACCATCTGAATCGTAACAGAGGAAATGGCAGAATAGGACACCTTTTGTCATCAAGTCTGGGAATCCTCAAGCTATGGAGGCACTGAAGGGCAGGTGACATTGCAACTAACGTGTAAATGCATGGCTACAGTAAATAAAACCAAAATTAAAAACAGTTTTCAGCTGTGATGTTTATCTCTTTTAAAAAAATGACACAGACATTTTCTTTTTTTGTTGGTTTATTTTTTTAATTTTTTTTTTATTATGAAATCAATTACAAAGCTTTTTTACTTCAAGAAATAACCTGTGAAATGGTCAGTAAGAAATTGCAGAGACAACTTCAAACACAACAAAACCACAGAATCCTTGCCGAACGCTGGCTGGAAGAGATCTTTGGAGCACACACAGTACAACTTCCAGCCCACAGCAGGGGGCAATTAAATGAGGTTGCTCTAATGTTGGAAGATCTCCCAGGGTGGAGGCCTGGGCCCCATCCCCACAGTAAACACTCAGGTAAGAAAAAAATCTGACCTGGAAACGTATTGTACTGCAGCTTGCGCCTGTTGCCTTTGAGGCTCTCCCCATGCCCTTCTGAGAAGAATTCACCTCCATTATCCCCATGCCTCCCCTCCTTGGAGCTGACTGCAGCCAACAGGTCTCTGATGCTTCCTCATCCCCAGGCTGAAACAAGGCACAAATCACTGTCAACTTAGGTGACAACAGACTGTTCATGATTGCACAAAGGTCAGAAGGGCAAGGACTTGCTGAGGATCTCTGCTAACCTAATTGCTCAATCAGCAAATTACAGTAATTTATTTAGATGACAATATAAATAACCACTTACTAAGCAACTGGACAATTACCCCTGGTGTGAAGTGCACCAAGATTAGTCAAAAAAAGAAACACCTCCCCCTAAGTATCTTGCAGACTCAAGGAATTTACTTCCTGAAGGAGCATAGGACTCATGGGATGCACAGGGAAAAGCACTTCAGGATTCAGTAAAACTTATGGCATGTGTTTAAGGGGATTGATGGGACATGCAAGTCATTACATAATACTTAGGGAAGAGACAAAAGGACAGGAAAAGGAAAGACCAAGATGGCTCAGAAAGGAATAAACATGGGAAAGCAGAGGAAAAAGTGGAGAAAAAGTGCTGGCTCCATATAAACAGGCCTCTAGTGTGTGTGTTTCTCTGTGTGAGTCCTTCACTTCATCACTGCTGAGTGCCTCATCCTCTCATTAAATCCTACTTTTTTGTGAGTGCATCCTCTGCGCTTGGTAGGTGTGTGTGAACAGCAGTGACCTCCAAACTGGACTCATTCGTAAGAGAAGAGGTCTGGATACCAGCAACAGAAGCTGGAAACCTCTGGGGTACCCTTGTCTGGGTGACAGCAGTAGGGCAGGCCACTGGGATCTGGGCCAGGTACTGAATAAACACATGGGGGGATGTTTTGTCCTTGAACAATGATGAGCAGGGCAATAGGATTAGGCTGTCAGGGCTGCTCAGCAGCCCATGGGCACCATCCTGCACCATCACCAGCCAGGGGCATGTGCCTAGGCTGTACTGCAGGTTGTCAGCAGCCCATTTCTCCAGTGCTCCCTCCACAGGGTGGTCCTGTTGGGGTCCCTCCCCTGCCGTGTAGCCCTGGGAGAGGGGCCCTGAGGGCACAGACACGGGGTTTCCTGCCCCTGCTCAGCCTCGTTCCCATTGGTTGGTTTGTGTTCCCTGCGCGGGCAGAAGGACCCTTGGTCCCGTGACTGGAACAGTTCCTGAGCAGAGCTCCGGCCATGCGGCTGGAGAAATAAACATCTCTGAAACAGCTAGCAAGAATCTGTCTGTCCATATATATTTCCTTTCCACGGGACTCCTGGTTTGATATATGCGTGTTGCAGGATCCCCACTGCAACAAATGGTGGAGATTTGAGAGCAGAACGATCCCCGATCCCTAAGCGACTGATTTGTGTGAGTAAACCCTGGAAACTTTGGATTCCTCTTCTTGGTTTTGCTTTGCTATTCCATATCTAAACTATGGAGGAACCGTGGGAAGACTCTTGGCTCTCAGAGCCGCATATGGACATTTATCTTAAACTTAAAATGATTCTTGAACAACGATTTGTAAATTTTAGCTTGATTCAAGCTCAAAAAGAACTGAAACACTTCCTGGCATGGTTGTTTAAGAACTTTTTCTATGTTTCTTGGGATTTAATTCTTACCAAGGGCTTTTGGAAAACCGTTTGGACACAGTTAATACTGGAGTCAAAATATATGCCGATGGAAGAATATTTTCGTGAATATTATTTAGTTACCGAGACTGTTGAGCAATGTCAGCTGTGTCCTGGCGAAGGGAATCCTGGCGCAGGGACCGTGCGGCCCAGGCCACGTGCACCGAGCGCTCTGAGAGCAGCAGCGAGGCAGTTCCCGCGCGCGGGCGGAGCCACGCGAGCCGCAGTGTCGGTGGCGGA
Source organism: Corvus hawaiiensis (assembly GCF_020740725.1). Taxonomy (NCBI): domain Eukaryota; kingdom Metazoa; phylum Chordata; class Aves; order Passeriformes; family Corvidae; genus Corvus; species Corvus hawaiiensis. The sequence goes on from NC_063255.1 coordinate 31,771,432, forward strand.
GCGAGGCGCGGCGGGACCCGGCGGTGCCCGCCCGGTCCTGTGCAGCGCGTGGTGGAGCGAGCCCCGTGAACGCCCGACCGAGAGGGGCGGCGCGCGGGCAGCGGCTGGCGGCGATGGCGGTGGAACGGAGCCGCGCCCAGCCGAGACGCGCGCTGGAGCGGAGCGCGGGGGGGTCATCGCTCGGGGGCCCGGCCGAGATGTGGGTGCAGCGCCCGACAGCAGCAGCGAAGCTGCGACCAGAGGAGGCGACGCACGGAGAACTGAGCGGCGTGGCCCGGCCCGGCCCGCGCAGCCCCGAACGCGACCCCGGGAAGAGCGCGCAGGCACCAGCAGCCCCGAGAATTCCAACACGGGAGCGACCAAAGGAGAGAGCAAAGACGCAGCGAGACAGAAAACAGCAGCCACTAGGAAAAAGGAAAAGATCATAGTAACTAAGACCTTAGGGATAGTAAAATGGTATAATGTTAAGCAAAATTATGGTTTTATAACAAGGTGTGACAACCAGCAAGACATATTCGTGCATAGAACTGCTATTAAAAAGAATAACCCTGAAAAATGGATCCCAAGCTTGGGAGATGGAGAAGTGGTGGAATTTAATATTGTACTAGGGAGAAAAGGGTTACAAGCATCGCAGGTCACTGGGCCTGATGGTGTTTCTGTAAAAGGCAGTATATATGCAAAAAATCGTAGTCATGTTAGACAGTATCTCTATTGTAAGCCCCCCCTACAGTTTCCCTTTCCTAATCCCACCTTTCCCTTTTACCCTATGTCCTATTACCCCCAGTGTATTCCCAATCCGTTTTTTCATCCATGGTTTCCCTCACAAAACCATGCTTTTGCCAATTGTTTCCCCAAAAATCCCTTTCCAATGCCGAGTGGGGGATGAAAAGGGGGAGGGAAGAAGTTAAACCCTCTCCTGCCTCAGTTTCCCCACAAAGCATGCTCAGAGAATTCTGTCTCCCTTCTGTCAGCCCTAAGATGTTCCACAGAATCTGTTTGGACATTTAAAGACTCAGGAGGGTGGCTTGTTTTGTCTTGAAACTGTTCTTGTTATGTTTATCCAGTTGTTTTCATTCTCCTTCTATTAAAATAAAGCGGGTGAGGTGTTGGGGTCCCTCCCCTGCCGTGTAGCCCTGGGAGAGGGGCCCTGAGGGCACAGACACGGGGTTTCCCTGCCCCTGCTCAGCCTCGTTCCCATTGGTTGGTTTGTGTTCCCTGCGCGGGCAGAAGGACCCTTGGTCCCGTGACTGGAACAGTTCCTGGGCAGAGCTCCGGCCATGCGGCTGGAGAAATAAACATCTCTGAAACAGCTAGCAAGAATCTGTCTGTCCATATATATTTCCTTTCCACGGGACTCCTGGTTTGATATATGCGTGTTGCAGGATCCCCACTGCAACATGGTCCTCCCCTCCAGCATATACACCACTCCTCCTATTTTTCATTTCCAGATTTGCTCTGGTCTCTCCCCTCATCCAGCTTAAGAATGATCCCAAAGGGCTTTGTTGTAGTATCACATCACTTCTTCTCAGCCAACTAAGACTCAGACTACTGAAGTCAGAGCCCAGAGATCCAGCCCACCTTCAAGCCCACTCATCTATTAGCTCAGCGTGTTGTGGCCAAGTACACCCTGCTGAAGGCCTTGCTGAAGTTGTCCAACATGCAGTGCTCTTCCCTTCTCCCCAGAGTCTGTCATCTCTTAAGTAAAGAGATCAGGTACCAACAGGCCAGGCACAAGTTGTCCTGCAATCTCCCTCAGTCATTTTCCCTCCACCTAGTTCTTGACTAAGTCTCCCTATATATTATCTGCCTGTGGACTGAAGAGAGGCTGTTTCCCAGACTTTCCTTACTTCTGCTGGATGGTGCAATGCCAGGCTCACAAGCACCTCCTGATTACAGTCTTTCATAGTCAGGAGAGTGGGAGGCCTATAATGACACCAGCCAGCTTCTTCTCCTGCCCCACTGATCAGTGGGATCACAGCTTCTTTCCCCTCCTTCTGCTGGTGAAGCAGCCAGGGAAACCTTGATTTTTCAGAGGAAGCCCTTCATGGTAACTTGCAACGATGGCCCCTCCTCCTGCAACTATGCAGTTGTGGAGCTAAATCTTGTTTCGTTTGCAAATGCCTTATGTGAGGGATTCCAGAAACTGCGCTGACGCTTAGAGAGAAAACCACGGAGGAACAGTGGCCTACTACACATGCCCTGCCTGCTGGAAAGGCTGGGGTTCACGCTGTGGATTTTCTGCTGACTTATGTAGAGGCAAGGAAAACAGAGGCTTTTCCTCCTAGAGAGCAGAAATACAGATATCTAGTATCTGAAATACAAATAGATTTAATAATTTTTTCTTAAACATGAATTCATTTACAAGAATGAAGCTCAAGTTTCACCACTGCGAATCTGTGGGACCATACTGGACATAGTTACAAGCTTTGAGCTGTGCTGACTGATGGTGATCTAGCGAAATCTAGCAGAGCAGGCTGTAGACCACAGTAACTGGATGAACCTGTCTCTGACCCACCATGAAGGTGCTGAGCAGAAATATTTAACATGGCAAAACTTTATCCAAAGAGAGAAAACATCCCTGCTCAGAAGGTATTTAAGGACGAGTTTGTGCCCGTGCGCATGGCACTACCGAGGAAGCTGCAGCCCAGGCTGATCCCACACTGGAGCAGGGACTACAGATGACTTGGACAGAAGAAACTGGTATGCTCAGAATTGCAAAAAACATCCCCAGTACCATTCCTGCTTCCCACGTCACTTGTCTCCTTGTCTGAGGGTTTGAAACATGCTAAACATGACAAGAAGTGAGGTGGAACAACTAACTAGTGAGATAAGAATTTGTGTTCAGCATTTGCTTTCTCTGTACATTCAGATCAAATGCCAAAATTTTATGTAGATTTAAAATAAAATTATTGTAACATAATCCCCCAGTTAAAGCCTATTTGCCTGCAGCAAGAACTAATTCATTTCTTCACTGCTTCAGCTTTGCAATGCTACAGCCCATAAGCTCATGAAGCTAAAGTATTATTTCATTGCCTACACCCAAGGGGAAAGGGTGAAAAAGAATAAAAATGTCGATTCTGAAGTTGAAAGCACCATGTTTCTTTCACATATCATGCAAACTCATGAGTCTCCTTGAGACAGACATGCAGTCTCTTCTTCTTCCTTCCTTTCCTGGTCTTGAAGACCTAAATAACAGGTTTCCCAAGCCATTTATTTTATCCTGGATCCAATCTGGACATCTTTCAACTTCAGAGGAGAAGGGGGACACTGATTATTTAACTAAGTAATCTGAAAAAATGCAATTTTAATACACACACAGTAGTTTAGATTCCACTATTGGATAAAAGAGATATACTAGAAGAAAGAAAACAAAAAAAAACCAAAAACCAAAACAAAACAAAAAAAACCCAAAACACACACAAAAAAAAACCAAATCAGAAGGAAGGAATAAAGGATCTTGTGAATGTCATCCCACATTCATTTAGGATACTCTATACCACAAGCAACTTCTGCTCTATTCCTTCCACCTCTTTATTAGCACCCTTTCTCTCTGACTCAAATATCTTATAAGCACACTCTGTATGAATTATAGGGAGGACTGCTTACAAATTAACCATGTAAGTAAACAGAGAATATGTTGACAATGCCAACACAGCTGCTAGCCAGCAGGTAACCAAAAAAATACTGAGAACTGTGAAAATGGTAGATGCACATTCACAAACACAAACTGCTTTAAATAACCATAGTTGGCAGTAAAAAGTGATTTATTAAAAGTATTTAATTTTCAATCTTCCAGCAGGTCACAGTAAATGACATTAAGATCCAGTAATCTCTCCTTCAGGTAAAGAGCAATATGTTGCCAGTGTATTGAAAATTTTGGTTGTTTTATAGCTGAAAAAATATTTCATTATTAGTAATCAAGATGGAGTATTATTAATGTATAAAAACTAAAGGACTACATTTTGAGATTTCCATTGTCTGAAACATGAAACAAAAAGTGCACCAGTAAATTTAACAACTGTTCTGTCAGCTATATAGGTCTTGAAAGCTTTATTTTTTCATATTTATAACAAAATTTAAAAGTTCTCTGTATGCTTCTCTTCTGATATACCTTGAACACATTTAGACTAACTCATATTAGCTCCTAACATGGACAAAACTATCAGGCAAAAAAACCCCACATGAATACTGATAGTATAGTCATTAACATGTATCTTCTTGACAGAAGCAAGGAAAACAACATTGTTAGAACTTAATTACAGCATTCAAGTGAGATGGCTAGACAGGTCACTAGGGGGATGGTGATGCAAACTGCAAACACACCTTTTGCACCTTTTATTCTGCTGGTAACTTAGTCCATTAAACTGTTTTCCTCTTCACTGCTCACAACCCTCTACCCATGTGTGGAAAACATGATCAAATGTTCAACGTGGCTGCCACCGACCTGATTTATCATTTATACATTGATAAGAAGAAACAACATTTTAGCAGTGAATGGACTTCATAGAAGATTCATTACTCTGTTAGACAATAAGTGTTTCTTATTCAGTGTCTGAAGTGCAGATCGAAATCCATTACACAAAATGACTGCACTCGTCTTACAAAGAAAATGCTGCTTTTAAATAGAAATGCTTGCTGCCTATGCAAAACAAACAAAATCTTTTACCTGGGACGTGTGTACAATAATAATTTAATAATAATTTCAATGCATCCATTAGAAAGAAAACAAACACAAAAACCCCCTGAGGCTAACAGATTCAGGATCTTGCGAACAGCACCGAGAAATCCTGTACATTTTTAGGATTCTGTAGTCTAAGAAGGTAAAAAAAATGTATGCACAAAAGATTTTTTCTGTGCCCATGAGGGACTGGTCTGTATTTATATTAAGATGTATATTTTTAAATTCAAAACATGTAATATCACCATTCTGTTATTTGGAGAGTGCTATAATGCCAGCTGCAGAACAAAAGGTATCAATGAAAAAACAGTTTATTTCAATTCAACACTTTAGCAAACTCAGTTTTAACACAGGACAGACCTTTCAAATCCTGATCTTGACTAAAATAAACAACCCTTTTAACAATTTACTCTTCAAAATCTGCACAACAATTTAAAGCTGGTATTTTCCTTCTTCCATTCCAGTGGCACACTGGACATTGCAATGCAGAACCACATACCACACACTTATCGTCAGTCTTGCACTCTGTAGGAGTGGTTCTGATCCATTGCTGTGAAGAACAGGCAGACAGCAGCTGTGATGAACACATGCACTCCCTCATACAGCAGCTTTGGCGAGAAGACGCTCCATATGAACAGGTGGTAGCGCAGACCTGTTACCAAAACAACGTAGATGGCAACTGGAATTGAACGCATTAGGGCGTAGCAGAAACAGCCATGACCCACTGCTGCAGGATTCCTGGTAACAAAAACAGAGGAGTTCATTCTCAGGCAAACTCAGAAAAGACATTGGAGTTCCCCCACTCTTTAGCATTATTTCACAACACAAAGAGTATTCAGAGATCTCCACTTTGTGTTAGAAAACTGAATGTTAATGCAACAATGAACTAAGTAAGTTTGTTCTTGTCACCTCTATATATCCTAGAATGTGTATGTCGGTGTAAGCATAGCAACTGTCATTGCAATAAAGGTGCCCCCAGTAGTTCACTTCACACTTCAATTGTTCTGTGCTTTAATATATTTTATTCTAATTGTCAAAGTCTCTATTAAGCAGTTTCTAGACAGCTTTGTCTCCTGTTGGCCTTACAGTGCCTTTCCAGAGAACCTGAATGGTAAGAGGAAGAGAGGACTTCAATACTCTTCACAAAGCTTCCTAGCCCATTCAACAGATAATCAGAGGGAGTCTGCAACCCCCTTGTAAAGAGCATAAAATTTGTCAGAGTACACTGCTGTCCATAGCCAGCAACACTGTACAAAACAACATAGAAATGGTGCTATTGGAAAACTTTGCAAAGCTAACTAACATAATATTCTCCAAAGAATACCATATTCTCAGGCTCACAGGAGTGATACACTGCATTTCTGTCACAGCCACTTAGCTTAGCTGGGTCCACTGCATCCCAAGAAATGTCAGCCCCACATGTAACCTACATGGTCCAAATTTGCCACACTTTTTTATTTTGGTGGGTGACAAGAATCAGGTGAAACTGGAAGTGAAAAGGTTTTCTGCACTTTGATTGTCCTCCCTCTCCTGAGGCACCAACTTGAAGCAATGATGCTGGGTTGGCACCTGTTCAATTTCCCCAAAATTCATGTGCAGAGACTAATTTACACCAAATTCAGATGTTTACCCCTTCAAACAAAAGGAAGGAAAAAACTGTTTCACTGGAATAATAAGCAGAACATTTTCCTCTCCCATCAAAATATTTTACATCATCAGTTCCCAAAAGAACACACTGGCAAAGAGTGGAACTGTTTAACAGTGAAATCCTGATCTGAGAATCTGTTCTGCTCCTCCCAGTTTTTAATACTAATCTTGTTCCAAGTAATAAAAATTTAACATGGCTAGCACTTCTGCAAGATGTTAATTAGTCACTTATGACTAAGTAAGCTACAGAATGCAGTATTTTACATAAACCACTAAACTTCTTACTCTTTGAATAAAAATAACTGGGATACAGCCCTATTTTCCAGCAAAGTCAAGATTTAAATTACCAAGGCTTTCAGTAGAAGGAAGAACAGGTCATGAAAGCAGAGTTACAAAATCAAGAACAGCAGGCATGAATGACTGAAAAACATACATTCAGTTCACAGAAAACTATCTCCCTTGCTGCTTAGCCAAGGAAACTGAGACATGGGACTGAACTAGACTGCTTCCTGCTTCTGCATAACTATCTTAATCGTCAGTGAACTTGTATAAATAACCAGCTTTATGTTTAATAACTGAGTCTGTTGGCAAGGATTAAACAAAGTGAAGTTCACTCAGTCTTAGCTGTTTTCATGCTGGTAACGAGTAAAAATAGTATTTGTAGTAAAAATAGTATTTGTAATAGTCAGATGACCACTGAATAAAGATAGGAAATGGCTTTTCCATCAGACAAACAGGCATTTTTTAAACCATTTTCTAGAGTTAAAAAATGCACTTGATAGACCACATAGATGAATCCCCAGGTCAATGATACAATTCCTTCTGTATTCTGGTATCATAAAAATAGCTAACTGTTTTTACTTATAAGGTACCTTTACTTACAAAAGCTCTCAGTACTCACCTCAGCTCTCAAGATAACATCACACCTACCCTTCAGAGGGAAAACCTGGGCAGTTTCACAGTATAATGCAGTGGTGCAATTTAGAGAAGGCAACAAAAGCACACTGTATCCACAAAGTTAAACTGTTAGTGGGACTCAACAGCAGAGTAATTGGGTTTATTTCAGAGCTGGTGAAAGCGTTCACACATGCATTGCTGCAGACAGATCACTGGAATGACTGAGCACAAGCAGTTAGATCTATTTGGCCATTCTGATCCTAAAGCAACAACTTAACTCTTCAAGCACATCATCATTCTTTCCTCTTGCTTCGTCCAGGGACAAAATTTGAACAGCTAAGAATTATGCCTTTGTGTGCTCCTTCTCCTCATCCCACAGACACAGTAACCACAGCATCTCCAGGCCACACGGCAGGCAGCAGCCAGGGATCAGGCAGCTACCGATAACATGACCATGACAATCCGAGTTATTCCAAATGAATTCATCAGGAGAACAGAGAAGGCTGGATGTGGGATGCCACTCATGAATCCTAACATTTATGATCTGGATCAGCCAGTAATGAATAACCTTGCAAACTCTCAGTGCTGTTTCAATTAAAATAATGGAAGACTACAGGATACATCTAAAGTATCAACCTGTAACTAGTCCATACTGAACTGTCTCTTCAGCAATTAATACCTTTCATTATTTAAAGGAGAAGAGCATAGAGAGATATAAACTGCGCACACTACCTCCATGTTCTGACAACACCAGCCCACTACGAAGGCTCCTGCACAATGCACGAGTAACAAAAAGGAATATTCAGCCTCTAACATTCAGCTCATTTAGGAAGTTAGCTTTATGGGGACTTGAAAGAGAAATCCATATGTGTTACAGCTGACAAAGCATATCCAAACTTCATGTGAGATACAGGAAAAAACAATGTCTTTGGAGACTTCTGAAGCAAAGAACACTACAGACACAAATCATGAAACATGATGTAATTAGAATGCAAACATTAAGCACGGCCTAGAGAACATACTGGCTTTAAACAAAAACTGCCTCTTTTAATGGAAGATATTTAATATGTACAAAACTATGGCCCAGAAGCTGCTACATTAATAGGTTTGCTGCTTCTTTGGATATCCTAAACCCTAACTGTCGATGTTTTGTCAACAAATCTTTCACCTCTCAATCCATCTCTAAGGTGCCGCTAAAATGAGTAAATACAAGGCTTGCAAAATGAAAAATTATGATGCAGAAAGAAAGAAAGAAAGAAAGAAAGAAAGAAAACTCTTTTCTTGTGAAAACATGTCTCCTAGTTATATAGGATACTTGGCAGCTGATGGCAACAAGTTTTGTAGCTTAAAAATCAAGGAAAAAATCTCCACAGACAGCCCTACAAGTGCATCCATGCGGATTTTAAAATACACTAGTTTACAGTGTTCCAACCCTTCTTCCAACACACCATATCAAATAAACAGTTTAGAAATATGCAAGTATATGAGGGAGGAATACCCCAGTATTGTCACTTTCCTAGGTTGGAGGAGGAGGGTCATGTCTGGAGGGTTTCAGTATGAGAAGTGCTGAATCCTTTCAATGCAAGTTACCCTCCAGCATTTTTGCCCTTCCATCCCCCCTTTTCTAGATGAATATCACTGCCTAAGTTATCTCCTACTGGAGATACTGAATTTGCCTAATTGAAGGCAATTTTTACCGTATTAACATTTTCTACAGTATTAAGCATCACTTTTTTTTCCTAGGCATTCTGCAGTTTCAAAGATCTCCCTGTTTAGTGCCCTCTGAAAAATACTTGGCATTTTGGTCATCTGCCCTATATATACTTATGAAGGGTTGCACTCAGAAACAAACTCTGTAGCACACCAAATGTTTCCAACATCTTAAGAGTATCTGCAATGTGTAAGAAATTTCTCTCATCTAAGCAAATATCAATCAGTTCAGCAGCAACAATAAATTTGCTATGTCTCTCCCACATGTCCCACTCTCACCTAGTATAATTCTACAATACTATTTTAGATTATAGAATGCAATCCTGGATTGTCATGGAAAAACACTATATTTTTAGCAGTTTCAAGGGAATCAACAGTCCTCTGGAAATTTACATAATCAACTCTGGTAGAGATTACCAATCAGAACAACATTTATAATGCTATGAAGTCACAATTTTTGTCACCACACCCTATCAATGGATAGACGCCAAAAATGGTGGTTGCCAGCAAGATAAAAGGGCTGTAAAGTATATTCTGTTACCATGGAAATTATGGAACTTGGGGATGACTGATTTTTCTCTGCCCTCTCCATTCTCTCTCCCAGTAAGAAAGGCAGAGAAGGTACAACTACCCAAGCAAGGTCGTGTCTGTGGCAGTTAAGTTATTGGGGACTGTAGCCCATGTGGACTGCAGGAAGGGTTCAGCAGGTTCTCACAAAGATTTAGCTGTAAAAAGCTATTAGGACTTGCAACTTTAATTCTCTTCATTTCAGCACCAAGAGTAGGAAAAATAGAATTGTATCAATGTTTTTTCCTGTTCTCACTGCTGGCATAATCAGTTGCACTGTGGGCTTCATGTCAGCAAAATAAGCTAAAAAAGCCATCCTAACATGAAAAACACAAATCTTAAGTACTTCAAAGCCCAGCATTGGGCAATTTTTTGTGAGTACTCTTCCAAAATTCACTTAACACTTCCGAAGTCTTCCAGTAGGAAAAAAACCCAAAGCATTTTACACTGGTGTCATACATGCAAGGAGTAACAAGGAAATTTATAGCTTGATTTTCTGTTAAGGTGCATCTGCAGGCTTTCCTGCCCATCTTTGTAAACAAACAGTTATTCTTCATGATCATAGCTAAAGGGGTAAAGAAAAATTGCATCCAACAATTGTTACTGACAGATGGGATCTGAAGAAATTTAACACAGACTGTTAGTGTCCACGTTATTCAATTAAATTCAGACTTAACAGGTTAAAATATACCAGTATAACAAGACACATCGACAGTGACACAAGGCATTTCTAGAAAGATGAAGCACAATTTTTAAAGTACGGGTAGGAAACTGGCCAACAAGGCCACAAAGGGTGGTGATCTGTGTTTTTTACTCATTGTGGCACCCAGTCACAGGTGTAGGGTCCCACAGTGAATGTTACTGAACCCCAAACTGCTCAACATTTCCATAAATTATCTAGATGGTAGGACTGAAAGCACCTCCACTGATGTGCTGTTGACACTAAACTGGGTGTCAAGGTAGAGACATCAGAAGCTGTCTTACAGTGAGATCTGGTCAGGCTACCGAGACCTGTATGAAGCTTAACAAAGACAAATGCAAAGTCTTACACCTGGTCACAATGTCCGAAGGGCCCAGTAGGAGGCCTAGGATGCATGTGGCTGCGGAACAGTGTTGCTGAAAGAGACCTGGGGGTATTGGGGGACAACAAGCTAAACGTGAGTCAGCAGAGCACTGCTGCAGCAACAGGTATCATGTTGAGGCTGCATCCTCAGGGGCATGACTAGCAGGGAGAGATGTGATTATCCCACTCTATTGAGTGCTTGTTGGGCCATGCCTGTAGTACTATGTTCAGTTCTGGTCCCCACCCTTCCAAAAAGACATGGACAGGCTGGAGAGGCTCTCAAGAAGGACTGGAGAGGATGAAAGAGCTCTGGTAAGACTGTAGGAGTTAAGTCTCTTCTTCATGGAGAAGGCTCAGAGAGACTTCATCACAGCATTCCAGTACTTAAGTACTTAAAGATGGCTACAAAGGATAGAGGTGCTCTCCTCACCAGGTAGTACATGGAGAAAACACAGGGCAATGGGTAAAGTTGCACTGGGAGAGGTTTCAGTGTAAGAAAGACATGTTCTAGAGTGAGAACAATCAAATCACTGATACAATCTTGCCAGGGATGTGGTAGAGTCCTCATCACTGCAGATTTTCAAGAAAAGACTGGACAGCATGCTAGATGATCTCATGGAGGCTCCTGCTCCCAGAAAAGGTTGAACCAGATGCTCTTTTAAGGGCATCTCCAACCTGGGGTGCCTTCTTTGGTTCTGTGAAGCAATGCTCACTTTTCTGCACTGAGGGCAGAGTCAATTCTTTCTTGTATTTTTCCACTACAGTAACTATTTTTAAACTTGCGACTTAAATAAAATAACAGCTCTCTCCTCAAATTACTCCTGCCATCCCAGTAACACATACATTCAAGAAGAATTTGTTAACTTCAAGAAAAGGTGTGAGAAAAGATAGAAAAATCCTAGAAAAATGCAGAAGGACAGTATCTCATGTACAGTCCTATCCACAGCTACCAGAACCAAGCAGTCAGTTACGTTGGCCATACAGCAGAGGAGAAAGAAAACTAATGGTGAAAAAGGAAAAAACTGTAATAATACTAGGACTAGGCCAATACCAGCAAAAGTACAGGTTACATCTAGAAACATTGCTACAATAAAGAAGTATGTAAGCAAAAGCCTACAAATATGACCCTCTCCTTCCAGAAGTGTTCTTCTGAATAACTCTGCTTCTGCTTGAGCAGCAGCATAAACCACTCAGAGTCCAACATCATCATGCAGCTCTTGCTAATTTAAGAGGGGAAACAAAGTTGGTACTATGCTCCAATCTGTGTCAGAATAAAGAGGAAGGAATATGCAAGTACTGAAGAGAAAGGGGGTAATTTCTTCAGTGCACTGTGTATACTTCATGCATTGTATCAGAATATTGCTCCCAACTTTCTTCACAGCTTTTTCTAGCACAATGCACAGCACATTCATCTTCAGAGACTCTATTCCTTGTGGTGCAATGAGATATCTTCCAGGATTACACAGGAATACTCTTACTAAGCCCAAGCATAGCATCATACACACTTTTTACTTTGGTAAGTTTATAGGAGTGTTGGACTTCTTAGTAATTCAGCTTTGTGCAAATTACTTTTAAGAACAATACTCAATTAGGATAAAGACTGGAGAGCCCCACGTACTTTCTCCTGAAGACAAAATGGATTCCAGCATGACCTGTAAACCCATACCCTAAGATCTGTGCAAAGGATGAGATGACGCTAACACCATTACGCATAAAAGGAACAGTAAACAAAAATGGTTTCATCTCGGGAAGTAATTAATCGCAAGACCGATCTGATTTTTGATGAAGATACCTTGATTTAGTAGCTGCAGACCCTCTTCCTCCCTGGACTCTAGCTGAGAAGACAGAAAAATCAGCAAAGGATTTTTTATGCCATAGTTTTGGTGATACTGTAATTGTAATCCTGGCTCTGAGACAGAAAACGTAAAGCAGACAGGATACAACTTTCAGAAGACTGCAGATGTTAATTTGCACTTTGAGTAAGGGGACGGACAGACGGACGGACGGACGGAAGGAAGGAAGGAAGGGAAAGAATGGAAAAGAGGCTAATACAAAGGTGGAAAGAATGTGCATGAAGGAAACTACACATGCAATGGAAGTAAGATAAGGAAAGTGGAGAAACTGGGCAAGTGAGAGGGTGGGGAAGAGCACTGGAGGGAGAGAGGGGAAGTTAGATGAGCAAAGGTTGGCATGAGAGGGAGATGACGTGGAGGTGAGGTGGAGAAAGAAGGGAGTGCAGAAAAAAGGGAGAGAGGGACAGATAGGAAGAGAGTGAGGTAAGGAAAAGAATGGATGGCTGTGGGTGACATGACAATGAGTAGAGGGAGTGTGAGAGCAATGAGGGGACTAAGGGGAAAGGAGGAGAGGAGGAGAGAAAACGGGATTGAAAAAGAAGGCACTAAAGAGGAAGATACAAAGGTGTAGTGGAACAGAAATGGCAGAAGGAGCAAGCAAAGACAACAAGATATGCAAAGGAAAGAAGGAAAGTGAGAATGAGAATTTCAGAGACTTGGAAAGGAGCATGTGGGATAGACAGACTGACTGAGATCCAAAGAAACATAAACAGAAGCAGGGCAAAGAAAGCCAGAGTGGAATTGGGAGAGAAAAAAGATCAGACAGAAAAGAGTGAGAAAGGAATAAAGTCAATCAGGCAGAGGGGAAGAAAAGCAAAGGTAAGAGAGCAAGCAAGGTGGAAAGGAGAGTAAGAGGGAAAGGGCAAGCATAGGCAGAGACTGACAGGGGGGAAACAAGAGTGAAGGACACAGAAAAGAGGTAGCAGGTAAGATGGCAAGCATGACATGAGGTAAAGAAGGAAAGTTGCATGAGGGAGACATAAAAATGCCCAGAACAGCAAGAAATAGAAGCAAAAGAGGATGTGCACAGGAGAGAGGAAAGCCCTCACATGCAAGAAGAGGCAAAGAGCTTGACAAAAAGAAGAAAGAGGCACAACAGAGAGGGAGCACAAGAAAGAAAAAGAGGAAAAGTGCATGTAAGAGAAAGGGACAGCATGTGTATGTGCAAGAAAGTGCTCAAAATTAATGAAAAGAACACACAAGAGAGCAGAATTACACAAAATCTGTAAGAAACTATAAAGCAGACACAAGAGAGTCAGAGAGAGCATGCATAAGGGGGGAACAATGCAAGACAGAAAGTACAAGAGGTAAACATGAGATACAAGGAAACTGACACAGAGGAAGCATGTAAGAAGGGAAAGTGAGACTGTTAACAAAAGAAAGTGGAAGGCAGACAAAAAGTGAGACATCTGGCATGTAACACATGCGAAGTACAGGGGAAGGTGCAGACAGAGCAGGGAAACAGGCAAAGGAAAAAGGGAAAGCATGATGAGACAGCAATTGTAATAAGGCATGTGACAGAGAAAGGATAAATGTGCCTTAGAGAAAGAAATCATAAGAAGAAAGTGCAGGAAAGCACATCAATGAGCAAGCGATGGTGCAGGAGAGAGGACATGTATTGTGTGCCAAGGAGGAAGGAAAAGCTCACACCTTAAAGGAATCCTGCATGACAGAAAAGTGGTTAGAAGAGAGAAAGCGGAAAAGAGAAATCAAGAAATTATTGGAAAGTGTCAAGAGGGTCTGAGAGAGGAAGAGATGCACAGGACAGAGGTAAAGCACATAAGAGAGGACAGGAAACCTTTCATTACAGGAAAGTAGAGAAAGCATGCAACAGGGACTGAAATAGGATCAGACAGACATTGAATCAAGAAGGAAACTATGTGAGAGGGGAAATAGGCACAAGAGGGGAACATATGTTGAATGAGAGACACCAAGAGAACGCAAAAGTGATAAATATCCACAGGAGAGACAAGCGAGGCTTGAGCAAACAAGGTAAAGTGTGTATGAGAAAGTGAAAGAGCCTATCAGAGAGGGAATGTGCACGATAGAGCAAGAAACCGAGGAAGGGAAGGCACATGAGAGAAGTATGAAAAGTATGAGGGAAGATGAAAAACATCAGGGAAAAAGAGGGAAAGCATACCAGCATACTGAATGTGTCTGTGGGTGTGTGCATATGGGGAAGCAAGAGAGAAAATGAGAGTGTGCACAAGAGAGAGGAAAGGTGCAACGGAAAGAATGAAATGGTGTCAGAGGGGAAAGGCGGGGGGAAATGGATGAAAAAATGAGAGGGAATTTATGTATAGAAAAAACAAGATATTTTTATTAGGAATACACATGTGGAAGATCACAAGCATGTGACAGAACAGGAAAGTACACAAGTGAGAGGGAAAGTTACCAAGTCAGCACAGGGAGGAAGGAAAACAGCTGCATAAGGGAGGGAAACTATGCCCAAGAGAGGGAAAGTAAAAGCGAGAGGATAAAAATAATCAATAGAGAGAAAGCAGAAGGCTGTGAGGTGGAGAAAGTGTACCAAAGAGGAAAATACATGCAGAAGAAGGGGGACGTGCTATAGAGAGAGAAGAAAGGCATGGATGCAAGGGAGTGGAAACTTGAGAGATGAGGAAACCAACAACAGAGTATGAGGCAAAGAGGGAGTGGAAGTATAAACAAGGGAGAAAAGTGTACAAGGGCATGGAAGGAAAACTGCAGTAGACAAAAGGAAAAGTACCTGCAACAAAGTAAAGGCATGAGAGAGGGAGTATTCTAGGAACTGAAAACATTAACTAAAAGGAAAGCATAAAAAATAAACAGGGATGGAATGTGTAAAAGAGGGACAGAAGGCACAAGGAAAGAGGAGAAGAGGGGAAGTGAAAGAGCAAGTGAAAGCATGGGGAAGAAAGGGGCAGTGGGCATGAACTTAGAAAAGTACAAGCAAGAGAGATTGGGATATTGTTCAATCGAAACTAAACATGGTAAAGGGAAAGCATTAAAGACAATGAAGCATAAAAGAGAAACAAAATGTGTGAGAGAACCCACAAGAAAAGGAAAAAAAAAAGTAATGAGTGCAGTAGTGATAAGGAAGAGCATATGCAGAACAGTAGGAGCCAAGGAAAGCATGGTAGAAGGGGAAGCCCTGTGAGGCAAGTGCGAGAACGCAAGCAAGCGATAGAGGGAAGTGTGTGAAAAAGTAAAAGAGGGTAAGAGTGTGAGAAATGTCTAATAGGGGGAGCCAAAGGTACAGTGGGTGGGAGGGAAAGGATGTCCAGAGGGGGGTGAAGGGAGTGCAAGGGAGAGGGAAAGACCCGAAGACAGACAGACGGGGAAGGAGCATGTGGGTGTGACAGAACCTGTGTATGCCAGTGAGTGCCAAGGTGCGTGAGAGGCAAGAGTAGGGAAGCAAGAGAGGGAGTGTTACGGCAAGTTTTGGAGGGGAAGTGAGGGGGCATCAAGATGAATAAAATTGTGGAGGAGAGGAACACAAAGAGAGAGGGAACTAGCAAGCAGACAGTGAGAGGAGTGCTACTGAGTGAGAGACACACAGGAAGCACAACCAAGAGTGACAGCATGTGCAGGGGGTAAAGTGCAAGTGAGTTACATGAAGCACGCAAGGGAAAAAACTACAAGATGGCAAAGTGAGAGAGCATGGTAGGGGGAAGAGTGTGGGAAAGATGGGGAAAAACAGGAAAGCATGTGAGAGAGGGAAGGAAAACAGGAGGATGAGAAAGAAATAAAGAAGGGAGAAGAGGAAGCAAGTAGAGATAATAAAAGATCAAAAGAGGCAGCATGAGAGAAAGGGAGGAAAGGAGGACAGGAAATTGAGAGTATGAGTAAGAGAGGAAGTGCAAGCAGAAGAGAGGAGAACTGTGTGCCTTGTACAGCAATGCAAGAAAGCGGGGCAGCAGAAGAGCAAAACAACAGAGAGGGCAAGGGTGTGCAAGAGAAAGATGACACACAATTGAGCGAAGGCATGGAAGTGAGAGATAGCAAGAGAAGGAGTCAAAGTGCATCCAAGAGAGAGAAAATGCACATTCAAAAGAGAGGACATGAACATCCAGGACAGCAGTAAGGGCATATGGCAGAGAGGGAAACATACTGTGAGAGATGTAAAGCTAGAGGAAGTGTGAAAGGCAGCAAGTGGGACAAGGACAGAGAGCAATAGAGAGGGACGTAGCAAGCTAGAGGGGGAAAGCATTACCCAGAGACTAGAAGCGTAAAGAAGAAGGAAATCCAAGAAAGAGAAAAAATGTGAGAAAGGTGGGAAAGCATGAGAGAGAAGGCTAGTGAGAGAGAGTGATTTGACATGAGATAAAAAAGGAAACAGTAAAGCACAGGGGAAAGAAAAAGCATGCAAGGGAAGCGACGTATTAGAGAGCGAGCACGAAGTGCATGCCCAAGACAAAAAAAACACATGCCAGACAATAAAACTGAATGACAACAGGAAGGAAGATGTGCATGAGAGAGGGAGTATGAAGATGGGAAAAGGGTGTGAGAAAGTGCGAGGTGAGGAGAACATGACATCAGTTAACCACGGTAAGTTCAGTGGAAGCACATGACAGAGAGAGGCATGGCAGGTGAAAGGGAAGCAAATCGTGTGCTGCTGGGAAGGTGTGTAAGAAAGACGAGGCAAGTGACAGAGAGGGTGGGAGTTGAAGAAAGAGAGAGGTAAGGGGGAACTGAGGACAATAAGAAAGAGGGAATGACGAGAGAGAGAAAGCTAGAGAAAAAGAGAAGGAGCAAGATAGAGGGATAGTGACAGCAAGAGAGAGGGAACAATGACACTAGACAAGACACCACAAGTGGCATTGGAAGTGCAAACACGAAGGGTAATTTTGTGAGATAGAAAGCATCCAAGAGAGAGAGGAAGACATAGAAATGAAGAACAGTAATACACGTGAGCGAGGGGAGTGCCAGAGAATAAGAACAGCAAGCAAGGAAAAGCATGCATTGGAGATACTGTAGGCATGACAGGCAGAATTCATGTGAGAGGGGAAACACACGAGAGTGAGGAGGATGCATGTGAGAGAGACAGACAGGCACAAGGTCCACCACACAAGGGTAAAGGGCACAACAGAGAGAAGAAAAGGGTGTGGGAAGCCTGTGAAAGGGAAACTGTGAGGAAAAAGAAGTGCAGAAGAGGGAAAGAGGCAAAGTACAAGAAAGGCAAAGCAAACAGGAATACCAGGAGGTGAAGGAAGGAAAAGAACAGGTAAAAGTGGAAGCAAGAGGAAAATGAAATCAAAAGAGAGAAGTGTGTGAAAGAGGGATGAAGTACATGAGAGAGGGGGATGCGAGATGAAGAGATTAGAACAACAGACACTGAGACAAGGAAGCACCTGAGAAAGAGTAAATATACAGGACAGCAAAGGCAAAAGAAAAATGCCAAATGAGAGAGGCAAAGTGAAAGTGAGAGGGAAAACACTAGAAAGAGTGAGGTAAGGCCTCTGAGAAAGAAGACAGAGAGGTGAGATTCATGAGAGAGACATGCAGATGGGATGATGGAGACATGTGAAGTGTGCCAGTTAGAAAGGGAATATATGTAGGACAATGAAAGGAGAGAAGACAGGTGGAGGGAAAGGAGGAGTGCTGGTGAGCACTGGGGGGGGAAAAGGAACCAGAGAGAGCGTGGCAACAGATGCAAAGCAGGAGAGAAAGAAGAAAAGCACATGTAAGAGACTGAAAGCACAGGCGAGAGGGAAATCACATCAGGAATGCAGGAGCAAGCAGGAAATCACATCAGAGAGAGGGCAAGTATGCCAGAGAATGCAACTGCATGAGAGAGAGGCGAAGCAAACCCAAAAGAGCAGGGAAGCATCTGAATGAGGCAAGGCAGGAGCACAGCAGGCAAAGTGCATACAAGAGATGAATCATGTCAGATGGGGTGACCAAGACAGGGGGAATGCTTGAGAGAGAAATCTGTGAGGAAAGGGGAAAACAAGCACATCGAAGAGGAAAAGCATACCTGAGGCTAATGAGCAAATGATAGAGATGAAAAGAAAGGGATAACAAGGAGAAAAGACAAGGATACTTAGAGAGAAGTAAGGCTAGCAAGCAATGGGAAGAGATGGCAAGCAACAGGAGTAGGGGAAGTATGAGCAAGAGACTGTAAGCATGAGCAAGAGGAAAAGCGCACTCATCAAAGTAGAAAAATGTGTCTGAGGTAGAAAAGCACCCAAAGGGGAGGAAAGAATGACAGAGAGAAGTAAGAGTGGGAAGAAGGAAGTGCAGAAGAAAGTAACAGCACTCAAGAAAAGCAAAGCATGTGAGAGAGGGGACAAAGGACATGTCAGAAGCAGTGTGAGAGAGGCAAAGAAAGTAAAGAAGGAAGACCATGTGAGAGAGTGAATGCAAAAGGGAAAATGCCTGAGATGGAGTAAAGGGTAAAGAGAGACACAGAGTGGGAATATGAAAGGAGGGATAGAGTGAGGGGGAAGGGAGGGGAGGAAAAAGAAACAAGAGATTGAAAGGGGGAAAGTGAGAGAAAGAAGGGGGTTGAGAAAGAAGGATTGTGGGAGAGGGGGATAGCATGAAAGAAGGTGGGGAAGCACAAGAGGCAAAATATGAGAGAGGCAAGGTACTAGCAGGAGAGAAAGGGATTGTGCAATAGAAAGCATGTTAGGGAGAGGAAGAGAGAGGAATAAGCAAGGGCAAGAGAAAGAAGAAGCACATGCAAGGCTGGGAAACTACAAAGAGATGCAAAGTGCATATGACAGAAAAAAAGCACCTGAAAGAGGGTAAGCTAAGAGAGAAGAAAGCAGACAACTTTGGGAAAGTATGGGAAAGGGAGCAAAAATAAGCCAGGGGAAAGATTATACAGTTGAAAGGTAAGCCAGAGACACAGAGAGAGCAAATGAGGGGGGTAGTAAGAAAAAATAAAAATAAAAGGAAAATAAATCAAGCTGGGAGAGAGAGAAGAGTGTGGGGGAGAAAGGAAGAGAGTGGGTGAAGGGAGGAAGCAAAACAGATATATGGATATAACGGTTATATATAAGGGTTAGCAAGGACTCATGCAAGAAAGGGAAGCACAAAGGAAAATCACCAAGTACAGGAAGCATAAGCAAAAGGAAAACTGAAAGCAGGAGATAGGAAAATTGTGGAACAGGGAGAAAGCATGCAACATGAGGAAAGTGAGACTGGGCATGCAAGGCAGAGAAAGACAAAGCAAAAGAGTGAGAAGGAAACGAGAAAAAGAAACATACAACAGAATCAAAGCACATGAGACACAAAAGGAAAGCGTAAGAGAGTGTTAAAAGTATGTGCAAGAAAGTGACAATGCAGCCAAGAGACACACGGATAGTGCGGGGCATGCATGATAATGGACCAAAGAGAGGGCAAGACATGAGAAAGGGAGACTAAAAGTATAAATGAGGACAATAAAGGACGTTTCAGAGATGGAAAAGTATGCAAGGGATGAGAAAAACTTAAGACTGAGCAGCAGAGCAAAAGAGGGAGAGGGAAAGTGAAGCAGAACAAGGAAGAAAAATGCAAAAAACAGGAAAGACAAAATGGGGGGAAGAGTGTGTCCAAGGGAGAAGACAAGCGAAGGGAAGGGGGTCAAGAGAAGGAAAGTGCATGGAGATACAAAAACACACACCACGATGATGCAACATTCAGAGAGGCAGGTAACATGAGAGAGAAGTGAGCCATCTATGAGAAAGGGAATGTGTGTCACGGAGAGGTACAACAGGAGGGGAAAACATGAAAGGGAGCAGAAGCACAAGTAAAGGTGAGCTAGCTGGAATGCGTGCATGGAAGAGAGGAGAGAAAATATGCAAGACAGGGAGAAAGTGAGAAACCATGAGAAAATAAGCATGCTAGAGGGAGTGCTGGTGAGTGTGAGTGCCTCAGGGAGATGAGGAAAGCAGGACAGAGAAGAAAAGCAAAAGCAGGAGGGAAAGCTTGCCAGAGAGTGGGAAAGTATGTCCAATAGAATGGCAAAGCACATCCAAAAGAGAGGGAAAATGTGTCTGAGACAAATGGAAGGCTCAGGAGAGAGTAAACAAGAGAGGGAGGAAGTGAGCAATTGAGAATGAAATAGTGAACAGAGGACAAATAAGAAGCCACAAGCATGAGTGTGAGAGCATGCACAAGAAAGCAGAAAATTCTCAGTGATGGAATAGCACGTGAGTCACAGGCAAAGACAGTTTGAGAGAGAGGTACAAGGAGGCGGGGGAACAAGGCAGTTGAAGACAGAAAACCAGGCAAAACAAAGTGGGTAGGAAGGCCAAGGGATGGGGAAAGGGAATGAGAAGATGAAAGGGAAAGAGAGAAAAAAGGGAAACATGAGAGAGGGACAGCAACAGATAGTAAGGAATAGCACAAGAACAAGAAAGCACAAGTATGAAAGTGCAAGTAAAAGAGGAAAACAGCCAAAGCAGGAACACATTAGAGAAAGAGGAAAAACCTATTCAAGAGAAGGAAAGCACATCTCAGAAAGAAGGGGAATTTGGAGACAGAAGAGAGAAAAATACATAGGTAAAGTGAGAGAAAAAGAAAGAGAAGTCCATGGGATGACAACAGGGAAGAAAAGTGAGGAACACAGAAAAAATAGAGAAGAAACATACAAGAGCATGAATGTTCACAAGAATATAAGAGAAAAGGAAACCAAGAGAAAAACAACATGTGTGTGAAAGGCAACATATGTGAGAGAAAGCAGGTGTGTTTAAAGTTGTAGGAGAGGGGAGGGGTCTGTGAAAGAGAAGGCTGATCAGAATGGGAGAGAAAGCACACCTACAAGAAGGAGACAGAGTTTCTGTGAGAAAGGGGTGACATGGCCAAGAGGGAGGCAAAGGTTGAGAGGTCAGAGGGAACTGACCGAAAAAAGCACACTGCTAAGAGAGAAAACAGGGAGGGAGAGAGACAAGCGGAAGGGCAGAGAGGTGTCCAGAGAAAGCCTAAGACAAGAGAGACAAAGGCAAAAGCTACACAAAGAGAAGAAAAATAAGAGTGAGACTGGGAGGTCATTTGTGAGGAGGGGAGGGAGAAAAAACTCATCTAAGACAAAGGGAAAGCCCAAGAGACAGATGGATAGAGACCAGAAGACAGTGGGATGCTGAGAGCAAGAAATAGCAAGCAGTGTAGGGAAAGCACAAGGGAATGAAAGCATGAAAGAGAGGGAAAGTGCATGCGAGAATGTGTCAAAGACGTGAGAAAGCACATGAGGAACGGAGAAAGTGAAAGAGGCAAAGCAAGGGAGAATGTAAAAAGGCAAGCACAGGAAAATACATCATGCGAGAAGCAAAGTGAGTGAGAGGCAAAACACGTCTGGAAGACAAGAAAAGCTGTGGAGCAGGGACACAAATGAGAGAGGAAAAGCCCATCTCAGGGAGAGGGAAAGATAAGACAGAGCAGAAGAAATGAAGGAAGAGAAGGAAAGAGGCCAGAGAGAGATAGATTAATGGGGAAGAGGGAGGCAAAAAGAGATGCAGAGAGAGATGGAAAGTTCAGGAAGGAGAGGAATGGTTGGGAGGTGTGATTGAGAGGGAGGGACAGCGAGCAGAAGGCAGAAGTACAGTGAGGCAGAGAGTGGGACAGCAAGTGAGACAAGGGGGATAGTGAGAGACAGAAAGCTGTAGTGAGAGAGACAAAGTGCAAATAGGGAAAAACTGGAAGATGAAAATGCATGAGAGAGAAGAATGTTAGACACTATAGCAAGAGAGACTAGGAGTGGAAAGTGCCTAAATCAACACATTGACTGCAAAGCACAGAGGACAGAGCTGCAAAATGCATATGAGGGAGACAGAATGGCAAAGCACGCACACAAGAGACAAAACTCACATGCACAAGAGGTAAGCAAGAGCACAAAACACTGAGGAGAGAGAAGCAGAGAGAAAGAGAGAAAAAAAAAGAGAACGGCAAAGTGCATGACACAAGAAAGCTCAAATGAGGGAACAGCAGAGCATGTGACAGGTAAAGCCCACATGGAAGACAAAGTGCGTGAGAGAGAAGCAACGTGCACATAAGGATGACAACACGCAGAAGGGAATGAAATGTATGTAAGGGGAGAAATGTAAAAAGGAGGGAAAATGCGTGCAAGAAGAACAATACAAGTGGAGAGAAGTACACACAAGACGCAAAGGTCAAAGCACAAGGACAAAGTGACAGAATGAGAAAGGGAAGTTTGGAATTAGAAGAAAAAAAAGGCACGTGAGAGAGGCCCAGCACAATACACAGGTGAAAGGCAGGAGAGGCAAAACATGCAGGAGAAAGCAAGCACTGGATAGCAGGGAAAGCATGAGAGGGAACATTTAAGCAAAAAGCATATAAAATCTCTTAGGTCGGAAAAGACTCTTAGGATCTTTGAGTACAACAATGAACTGTCAAGTCCACCCCTAAACCATGTCCCAAAGTGCCACATCTGCACATCTAAATACCTCTAGGGGTGGTGACTCAGCTACTTCCCTGGGCAGCTTGTTCCAATCCTTGACAATCATTTCAGTGAAGAAACTTTTTCTTAATATCCAATCCAAACTTCCCCTGGCACAACTTGAGGCCACTTCCTTTTGTCCTATGACTTGCTACTTGGGAGTAGAGACTGACACCCACCTTGTTACAACTTCCTTTCTGGTAATTGTAGAGAGCCTCCTTTCCTTTGGGCTAAATAATCCCATTCTCTCAGCTGCTCCTCATAGGACTTGTGCTCCAGACCCTTCACCAGCTCCCTTGCCCTTCTCAGGACATGCTCCAGCACCTCTATGTCCTTCCTGTAGTGCAGGGCTCAGACCTGGACATAGAACTCACAGTGCAGTCTCACCAGTGTCAAGTACACTGGGACAATCCCTGCCCTGGTCCTGCTGGCCACTCTAGTGCTGATACAGGTCAGGATGCCATTGGCCTTCTTGGCCACCTGAGCACTCAATGGTTCATGTTCAGCTGCTGCCAACCGGCACCCCCAGGTCCTTTTCCATCGGGCAGCTTTCCAGCCACTCTGCCCCCAGCCTATAGCACTGCATGGGGCTGTTGTGACCAAAGGGCAGGACCCAGCACTTGGCCTTATTGAGTCTCATACCACTGGCCTTGGCCCATCAATCCAGCCTGTCCAGATCCTTCTGCACAGCCTTCCTGCCCTCCAGCAGATCAACACTCCTGCCCAACTTGGTGTCATCTCCAAATTGACTAAAGGTGACTTGATCCCCTTGTATAGATCACTGAAGATACAGATGAGGAACAGGCAAAGCAAAGCACATGAGAAAAAGGCAAAGCCTATCAGAGAGAGGGAAATATGCGTGCAGAGAGAGAGAAGAAGCCTCACAGTGAGAGGGGGAAGAGATGTGGGAAAGGAATAACAGAGAAGAGGAAGCCACTCTGTTTTGGAAAGGACTCAAGAAAGATGAAAGACAAATAGGAAATCCCCAAGAGAGAATAAATGCAAATCTAAGAGGGAGGAAAAGCAGGTTCAACGCAAGCCGAAAGCAGCGTATGGCTGGGGGAAGCTCTACAGATTTAGAAGAACTATAGAGATAGAAAGGACAGAGAACAAGTGGGGAGGAGAAAGCACAAGCGCAAGCTCAGAAGAGGCGGAGTGCATGCAAGAAAGTATGTCTGTCAAGAGACTGGAAAGCATATAGAGGAGAAGGTAGAAGACAAAGAGGCAAAGGGAATGAGGGAGGGAAGTGCTACAGGAAGAAAAGGCATGTAAAAGAAGAAGGGTGGGAGAGGAGGACCCAAGTAAAATATTTACCATTGGACAGAGAGGGAGAGTGCAAGCAATTTGCATTTGAAAGTATTTGAGTGCATGTGAGAGCTGGAAAATCTGTGAAACATGGCAAAGCATGCAAGAAAGGAGAAAAGCCACAGAAGGGAAAGGAAGACACAAAAAGGAAAAACAAGAGACAGAAGGATGCACAAGACAAAGACACAAGAGACCAAACATGTACAAGAAAGCAAGAGAAAAACAAAGCACATTGAAATGAGAGAGGGAGAGAGCATTTGCATGCCTGCAAAAGGGAGAAAGCGCATGAGCAAGGAGAGTTGCATGCACGAGACAGGGAAGCACATAAGGGGAGAGCTGCAAGACGAGAACACACAAAAGAGAAGAGAACTGGGCCAGCCAGGGGAAGAGCATAAAGGTGAGGGAAGCAGATGAGAGAGAGGGAGAAAGGTATGTGAGAGAAGGTAGAAAAAGCACATAAAGCAGGAAGAACATATATGTGAGAAGCATATATGGGAGGTGGAGAAAGTGACCATGAGAAAGGGAGAAAAGCCATGATGGAGAGTCAGGGAGCCATGAAGTGTGAGTGAGGAAGAGCACGGGGAGGAAAGCTCGTGCAGATGCACAAGACGGGGAGAAGCATGCTTGCAAGGGGTCAGAAGCATGAGAGTGACAGGAGTGCACAGAGGAGGAGAACACAAGAGTGGGGAAGCCCATAAGAGAGAGGTAAGCATGGCAAGGACCGGAAGTTCATGCACAAGAGACAAGAAGCACACGCATGTGGCAAGTGGGAAAAGTCTGCACATTAAAAAGGTGGGAAACCCAACCATGAGGGGTGATGAAAGCACAGCCAGGAGAGACAGGCAAAGTGCACAAGAAGGGCAAGCATCTGACACAGTAGGAAAGCAAGAGGGAGTAACAATTGAGGGGGGTGGACACAAGACAGGTGTAGCACTAGACTGAGAGAGAGAGAGAGAGAGACTGGGACAGTGAGAAAGGAGCATGAACAAAGGTGTTAAACCACATCCAGGTGCCTCAGTTTGACTGGGGCACCTCATATGCATAACTAAATATTTACTCTTGTAATTCTGTGCCTTCCACCTTGGTCTCTCAGTCTACATGGAACACTCTTGTCTTGATGCAAGTGTGAGAGGGAGAGAGGTGATGCACATGCAAGTGAGACAAAGAGAAACAGGTACAAAGTGTGTCCAAGAGAGAAGGGAAGTTTGGAAAGGGATGGTGTGGTGGTGGCAAGAGGATAACAAGAGAGGGATAGGAAATCAAGGTAAAGAAAGGGATAGAGAGGAATGAGAGGAGAGATAGCAAGCAAGAGATAATGAAGAACAGTGAGTCAGAGACAGTGGGAAAGCACACAGGAAAATGAAACTTCATTTTACAGCAGCACCAAGCTTCACAGTCCTTCATCTACTATCAGCTAGGCTGACTAATCAACATTTTCTTACATGGCAGTGTAGAAAAACCTAAGCCCTTTCATAATAATTTACTAAAATTCTGTTTATTGTGGAATGATGTGGTTTTTGAAAATAAAACGCTGCATTACCACCTATTATCCTGCAATTTTGATGAAAGTTAGCTTTCCTTTGTTAAGTTTCAGTAGCCATAGTTCAGTAACAATAGGAAGGACTGCCATAAGTTTATTTACAGACAAAAAACTTAACCAATGTTTCATTATTATCTTTTCAGCTTTTCAAGTCTTTTTAGAGTACTGCTAACAGTTTCTGACTGGACTGTCATTATTCTTTGAGGATAATCTGTATGCTTACCATTGGAACACAAAATTTCCTCTATGTTACCCATGTCCAACATTGTTAATACTGATTGTCTTAATGTATTCAGTACGCTCTGCATGTATTAACATTTTATGAACTCTTTAAAATGTTGCTCTTTGTAAGCAACATTTGGAAATCTAACCATACAGGATGGCAGAAAAACACTGTCTCACAACACAGAGGTTCCAAACGAAAATAAAGGACAAATACTATCCTTTTGCAGAGCAAAGTGGTACTGCATACCTGCACTCTAGGTAGTTGCAGCTCTACAGGTGCAATGAGAACTGACAACTCAGCTATGTGCTCTTGAGCATAAGTCACATGAAAACCAGAAGAACAAGAGGAAGAAGACAATGTAACCATGACAACCTCAAATCAGAGCTTGGGCAGAAATCAAAAAGATTTTCAGAACCCTTTCAAATCAGTATTATCCACAAAGAATAAGTGTTAGACTACTTAAATTATAAAGTACAGCTTTTTTGATGTTACTCGAAGTGGTCTCTACCTCAGATTGCAGTTCTGCCAATGAGAATAAATCTCATAGCAATGGCAATAAATAGCACCAGTAAGAGCATTTAAAAGCCAAGTGGATAACTCTACAACAACTTGGGCAGTAGCTAGCACGCTGGAGGACAAGTTCTCAATTAGGGTCATCAGTCACTACTGGAAAGCAAACCTCATGCTGGATATGCTAACTCTACTGAAAATTAGATCATTATTTTTTAAGTTCCAAATCTATTTGGATGCTTACTTTCATCTACAGAAAACAAAAATAACCTAACCTACCCCAAATCTGTGTTTTTATAAATTCTGTGCACACACAACATTCCTTAATATTTACACAGAAAGTGCTTCAGTGCCTAAAATTGGTCCATGGAGCAAAACGATGACATTTATGTTGCAAAAGGCTTTGAAGCAATTTGTTATTTATTTATAACAGAGGCAACCCTATTTTGCTGGATCACTTTCCAATTAGAAAATACTTTCCAATACTGAGAGTCATGGCTGCCTGGAGGAAGTCTCATAGGAAAAGTCAGGGTCTTGACAACATGAAAAAGGAATGAATGAACAGGTATCCATCATAGAGCAGTAACAAAGTCCAAGAGAAATCTTTAGCCATTTATACAATGACAGCATCTCAGGAAAAATCTAAGTGAGTAGAATACTCTTCCAGCTGGTGGCAATAAAACCCCAGCCCAGTTTTAGCCAATCACTTCCAAATTTCCATGCATATCAACAAACAAGTAGATGACCTCTGTATCTTTTTTTAAAATTTATTTAGAGAATGAGACTGCTGGCAGTACAACAGATAACAAGGATTACAATTCTAGAGAATGCAGCAGCATACACTCTTAGATGCAAACATTTTTTTCAGCTTTAGTTAACCAAAGTAAGACAGAATGGAGTTAAATAGAAGAATTAAAATCTACTTGTATAAAATACTGAAGGGTTCAGTGGAAAATGTTTGGATTGTTCCTTTGTATTTAAGGAAGGCTGCACTTTCTACCTAGGACTCAAAAAGAAAGGTATATTGAAACACTCACTGCATGTCCAGCTTACATCAGAAAGAACAATTATTAATGCACTAACATGGGTAGTGAATGGGGGACTCGATCAATCAAACACATCAGGCTGAAGATGGCAAAAGCTGACGTTAACTGCTGAAATTCCTTTAGCTAGCACACCTTCCTAATTCTGTTTAGATTAGCATTATAAAAGAATTCACAGCAAAATTTAAGTTTGCTGTGCTGGAGTTCTACATTAACAAAGTCAAGGCATAACAATAAAGTTATGCAACTATTAACACCCTCCTGTTGGGCGTGCATTCATTTTCGGTATCTGAAAGCCACTTGCTAATGTGAAAACACTGTTACAACATTTGATAACTGAAGAAGAAAAACGAACAGGCACACAGCCTTCTAGTGCTAGGAAACGCCCACCAGTTCACCCTGACACCTAACTAACGAAACCAACTAAAACACAGATTTTAATGTGCTGGTAACCTGAAAACTATCACGATGCCTAACTGAAGAGTGGTAATTACACAACACTGTGAACATCACCCACATGACAATTTTGTTTGGGTAGGAGCTTGGAAACTGAATCCATCTGGAGTGTACGCACAGTGAGGTCATATAATATAGGTCAAATTATCCAACAACATGGCCCTTTTCCAGTCATAAGGACCCAAAAATCCAAAATTCTACTTCAGACCAGAGCAATAGAGTGGTCACTGTAAAAACTACCTTCTACATGAACCAGGTGCTCACGGGAATTTATGCAAGTCACACACAGAACACTTGGTTAAGTTCAGGCATCAGTTTAATCAGTACTCCCCATCTCAAAAATAGTTTCAAGAGTTATTGCAAGTTTCCATGGAGACTGAACCCAAAGAGTTCTTTCTATTTCTGTCTGTGAAAATCCCTTCACATTTATGCTGCCAAGTTTCTCAGGAGAGCCTGAAGGATTAAAAGTGGCAGTAATATCCATGTTAGTGTCTATCACATGCCACTTAATTATTTTAGAAACACATTTACCTTTCCATATGAGGAGAATATCTTATAGTTTCACAAATTTGTTCAGATGAAAGCAAATTATTTAAGGACTTCCAAACTACATTTCCACAGCAAATGTATTATCCAAAAACCTCCTTACGTTCTATTCCACCTTACCATACCGGCAAAATACATACGGGCTACGTGTACCTAATGCACTTTCATCTCACAAGTAGGCTCTTAATGTCTCTCATCCCATCACAGGCAAACGGATGCAATCCAGGCTAGGAAAAGTGGACATTCAGGTGAACTGAAAAACTATTTAGATGCTGCAGAAATTCCATCTGAAGGCCAGTCACCGGTGATCAACCACAGGATGTCACACAGAGGCCAGTACTGCTTAATGTCTTCACTAATAAACTAGGCAATGGGGCAGTGCGCCCTCAGCAAGTCTGCTCACAATGCAGAACTGGGAGGAGCAGTTTGCGCAGGAACTGGGTCTGCAGATGGGTCTGCTGCTGCTCAGGGGCATCTTGACAGGCTGGAGAAATGGACCAACAAGAAACTCAGTAAGTTTAACAAAGGGAGACACCAAATCCTGCACCAGAACAGGCTTGGGGTTGACCATCTGGAAAGCAGGTAAGTAGAGAAGGACATACGTCACTCCTGCTGGACAACAAATTGAGCACGAGCAAGCAATGTTCCCATGAACCAACCTAGGGCTGTAGTGCAAAAGGCAGAGCCAGCAGGTTGAAGGAGGTGATCTTTCCTCTCTGTTGAGCAGTTGTGAGATCACATACGGGGTTCTGGATCCAGTTTTGGGGTCCCCAGTACGAGACAGACATGGGTGTCCTGGAGCAAATCCAAAAGCTCACAAAGATGTCTCAGGGACTGGAGCATCTGACAAAGTGAGAGGCTGAGAAAGCCAGGATTGTTTAATTTGAGCAGAGAAAGTTTGGCAGGGTTCTCACCAATGTTCACAAACGTCTCATGGGCGGAAGTAAAGAAGATGTACTCAGACTCTTCTCACTGGTGCTCAGTGAAAGGATGAATGATATACAACACATTCCCCTTAAACACCAGTGAACAACTGTTAACTCCAAGTGTTGCTATATGCTGGAACAAGTTGCTCAAGAAGACCCTGGAGTATCTCTGCTTGCTCTGGCTGACCCTCCTTTGGACAGGAGGGTTGGACTCCAGACTCAAGTATTCTGCGGCTGCATAAATGCAAAGTGCCAAAAGGGGGAATGGTATGAGTGCATACTTGCCCCTAGGCAGTGATGCCCAATACAACGTGGCTTTAAAGAATTTCAGCAAGAAGCTCTGGTAAGCCAACCCAACTGAAGCAGCTGTAAATTACATGGGCTCTGCAAGTGGCTGAAATTAACAAAGACAGCCCTGAAGCCAGGCCTTCCTATCCAGGCCAACCTCCTCAGATGCAACAGCTCTAAAACAGGCTGCAGAATGCAAGGCTTTTTGCTAAGAGTGACACTGCTGAGTGGCTCTGGGCACATCTTCATCTTGCTCTCAGGACCACAGTAAAAAGTAGGGGTTTGAATTCCACTGACCAAGGCACATTGCTATGAAACAGTTAATAAGAAGCTTTTATAAAGAACATCCTAAAGCATCTAGCACATTTTTTTTTAAAGTTCAGTCTCCCATATATTTAACAAAACACATGAAGCAGCAGACCCCCCGCCTTCTGCAGTTTCAGCTTAGGTTCCAAGAAGTAACAACCAAGTAATAAGACAATTATTTGGACAGCAATGGCAAAGCACAAGAGTAAAATAAAAAGCATACAGAGTTCTGAGCAGATTAACATACCAATTTAAGCAAGTCCCAGCAGCTAGAGATTCCAGTCCATATTTACGTAGTTTTGTTGAGGAAACAGCCTAACCACTTGACCCAAATGAACCTTAAAATGGCTACAGACACAAGCTGCTTGATGGAATCTACTTACATAAGTGATGTGGGTGTTACAGGCCATAGCTACCCACTTGAGAGCAGGTTAAGCCAGCACTGTACCTGGCAACACTACTAGCTGAGGTTTAATCTGCAAAAATTCAACCAGGAAAACATCAGAACAACAACCAGCACTACTGTAGAGGCATATTATTTGAAGCACTATTAAACAAGTACAGATACTCAAAGATTTTGTCTCTGAAATTTTTTCATTATTTTGTTAGAAGAGCTTTCCAAAAACATGCTGTATGTTATAATTTTCTCTTCATTGTATGGTAGTGTTCATCACTAGTGTTCATGCAGTCTAGATTTTAAACAACAATAAAACGGCAGTTCTTTAAATTACGGGAGCTCATTTTTTTTTTCTTCTCCTTCCCCATACAATGCCACCAAGGCATTGTCCTCTACAGTGCTCAGAAGCCTCCAAGCTCAAGCAAAAAGTGTCAGTTCCAAAGCACCTACAGTGTAATGATGAAGAACAGAGAGGGGGACCACTAAAAAAAGCCACCACGGCAGAAACACTGATGTAAACAGTTAAATGGCACCGTGCTATTTGAAACAAATCATGGCAGAGGTATACAGGAATTGGGAAAAACAGCACATTCATAGAATGCAAGCAATACCCAGATTCATGGGTCACATATTTACCAGAAAACAAGTAGCAACACTTTTTGTATGTACATGGTCACGCTTTTCTTAAATAGAGCAGAAAGAATGGAGAAAACTTGAAGAGTTTGGATACTGGAAAAATTTATTGACTGAGCAAAGCAGTAACTAAAGCTAAATTGGGAAGCATTAGAAACAGAGTTAAAACTCAGTTTGGTGTCAAGTCAGCAGGTAGTAAGGAAAATTCAAGAAAGGGCTTTCTGAGATTACACAAATCAAGATATCAATAACTAGTGTACTCCACATCTACTCCTCCTGAAGCAAAAAAACAGAGTAAAGTCTGGCTTTCAGAAGTATTATACTCAAACACAAGTACTTAGACCGTATCAATCTATTTAAGACCAAAGATGACTTCAGGGTAACTGGCCTCAGACTAAGAGGTAAAGTTCTACAGGGCATCTCAATTTACACTAAGGAGTGCATGAGTAGATCAATGGCCCAGCACTAGGCTGCATAAATCCACAGCAACCAAGCAGAGCGCTAGACATCTTTAGAGAGCCATGTAGCAGACAGGCAAATCAGTAAACAAAGGTTAATCACTGTGAATACCTGTTAAATGAGCCTGTTAATACAGAAAGTGGACACAGTGACTGTGCAGGAATTAGTCTGTTAGAACAGGTGCCTCCTGGCTCAAAAACCTCCACTGGTCTGTGCAGCTGGTGATCCCATCTCCTTACACCATTAATGAACACAACCGAGCTAACACAAGTACACAGTGCAGGCATAGCCCAAAACAAACGAGCAAGAGGAGAAGAGAGAAGCCAGAAAACAAGTCACTGACAGGGTGAGACCAGATGACACTGTGTAGATAAAAAGAAGTCAGAGGTTTAGAGAGGATGAGAATGTGTAAAGCAAAAAGTTGTGATAAACTAAATACTGTCTAAAATCCCACCTGCCAAGCCTACTGCAATATTCTTTTCATCACTAAAAAAAAAAAAAAAAAGTAGATTTAAATTCCACAGATAATAGAGAAAAGACTCTGAGATGGCAAGAATTTAGTCACTGTCAAATGTTAATTCTGTGAAAATACATCAAGTTCTGGCATTTGTGCACTGATACGATACAATATGGAATTCACAACTCTTCTATTTTAACATATTGTATCACTCAGTTTAAATACCCCGAATGAGGAGGTAAAAGCAATTTTAGAGAGTCAAATTGGATTTTATATGCATACTCTTAAATTCCATTAGCATTTTACAACTGTCTTCTTAAAATTCCAATGCATTAATTCATTTTACTTTAACTCATTCACCACACAAGACACCCAGAAGTACAAATATTTTAGCTATAAATGACTGCAATAACCAGTAACATACAATAATATTAGTACATTTTATTAATTAAACCTTGCATGTCACTCTGTCAAAGAGGGACATTCAAAGAACATCATGTTAGTTAAATTTGAATTCTATTCTATTACTTTAAAAAGTCCTTCTCAGGTCTCTGACTTAAAAGGTTTCAAGAAAAATGTTTTTAGGCAGAACATGCTGTCATAAAAGCATAAGAAAATTTTAAGTAATTTAGCACAGCAAACTGAGAACTCATTAAGAAACAAAATTAGTAAAACATACATGTAAATTCCCAGAGCAAAACTTCTGCAGATAAAATGAAACTGGAAGAGTTAGGTGATACAAACAAATACCGAAAAAAAGAACATGCATTTTTTTAATACAGAACTAACTTTCAGGGAAAAAGATTATGTGAACAAAAATTTCTTTGAAAAGGTATACATTTTAAGGATGGTATTTATATCTGCAGTACATAAGAGAAGTATTACTTCAGTTCAAAAATTATTACCTGCTAACTTCAGAACTCAAGTAGCACAGCAGATGGATGGCCCAAAGCAAAGGTCCCGCATATGTTGCAAATGCTGTGAGGAAGATAGCTGGTATCTCCACATAGCTGTCTAGTCCCACAAAACCTGCTGAAACATCCACCGTAGCAATGCCATTTGAATTTCCCTGAAAATAGGGATAAAATAGTAAATATCTAAATATCTCCAAAGATATATTTAGAATGCATTAGAATATAATATTAATTATTGCACCCATTAATGACTTACTCTTTAAATTGCTTTAGTGTACACTGACCGATATTCTTTACATCTGAATTTCCATAAAACAGCTTACCAAACCAGTGCTTTTAGTAACGATTTACAGATTAACAAAGGCATAAACAGCATGCTATTTTGCTTGCCTTATTTTGTCTGCAAGCTAACATGTCCATTGTTTAATAAGTTACATTTTAAAAAAGAATTAAAAATAAACAGCTACACTTCAGTCACAT
Organism: Corvus hawaiiensis; assembly: GCF_020740725.1. Taxonomy (NCBI): domain Eukaryota; kingdom Metazoa; phylum Chordata; class Aves; order Passeriformes; family Corvidae; genus Corvus; species Corvus hawaiiensis. Next base: position 31,804,696 of record NC_063255.1, read on the forward strand.
TAATGAAAAGGATGCATTTTTCATCACACCATGTTCAAATACAAGATTTTAGGCCTGCTGCCTAAAATTACACCAGGAAATAAATATTTCTTGCCCTTAGACACAACAGGACTCTAAATTAGAGCTGTAATGGAACACTACATCGCCCACCTGCCTGCCTCACGGCACAAGTTCCCACATGTACACAGATTAAGACAAGCAAATTTAGAGAGGTTTCTCCTTCCCAAGTCTCTATACCACATAAGGTTGCATTGAAATAGACCAGAAGTCAGTCTAGATAGCCTGAATCATAAATAAAAGGCATTTAAACCTACCAAGAGAAAAATAGAAGGAACATACAGCAATTAAAGTATCAAGAGCTGTCAAAGTCCAGTATGTTTTACCTAGTTTTCTTTTCCAGTGACCAAGACCACTAAATAACAAGGAACAATGTAAAACTGAAGGAAGTGTCTTCCACTGAAAATCCCAAAGTATTTAACTTTACCCAAATATCTAAAGTAGCAAACACACCCTATGAAGGCATAAAATTTCTTAAATTAACAGGTAACAGACAGGTTTCCTCAGACTAGTGAGAAAGCTCTCAGATATTCTTGCTGTACCGTGAGAAACTGATCAATTTCTGCAGCACCGATATTCTAACAGCCATAAACCCCTCCTTTTCCACCTACAGAATTCCAGAACAACACAAATGTAAGGGCCGTCACCACCAATTGCCTCAGACTCAATCCCAGCAGAGCATATGAGGTGTGGTGGCTCCCCACTTTCTTCAAACCTGACCTCAGCTCACCTTAGTGGCAGCAGTCCTCTTGAACTGCAAGTTACCCTAGCAAGGAAGTGCCATCATCAAATACACACTTCTGTCACAAAGACCAGAGCACACAGGGAACCACAAAAGATAGGTAGCTTTTTCAGCTACACAGCTAACTAGGCACCAGCAAAAAAACTGTTCCTGAAACAGCTCTAAAATCTCAAGAGAAAAAAACCCATCTGTGTTGACAGAACCATTCAGAGCTCATTACAGGCAGCTACTGTCCCCATGAATCCCACCATGAAGGCATCCCCAGAATTTAAGTCGAATCTGAAACTGTAAGAGGGCAATATGGCATGGATTTTACAAAGATATCATACAATAGAAGAATCTTGACTTATGGCAATTAGTCTTCCTCACTTTGACTTTCATCATGCACCACTGTAGTAAATCACTGCACCAGTGTAACCAAATATTGTTAAGCACTTAATGTAATGTCCAGCAATGCCAGGGGAGCAAAGCAAAGCACAACTAAGGATAAGCAGCTAAATAAAAGCATATCTGCGCCCTAGAATCCATACTATGGGACTGGAAAAGAAAGCTGTAAGATAAGGCTACTCCTCAGGTTCAACTCCTCAGGTTTAACAAACTGAGGTCATGGGAAAGAACAGAAAGTTAAGTGTAGCATTGAGTGCTGGGCAGGGTGCTGCTTCTCAACAAGCAAGAGTTTGACAGGGACAGGTAGGGAGGGAACCTGCTCTCTTTTCCCCCAGTCCCTGTCCACAGCACCAGGCCTTTTGCCCATCATATCTATTTATTTTTCATTCCTCTCTTTCTCCTCTGCATGATGCGTGCAGAGTAGAAAAGCTGAGATATCAGGAGATCCTCCCTGCTCATGTCAGGAAGAGCGGAAAGGTGTCTTTACAGTTTACTCCACGGGCACATGCACATGGTTGATCTTTGGCACCTTGAGGCAACTCCCCATCACACTGTATGTGAGAAGACGCAAGAATAAATATAGCACTGCAGTGCATGCCACTGGTCCTGCAGAAAAAGTGCAGGCAAGAAGATGTACTCCTCTCTGGAAGCACGTCAGGACAAAGTAAGGAACCTGGAGGAAGGAACAGTGCTTTCCCCCTTCTCCCAACTCCCTGAGTTGCTTCCCCACAGGGTTCACTCCATCTGGCTTTGACATTGTTTAAAGTGACATAGCTGTAGAACAAGGATGCACACATTTGGATCCACAAACTTACAACTCCAGTCACACTGAGAAGTGTCCAAACATCTTACTCCTACCATGAATCTACCAAGCCTGATGGATACTACTGCCACCAATACTGGAAGAGCCCTGCTAAGTGGTAAGAAGCAGTTTTTCTTCACATTAGGTATCTTTCTCCAAGACAAATCCGTGTATTTACACTAAATTTTCATAGCTTATAAACTCTAATACTCCACACAATGCATAAATAACTGACAATTCAGAGTGCCTCCTTTTATTTTAACATATCACTCTAGTATTTCAGAAAATGTTGGCCAGAAAGGTTCTCTGCCTCTGGACAGACCTTGGAGGTTTCAACACCCTGTGACCTCACAGCTGATGCTGTTGTGAAAATGGGACTGAACTGTGAACCTGCTGAAGTCCTTTCCAATGTAAATTATCCTACAGTGCTTTGAAATCATAACAAGAAAAAGTTAACGTCACTTTAAAATGTCACTCAGTCCATCTCTTTACCTAAAGGCAAGACGAATTAGATATAAATGATTCTAAAAATGTACAAATCTATTCTGGTTTCCTCCAGTGATAAAAACCACCAGAAACTGGAACTGTATTTTCCTTCTCCCGTTCTGCAGATACACTGCTCTAAGCATGGCAACAAGTCCCCACAAGACTAATAAATAAATACATGGCATTTTTGTTCATTTATGAGTTTTCATGCAAGGTAATGAAAATATTTTTAGCAATATTTACTGCAAAATAAATTTTTTAAGAGCTGGTTTATTAAAGAGGAACCACCAAGTTATTTATTTCTATTCTCACTGCATTTTAAGGACAAATAGTAATGATAAAGATACAACATACTTTTGGGAAATGACTGCTGAGTTATGAGACACGGACAACTCAGGGCTTAGGAGAAGACAATCAATTATTCAAGCTCATTGAAAAATTCATCAAGAGATTCTCAAGCTTGCAATAATATCCTGATAAATAAGTAGCATTCTGACTAAATGTATTAATTTCATCTATTTTTGACAATACTGGAGTATTTTAGACTTTGCTTCTCTTCATCAATTTACACAAAGTGATAAATAAAGCAAAGACCTTAATTACTAAAACAAGACTAGAAAACAAATTGGGTTTACCCAGCTTCCACATTAATAACACAGCACTTTATCCAGACAATCTCTAAAAACCTCTAAGCATGAAGACCGCACAACCTGTGTGAGCAACCTTTTCCTCTGCTTACTATTCACAAAAATCTTGCTAAAATGCTGGAAAAATGACATCATGCACAGTCTACCCATTTAAGTTAAAACCGTTTAATAAATTTGCCTTTTAGATTCAAATTGTCAGCAGAAAGGGACAGCTGGTTCTGCCAAGGAAGGTAAGCTGGGAAATGAGTGTGAGAACAAGGCAGGTGAGAGCACTAAGTCAGGATTCTTCAGTGGCATGTCCAGGTCAGGGCTGGATCCAGAGACAGTGATCAGGGCTAGATACAGTCCAGGAACTGCAAGTCTGTAGTGACAAGGCAAGTCCAAGACTAGGCCAGAAAGGCCAGCCACCAGGTCCAGGTCCAGGTCCAGGCCAGGATCAAGAAACAACAAGATAGGCACACACATACCTGCTTACATAGCTGGGATACAACACAGGCAGTAAAGCATCGGATTAAAGCAGAACCAAACAGAAAGAAGGGCAAGGCCCCTCGCTCTGCTTTTCTCCCATCAGCTCCTCTCTCAGTCAAGGAGATGACCTTGAAGTCTGCCAACTAAAGTCTGAGACAGGAGAGGCACTCAGGGTTCTGGCACAGTGAAGTGTAGAATGCAAAACCAAGTGTAAGATCAAGGCATTTGTTTCCAACCCACCCTTAATTTTTTTTTTTTCATACTTACATTCAAAATCAAAAGATTAGCTTCCACACCCAGGCACTTCATTTCTTTCCCCATGTTCATCAGCTACAGCAACTGACTAATGAAGAGTAGTATCCATTCCTATCAGCCTTGCTCACTCTGTACACTTAAGATTTTCACAGATCTACTTCCATAAAGTCTTGAAGGACCCTACAAAACTTTTTTGAAAGAACAGTGCCTCATTCATTAAATATGCTATCCTGAACGAGGCTATTTTTACTATCTTATTCAAAAGACCATCACTTACAAGCCACACACAGCAAGACAGAGTTACTGGTTTAATCATTATGTACCGTATTGTCTACCAAGATTTAATAAAGGCTCAGCAACATGGGCAAGTCTCATTTTCTTCATAATCACACCTAGATATGTGCAAAAAGTAGTTCTCCAAACCTCTCTCCTATTTCCAGATGGAAGTGTTCCACATTTCATTTATATTTCTCTTCTCTTGCCTCATTTAGCTAGCACAGTTTAAATTTAGCATCCAATGTGATCTGTATCACCAACAAATTTCACTGGTTTTCAATTTTTGTATTTCAACCATAAGCCTGCTATTTTTTTGAATGCTACATTAGAGCTTTACACCTGTCTGGAAATTAAAACCCTAGTACCACTCTGAACCCAGGCAGTTTAATAGTGATAGCTCTAGTGACCACAAAACTTAAAGAAACAAAGTCAGGGAAGACAATTAAATCTATGCCACCAGTACACATCATGCCTAATAATACAGTTGTGCTTCCTTCACATCTCTCCTCTAGAATTTTAGCATAGATATTGCTCGCTCCTGAGGAAGTAAACAAGTGACAATCTGTTACCAAGACAAGCTGAACAGAGGTCAATATGAAGGTGAGAATTTGATGGACTGCTCCAGCAGAAACAGCCCAGATGTGCTTCCTTAATATTTATTCAGTATCTCAGAACAAATCATACATGCTTTGTCTGAAACACAACCCTGTCCTAAGTCAGTCAAAATGTAAGCACCCAGCACTGATGGTCATGGACAGGACAGGTAGTTGCTAAACCTGGGACACCTGAACTTTACTCAGTAAGCACAGTGTCACTTCACTGGAAGGCACAGAAGTAAGGCGAGGATCTGGAAGCTGTCATCAAGAAAAGACCTTCCTGGTTTTCCCACAACATAAAGGAAAAAGATTAAATGGCTTATTCAAACAATTAATATCTGTTACTAAACCAGTATGGGTACATCCAGAGCTCCACCATTCATCACTCACTTAAGGAAAAGCTGGAAAATGTACACAACCATGCAGAATCATCTATAGCTTCACCTGAGTCACTTGTCTATGGTACTCTTGAGATATATAAAGACTTAAAGCTTGAGTGCCTGCACTTGTCACAGGAGCTGTGAGTAAACAGGGAAATCTGCACTGCCATGAGAAGAGACTGAAACACACCTCAAGGGGAGAGATTACCTCCATGTGTTTGGGAGATGGGTGTCCCAGTGCAGGGGAAAGGGGTTTTTTTTGTGCATGTACACATTGGTAAAAGTTCACCTGTAGTGAAAAAGTTCTATCTGGTATGGGTCCTGCATCTATGGTTCAGTGACTGACAGTTAATTATCAATATATAGTTGTCAGTTAATTATGTGTTACTAATAAACCAAAGAAACATTTCAATCCTGATTTTAAGTTATACAAACTGAGTTTTCCCTTTGCAACAAGTCGTTCATACCCCAGACAGAACTCAAAGGAAAGGGAAGGAGATACTTAAATATATTTTTAAAAAACCAATAATGAAGAATTCGGTTTTGTATATTGTTAGCTTTTTGATTTTCCGAGATAATGCAGATCAGAATGCCACATACTGAGAAAAACAACATAAAAGAGGAACGAAATTACACATCATTTCTGGAAGAAGTTCCTTCAACCCTTGGAAACACCACCCCAGACTGGAAAAGCTATTCTCAGAATAAAATGAGGGAAATTTATGAATTGAAGAGAGAGCATTAATTAGATTTTGAGGCACCTCTGTAGCCTCTGTAATTTATGAATTATCAGCTCAGCCATTCTACTTTTCTGTGCTAATATTTTGTATATCAGATAACTGCTTTCAATTGTGAAATGCAAAAAAAAGAGGTCCGTGCTAGCTTTGTATGATTAGATTTGTTTCTTTCCATACCTTCAGAACAGTTTTTTCATCAGAGAATAAAAGAACAAGCTAACATCTAAAGACAGGTATTTTTGTCAAACTCTTAATCTCCATCCTAAAAAGGCATCTAATATGAAGGTACTTACAATAATTTTAAAAGAGAATCAAAAACTTGTTCTCTAAGGAGTGGGGGGAGGGATTGTGAAAGAAAATTCCATCTGTCAACTCTTAAAAGCACTTTTTTCACTAGTAGAATTGACTTCTCTATTTCTGAAACATTTCTAAGATATTCTGAAAATAGAAAAATAAAAAGAGAAATAAAGAGAGAAAATGGAAGAAATCCTTCCTGTTCTATTATAATTCATTTGTCATTTTAATCAGTCTTGGGCATGGTGAACATGCACACACCTTGATTTTTCAAGTGGAGAAACACACAAAAAAATTCTGGAAGACTGTTAGCATGTTCTTCCACAACTGATACATTTTTAAAGGTCCTGTGCTAAAATGACTTCCCAGAATTTTTGCTAAGCCATTGCTAATTCAAAATAATCTTTTCAAAGCTGGAGCTTTGGGACATGTGATGGGACAAAAAAGGCAGCTTCTTATCTGGACCTTTTCTATTTCATACAAACCATCATGGGAGACAACATGGGGGAAAAAGCTTTGCTGTGCTTCTAACAATAGTTCTGGTAAATAACTATCACCCAGATCATTTTCCAGATCTTACAGTCTTACAAGATGCAGAAATCTGGCTCATAACAAAGCAATGGAAAATTTCTCATTTACAAGGTTTGGATGCTGTGACTTAGCAACACATTACACGGAAGAAATTCCCTTGTCAGAACTAATTTTTCAAATATCCTAAAGTTTATTGAAATCTGTATCATACTGGAAGTTATTATTTCCAAAGGAAGCACTTCTAGAAGAAATGTCAAAATTGCCAGCAGAGTGATGGGGCCTAGCCAGATGCTCTGAAACTGCAGGATATCCAAAAACACAATTTGTAGCCAAGTAAAATGGAAATCACTTCTTCCAGTCTTCTAAAAACAAAAAAAATCCTCAATTGCAAGGGTAGTTGAAACTGCAAAACATTAGTCATGAAAAAGGAAAGTCTTTCCAATAACACCAGTTTAAGACAACTAGAAAGCCAAAACAGTTGTTACCAGATCCTGTTACCTTCTATTGGTCTTGCATAAATACATTTTTATTGGTGTAAGAAAAAACCCTTTGACACAGCAGAGTCAAATAGAAAGATGTATCAAGCTCTTGACAGCTCTAATAGCTTACTTCTGGAAAACGTTTACAGCTGCTTCAAAGTTCACCTAAATTTTTCCAGAAAATTTAGTACCACATTTTTGGCATCATTCAGAGTAGAAAAAACACATTTAACCTGCCACATTACACTTCCAAGACAAAACTATTTCTTCAAGAAGTTCTTATTTTCTATTGCATCACGCTGTACTGGCTGAAGATACATGGGCTACATCTATCTAACGCGCTTTCGCCTCACAAGCACTTTTAAGCATCTCCTCAGGCAAACAAATGGATGCAGTCCAGGCTAGGAAGCTGGACAATCACGTGGACTGGAAACTGCTCAATTGTTGAGCTCACAAAGCTGCCATCAGCAGCTTGAAGCCCATCGGGAGGCCAATCACTAGTGATTAGCCACAAGGACTGACACTGGGGCTGATATTAACATCTTTATCAATGACGTGAGCAATGGGACCGAGAGTCTTCTCAGGAAGTCTGCACACAATACAGAAGAGCGGTTGATATAGCAGATGGGTCTGCTGCCACTCAGAGGCACCTCAACAGGCTGAAGAAATGAAATGACAAGACATTCAGAAAGTGCACCAAAGGGAAATGTCAAATCCAGCACTTGGGGAGGAATAAAACCATGCCTTTGGTCACACCAGAAATCAATCATATGAAAAGCTGCTTGGAAGAGATCAGCCAGTCACTGTCCTTTTTGTGCAAAGACCAACAGCACCTGGGATTCCATTAGGGAGAGCCTTACTAGCTGTTTAAGGGAGATGCTCCATTCTCTCTAATAAGCAGTGGTGAGATCCCCATTTGGGTGCCTGCCTGGGTCCAGTTCTGGGCTTGACACCACAAAAAACCCATGGGTGCATCAGAAAAAATCCACTGAAGCACCACAGATGATGATGGGAACAAAGCACCTGTCATACAAGCAACTCTCTGGGTCTGTTTACTCTCAAGAGGAGAAAGCTCAGCAGGGATCATAACAACATGTATAAATACCTGATATGGGGAAGTACACAAAATGTAACCAGACTGTGACTTCCTTGGTCACCCAATAGTGACTAGCAAAGGGATAAAAAGCAACACACAGAAACAGAAATACAAGAAGTTCTAATTAAAATTAGAAAAAGCTTTTTTTTTTTTTTTACTAGCTAGGGTGGTCAAGCCCTGGGATCATCTGCCCAGAGATCTTGCAGTCCTCACCCTTTCAGGTATTCAAAATAGGGAATAGACACAGTTCAGACCAACCTGGTCTGTTTGACCTGCTGTTTCATGGGGTCCGCTTGGATTGAATGATCTCCGGAGACATCTTCCAAATTCAACTCACCAGTAATTTCAGAGTTCTGTGAAATTCTCGGCCAAGTGTACCAAGAATTCAGCATCTCTGAAAACATTTATGAACCATTTGCTGCTTTATGAAAACATCTGAACCATTCTTTATTAGTCTCTTTTCCATAACTAGGATTTTCTTGCCAGCCTCCCCACCATTAAATTTCTGGCAGCTGTTTTAATTTGGTACCTCAGTACAGAGGGCTCCATCTTCAGCATTTTGCCAACTGCACCAAGGAGTGCTCTCAGAAGGCTATAATCAAAGCTGGCTGCCTGAACAGTAACGTTCAAAACATGCAAAAGCCATTCAACCAAGACATGCTGTGCCCCCTGAACAGGAAAAGTGGGTAGGAAGGGATGAATCATATGATCTTACCTGCATTAGCAATTCCCTATCTGGACATACACTCTCAATCAAGCCAATCCTCAGTCTGCAGTTACCGGATCAGAAACAGAATAGGAAGTGCCCTAAGCTTGACCAGAGTTTTAACATCCCCAGCCATGCCTCAGAGGTGAAGTCAACACAGGTCCCACACTGAAATTTTGCAAACCCCACCTCTTAAACCTGATTCTCAACAAATGCCCTCTTTAGACAGCCTGCTATGGTAAGGTTCCAACAATACTAGAAGCAGAAAGAACCTCTCCAGCTTCAATGCAAAGTAAAATTTTTGTGGAATTGCAACCTTATTTGCAGTGCAGAGAACTACGTTATTGAAGCTAGTAAGGCTTCTCAGGAAAGAAGGTATCATTTGATATACTAAGAAAGAAGATTGGTTCTGGTTCTCATAAGAGGTATTACATACCACAGAACTTTCCTTCAGTCTTAAACAGTATGTAGACCTACTGTAAGCCTCAAGAACCAGTGACAAAAGCCACCCGCCTTTTACTGGTATTAATCAGTTCAGACAACATTTTTAAATTAATTATCACCTGAAAAGTACTTACAAGGTCCGTTAACAGACCAAAATCATCCTGGTATAGGTCCCTGATCCTTGTAACACTTTTGGAAATCTACACAGAGGATAAGACACTAAGGTATGCATCTTTCCCCGATTCTGAAAACAAAACATTAGTAAAACATTTAGAAACTAAACCCTTCTGAGAACTCAGTAAAGTTTCCACTGTAATATTTAATTAGCATTTTATTTACAATGGACAATATTTTTTTGAAAAACTATTCCCTTTCCCTCCTAGGCAGCAGAGAGAGCATTCAGCTTACCTGAAAATAGAAGAAAGCTTGGCCAAACCAGTAGTGCATGATAGTAATCTGTGCTGCATCAAATTTCAAAGGTCTCCAAATATATTTTGTCATCATTGTCTGAATCAGCAGACAAAACAGCAAGACTGGTAAATTGTGAGGTCTAAATAGAAGAGCTGCTAGTAGAACCAATCCGCTATACACTTCCCATAATCCTGTGCTCTTCATGCTGGAGTCTGTAGAAATAACCTGTGACTTTAGTAAATCTTTAGTGCCAGTGAAGACTATGCCAAGAACAAAGACATAAACAAAACGAGCTTCAGTAATCCCCCTAAAGAGAAAATAAAATTGAAAAAAAAAATTAATAAATAAAACAGAAAAATTAGTTACTTACTAATATCTATTTCAGAGTCTTTCAAGAGAAGTCAAAACCAACCAGTTCTGCCTAACAGGTTAAAATCCAAGGCTAGTATTTTTCAAATCCCTAAGCAATTCCATTACCAAAAAAAAAAAAAAAACCAAACCATGTTTTAAGTTGTAAGAGTAATTAGCAGTTACATTATCTTCAAACCACCTATAAATTCATTTGCCTCTTCATTTCCCGTGAAAGCAAGCTTCTGAAGGAAACACAAAACATTGCCCAAAAAAGCTGACAAGGACAAGGACCAGTAAGCTTAAACACTGTGACCTCGTATTCTAGAAGTGAAGGGTCTGAGAAACTAAGACTGAAATGGACTACAGCAAGTTACCTGGTCCAATCTTCCTGCTCAAGGCTCAAGCAGGGTCATCCTAGAGCACATTGCACAGGATTGTGTTCAGACAGTTCTTGAGTATCACCTGTGAGGGAGATCCCACAACATCTCCATGCAATCTCTTCCAGTGCCTGGTCACCCTCACAGTAAAGAAGTTCTTCCTCATATTCAGGTGGAACTTCCTGTGCACCAGTTTCTGCCCATTGTCTCTTGTCCCATTGCTTGGCACTACCAAGAAGAGCCTGGATCCATCCTCTGACAGCCTTCCTTCAGAGACATTACTGAGGTTGTCTCTCAGTCGTTCTCTTCTCAAGGCTGAACCGGCCCAGCTTCCTCATAAAAGAGATGCTCCAGTCCCTTAACCACTTTCAGAGTTCAGCTCTGGACCCACTCTAGGACCTCCATGTCTCTCTTGTACTGAGGAGCCCAGACCTGGACACAGCACTCCAGATGTGCCTCACCAGGGCTGAGTGAAGGGGCAGGATCACCTCCCTCAACCTGCTGGCAATGCTCATCCTATTCCCCAGGATCCCATTGGCTTTCCTGGCCCCCAGGACACTGCTGGCTCATGGACAGCTTGTTGTCCACCAGGACCCCCAGGTCCTTCTCCCCAGAGCTGCTTTCCAGCAGGTCAGCCCCCAGCCTGTGCTGGTGCCTGAGGTTATTCCTCCCCAGATGCAGGACTCTGCACTTGCCTTTGTTGAACTTTGGACACTTCTCTGCCCAACTCTCCAGCCTGTCGAGGTCCTTCTGAAGGGCTGCACAGATCTGCCATTCAGCCAGGACCTCAGCGTCCACTCATCCAGTCCACACTTCTTGAGTTTGTCTGTAAGAGTATTGTGAGAGACAGTGTTCAATTCCCTGCTGAAGTCAGGGTAGACAACAACCACTGCTTTCCCCTTGTTCAATCTGGTATTTGTTTCATTGCAGAAGGCAGGCAGGTTGGTCAAGCATGATTTCCCTTTAGTGAATCCAGGCTGACTACTCCTGATCATGTTCTTGTCATTCATGTGGATAGAGCTGGCCTCATTTCAGAATGAGGTGCTCCATCACCTTTCCAGGGACTACGGTAAGGCTGACTTCTGGATCCTCCTTCATGCCCTTTTTGAAGATGGGGGTGACATTTTCTTTCTTCCAGTCCTGAGGCATCTCTCCTGATTGCTATGACCTTTCAAAGACGATCATTAAAAGCCTCACTGTGTCCATCAGCTCCCTCAGCACCTGTGGATGCTTTCCATCAGGACCCATGAGTTTGCGGATGTCAGGTTTGCCTACACGTTCTCTAACCTAATCCTCCTTGACCAAGGGAAAGTCTTTCTTTCAACATTCTTTTACCATGGTCTCCTGGGTCAGAGATCCCTGGCTGGTCTTGTCAGCGAAGACGAGTACAAAGAAGGCGTTCAGTAATTCTGATTTCTCTATGTTCTCTGTTACAGGGGCCCCTGCTCCATCTAGTACATGGCCCACACTATCCCTGGTTTTTCTTTTGTTTTTCATGTATTTGAAAAAGCCCTTTTTGTTCTCTTTGACGTCCTCAGCCAGTTTTAGTTCCAGATGAGCCTTGGACTTCCTTTCTCATTTCTACCTTCTCTGACAACCTCTCTATACTCATTCCAAGTGGTCTGACCCTGCTTTCACCTCCTGTGTATTTCCTGCTTACACTTCAGCAACGTCAGGAGTTCCTTGATCATCCACACAGGTCTCTTACCCTATTTCCCCAATTTCTTGCTCATCAGGATGTGTCATTCTTAAGCCTGGAGGACATAACCCTTGAATATCAACCAACTCTCTTGGGCCTCTCTTCCTGGCATGGCCTGTTCCCATGGGATACTTCCAAGAAGATCTCTAAAGAGGCTAACATTAGCTCTCCGGAAGTCCATGATTGCTTGTTGCCCTGCTTCCTCTTTGCCCAACACTGAACTCCACAATCTCATGATCACTACAGCTAAGGCTGCCCCCAACTTTCACATCTCCAACAAGGCCTCCTCTGTTTGTTGTTAGGAAGTTGAGCAGCACACCATTCCTTGTGGGATCCTCCACTACCTGTGTCAGAATGTTGCCATCAGTGCTTTCCAGAAACCTCCTGAACTGTTTGTGCTTTGTTGTGTTGCTTATCCAGCAGATGTCAGGGTAGTTAAAGTCCCCCACAAGAACCTGTGACTTTGAGGCTGCTTCAAGCTGCCTGTAGAAATCCTCATCCACTTCTTCCTGATCAGGTGGCCTGTAGCAAACACCCACAACAAAATCATCCTAGTCTGCTCTTTTATCCTGACCCATAAGCTCTCGATTATCTCAACATCCACCCCAGATAGAGCTTGATATATTCCAAGTGTTTCCTCACATAGAGGGAAGCTCCACCAATGCACCTTCCTGGTCTCTTTGATAAGCAACGTGTGGCCCTTCATGACAATATTTCAGTCATGCGAGGTACCCCACCATGTCTTTGTAACCTTATCTCTGCCAAGCCTACGTCCACATCTGCCTTCAAATCTAGTTTAAAGCTCTCTCAATGAGCCCTGCTAAATTCTGAGCTAAGATTGCCTCCTTAAGGCAGGTGGACCCCATTTATCATCAGCAGGCTTGGCATCTTATAAACTGACCTGTGGTAAAAACCTTCAGAACTCTGCTGGTAATACCAGTTTCAAAGCCAGGTGTTCATCTGCCTGGTTTTCCAGTTTCTTGCTCCATCAATCCCTGAAACTGGCAGGATAGAAGAGAACACAACTGGTGCTCCAGAGCCCTTGACCAGCTGTCCCCAAGCCCCTGAGGTCCCTTTTGATCATCTTCATCCTTGTTGTTTGGACTTGGTCATTACCCACCTGGAAAACCAGCAGTGGGTAATCATCAGTGGGCTGTAGCAGGCTGGGAAGTTTCTTGGTGATGTCCCTTACCTAGGCCCCAGAGAGGCAACATACCTCCCTACGGATTGGATCCAGCTGGCACATCAGGCCCTCCATTCCTCTCAAAAGGGAGTCACCAATGACTACTCTTCTTCTTCTTAGCTGAGGAGGCTGTGATGTGGGGGGTAAGCTGCTGTGCCATAGGCAGCCTCATCAACCCGGATGGACTGTCACCCACATTCTCATTTCTCTGGTCCTCATTTCCCTGCTTCTCAGATTCCAGGGCCTCGTATCTATTGCATATGGACACCTGAGGAGGTGAGAGAGGTCAGGAGGGGTTTCACCTGCCACCCAAAGCAGAAACGCATTTTCATTCCCCTCCACCCCAAGCTCCTTCTGGCTGGTGGTGAGAGGGTGGGGGGTCCATTGCTTCTTGTGAATTGGATGTCAGGTCTGTTTGTCTGAGGCACGGCAGAGTGCGCCTCCACCAGCCAATCTCTTATTACCAGTCTTCCCTATACCTGAGTAATGAGTGAACATGGTCTCCTACATAGTTAATATAATTCACTCAGAAGTGAGGATTCCTGAGTCATCTACACTCAGCAATACGTAGAGGATTAGACCAGGACTCTAAAAATAGTAAAAGCATAGTTATACTCACATAACCAATGTAACCAACTGACCACAAAAAGATGCCACTAGTCAAAATTTCTAAAAGAAGTTTTATAAATATAATTTTTTTTTTCAGTCTTAGGTCACGATCCTTCTCAACCAATTATTAAAAAATAAGCATGAATTCAATCTTTCTTTTCAAATACAGGAAAGAAAAAGCAAGAGGAGAAATAATAAACAAGAGCATTTACATATTCAATTTTCTTTTTGCATGTATAGAACCAAGAAAAAAGGCAAAACCATGACACAACAGTAATGTGATTTTCCTAAACCTGAATACAGTACACTGTTCTGTTGTTTACCTTTCAACGGTTCAAAATTATACTTAACAGCCTATGCAAAAGGGCTTTACTATTTTATTCCCTTACATAGCAACCTTTGTAAAAACCCTGTAATGACCATTGCATTTTTCCTTTAGAGAAAAAAAAATAAAGGTAAAAGCCTTTTAGAGAAGTTTAGAGAATTCCTGTGTTTCTGGCTAATGCAGAAATTCAGTGCCCCTTTTCAGTGTCTCTGGTAAGTCTGATGTCATTATTACCACATATTTACTTTGTAAGTAAAACTTTAGGAAATAGCTTGGGGTATTTCCCTATTCAGTAGGTTGAGTGAAAACTGGAATTAACCAGTTGATGGTTAATTCAAACTAGAGAAAGTATCCCTCAGCAAACGCACTACTATTATTTTGTTTGTTTTAGTACACTACATACTCATCTTTTTCTTTGTACAGACTACATTTTTTTAAAAAAATAACTGAGGTAAAAAGAAGGCCAAATCACTTCTTCACATTTTTTAATTTACAGGTTTTCTTAGTGTAAGCCACAAAAAACACAGAACTCTTAAAATGCCTCTTCTCCCTCATCCACCTCCCAGCAGTTGTCACGTTCAGAGAAAATCTTCAGAGAGGGAACAGAGCTTCAGAGCAAAGATTCTCCATCTTAGAGAAGAATGCACTCACTATGCATGGAAAACACAGTGGCTGCCTACAGCTTTTTCTCATATTACACAAAAATACCTCTACCTTGCACCTGGATCTGGAGCTATTCCAGATCATGAAGACACTGAAGATACCTCTAAACCTATTTAAAGGAAAGTTCTGTGGTTTTGGGGGGCATTTTTAAAAGGCTTTTAACACATACATCACATCAACCACCTAAAAAAGACAAGCTAGTATCACTGTGTCAACATGTCACCTATCAATCTACTAAGATTTGCCTACCATCTCTTTTGACTAAGACTGGGAGCCTTGCTGAAGATAATGTTTGATGAGTCAGTGATCTTGGGCAAACCATGTCTCCTTATCAGGACTTGTACTTTACTCCTGAGAAGCCCACATATTAGCACATGAGTGGCCACTGCCAGGGAGCATGCTGGAAGCCCTAAGCCAGCCTGTGCTGTGCACTGGTAGGCATTATGGCAGAGACAATGTTCTGATCTGGCAGGCATAGACACATGAGTTCATTTTGGAATGTTTGCTGGTTCATTTTTATGTGAAATAAAAGGCACCATGGTATGGGAGGGAAGCAGAACCTCTCTTCAGATGGGACCCATGTGCCACAGTGTGCCATGGGAAGGTTCACTTGGGGTTTATATAGAGCTCTGACATAACTTAAGTAAATCACTGTGTTCGTTATTTATTTAATGATAGAAATAATACAAAAAGCTTTGTATCTTGTAATAATTGAGATTAATATGCTGACTATAGAATGAACAAGTTTCAAGTAAATGTTTGACTTCAGTATTTAAGTACAGCATTTATTTCTCTTATTGCATTTTATTTGTGGCTCAATTTCTGTATTTAATGTTCTGTCTCATGCTGCAAGGACAGTATTATTCTCCAAGGATTTTACTCAAACACAAAGCAAAACTAGAGATCACACTCAAAAATCAGGCATGTTTCAAGCATAGACCCAAATCCTGCACACTAAGTAAAGATTATCATTACTTTGTCATGCAGCATGACTAACACACAAAGTTAACTTAATTCTAGTTGTATACTTCTGTTATCTTCAGTATTTGGAGAGATGGAATGTATGTAAATATATCCAGATACACATACAAACAAATATTTCTTGTAAAAATGCCATGCTAGCAAACCTGATCTTCTTTATGTCCTAACATCTTACCCTGCAGGCCTTTTTCCATCTCTACACATCTTGTGAATCTCTGGCCTCTGACTAAGAAGCTCCAACAGAAACCATTTGTATTGATATAAAATTCAAAACAAGTGTGAGAGAAAGTTTATTACATCCAGAAGACAATGGTTTCAACAGCTTCTCTTCCATAATCTCCTACTTCTCATCAAATTTTCCGACTCTGGAAGTTTTCCACAACTCTTTGACATTTAGTAAACCTTGGGGCTGCAGAGCCAGGTGTAAAGCCACTTATCTACATTCCAGAAGTAGTCATTGGTGAAAGAGTTAATAACTTCCTTACAGTTACTGACTAGTTCTTTAGGAAACTTAACATCAAACCAAAAATCCTAGTATGCAGTGTGCTGCACAGGTGAAACCTTGAGAAGCACATGGTTACATCTTGAAAGCCCATGTTATAGAATACTCAACTGCAAAAGCAAGGTATGGAAAAGCAGCTCTCTGAACTACTGCCTAAGCACTTTCGAAACTAAGAAACAGCTACATGAGCTTGGTTTGTGCTCTGCTAGATGTGGCAAGTCCATCTAAAACAACAAGATATGGCACAGTTTCTTTGTAGCAAAAACATAGGGTATAAATACTAGATTTTCCTCATATTAATTCTTATCTGACTGGCTTCTCATCTGTCACAGTCAAAAGACACTTCATGGGGCTTAAAATTAGGCACACATCACAAAAATTCAGTGCTGGTCACCTACAAACTACAGTTCTATTCGTAAGAATGTAATTCCAACCTAGAACATCCCATCCACCTCATCCCCTGATAGCCAAAGCGTTCAACACCTCGCTAGAAACAGTTACTTATCTGTTGATTAACTTACTTGGAAATATCTCTGCCACCATGTTGCCATGGAAATATGACATTTCCAATAGCTGCCCGGTAACTGTAGACTCCCAGGAGCCCGAGTGCCATAGCAATTTTTGAAACTAGGGAGCATCTTCTCTGAACCAGAAAGAAGATCGTAAGTAGGGAGACTGCAGCCAGGAAGGAGAGTTCAGATTTATGTTCAGAGCTGGGAAAAAACAAACAAAAAAAACCCCTTTTAAAACAGTAATTAGTGCCAAACGCATTTGATAGAGGCTTAGCTACAGCACTGTATTAAATAAACCATATTAATTGATGCAGGAGCAAATTAATCACTGCAGTGGTACCTGTTATGAACTTTCTAAGAGGTATGGTAAAATATTTTAGTATTTTTAGAAAAGTTTTATTAATGAGGTTTTCTATTCGAGCATGCATATTTAAAAGTGTAATTATTGTGTTCCACCATATGCTAGTTATTTTGTTAATTATATAAAAACTGAGATGCATATTGCATAATGGAAAAGAGTCTACTGCTTTTAAACTAGGGGTTTGTTATTTATACATTTTTTTTTAAGTGTGTTTTGCTTATACTACAGCATTTCATTTTCTAGCACAACAGAAAAGATTTTTGCACTACAGGATTAGAACTATTCTGTCTTTTGAAATAACTGCATATGTATTTGTTTAATTTTAGACACATTAGCTACCCTACTACCTATAGAATACACTACCTACCCAAAATGACCAAAAATATACTTACATAGTTTAAAACACACACACAAACTCATTAGCACAATATGATTCCCTTATGCAACTACGGCACCTCGTACTGTGTCAATACATACAAGAGATAGACACAAAATCTGCATCACTGGCAGAGAAGATTACAGATACAGTTTGTTTGTTTGTTCCCCTGCATCCTAAATAGGCAACACTCGTTCCAGAATCAAGGGCATTTCACTGAGCATGCTGCCAGTGTTATGTATTTAAATCTTCAGTAATACGAATTAGCACTGCAAAATGTAAGGGGTAAGACAAAGATCTGCAACCATCCCCTAACACGTAGTTTCAGTAAGCCTACTGTAGTACAAGAATTGCCAACCCATGCCTCCTGAAAATACTCCCAGTATCCCAAATGATATAAAACCACTAATTTTGTTACATTTGCTTTGAGTTAAGAACATCATGTAGATTTTGAGAGCTAAGGGCTCCATCTTCTGTTTTCCACAACTCAAAATCCCATGATAAAAGATCACTAACTTCAGGAAACTAACAGTGTGCCTGGGCTGTTACCTGCATTGAATCTAATCACACCAAATTCCAATTTTATCTCTGATTTAATAAAAATTATTGTACTTCAAACAGGTTTGCTTTCCTATTCCTTAGTATACACTTTATCAGGAGCTTGATCAATGTATGTTCCAGCTATCGTGCTTGAAAAGTCACAGAGGAAAGGTTGCAGGGCAGATAAATTGTCACATCAGTTCTGCATGCAGGACCCAGTCACATAGTTCGTACACCTTAACAAGATTCCCAAGAGATGCACTGCTCTCTGAAAGCCAGGGGTGAAAAGTGAGAGGAATAAGATCTAGAATGCTATGAGACAGAAAATGTAGTTTTGATGTTTCTCCTCACAATTGTTATTCCTCTACAGAAGGAGACAGCAGAAGCAGTGAATAGATTTCTGCAGCAAGCTGTGAAGGTAACTCAAGCACCACTTCCTTTATGATCAAAACATAATTAACTAATCTAGTAGACACTAAACCTTTCAAATGAGCATTACAGAAAATTTTAAGTCTTCAGGTCATATTCTCCTTGGCTATTCATTGTATGAGAGCAAGACAAATCAGGGATAAATAACAGTACATCCTCATCATCATCATCTTTGTCTCTTTATCTAAAAAATTCAATACACTTTGAGTTTGCATACTTGACCCCTAGCACAGGGACTAATACACATCTCATGTCCAGGTTTTCTGGTAACAGTCCTCCGTGATCTCCATTTGGAATTTTTTTGAGCCATACAAAGTTGTTTAAAAAACCCCTACCCGAGTGTTTCATAGCATTTGCTGAAGAAACAAGAAAAGGATTTACAGCAAGCAAAGTCAGGTCAGCACAAATCACCTACAGTTTCAAAGTTTTCCAGCCAAGGTTCTGACACTTAGGCAGCTAAAAGCATATGTAATTAGCATATATTTTGAAAGGAGATGGTAGCTGCTGAACACAGAGTCCAGTCATTTAGCAAAGTCCTAAATGATTTTGATAGTCTGCTCACAAACACATGCACAAACAAGCTACTCTGATCTCAGCTGCAATGTAGTGGGTTTTGCACAAACCACAAAATTGAAAGCGAAGAACCAATAACTTCCTGAAAGAAAACCTGTTGAGAAGTGAAGGAAAAAAGATAACTTTGGCTCTATCTTTCTACTGTAACAGCTTGTGGTCTACATTCATACTTCTGGTAATAGAATGAAGGTTGAAGACATTTTCTTCCACTGCTTGGACTTCACCTCATTACTGTAAATACAAGTAGAGTGAAAGGCATTACAAATGTGCATGATTAATAACTTAGGTATATATGGCCTTTTTAAATTGTTTCTTTCATTTTACAACTGGATACAGAGAAGTCACAAGGTGTGCTAGCTTTGAGGGGAAGGGCATTGGGGATGGTTAAGTACATTAGTAAAAGAAAACGTTATCATCTTCCCATGCTGATGCTTCTTGTCACTTCTCTTCAAGCTGACACTGCCATGTAGCAGCTCTGACAGCTTTCAAGTATCAGCACTGACCAAGATTAACAGCCAAATAAAGCTGAGTACCAACCAATAAAAAAGAAAACCTGATTTCCAGTGAGATTTAGATTGCATGTTTTCTTCCACTTCATCTACTGTCTGATTTTCTTTTGCTCTTTTTCCCAACAAAGTATTTTTCAGGTTTCACAGTCTGTCTGCAAATAACAAAAGAACACTTTCCTTATTTCAGCACTGCTGAATACATTCCTAGTACCCAATTTCAACACACTATAGATAGGATTGATTTTCTGTGTTTTGATGCTTACATCAAACAGGAAAACCTGAACAACAGGGCCTCTGTCTCAAATGTTGAGCCTCTTAAGCATTGTCTAATTAAGCAAAATACTAGTCTGAGCATGAACACAGATGTCCAAAAGATCAATACAGGGGAATAAAAAAAGAGGGCCATTTGTTCATTAGTTTGTCTTTGAGACAAGGCTGGCTAGAAAAGGCCTAAGCAGCCTGAACTCAAACTAACAAGGGCTAAGTAAGGGCTAATGATCTAAGTAAGGTTCTAAATTCTTATTAGCAAAAAACATGCTATTAAGACATAACTATGCCAATTAAACTAATACTAAAAATAGAATAACTATCAACCTTACAGACTAGCAAAGCACTTTGGGAAGAGGAGTAAGTGCTTTATGCAACTCAGTTTATCACCAACTTTCAATTCATGCTACAAGGAAAACACATAATCTCAACCCTGATCAAATCACTAGGGAAACAGACATTTCTACAACCCTGTTATTGTGTGAAGGAAAAGGAACACAGATGTTAAAACCTGCAACCAAAGAAAATGCAAGCAAGCTGGCCAAATAGGAATTCCTAGACACTTTACAGACCACAGGATGTGTAAAGATTTAGTTGCATCATTGACTAATCTTTCTAAAGCTTGTTCAGTGAGCCATAACAGAGACAAGAACTCAACTACATCCTATTACTCAAGTCCAAAAACTGTAATACTTCAAATACTACTCATCTTTTAACCCTATATTGCAACTGAAGTATCTGTCAGCATGGAGACATACATAATATTCTCCTGTTAGGCTGAAAACTGCTCCTTTGTTTTAAATCAGGATGTAGCTCCACAGCAGCATGAGCCAACCTGTGCCAGGGCTGCCAGGGTTCCATTCTTTCACCTGCTCCCTAGGCACAGCAGAAGTAGTTACACCTGTCCTGGGTTGCAGTGTACTCTATTACCATCCTCATGAGCTGTTGAAATCAGGTGGGGCAGTGTTTCCTTGCCTCCTCCCCCCAGACCATCTTTCTGTTAATGGCCCATCATTGTCCTGCCGCCTGACTCAGAGATAACTCCCTCTGGACTATCTTCTGTTAATGAGCCTAATCAACACTTGGCCTCATGACTCATTACCCCATTGTGAGATGCTCCACCCAGAGGGAGGAACCAAGCATCCCATCGTGGATATAATCTGGGACTCTGAACACCCGAGGGAACTCTTTCCACTGGATTTCCAGAGGACAGGAGCTACACAGCCACCACTAGACCTTCTGAGGAAGAGCAGACCCTTTTTTCTACAGGATCACTTCTCCCAGACTGCTACCACCACCCTGCCTAACAGGGACTCAGGTTGTATCTTGACTCTGTCAGTTTGAACCAGTGTTTTCTTTTAGTTTTTTTCCCCCTTTTTTTAAATTTCCCCATTAAATTGTTATTCTGACTTGGTGCCTCCCACTGGCTTGTTTTCAAACTAGTACACATCAATGGAAGGGAGAAGGCAGAACTGTGACAGTGACAGTCCTAATCACACATCCTCTTATCCTGCCATGGCACAACACTCCGGACTGTTGCATAATCTTTTTAAGCCTCCCAAAGTACAGGGTCGGGAATCACTACTTCTTTCTCAATTAGATTTGAAAGGCAAGGGGGTTTTTTTAAGGAATGCTTGACAGTGGCAGAAAGAAAAATCTGTTTTGTCTGCAACACTTCAAAAGATCCAGATATTTCCACATTCTCTTCTTACAGTAATCTCAACAGCAGCACTGCTGACTTGTACACTCTTCCCGTCCTGCATTCCTGTTACCAAGCCAGCCCATTTGCCTGTGAAGACTGATGGTAAATCAGAGTGAGAAGTGATCCAACTGAAAGCCAAGAGTTTCTCATGCCATCTTGAGTTATTTTTCCAGACACGTCTATTCAGTGATTTAGTTCACCATACTGACACGGGAACACATAAAATACAGGGCAAGTGAGGCAAGTAGAAAGAGAGCAGGTTCCTTGCGTTGTATGGCAAAAGCTCCTACAGTATACTGTTTTAGCCAAATAATCAGTCATAGCCTAAGAGTATAGCTGTAGAATCTTCTCTCTTCTACCTGCTTCAAGACCCAAGCAAATACACTCAATGTGAGGCCACTTTGATAGTGAACAGAGGAAGAAATTCGCCTGTAAAATTCTGATGTTTTTGTTTTGATATCTAGCTGCTGTACTTCAGCCTTACTGAAGGGGGAGGCAGACAGCTTTAATAATAGGGTTGTGATGGCTTTATAAAGGACAATACTTTATCAACCTGACAGATTTTTGTGATGAGATAAACTCAGTGGAAGAGCATAAAGCAGGCATTGTTGTTTCTCTGTGCTTTAACAAGGCTTTTAACACCAGCTCCCGTAACATCCCCATAGGAAATCTCATGCTAGAAAAGTGGACAGTTAGGTGGACTGGAAAGTACTCAAATGATGGATTCACAGGGTTGCCATAAGCAGCACAAAGTCCACCTGGAGACCAGTCACTATCTGTCAACCCCAGGACATATGGGTTGGCCCCCACTGGGGCCTATACTGTTTGATGTCTTCACTAATGACCTGGGCGATGGGGCAGTGCTCCCTCCACAAGTCTGCACACAATACAGAACTCAAAGGCCCCTTGATAGGCTGGAGAAATGGACCACCAGGCATCTTACGAAGTTCAACAAGGGCAAGAAGCAAGTCCTGCACCTTGGAACAAATAGCTACACACATCAGGACAGACTGGGGGTTGTCCAACTTTTCAGAGGTGACTCTGAGTGCCTGGGTGGACCCCAGCTCGACAGTCAGCACACAACATGCCCTTGTAGCAAAGGCAACCAACAGCATTTGGAGCTGCATATGAAGAACATTACCAGAAGACAGAGAAAGGTTATTTCTTACTCTGTGTTCAGCCAGGGGTCCAGTTATGCATTACCCAATACAGAGAAAGATATGGACATAATTCAAATCCACATTAATTCCAATCCACAGGGACAAAAATCAAACACAAAAATAGCCTCCTCCCTTCCTTGTCCCCCCTCCTTCCTCAACAACAACAAAAAAAAACACAGAGTAAGACAGAACAGGTGTAAAAAACCTTGGGTCTACCTGAGCAGGTTGCTTCTACGTTCCTGACAGGCAACAGTGTTACAGCTGGGCACACAGGATTTCCCACTTTTGTTATAAATCAGGAAGCACCTGGTCTACCTGCAGTCTACACTCCACCTGTGTTATCTCCCTGAGGCACCCACAGCCCAAGGCTGTAAAACGTTTCACTGCTCTATAGGCATACTTAGCGCCACAAAATCAGAGGTGGGAGCGTATTAAAGTGAGACAGGATCTTTGAAAGTTAAGTCCATAAATGCACACACAATTATTAGAAGTCTGGTAACATTTCCAAGAGTCAATAAACATCTCTGGGGGACCACATGAGTAAAAGCATATATTTGATATATTTGAAACAAACCAAATTTTTCAGCTTTATAAGGTCCTTGTTTCATGGCTTTGTAGCACCAGCACACTCCAAAGAAAAGGACTGACAGTCTGAAGAAAAAATTGGCTCAGGACATTATTGGGCAAATAAATCTTTCACAGATGCTCAGGATTAATTGTAAAAATCCTCACAGTCACACCAAATTACATCTCATACTGCTCACACATTGGCTTAGCTCACAATGAAGGAGTGAGTTACCTATCACACAGTCTTGATGTAGGAAACACAACATTTTTTCCTCATTTCCTCCCCTCAAGAGCAAAAATGCATGGTAAAAACTCTGGTATAGAACAATCGCTATAATACAATAAATTCCCTCATAACTCATGTTTTTCAGCACTCATGCCTGTCACTGCAATTAGCATTTCATCTGTGAGGCTGCCAATAAAAAACAAGTCTCATATTAGTCCATTTGCTCATGTAATTTTTAATGAATGACGAATGACATTTCATCCAGGTATTGTAAGATACTGGCAAGAAATCTATTTATCTTACACAGCAGAGCCTCTTCATCTGCTGTTTCCAAAACCCTGACTAGACAGTCAGAAAGTATTGCTTCTCCATGTACCAACTGAACTACATGAGACAGTTCAAGTATCACTGAATAGTAACTGTAGTTCTCAAAAGTACTGAAAGTATTAGAAAAAGCAGAAGCCCTTCTCCGCTGTACCTTCAGTTATAAAAAAGTCCTTTTCTAGTTTATCATATTACATACACTCAAAAAATTCCTTCAGCTTTTCACTCACACATTACAAGCATGTGATAGACAAGGAAGAATTCTATGTGTGGCATCTTCTCCTGTGACTTCATAAAGTTTGGAATTATGCAGAACCTTACTGTCTTAATTTCAAGAGTTTAATTCTATTAAGTGATTTTTAAATTTCTCAAACCAGACACTGTTGACTTATGTAAGGAAAATATTTACTTTTTGCTTCTGATAAACCTATCATGTATAATTGGCATTAATTAGATAAGTCATGGTGCAGGGCAAAGATTATAAACTATTGATAACACACAAGGAATTACTCCTGCGTGAAATAGAAATGAAAAATTTCTTATGTCACTTCACTGTTTATCTGTTTTGTATGTCTGCAGCACTTTCTGGTCAGAGACCATACAGAAATATATACATATTTCACCAAATGAAACACACATTAATTTTTAAATGAGGCAGAAAGTGTGACAATAAATCAGATACCCACCTTGTCAACCAGTGTCCAAAGTCTGGCCGATGAGCCCACTGGACACCTGTCTGATTCAAGGATCGAAGCAGCCGACAGCAAATAAGGATGATCCATGGAGTTGCTACACTTATCCACTTATCTGATCCTTTTACGAATTCAGATGAAGAGGTGGCCTTGCCCAGTTTTGAATTACTTGCTGCTGGAATGTCTATATTCTTGTACTCAGAGGTTTCCCCAATACTATCAAAATTTTGTTTCACATTGGTGCTATGTTGAGGGTCACATTCTTTCAGAAGAAAATAATTTCTACAAAGTTCCTGACACAGCACCAAACAAAGAGTATTGATAAGGAAATACCAGGTTTGATGTTCCTCTTCTATAAAACTGCTTGCCCCCAAGCTCAAAACATGGCCAATAGTTCCAGCCAGAATCAGCACATCTATTTCTGACCAGCTAGAACTGGACACAGTAGGATTCTGTAAACAAACAAACAAAAAAGCCATGGTGAAGGAGTAAAAATTTCATTTGTAAGTATTCATAGAGTGCTTACAGCAATGAAAACAAAATATACAGCAGGATAACATTTCTATCTTAAGAAATCTCAAAAATTTATAGAAGAATCATTTCAGTTAAGCATACTTAGCACTACAACATAGTAGTAATTTTTAAAACTGCATTTTGTTTAAGGAATAAAACTTCTCTATGAATAAACATCACAACTGTACAGATTAAGATTCCCTATCACCCTGTAAGTTCATGCCCTGTTGCATATTTGTAGAAGTAAAAATAGAAATCCTGCAGAAATCAAACCTGAGATATAGATAATAGGTAATTCTCTAGTAGTTCAAATCCGTGATATCTTCAACTCAATATAGTGACAGCCTTCACTACTCAAGTTAACAAAGTTACTGCCTGATGGCACTCCTTGACCTTGCTTAGCGTGAAATGAGTCTTTCATCATAAAATCTACTTTAAATCTTTACCTTTTTATTATTTATTCACACACCATGCCTATCTAAAACCACAATATTTTTTGTCTAATGCCTCCATTAGGTCAATTTTCTGTTCTCAGCAGCTAATTGGAATTGCCTTATCATCACTACCTTCAATGACAGGGCTTAAGATAAAGCATAAAGGCATGAGGAAGTTGAGAGCACCTGGTTCATTGATGTTATCAGGTAAAGAACCTTTTCAGCACACAGAGAAAGCTATAAAAAGACCACACAGAGACACAACCATGATAAGTAAGCACTAAGGGAGACCAAAAAGATGACCAAAACTCTTCAGCCATTAACTGACAGGGCAATAAGAAATCACAGGCATAGCTCTGAAGAGCATCAGTCTGGACTCTGTAACAGGTAAGTGGGAAGTGACAGTACATGGGTGTTACAGATATCCAATGGCACCTGTGGATCTGTACCAACTCATAAAGCAAAGCTTCAAGAAAGCATCAAGGGTGGAGAAGAGGAGGCAATGAGGAACATGCTGGAAACAGGGGCAAAGTAAGAGGAGAAAGGGGAAAGTTACATATAAGCAGGAGTCAGTGCACTTTTCTGACTGAGCCCTGTGCCTGGTCTCTGTGGCCTATCCTGTCTTATTAAATCTTCTCCTATCTTTCTGTGCAACTCCACACCCTGTCCCAAATGTGGGTGTTGCGAGACACCACTGCAAGCAGCTGGGGACAAGCCTGCATGTCAGCAACCTGAGACCAGAGCAAGTAAAAGCAGGTGCCAGCAGCTGCAGAGTGATCATGGGTCACCGGACCCACACATCTGCAGTGCCATGACTGCAGCATGTGCCAGAGTCACTGGAGGGGGTACTACTGGCCACCAGGACCATAAGCCCAAGGTGCCAGCAGCTGGAGGGATCAGAGTACATACAAGACAGGTAAGGGTGTCAGCAACGGGAAAAGAGACAGTGGATCACCAAGCTTGTAGGACAGCATTATTAACTGGAGGGCCCAGAGTACACACCTATGTGTGGGCGGTCACAGGGCGACTGACTGGAAACACCTGTCTGTTTAACCTCCCCTCAAAGTCAGAGCCAGAGGTGGGGACAGTGACCCAGGATGGGCATGCACAGCTGTGCTCCAACAGCAAGGCAAGACAAACACCCCAGCCCTAGAGGACAGCAGGAGCTTCCTAACATACCTTAACAAATAGGATAATATACATACTTGTGAAGAATTTTGGGAAAGACACTGTCGAAAATCATACATTACTATTTAATTTTCTCTATTTTTGCTCTATTAGAGAATATCATAGAGCATCTCTTAAACTGGTATTTTAAGCACCTAATAAAACAAAAATTTAAAAGCCAGATCTAAATTACTGCATGCCATTTTTACTCCAGAACAAAGATCTCTGAAACTACTTTCACATTTATTTCTTTAACTGTGTATTTTAACCACATCATCCTCCTACATTTGACCTATGAACAAACTTTAAAAAAAATCTTGAATATTCACAGGGATAAATTTCACAGAGAACATGCTACATTAAAAGATGCACAGTGTACTAAAATTCCTGCACGGTATAAATCATGTTGAAAGAAAATTGAAACAAACTGACGTTTGAGCAGGTAACAAGAGAGCAGGTATAAACAATACCAGTATCTCTGAGCATCTTAGATGCAAATCTCACTTGTGTTTATGACTTACTGACAGCAGCATACATATTTTTGTTCAATAACCAAGAGTATGTAATACAGAGAAGACAACAAATACACAATGCAAGAAGACAGTTAACATTACTAGAAATTTTGCTTTAGGGGAAAAAAACTTTTGCAAAACCGAAATTTTATGAGACATGTGAAAGAATGCAGGAGCTATAGTTACAAATATAAACTATTCACATCTCCTTCATTTCTTGTGCTGTTAAAGAATACATTACACCAAAGTCATTTCACTTAAAAGAAACCAACAACACAAACAAACAAACAAACACACAAACAAAACCCCACACAACCAAAAAAGCCCCTATGAGGTTACACACAACAATAATGGGGGAAAAAATACTAATAATCTGAAAAAATGCCCTGTTTCAATCTAAATTTACTAGCATTTGAAATTTCTTTGCTGTTCTAAAGACCACTCAGGTTTGTTTAGTATGCTATTCTGAAAAGTAAATACCATAAGCTGGTATTTGGAACAAAAGGACAAGGTTGTCTGTGCAAAGACCAAAGAGCATGAAATTCACAAAGCTGAGACAAGAACAGTACATGACTGATCTTCAGCAAGTTTAAATTCCAATAATTCTACCATGCTGACCTTAAAGATCTTGGCTAACTAAATAAATGAGCATGTAAGCACCATCTGCTTGCAGAGACAAAGGAATCTGAGATCCTAAATAAATAAGAATGAACAAGTCTGTGATATAATTTGTCTTCTTTGTAAGACAAAACATAAAATCTATAGAAGGATTGGTATCTTGTACCTGGTTGCTGTCAGCAACTGATATGAAAACTGAAGAAGTGATGCATTATCAATAGGGAACATACAAAAACCTCATTAAAATGATGGCACTAATGTGAAATGTCCCAGGATTAGAAATCCGTATTTCTTGCCTGCTTGTCTCTTACAACTTCAGTGAAAAGAGAAAAAAAATGACTCTTACATTCACATCAAAGGATTAAAATTGAATGACATTTACTGATAAACCACATTTCAGATCAGAGTTAAATCACTACACAAAATTAAAAATTATGATGCTATTATAATCTCCTGAGACTTGATAATCTTAAGAAATTCTGGAAATACCTCCATCAAAGTTTTCTAAATTTATGTCTAATCCCTTATATATGAACTGCGCCTTATTAGGAATGCCATGAGTATGGTGTCATATACAGTCTGACCTTAGATTACTTAGATTGTACCTAGTTTTTAGATTTGGTTTAAAGGCACTGAAACGTAGGTCTTACTCTGATACTCACAGCTCTGTTTTCCCAGCTGCTGAACATGTCCAACCCTCACGAACTCAGCAGACACTCCAGATACTAAAAAACCTGTATGACTCTCAGCTTGTTTGATATCTTGGCAAACAATACAGAATCTTTTGTTTAGAAATTTTTAAATCCCAGGCTGCAAATGATGTAAGCATATCATCTCCCAAACTAAGGCAGCTTCAACAACTGGTAGCACTAGTATTCAAGCAATACAGAAACTGACCTCTCTGCCCTATCTTTGAACATACCTTGCTAGCTTGCAGAAGTGCCAGTACATAAATGATGGAATATATGCACCTTTGACCATTAAATTTTGAAACTTCTTCACTTTGAAATAAGACCTCCTGTAGTCTATGTTCTGAGTCTTATTCCAGTTATCAGGGGTTTTTTTTTTGGTTAACCATCCACAGTCAATGCCTGAGAAATTCTGCAACTACATTTCAGGTGAGAAACATTCTGTTTTTCATGCTCACAATTTAAACACTTATCAGTATGTTCCCTTCTGATACTTGAGCTCCCAGAACCCAGTCTTGATTCTCCATGACGGTAACTTTTCCATGACAAAGTACTACAGATCACAGATGCTCCTACATTTTCACAGTAGTTTGGGATCATTTTTGAAAGCTATCTGGTAAAGACACCACCCAATCAGCTTTCTTCTCCCCAAGTCAAAAAATGCCAAAAATATTTTAGGTGCAATTGCATAAAAATGTAACATTGTTCAACTCATCAAGAATATCAAATAAAGGAGGAAAACCAAAAATACTGTTAAATGAACAGGTGCTTTAAAATAAACAGAAAGAAGGACATTTTGTAGATGTAATAAAAACCCACTAAAATTCTGCATAATGAAAATTCTCAAGACCTCTACTTGATAAGCCTTAACTTTTGTGTTCTAGTTTCAAAAAAAAAGTTCGTTTTTATTTCTATCAGAAATGGGGGGAAAAAAACCACAACTAGTAGTAGTAAATAACACACTTCAATCAACTACCAAGCAATTACACTGAAACTATGAACAAGAAGTTAAAATTTTTAACATTTTCTGGAATTCATAAAGGGCTGCAAAACTATTTAAAGCCTGAAGTATCATTAAAAGAAGGGACTGGTGCTGCTAGAAACATAGCAATCAGAATCTATAAATAACAGTCAGGAAGCAGATGCTAACACTGCCTGCACTGGTCTTCAGAAAATTCATGAACTTGGTAATCAGTTTCTATATTCAGCCACAGTGGGGAAAAAAAAGCATTACAAATGAGAAGCACTTCAGAGAAATCTCTAGATGTGAACGGAAACAATTTGAAGGAAGAAAGCTCTGAAGCCATTAACAGGAGAGCTTATCTTAATTACTTTTAAAATACCTACATTTTATCGTAGAGCTTCAGCTTAGAAAAGGCTTTTTAGGCTTTTTTTTTTTAACCAGAAAGACCACGATTCAGGATTCTACTCCCACCATTAGAAGACCAGGGCTTCAGAATTCTTTTAGAAGTCAACCCCACACACAGATTCACAATGTGGAGGTGTACAGGTCACAAAACACTTAGATTCAAAGATATTTTAGCATAAGTGATACTCATAACTCACACCGCAGGCCCTTCGAGATCA
The DNA here is from genome assembly GCF_020740725.1 of Corvus hawaiiensis. Taxonomy (NCBI): domain Eukaryota; kingdom Metazoa; phylum Chordata; class Aves; order Passeriformes; family Corvidae; genus Corvus; species Corvus hawaiiensis. The sequence goes on from NC_063255.1 coordinate 31,834,938, forward strand.
ACACACAGCATATAAAAACAATCTGTTTCTCCCCCAAAATCTAGGCATTCTACTGGAAAGGTGATGAAAGGCAGAGATGAATGTTTGGAACACATTTGCATTACGAGCAGCACCAGATTTATACACAGCTCCTTTCACCTTCTCCAGACTCCGTTTCTGTCTAAACAGTGACCCAAAACAACCCCACCATAACATTCTACAGCAGCCCTGAGACTGGTAAAAATATTAATGAGAACCAAGACACTGCTTTTATACATGTCTGGAATTAAGTTACATAGTAACTAAACCTACGAAATATTTCAAGCTTTCTTTGGAACTTGAACAGAGACAGCAAAGCCTCCCTGACTGATGAGATGAGACATACATTCAGAAATTCAGTCACCTATGGAATAGGAGTGAAGACAGGATGACAAAAATGTGTTTCTACAGGTCTGAATACAAAGTCATGTCTGCCTCAATCAGAATTACTATTGCCTATACTTCATAAGACATACTTAAGCTTCCCACATTTTCAGATATATCTCAGACAGGAATATGATCACGGACCAACCGGGGATGGAGAATCCAGTATTTTTTATTTCTATCTGCCCCAGCCCTGAAAAAACAAACACACATACAAATCTGGAAAATGTTGCTGAAAATCTCATTTGTGTATTATCAACTTGAAGCAGATTATCTCAGTGTGGTGAGACACTACAACAGGTTGCCCAGAGAAGCTGTGGATGCCCCATCCCTGGAAGTGTTCAAGGTCAGGCTACACAGAGGTCTGAGCAACCTGGTCCAGTAGAAGGTGTGCCTGCCCATGGAAGGGATCTGGAAGCGGAGAATCTTTCAGGTCTCTTCCAATCCAGACCATTCTAACATTCTGTGATTCTTTGAGACTATCCACCTGGAGAAGAAATCTGTTGTCATTGCTCTCCATGCTTTTGAAGTGGAATGTATGTAAATTTTATGCAGGTCTACAAAACTCAACATAGCTAGATTTTTACTGTTTACTAAAATTAGAAAAACTGGTAACACAATGAAAAACAAGTTTATCTTTCTTAGTTGTGTTTGTTTGTCATTGCACACCAAGTACATGTGAGATCTCTACAGAATACACTGGGACATTAATTATTATTTCAAGGCTGTATTCGTCTTCTTTTTCTAAGAAAAAGAATCAGAAATTACAGAAACAAAATTATAATCTGGTATAGTCTGGATAAAAAATATTAGCAACCTTACTTTTAAGAATTTAGATTTAAATCTACACTCAGAAATTACAGCACATATCTGCACAGAGTGAAAAATTAATCTTTACTCAGGAATACTGAATTTTCTGAACTGTAAGAAATACAGCTGTTTCTAAATGTTTCTTCCAGTCAGAAAGTTTGCTTTTTATCCTGATGGAATATGTCATCATATCATTAAAGCAATGTACTTGCCATACTTTGTCACACATTTTAAAAAAAGGTACTAAACCCCCAAGCATGATTCTAAGAAACACAGGTTGATGAAGGACTGTACTACACAGAGGCTGCACCATCCAACGGAGTACTATGAGCAGTGAAGCTATTGAACATCAGAGACCTTTGAAAACTATGACTAACAAGCAGTAGAAAAAACAGCTAGAAGCTTATTTTATGGTGTGACTGACAGCTCTTGGCACACTAACATTCACAGTGGAAGAAAGGACATTGCAAATTCTATTTCCTTGGAATTACCTGTATTCTATTCAACATAACAATAAAACTCATCAAGTAACTTACAGAAGGTAACTCCTTGCACTGAGAACGCTTTGACAATGCCAAAGGTTTTAACAAACTCTATTTCTTAAACTTAAAAAGTAGAAAAGACAGATCAAATTAGCTCCCGCTGTTGCATTTTCAAAACTATTAAAAAAAAAAACCCCAAGCATTAATAATACCAATATAAGAAAAGGTATACTGGCAGAACAAATTCTTTTTAGAGCATTACTGTCTGTTGAATATGGGAAAGGACAGATCATCACTGTACTTTGTGCATATTGCTGTAAAGTACTATACATCTTGCTTTAATTACAATTGTGAAATGTAACTGTGTAACAGCATAGGATTTGTACACAGCATAACTGTTTCCAATCTCACAAAGTCAACTGAAAAATATTGTACAGTATTTAAAACATTCCTTCAATTATGTCAAAATAAGCACTTCTTAGATCTTCATCAGTAGGCATCATGCCACAGTGAAAGCAGCCCATTTCAATTACAGTTTTACACTATTCTAACTACTTTACAAACAAGAATTTCTTTAAGCATACCCAGAGAAAACAAAATTTTAACTGACAGTATACCATGAAAAACAAAACCTATTTAACCCTAATTAATGCATGCTCTTACCTTTGGTGGAGGTCTGGAATTCTCAAAGATCTTTGCAATAGCAGATAAAATACCACACATGAGCGCAGAAATCAGCATCATCACTCCAACTGCTGTTAACCAGGACATACTGCAGAAATAGCACAAACTTTCTGCTGATGTGCATACAATGACATGAACAGCACACAGCAGCAGACACATCAAGTAAAACAGCAGAGAGAATAGCGGAGGGGAGAGGGGCACTTCAAATTCTGCCCGCTTGCTCAGGGCTTTAGGAACACTGAGCAAAAGCAGTAGCAGAACCTAGGAAAAAAACAGAGGATTAATAAATTGGAGTTAGCTAAAACATACAGTAAGAATTCACACAAAAAAATCATGCTGTTGTCATCCATGTCTCACATAGACCAAGCAGAACTCCAATCTTCCTCTTATGTAAGTGCTGCAACAGAGATGAACAATACAATGAAACTTTCTGCTACTTGTATACAAACCTTTACAAAAAAATGGGAAAGCTCAGCCACATGCTAAAATGCTTTGCAAGCTGCAGAGATGGAACTAGGACTAGACGGACCTCATCAGCTTGTGCTAGGGCAAGATTAAAACAAATCAAAATAAAAACAACTGTATCAGACCACTGCCGACCTGTAATCTTTCACTGTCACTTGCAATGACCTATGCCTAAAATTTTCCTCACACTACAGTGAGACATAGTAAAGCAGACCAAAAGAAGTCAAATGCTTTGCAGTAGTCTGCTGCTTCTTTATATTCTACTTTGTATTTCATTTAACTATGAAAATATGCAGTTTTGAGTATCATACTGGCTTAAGTCTTATATTTCAGCCCAGCACTTAAAATTAAAACTAAGACAGCACTCATGGCAGGAAAACGCTCAAACTGTAGATATCTACCAGACTAAATTTAGGTCTTTTGAGCAAAAGCAGTGTTATCAGTTCATATCCCAGAGGTATTGTCCTCATGTAAAATACAGGATAATTGGCATTTATAGCATAGCATAGTTTGAAGTGACATGTGTACACTTACTTATTGAGTGAAGGTGGAAAATCGATATTAAGACAAAACATTTTAGAAAGCAAGGCAGTTTCCTGAGTATTGCACTGGAGAAAAGAAAAAACCCCAGCCATTTTGCTGGAGTCTTACAGTGATGCTGAGCATACACTTCTCAATAGAAATTTCTGTGATTAGTGGCTGCATTTCTTAAATGAAGGCTGATTGCATATAACACCTAAGATTTGTTTTCTAGAAATTATTTCAAGGCTATATATGTAGATGGCTATATATAACCATCTACAACTGCATTCCAGAAAAAAAAGAAATCCAGTGCTTCAGGTCTAAAGTAACTGTAAACACCTTGAATGCACAGGTTCTGAAAACAAAGGACTGAAGAATGATAAGCACCTTCAGCTTTGCGCCGAACTTCATCCACCTCCAGATCTTTCAGCTCTGGAGCAGGAACAGAACCCACTGTCTCATCTCCCCAAGGGCACCGTGGAACTCATTCCGGTGAAGCGATCAGCAGAGTGACAAACCCCACTGAGCAGTCTACCAGAAAGCCATTTCAGAAGCACTCTGCATGCAGAGACCAGTGCATGGGAGACAAGGCTCAGAGCCCTGCTAGGACAAAGGAGACTCAAATATCAGCTGGCTGCTCACACTTTGTTATTAGTTCTAAGCCCAGAACAGGAACAGAGCTATAGCACGTAGAGTCTTGTACAGAACTACACACATTCAAGGACTTAGTTAAGCTTCTGGTAGGTACTTCCATTCTAGAGAACAGTGTTAGAAAAGCTGGCAATCCTGTAATCTAAAAGGTCAGTACAAACTTTGGCACTTCAGAGTCCAGACATGGTATCACGGCATCCCTTCTGAAAGTTCTCAAAGCATTAATATTTCCAAGCTTTTGAGACTATTTCCAGCGCTTGAGTTTTGCCCAAAACATCAGCTGGAGAGATCCTCTTATCCTTGTAACTACAGGAGATATGAAGAGGTGACCCTAAAGCAAGCATTTATTTCAGGGCTCTAAATCTATCAGTACAAAGAACAATTCCTGGAACGGTGAAAGTTTTCCATATAAGGTATTGCCTGTTTGAAGCAGCTATTCTCAATGTTAGATAAAGAGGAACAGCCAGGAATTTATTTGCCAGACCTTTTTTTTTTTCCTAATGCAATAAAGCTATTCAAAAATAGAAGACTAACTGATATGGGAGTAATTTAAGTTGTAGCACATCTGCATATCGACTGTAACTACCTACACTAAAACTTAAGTAATTCGTATCAAAAGCACTCCTGAATCATTTTAAAGGCCAGATTTTACTTTTAAAAGAGTATTAATCTCATCCAAGCAGAATGTCAGTCAACCCTAAAAATCCATACGCAGTAATTTTAAAGACCAGTAAGTGTATACATTACATATCCGAAATCAAGATACTTTTACTTTTGTGCACTTAACTTTTTCACAGGAAGATCTATTTTCATACCTCCATAATGATCACAGTCCCCACCATCATCGAATACATGTCATATTGTGCCACTTGTTTGCTTAATGAAGAACTCAAAGTCTTGAGAGCCTCCAAGTATTGCTTCAGGACCTTCTTGCCAAGATTTAAGAGTATTTCTGAATTATTCCCCTCTAAATACAGTTTGATCCAATTACCATGGGATTTTTCTGCTATCTTAAAATGTTCATATCCAGGATCTGAAGAGAAGGGGAGAAAAGAAAAGAAGCAAGAGGATCCATGAACAGAGAAAGATTACTCGGAAATGTGATCGTATTTTTATATTTGCTTGTATAGCGTATAAAAATATATAATTGCTATGGCAGTTGAAACTTTTTTCACAGGTACAAAATTACACTATCTTCCTGCAGCAATACCACTTACTTGGAATAAAAGCAATTAATTCTAATCTAATAAACGGTCAAGACCTCTAACAATTGACGAACTTATTAAAATAACCATTCTTTTTTACAGAGGGTTTCCAGTACAAGCAATTCAAATGCTTCAGATACTATGGGGGGAGGGGAAAAAAAGGAAGCAATGTTTTCCACTGGAACTACTCATTATCCAGAACACATTGTGTAAGCTAAGTGGGAAATTATCAAATAGCTGATGTCTAGGGAAAACACCAGAGACAACACATGCATTGCATCACTTGGTAGTGAGGGCTGGATGAGCAGATGGTGAGGTGGACTGAGAACTGAATGAATGGCAGAGCTCAGAGGGTTTTAATAAGCAGTGTAAGTAAGATCTATCTAGTTGGAGGCCTGTTAGTAGCAGTGTCCCCTAAGGGTCAACACTGAGTACACTGTAGTTCAATTTATTCACCAATGACTTGGATGAAGGAACAGAGGCCTCCTCAGCAAGCTCCCCAATGACACAAAGCTGGGAGGAGTGGCCAATATGCCAGAGGGCTGGGCAGCCCTTCAGAAGGACTGGACAGGCTGGAGGGACAGGACGGCAAGAACCATCTGAAATTCAACAAAGGCAAGTGCAGGGTCCTGCACCTGAGGAGAAAAAACCCCAGGCACCAGCACAGGCTGGGGGCTGACCTGCTGGAAAGCAGCTCTGGGGAGAAGGACCTGGGGGTCCTGGTGGACAACATGCTGTCCGTGAGCCAGCAATCTGTCCTGGGGGCCAAGAAGGCCGATGGGATCCTAGGGTACACTAGGAATAGCATTGCCAGGAGGCTGAGTGAGCTGATCATGACCCTCTACTCAACCCTGGTGAGGCACATCCCAAGTGCTGTGTCCAGGTCTGGGCTCCTCAGTACAAGAGAGACATGGAGCTCCTGGTGTTGCCTTTCCCTGGTCTTAAAATTAAGAGCCAGACACAGTTAATGGAAAAAGGGGTTTTTACCTTGGTATTTAATAAGGATCCTTAAGGTGCACCACTTTGCCATGGTGGAATGTGCCGAAATGCACCCACATGCTAGATCGCATATACAATTTATAGACCTTGCAAATTAGCATATCTATCAAAGATTCCCCAATGAGAAGCTTAAATGAATAGTGTGATACCCCCTCATCCCAAGGAATTCCCCCCTGGATGGGCCTATTTTAGTTTACAGGATGTGTTCTAGAGAAGACCTTGGTTTCTCAGGATAGCATAAGACTTTCTGGCCTCCAACCACGAGCCCTCCAGGATGTCTGGTCTCCTGGCTTAAGAGAATATTAGGACTATGCTAAGTTATTGGACTGAAGGAATTACAAGTATGCATGCTAAAAGCACTGAGGATATATAAAAGGTATATTTAAAAAAAGGCAAAAAATCATAATCTAGTGATGCACTGGAGCAGGGCCAGCAGAGGGCAACAAAGATGATTAGGGGACTGAAGCATCTCTCTTACGAGGAAAGGCTGAGGGACCCGGGCCTGCTCAGCCTCGAGAAGAGATGGCTGAGAGGGGATCTCATCAATGTCTGTCAGTATCTGAAGGGAGGGTGTCAAGAGGATAGAGCCAGGCTCTTCCCAATGGTGCCCAGCAACAGGCAGCTGTCTGCCCGTTGACAAGAGGCAACAGGCAGAAAGTGGAACACAGGAAGTTTTACCTAAACCTGAGGAAGAACTTATTTACTCTGTGGGTGGCCAAGCACTGGAACCAGTTGTATGGAGAGGGTACAGAATCCTTCTCTCAAAATATGCAAAAGTTGTCTGAACACATTCCTGAGTAATGTGCTGTGGGGGACCCTGCTTGAGCAGGGAGGTTGGACTAGATAACCTGCAGTGATCCATTTCTGCTTTATCTAATCTGTGGTTCTGCTTTTCAAATATTGGTCATTGAATACAGTATGCGGTCACAACACAAATTAAGTTTTCCATATAACACGTGGAAAGCAAGAACATAACTTTCAGAAACTTGCATCTCACTGGACATTATGCTATGAATGAATATTCACATTTATCTGCCTTTTTTTCAAAAAATAAATGTTTAATTTCACTTCACACTAATAGTACTTGCTATTTCCCTGCAATTTGACTTGAAAGGTAATGATAACTTAAGTACAAAAGGTCAATTTGGAAATCTTTATATAACTTGCAGCTCTTCCCTTCTTAGCTGAAAGTAGGGTGAAACATTTGCTATAAAGTTTCAGACAAGAAAGGTTACAACAATGACTGAAATAACACTGGTGTCACAAAGATTTCAGTTACAGTTCTTTTTCACTCCTCATAGATGAACAGTACATCCTACTTGGAAAAAAGTCTTTATTTTTTGTTAAGCCTTTTCAGCAAAAGTACATTATTAAATCCAGAAATGTTTTAAATTTTATTTCAAGTGAATGAAGATGAATGAAGTATTTCTATTCACAATTCTTGTATAGCCATGAAGGAATCATGCTTACTATTTCTAAGTCTCTTATCATAAAAGACACTTTGTCATCTACTGTGGACTGAATTCCAAGTGAGAATTTTAAAAGGCAATGTTTAACTCAGAATGTCCACTCTGTTCTCCCAAGACTTCTAGGCATGCTGATCCTGCTATGCAGGGGGCTTGCAGGGATCTCTAGAAAGTACAATACAGCCAGCAGCAAACACTTGTATATCAAGATATTTGCCAGTGCACACAGAGGATTTAATTTCCTTCCTGTAATTCTTTGAACTTTCCTGTAAAGTGACTCTTCCAGTATATTTGAAATAAGAGTTAAATATTCATACGTTTGAGGACATCCATAAAGGATCACCTAAAATGAGCTTTAATCAAACTGAGATTTGACATGACACTTTTTCATTATACAGAACACTGAAATGAGTTCAAGCTATATTTTGAAACATAAATAAATTTCCTTCACATCTTCTCCTCTTCTGCTCCCTTTTCATGCTTCTGACTAGTCTCCCTCTTCATTCTTTTTAGCAATTTTATTTCATTCTCATCTACTGCTTGCCACGCTAACTGCTCACCAAAACTATTGTGTCCATGTTATGAAAGATGACTTCTAGTCAAACCCTCATGAGTGAATGATTTAAAGACCTTGCAGACAGGAATAAAGGACCATGGCTGCCAAATTTCATTTGAGAACTCCAGTAATATTGGTTCAGTGGCACATTTATATGCAGGAAGTATAAAATAAGAAGAGTCATGGGCACTAAGTTGTTGGAGAAGCATTTTGGTAACAGGCAGGTAATATTGGCAAGTCACTCCCACATGGGATACTCATAAGAAAAGTCAAAATTAAAGCAAAATCCAAAGCGAGCTTCCTCAGATGCACATTTCCCAAAGCACTGGAAATGTTTTACTTACATAATACTACATTAGCAATTTGTGCTTCAGCATCACTACCACCTTATCACAAGCAGATGGATAAGCTTTGCAATCATCTGTTTGACAAAAATTTCACTTCGTTCCACAGTCACAGACAGCAATCATTTAAAAAGAGTTATAAGAAAAGAATGAATAATGTAAAAGTGACTTCTCCAGTTTCAATATATAAACGTCCCAGTAAAAGTCAAATTATTTCAATCTAATACAAATTCAGGATCAGTCCCAAATTGATAAGCTTGCACTCATTTTAATAACAACACCCAACTTGCTCTCAAGCATGACTCTTCATTCCACTTTAAAACGTCTTCCAAACAAACAGTCCTAGTTTACCATTCAGCTACTACTGAACTATTCCAAACATTCAATTGTTCAATGTTCAGAAGTTCAGAACTTGAGGGAAGCATTGCTAGATACCTAGAGCTGCCTATCTCACACTGAGGTATGAATTTGCTCGAAACCCCAAAGTGTGTTTTTAGATACTTCTTCTTTCAGCTTCTTAATTTTTGTCAGCTATTTTTATCCTCGTTTTTCAGACTTTTTCTTTAGCTGCATGTATCCACATCTATCAAAACTTCATGCTTCACATTATAATTCATTAGCATGTTTCAAAAAGATATGTTTAAAATAATAAAGCCCTTAGTCAAGCTTCTAGTTTCTCATGTAAAATTTAATTTACTTGAAGATAGGTTTAACTGGGAGGATTGTTTTGTACCTCAACAGAGCAAAGCCCAAGTCCCATTAAATGTTGTACACCTCTTAGTTTGAAAACGCATGTTTGTATGAACAAACAGTGGGGGGGAAAAAATTACTGACCTGCCTTCATTCTGCACTTCATTAACAGACACTTGAAGATGAAAACAAATTTTTGTGTACTGTTATGGTTTGTTCTTAACATTGGAGCAGCTGAATCCAGGGAACTCTACGGCTTCGTTATGAAACAGCTTGTAAAGGTCATGCTGCCTTCCCATCTGATTGCAATTCAACTCAACTGACATCTGACTTCATCTCACTGTGTTAAGAAGGAAACTAATACTGCACCAAAAATGAATGTGTATGTTATGCTATAGCTCACAATGGGTGAATCTTTTCCTCCTATGACTGACTCAGTCATCCTCCTCATGGTCCCAACAGCTGGTGCTCTAACCCCTGTGTGTAAATTACAACACTGGACAGGAATGACATGTTTTCCCCTTCAGCAGAGCTTATTGGTTTTGACCTCAGGAGCTGAAAAAATATATATATTTTTTTTAAAAAAAGGCTTATGCTATCTTTGCAAGTAACTTCAAGTATATCTTTCACTTTAAACTGAAGTTCCAGTCATAGGCATTTCTCTTAGCATTCAACTGAAATGTTATGATCCACTAGTTGTTACTAGTTGAGAATCTGCATTGAAAAGCTTGAAACTACACCAGCAAATATGAGTGATGTCCAAGTGACTATCTTCTGGGGTTTCTTTCCCTCAAAAAACCTGGCAGCAGACCTTGTCTGTGGAATTCAGGAATGATATAGCCCAAGAGCTGTCAGCACAACTCTGATGAATGTTCAAATGTTCTACAAATAAAGACCAAAAGGCTCTGAGCAGGGTGAGCTAAAGAAGATTGCTCAGATCTGTGTCCAGTCAGGTCTTGAATGTTTCCAGGTATGAAGTCTCCACAACCTCTCTTGCCAACTCATTCTAGTGTTTGACAAACCTCACCTAAAAATGTTTCCTCTAAATTTTTTGTGGGGACCACCAATTAGACCCCAGTTCCCTCTTTTTTATTCCCTCCCATCACATATTACCTACATTGATAAGATCCCTGCTGAACAGTCCTTGCACCCTCAGCCCCTCCTTGTATGATAGATGTTCCAATCCCTTTATCACCTTCATGGCCATGCACTGCACTCACTACATTATATTCACTAAATTATGGTACTGAGAAGCCCAGAACCAGACCCAAGACTCCTCATGTCGGCTCACCACAGCTGATACAAGAGGAAGGATTGACCTGCTGATGACTGTCCTCCTAATGCCACCTTGGATGTTACTGCCATTCTGTCACGACAGTGCTCTGCTGCCTGATGCTCAACTTGGTGTCTCAGTCACCCCTTGGTGGTTCTTCAGCAAGCTGTTTCCAGTCAGTCAATATCCAATCTGCACTGGTATGTTGGGATTACTTCTTCCCAGGTGCAGAATTTGCCATTTCCCTTTGCTGAACCATAAGAGCTTCCTGTCACCCCATTCCTCCACCTGTCAAGGTGCCTCTGAGAGGCAGCAGACCCACCTACTGCATCAAGCACTTCTCCAAGATTTCTATTGTGTCCTTCCCTTGCTGACCGGTCACTTTGTCCCACCGCCCAGATCATTGATGAAGATGTTCAACAGTTCTGTCCCAAGTCAAGCCCTGTATTGATCACAAATGAGTAGCCTTCAGGTCAACTTTGTGCTGCTGATCACATTCACATGAACCCAGCAGCTGAGCAGCTTTTCAGTCCATCTCACTGTCCAGTTATCTAGCCTGAAATGCAACAGGATGGCTGAAGCACCCTATGAGAACCATGGATGGTGAACACAGGACTTCCTCTAGTTGTCTGAAAATCTACGAATCCCTTACAATCGGACTGTCTGCACTAGACACCCATAACAATATTGCCCTTGTTGGTCTGTGCACCAATCCTAAGCCAGAAGTTCTCAACTATTTCACCATCCACTCACAGGCAGAGCTCCATGCCTGTCACCACTCTCTCACATAAAGATCAATTTTCCCTCCTCAGATTCCCAATGCACAATCTTAGAATTGTAGAATTGTTCAGGCTGGAAGGTGGCTTTAAAGATTATCTCATTCATCTGCAGCACTGTTAACGGAGACATCTTTCACCAGATCACCACTCATTACTGGTTTCCAATTAGACATTATGCCACTGACTTTACAGACATGAAGTCAATTTCTTATTCATTAGAGTCCATTTGTCAAACCATATCACTCTAACAACAGCAGCAGGAATGTTGAGGGAGGCCTTACCAAAGGCCTTACAGAAGTCTAAGTAGATGACACATCTTCTTTTGTCCACTGATGGATTTACTCCATCACAGAAGGACACTAAATTAGTCAGGCACAATGTGCCCTTGGCAAAGTAGTGTCAGGCATCTCTAATAACCTTTTTGTCCTCCATGTGTTTTGATATATCTTCCAGGAAGATCTGTTTTGTGATGTTACCAAGCAAAGAGGTGAGGCTGACTGGTTAAGCAGTTCCCAGGATCCTCCTTTTTACCTTTCTTAAAAAGAGGGCAACCTTCTTGAACATGAATCAGATTACTGAATATAATGACTCCTCTGCAAGGTAACCTCTTTCTAGGGGAATCCTGTCAGATGTGTATGTGCCTGTAGTGGAGTAGTGGGATGGCATTTATCTTCACTTAAAAACCATGCAAAATAAATGGCCATTCATGCATGCTCTTAAGTTACATATATTAGTCACTGAGTTAGTGACATTTTCTTTAGTATTTCTAAACCTGAAGTATCCACATCAAGCAAACAACGCTAAACAAACAGAACATACTGTTTCCCTGCCAATCTTAAATGCACAGACCAAAGCATTAACCTATAGTCTTGCACATCTAGAGCACTCCAAGAAAAACAAGGCCCCTCCAAGAAGTCTACAGTGTAGATATAAAAATGCTGCTAGCAAGGATTTTCTTGCTATTTTCTAAGTCCGTGAGAGACTTTTCTCTCTCACAGAAGAGGTAGCAGAGTTATGTAAACAACCAAACACCCGCAACCTTGAGAAGTCTTGTTTATGGTATAGTAGAAAAATATTTTGACAATGGATGTTTTAGGATTTTCGCCAGTCACCCCAGGGGGTGGCTGATCCTTTGTCCAATTAGACTATTAAGAAAAAAGTCTATAAAGGAGTTTGTAAAATAATTAAATAAATCAATCTTGCTGCACAATTCCTGCCTGCTGGATCTTCTCTCCTCCTCCCTATGGCTGCGGGACATGCTGATATACCCTAGGATTGCAGTACTACTATAGAAACAGGGGAAATTGACATTAAGACTCTGAAAAAAAAGCTACCATGACTTGGACCTAGACTTGCACCACGTTACTGAGACTTTCAGAAAAGGAGAGAAAGTCACTGTGGATGCTTTACCTCTCAACCTCATCTCAGTAAAGCAGCACCTCTATTAAGTTTGCAGTCACAAGCAAGCTACATAAAAAATTCTCACCTTTTTATCCTCAGAATTTTAACTTTCATTTCTCAGACGAAAGCTACAAGTTAAAAATTAAGCTGCTCCCAGACAAAAAATAAAATGAAAATGAAGATATAAACCAGAAGCTGGCAGAAACTTCAGTCTGTTTCATCAGTGTTTGCAGAAATACTGTCAGATGGAGTTTTGTGATGGCATTTTCGGCAACACAGTCCTATACCACCCAACAGGGCAAGTTTCCTCACTTGACACAACCGGGTTAAGTGAGGAAATCTGTGCAGAAAAAAATATGAGAAGAGATGGAACATGGGTCCTGCTATATGCATGTTGCTGCAACAAGCAGAATTTGTTCTGTTGAGATTCCTGGACAAGGTTTAATTACGATTAGAAGCAGTGATGTTGAAAGATAATTGATTCTTGACCTACAGCAATCATCTTGCTTAAATTTATGTTGCTATCCACTTTAATTATTCCTAGCTGTAAAACAACTCTGCATTCTCATCTAGTTATTTTAATAATTCAACAGATTATAAATCAATTGACAAGCTTCACAGTCATTTTAAGACAACAACATCTTCTAATGTCAATGGTAAAATATTCTCCTTCACCCCCGACTCAATTTTTTTCACAAAATTATCATATTAACTTCATTATTTATACTGCAGTTTGTATCACGTTTCCTAATGACATATCACATTTTGCTAGGTTTGGTGTATTTTTTCTACTTGTTTTTTATTCTTTCCTCCAGATATACATATATACACACGCGTTTTTAATAAGCAGTTCTCTAGGTTCTCACTCCAAGTAAATTCATACATAAAAAGTAAAAAGATAACTTACCCTAAATTATCTCCCAGCCTTACTTGAAGCACCTTTTTACTTAAACTAGAAAATTCACTCCATTGTGTTAAGTCTCCAAATAGCTCAGAGTCAGTGCCCTATGTAGGACACCTCACAAAGAGCAGTTATGAAACCACTGAGATTTAACTACACCGGCAGTTTTACTTTAATCTTACTCCATCATTACTTTTGTTCTTTTGCCTACTAGGAATATTACTAGTCATTAAAAAGACCTGTATTCAGAAGCAGTGTATCAAAGTAGGTTGCAGTAAAGATTGAATTCGGTACAATTGCTCTGAATACTGCTCTCAAAAGAATAGCTAATTTGCAGTGCAATGCCATACTATTGAATTTAAAAGTCCAAACTGTTTTATAAACAATCTCCTTTTAGTATATCTGTAACTTTTTTTTTTTTTAGCTAATTTACCTTTTTCGTATGCAAGTGTATTCTGTTGCAGCAATCTGCTAAGCTGGAACCCATTCAAGTGCACAAAACGTAGCTGTTCTCTCATTGTCTTGCCTCCAACAACCGGCAATATGAGGTTCCCAACACTGTTTCTTGAAATTGGTAGACCAAGACCTATTGCCAGTGTGCTAGCTAAATCTGTTTGCTGCACATGTTCAGGTTGGGCCAGAGGACCTAGAGTCAACAACAAAAAACAACAAACAAACAAAACAAAACAAAAAAAAACAAGAAAGAAAAAGAGAGAGGAAAAGAAGTATTTCAGTAACAGGCCCATTCTATTTCTCCAGAGACAGCTGGTACCTTATTAGTTTCAAAATTATTTCATTGGTGTTAGATCAGCTGTTTTAAGTGGTCTGCAGAGAGCTGACTGATCTTTTTCAGCTGCTATCCTCTGCTGCTGTAAATCCAAAATTTATTAAATTCTTAGCCAGCATGACTCTTCAATGCTAACAACTACTGTAAACACAACATAAATGTTAAACAAGTACAAGTAAGGAAACAGATGGTCCACAAGATCACCTTACTATCAAGTTGCAGCCTACATCCTAAGAGAGTTTCATAACTTTTACATTAGAAATAATAGAAAGCACTACAGTAGGCTAATTTAATGTATGAATAAAGAATTAGAATCTAAAATAATGCTGACAGCATTCTAGAAGCTTCTCAATATAATGACAACAACTCAAGATTTAATTAATATCAGGTTGCTAGGCAAACAGAATCAGAGATCAGATAAAGAAAGCTGAGGCTCAAAATCCACGGCTACATGCAGGCAAACCCAGTGATTTTTAAAGCGTCCTGTGTAGGATTCCATTAACTTACTGCAGTTATCAGGATTAGCTGTCAGTCCCACAGAAATCTACACACTTTTCCTGTTGAACTAGTTAGGTAGCAGTGTTTTTCTATTATGCTGTTATTTCATCCTCTTTGTAACTTCAGGCATTCAGTGTTTTGACTTAAATACTGTATAGAAAGAACTCTATATAGTCTTTATTCCTCTCAAGGCTCCCTTTAAGAGCATTAAAATTTCCCTCATTTCTCATCTAGCTCCGATTAATCCCATACTTGTACAGAATAGCATCTATAATCCGTAAAGCCTCTTTGCATGAGTGCCTGTATGTCAGCAGTTTTCAGATTTTATCGTTAAAGGCAAGTTCTTAACTGGTTAAAAAAAAGCCGAACTACCAAACACATTTAGCCATTCATGGGTGACACATCTCTGTAGAAGGCTATACAAGTAATACTCTGACAGCATACTAAATGCAAAAAGCCCACAGGATTACTATTTTGAGGTCTACCAAATTAACCACAGAACATTTTGTTTACAGGAGGATCATAAGGAGCAGTCAATAGAATCCTGATTACTTTACCGATGAAAAGTAAACTGCTGGATATTTACGAAGGCATCAGAAATCCCAAACTCTATCCCAAAAGACAGGTAAATATGTCTATTTCACTGTATTGTAAAAACTGCTTGTTCAGTTTAAACCTCATAGAAACTAATTCCAATGAGCAGGAGACTGCATTTGCAGAATCTATACTCTTGTGGTCTGACTGTCAACAACTGCCAGTGAAATTCATAAAATAAAAACTTAGTCAAGAGCTTTGATCCATTCTTGACTTTGTTTTGTTTTCACACCTGAGAAGAGATCAATGACTCCTCAAGCAATGCTTCCTATTGCAGCTGGATAACAGCTTTATAAATGACAGACAGAAAAATCTACCTCCACTGTGCTGCAGGAACCTCCAGCAAGATAAATAAATCAAGGTTCTGCACACAGCCTTCAGAAGAAAAGAAATCAGATGGAAATGAGCAAGTGGCAGAATGAAAGGCAGAAGGGAGCATTATTTTGGGGAAAATATTCACTCTTGGTATAATTACATTCCACCGATTCACTCAGTCAAGGAGTTTATTTAAGCACGATTCTACAAAGTAGACCAAAGATTCTCTACCACTCCATTTCTTTATTGCCTCTTGCCTTTAACTACCTTGCTTTTATTTTTTATTATTATCTACAAATAGAAAATCAGCTTCAGAAACATGTAAACTCACATCAGTGATATAAAATTAACTGGCCCATACAGTAAACACACCTCACGCTCCATATTCTGTCCTTAAGACTTAGTGATTAATAGTCATGTTATCACTGCCATCACCTCTCACACTTTCACAAGAGTCAGATAAATTTAATATTAAAAAATAATGCTATTTTTAATAGTCTTTAGTCTCCCAAGGGCTTTCTTCCTCTTTCTGGTTAACTCTGTGTGAGAAATTGTCATTCATTATTCCTCTAAACTAGCTGTGTGAGAGGGAAAAATGGAGGCCAAGGAAATATTCTGGCCATGAAAGACAAAATTCAAGCTCACTTCAAAAAGGATTTTACATCTAAACCTACTCATTTACAATTAGCCCAGAATCCTGACAACAGATCTCATTACTCTCAAAACTCAGATGGGACAGTGCTGTAAAAGATTATCATCTAAGAAATACACAATTCTCTCAGTGGTTACAAAGCTTGATTCATGGTTTCACCAAGAAACAGATGCTAACTTCGGCTAAAACCAGAGGTTTGGGTCACACGGAATGGGCTTTCCCAAATAGCTGTAGAACAAACCAAAGCACTTTTCAGAAAGAATTCTAGAATATCATAAATTAGAGTTGCCAGTGTGTTCTTGTCCTGGTTTCAACTGGACAGAGTTACTTTTCTTCCGAGTTATCTGGTACAGGGGCTGTGTTTTGGATTCACTGTGAGAATAATGTTGATAAAACACTGATGTTTTAGCTCCTGGCAAGGAGGGCTTTCTCTAAATCAAGAACTTTTCCACCTCCTGTACTCTGCCAGTGAGCAGATGCATGAGGAGCTGGGAGGGAAGGCAGTTGGGGCAGCTCACCAGAACTGGTTAATGGAATAGTCTATACCCGAGAGAATCATAGCCCATATACAAACTAGAGGGAGTTGACTGGGGTCTGTGGATTGTTGCTTGAAGATGGGCTGGGCACCGATCAGCAGGTGGTGAGCAATAGTACTGTGCATCACATGTTTCTCTTGGGTTTTATTCCTCTCCCTCTTAGGTTTTATTCCTCTCTCTCTCCCCTTTCCATTACAATAATGACTACTACAATCTACCTATAATTATTATTGCTGTTCTTGTTAGTTATAGACAGTAGTGTTCTCATCCTATTAGAGTACACTATGCACTGGTATCTACTGGAGCCTTACAACAAGTACGATGCAGCCACTCGCTCACTCATATCCCCCATCCTGGTGGGGAGGAGAACCAGAAAGAAAAGGTAAAGCTCATGGGTTGAGACTAGAACAATTTAAGAATTGAAACAAAATGAAATAATAATAATTAAAAAGGGGACAGGGAGAAGAATAAAACCCAATAGAAACAAGTGATTCACAATAAAATTTTAACCACCTGCTGACCGATGTCCAGTCCATCCCCGAGCAGCAACTGGCAGCCCCAGTTTATACCCTAGGCATGATGTTCCATGGTATGCAATATCTCTCTGGCCAGTTCAGGTCAGCTGTCCTAGCTATGCTCCTTAAGGGCTCCTTTTGCACCTGCTCACTGGCAGAGCATGGGAAACAGACAAGTCCTTGATTCAGAGTAAAGTACCTGTGTGTTATCAACATTATTGTCATACTGAATCCAAAAAACAGCCCTGTACCAGCTACTAGGAAGAAAATTAACTCTACTCCAGCTGAAACTAAGATAGGTCTAGAAAAGGTCATGCTTCTTTGATCCTTACCACTTCTCTTTTCAAAAGCAGAGCTGATAAACAGCAGTGGTGTGCGCACTTCTCCTTCTGAAGAACCACCATGACTGCCTGTTTCAGACATCCCGTGATCCCCACAAACAACTAGCAAATTGGGCAGAGAAGCTTCCTCCTGTAAATCACAGGAAAAAAATCTAAGTTATCATACAAACACAATTCATTTATATAATTTCACTATATTCATCATTTTCAAACATGAATATGTCTCAAAATAATTTCATTTTTAAAACTTGCTCACAACACCCTGGAGCAGATAACAAGAGATGGCTGCAATTAAGTGTTACTTAGAAGTTAAGACATATACGTCTAACACACTAACAGTACCTTAGCCAAAAAAAAAAAAAAGCACAAAAAAGCTTTAAAAAAACCCTGAATTTATGGAGTCACTAGAAACTCTCTGGAAGATTAAATAAAGGCTATCCCACTGTGAGAAGAAAATCAAGAATCCCACAACATTAACAGAGAAATATTCTCCCTCTTCATTTCTTCAGCTTCACTAAGTTTTAATATGACATGCTGAACTACTAGTATTGTAAATATTAACATAATATCAATTCAATATTTTAAAATAATCCTATTTCTAAATTTCTAACAGTCACTAGTTTCCCAAGGGATTTAGGGGTTGAAATCTGACAGTCAATCAAGGCTGATGTTAAACAATGTGTATGCTTCTGAATAAAGAGAATCAGAAACTTAAGTGAGGCCTGTCCAAGAATTTTGAGCTAACAAATTGAAGTGGCAGAAAATTAACAGTCATTCAGCAACAGAGTAGCTTTTTGCCATCTCTAGTTACTACCAGTACCTGTTCTATCCAAAAAGTAAAGTGCTTTTATTATGTCTGTATTCTAAAACTGAGATGAAGGCTTGAATATAAACGGCAAAAGCAAACATACTAAAAAACAGCAGCAAAACCACTGTAACATTCATGGAACTTCCACACACAGGATTTAACCTCTCTTTTCATGTAATAGTATCCAGTTGACTAAAAATACTATTGAAATTTCATGATCAGCTATTCTGAATTGCAGTAGCCAAAAACAAATAACAAAAAAGCTTCAGGCCACTTGGAACTAAGACTTGGTATTTCAAAACCCAGGCTGCTTAGGTAAGTGACAACCAGTATTTACAAATCTAAAACCAGATTCAGATGTACCACATTTACCATCAAAAAATTGCAGTTTAAGACCACCACTTCCATTTGAATTCACCAAATATCTAAGAATTAGGTATGCTTTCACAATTCTGGACATCAGAGCCATTAGCTACACATGCCTATTACTCCTTCTGCTGAATTTCATTACCAGAAAGCACACCAACAACCATTTTAATTCACAAGTGATGAGAGAATTTTGGCAGGCATTCCTCTCATCTTCCCACACGCCAGGGGGGTGTTATTTCCCACAGCTGCCCAGAAGAGACAGATGTTACTAAGGTCAACCAGCAAATCCTTAAAAATGTTACACTAGGAAATGGCCCAGGAAGGCCAAGAATGGAATATACACTTTAGTCTAGGAATAAAGAAGCTACCAACAACAATCTGAAAGCATTTTAATGTCAGTCCCCAGCTAACAAACACTGACCCAAGAGGAAGTTGTATTACCTTTGAAAGAAGAGAAATATGAATCTTCTTCACTATGTTATCCATTTCACGAAGTTTTGGTCCCACTAATGGGCTGTTAGGCCCAGTCATATGACCAATATGGTCCAACCCCAGGTAATGTAGAATTAGGAGATCCCAGTCTTCTCTCTTTAACACTCTATCCAAATGTCTGGTAACATTATCATCAACCTCAAAGAAAATGAAAACAACTATAAGGTAAAAAAAAATTCTCTGATGTAAAAAGCACAAGAAAATCAACTACACTACCCATGAAAATTCTACAGAAGTTGATGAGAATTACAGTCACTCATAATGTTAATAAGAAAAAAAAATTGTTTACTTCAATGTCAGGCAGCCGAATATATTTGTCTTACAAAATAGGTTCTTCACCCCATTTAATCTTTTCTGGTAATAATGCATCAGCTTACATACAGACAAGGTAAATGGGTTGCCAAGCTTCCACAGAACCTTTTAAATCTGTTTCTAGAACTTTTCAGTCACTTTCATCCTTCACACTCCAGATTATTACTTCACATGTGATACATCAAGTATCACAAGTACAATAAAAAGCCTCAGTTTAGCAATGGGAAGCCCAGGGGTACAACAAACCCTGGTCTTTCAACTCAATTTTTGCTAGTGTGCAAACACAAGAGGAATGTACTTGCTATGAGTAAAAGAACTGATGACATAGTGATAAAGAAAAACTATTTGAAAAGTACTACTTGGGGCCTAACTCACCTGTTTTCCTTCTTAGGTTGACAATACATTTTTAGTTGTGTATATTCTCTTTGGTTATTAAAAATCCCTACAATACTTCACATGTGACATTACTTTGTTGAGTCCGCATATAACTACCAAAAAACACTATAAAAAGCTGTGTTTTTAACAGACCATATTAAGAAAGCATAAGGACTGCATAAAGAGCTTGAGGGCCACATAACCACAGATCCCATAGAACATTTGTCCTTTTCACTCCAGGTTGAAGCTTTTGTAAGTCTTATTAGCATAACCAATTAAACATGTCTTCCAATTCACATTAGACCTTTCTAACTTCCTCAGATAATAAAATACTTCAGTCAGCAGCAGCAGGCCAATGGCTCGAGGTTTTACATTTGCTTTTCTAATGTGACCAGAGCAAGAATTTTCAGAATTTGTTTCACTTACTTTCTATGCTCCCTGTTTGATAACATAAAGAAACACTACTCCCATTGCAATTACACAAGTGATGCAATACTATAAAAGTATGCCTCTAAGAGATCAAGGTAATATATCAATGGGCCTCTTACAGATTGCACTAACTAATAAAAATCTGACAGCAAACGGAAAATGTAGATAGTGGAATTTTTCAACAAAGCAACTGGTCTAACTTCCAACCACAACAAGTTTTGTGAGAAAATGGTATGTTTAGGAAAGTTATAGAGTAATACATTGATGATTACTGTATCCTCCCAACACTTCTTACAGTATATGCATGAGGGACTGAAATGCTTAGCTTCACAGTGCCCATACTAAAAAGACATACAAATCCAATTTCTGTTTAATTGCCAGGTACATATTTCAGAACAAGGGTAGCTTTACTCATTCATTCTCAGAAACTGACACTGTTTGTTTGTACTCACTTTATTTAACTTGGGATCATACAAAGCCTCTCACCTCTGTGAAGTCTGACACAAAAAACGATGTTGTTCCATCATATTCCACAAAGTGCTTTGGGAACAATTTGACCCAAGTATCATCGCCGTAAAATATTATTCTTTTCCCAGCTGTTTTTGCCTGCCATATCAAATTGTCATCCAACAGAGCTGGAGAATTTAGGTTCACAACAACATCGATGAAACCAGGTATGCTACCTGTCATCAAAGCCTAATGAAACAAGAAAAGAGACACATTAAACACGAAACTTCCAGTGCTCAGAAGACAGCAGCAATGTAAGTGGGAGGAAGCAATAAGCCAGATGGCAGACAAATTATATTTTTGGTAAGGAAACATAACAAAGTAAAAGAACACAAGCTCCCTTGCCACATAATCTCATCTGCCACAACACAGTGCTAGTTGATGTCAGAGCCAACTGCTTTACAAAAGATAAAAATAATACTGTCTTAATTAATTGACAGAAAAAAGACTTTCTATGACAGTTGAAATTTGCTTCATTTACAGGTCATTAAACCACCAAAAGACAGTTTAGGTCTAAGTAAACTGACTCAACATTAACAATGACAGTACCTTCAAGAGAGTAAGTAAGAAACTTCTAGAAAAAGCAATGAGGTCCACCTATAAAGAGTTACCAGACTGTCTCCCCCTCACTCTCTCACTCACGTGCTAGTTGACCTACCAGTGATCCCTCCCTCAGCTTCTTCAGAGCAAAAGTGTTACTCAGATTTACCACTGACAAGCCTGGACAATCATGCATTTTGACGACACCACCACAACTCATCTTTTAGTTACCTGGAACTTGGCACAGTTTCCTTTTTAAGCTCTTCAAAAACATCCCTATGACGAAACCATTTTATACTAAACTGGATTTTCTCTCAGAAGTTACAAGAACACGGAGAAATACAATAAAAATATTCCTGGATAGAAGACAACTGGAAAACTCAACAACTAAGAGGCTACTGCCTTCCCATGATTACAAATAAAAAGGCTACGTCAGTCATTTAAGCCTGCACTAGGGCCTTATCTGTCCTTAACCTCTTGGCCATTGCAAATCAGGACTCTATGACATGCACTACTACAGCAAAGAGAGATTCACCCATAGATTGCACTAACACCACAAACCTGCCCTTTATACCAACTTCAAGCATGTGAAACAACTCATATTTCAAAAGCTTCTCCAAAAAAACGACAGAAAAGAACCCCACTTACCTTAATTCGAGGCATAGTCACAGTGGGTGGCTTGGCTTCAGCAATGAAACTGTAGGAAGTCCCTTTTTCTACAACTTGCGTAGTATATGGCATGAACTGTTTCCCTTTGGATCCAAACACAAAGTCATCTCTCAAAGCATCTATCAGCACAATGACAACTTTTTTGAAAAGCGGTGGAGGAATCTTGGTCCAGTTAGAAACCACTCCTAAGCAACAAAAACAAGAGTATATAAAAGTCATCAACAAATTTTACCAAAGACTAGATGGAAGTTAAAGGACAACTTCACCACATAAATAAGTGTTTTCAACTTCTTTATTAATTTTACACCCAGAAATGAGAAGCTGCAAACAGCAAACACAAGAAGTAATCTGAGGAAGATGAGTTCTTCAAGCCATCCAGCACAGGAATAACACAACTCCAATACCACCTCTAGAAGTAAAACAAAATGTGAACGGAATATGTGATGTGAAATTGGGAAAACTAAGGAAAATCTTTGAAATGGAGAGTGTTCAAAGTAATAAGATGGGATAGCTGCTACCTTCTCTCTTTTTAATTCAGTAAAGCTGAACTAATTGCATCTGACAGACAACTTTTGTTAGAAAAAAGAAATAGCATTCACTTGTGCTAATACCCAATTTTGCACATCACAACATAAACAATGCCTCTTTATCAAATCTCACCACAGGATAACAGGAAGATTACAAAGAAAGAGACAATTTCACTGAAACTTGTATGAAAAAGATTTGTGCACATTCACTCCCTTCAAGACAGAAGACTGTATGCCAGGCTAGTTCAGTGATGACAGCTGCAGGGCAAAAATACAAATCCAGAATTCCCTGGATAGAGTATATAGGTGTACACAAAAACACGGCTGTGCATCAAGTAGGAGGCAATGTCATGCCTTCAAGCCAACCTCTTCCTTTTGCATGGACTTAATTCTGGCCACAGCAACTCTTCATCTGCAGCGAACTTGGTCCACTTACAGCAGCATTTTTGCCCCAGGCTTTACAGGTCTCATTTCTCTTTCAGGAAAAAATACAGAAGGGCAAAATGGAAGCAAAATGTATCCTACCCACAGACCTCTATCCAGACATCATTGTTGAAGCATGCATTATATAAAGTTAGGGTTTTACACATCTTTAGAGTAAACTGCCTAAGTGGTTGACAATTTGGAAATAATGGTGTGTCTAACAAAACAATCTCAGAAACGACCTCAGAAACCGTATTTTGGGGTACATAGATAAGCACAACAAACTGACATTCACAGACTAGTTACTGCTACTGATTTTCCAGATCAGGAAATCGGGGAGGAGGACACAGCAGGGAGAAGGAGGAAATCTCAACAACAAAATGCTAACTGCAAACAATCCTAATTAAACTGATAATTTTGTTTTTCCAGGACTTGAATTATCAACTTAGCAGGCATACTTTGGCTCTCCATGAAAAACAAGAAGGCACCACTGGATGTTCTGTTAGTTAAACCTTTCTCCTATCCACTTGCTTGCTGGACACAAAAAATGTTCAGATCACAAACACATACATCCTACTCCTAACTTCCTCCTGCAGTGTAATTTATCAGAAAGTCAAAAGTATTAAGAAGTTCAAATGAATCTGGAGTCATTTACAAGCCCCGTGAAAATAATTACTATTAAGACAGCTAAAGCAACACATTGTCCAAGTCTTGCCATGCAGCATGCTTATCTACTTCTGCCAGGGTTACTTAGAAAAGTTACTTGAAATGAACCTAGACTTCTGTGAAGAAAACTGTAAGTTCTCTACCAAGAACTTATTACAACAATGTGCTGCAAGCATTCAGTATCACAACCTTCTCACAGCCAAGACAGCATGCACTCAATGGCAGTCAGGACTCACAAAGTAAAACATTCAGGAGTTACAGAAGAATTGGAGAAATATTATTTTCTGAATATGTCTAACATAGGTTGAAAGCCTTCTACATCATGGTTTAGTAGGCAATTCCCTGCCTTTAGACCTTATCATCCAGACATCACTCTGCAAGCAAATCATAACCAAGAACTACAGAAAGTAAGTATTCTTCCACTGTCACTCCATTTTTGCCTACTACACCTAGGCTTGCTAGTGACATGCCTAAATTTAAACTGCTCATAGAGCCCTGTGGTGCACACTTACACTCTTCAACACAAACCAGTCCTTTCAAAATGAAATTGTCTGACATCTGCTTCCCACCTTAACCGTCTCCTTCTACATTAGTCTCCTGCTAATATCACATGTGAATGCAATACTTCACTCACAGCAGCCTATCAAATATCTGTGACAATCTTGGTAAACTCCAGCTAAAAATCAACCTGCCATTCAGCAGAAACCACTCAGTATGTTAACAGATTAGATTCTTTCAGTGCTCCTGCTTAAACAATACCAGCAAACCACACTCTAAAACCACACAACATTCTGTTCTCTTCACTGTGTCTCACAATTTAAGTAAGCGTGTCCCCACACGCATCACGTCACACACTTCAGAAGAATTAACAATAAATATCAAGCAGCTAAAGACCCAGTTTGGCAGTTACAGTCCTGTTCCACAAAGTTAACCACAAGTAGGTGTCCCAAGCAAGAGCTTTCTACGAGCAAAATACTACCTGATCCAGCTGTCAAGTGAATCTGAAGTTTCACCCCACAACCTCCAAACACTGGTGGAGAACACTCCCTCAAGTACACAGTCCTCTCCACATTACTTTAATACAATTTGTGAGTGGACATATAAGACAACTACATTATTAGCACATCCTCTACTGACTCCTTAAAAAGAGTCTTGAAATTTCTAGTTTCGCAAATTCATCTATGGAACACAGCAGGACCTGTAAAGACCGTGATTTCACGGAAACGGCGATACTGTGCATATTGCAACGTGCATTACTACCGCATTTGTCAGTAGTGAGGTGTTAAAAGTCTCCCTGAGGTGGCATTAAGACACTCAAACACCACCGAAATATCACAGAAACAATGAATCTCGGGCACAACACACCCAGCGAATTATCACAAGAAACGCGTGAGGCGTTTTAGCTGAGGCGGCATCACTTAATGCAAACAACTTGCCATTAAACAAAACCGGGTATCCCGGCTCAATCAGAGTCCGGGAAAGGGAAATAAAACGACAGGAAAGCGCACCCTTCAAAAAAGTGACAGCTGACACTTGAGGCTTTTTGCGACTGCGAGCAGATTCCCCTGGCTGTGATCCGTAACTACGTGAAAAGCAGTTAAGTTCTAAACTACTCCGGAAACTGGTCTGGAAACACGAGGGCGCTACAGAAAGGTGACCCGCGACGCCGAGCGACGGGGCGCGCCCGGCAGCTGCTCGCGTTACCTGCGCCGGGCGGGGCCGGCTCGGCGGGAGGGTCCGCGCGGGCCTCTCTGCGGGGCAGGGACCTGACGGGCACCGGGAAGAAGCCGCGGAGGAACAGCGCGACGCCCAAAGCCTGCACAAGGAGGCAGGAGGAGGCGAACACCCCCGAGCGCAGCCGCATCCTGGCTCGGCCCCGGCGACAGCAGCACCCACCCGACCCGGCCGGCGCTACGCCGGCTCTGAGGGGCGGCACCTGAGGCGCCCCGCCCCTCCCGCCTCGCCCCGCCCCTGCACGCCGTTGGCCAACCAGCGGCCACTACGCGCTTCCGCCAAGCCTCGCTATTGGCCAGCGGCCAGGCTGCCCCTCCGCGAGCGCGTAGCGGCAGCACCGAACCGGAAGTACAACCCCGCCTCCCGGCCCCGCCTCCGGCTCCGCATCCCACCTCCCGGACCCGCCTCCGGACCCACCTCCCGTCTCCCCCGCATCCCACCTCCCGCCCCCGCCTCCGGCCCCGCCTCCCGGCCCCGCATCCCGGACCCGCCTCCGGACCCACATCCCGCCTCCCGGCCCTGCCTCCGGACCCACCTCCCGCCTCCCCCGCCTCCCCCGCCCCCCGCCTCCCGGCTCCGCGTCCCGCCCCTGCGTTTCGCCTCTCGGCCCCATCTCCCGGCCCCACCTCCCGCTTCCTGGACCCACGTAAGGGCCCCGCGTTCCACCGCGCATCTTAGGTCTGCATTCCAGCCCCTGCTTGCCACTCCCACATCCCGGTTCCGCGTCCCACACCTGCAACCCAGCCCCGCATTCCAAGCCCTCATCCCACCCCGCGTCCCGACCCGCGTTCCCCGGCGGGAGGGAAAAGGAGGTTTGATGCAATGTTGCAGCAGAGTGCTTGGTAGGTGAGGGAGGAGTCCTGGACAGTGGCTGTTGCAGGTGTTTGACAAGCAGAATCTTTCCCCGCACAAGCACACACACTTATTAATAAAACTGAATAGTGATAGCTTTTAGTCCTTCAATTGGAATGGAAATAAACTGTAGCAGGCAGATCATGACAGAGGAATGAGGAGAAGTAAGTTTTAAAACTTAAATTTTCTGAGAAAGGAAACCAAAGACGCTCTGCAAAGTGAAGCAGAGTTTATACCAGTCTCGTTGTGTTCACTGAAACAGGAAGATAGCCTGAAAATGTCATTCTCCCAAACAAAACTGCTCCTCATTTCTACCCAGGCAGTTTCTGTATGGCCCACCACTGTGCTGGAAAGATGTGGCACATGTTTCTGCAGCATACATGAGTCTGTAACTTTACTTGTGAGCGGCACATTTTCCCTGAGCCAACAGGCACAGCACCCTGCCGGCTGTGCTTACTGTAGCCGTTGCATTTTACTGCCATTTCCACTGGCCAGCCCGGTTAATTCTGGGCTTTTGCAACACCTGCCACAAGGCAAAGTTGCCGTGATGTGAGAAGCATGTGTGAGTGGGTTCAGGATAAAAGTTCTGTATTTGGCCTTTCCTAGAGTCTCCAAATACAGAGAAAAAAATCAAGGAGACGGGGTCCTGTGGATTCATGCTGTTTACATTTCAGCATCTCTGAGCACTATGCTACCTTTACCACTTACCTAAGTGGTTTTTCTGGCCACTCTTACCACTTTATGCTTCTACTCAGAATGCTGTTAACATTTTCATTTCTTAAGATGATCCAAAACAATTATGTTAAAAAGAAATTGCATTTTTGCAATTCACTTGTTTCTTTGCAGAAGCATGACTCTCAAGGCCCATGAAAGTTAGTATTCAGTAATTAACTTCAGCTGACTATGAGCAGTGTAATGAAATTCAGAAAAAACATGCAAGGAATGTTGCTTGAATCAGTAGGAAAGGGCAGAAGGAAACTTTGGGCCATTGTATTCAAACTTTAAAATGGCTTTAGGTAATGTGCCTTAAAGTTACAGTATTTGTATGTCCAAGAAAAGCTGTATTTGTTGCTTTTTAGAGGTGTTTTTCCTCTCCTTTAAACCTTGAACTAGTGAGTGAGTCTCTCCAACCAGAAACTAGGAAAGGTTGCCTAACAAATACAAATCACCGTAATGTAGGCAGTGTTTATGAATCACAAAACAGCATCTAAGAAATGTCTGTCTTCTTTTTATTTCAGGCATGAATTTTACTTTTCCTTTCAGAAAGTCAAAATTCCCCAAACTGCATCTTTATCCCATCATTCAAACCTTCAAATTCCCACATAAGATCAGAATTTCTGTGTTCAGGCAAAAGGATTTCTCCACAGACATAAAAACACTGTCTAGCGTGTGATTCACACTCCCTGGGTCCTATCACTGGGTATTTACTGAGTACCATCACCATTTGGCAAGTTCTTGCAGCAACATGCTTTGAAGTCCATTACTGTAGCACTTAACTGCAGGGGTCAAATGCAGGAAGAATCTTGAGCATTGTACAAGACTTTAAGTCTGACTGTCTATGAGTCTACAAGCATGTTACAACATAATATATTGACAATCACTGCTGTGCACTGCTGTGGCCGTTTTACAAGCTCTTGGGTATAACCTCCTCTTTTGTGCATAACACATTTATGCCCTGAGAGCTGGTCATTTTGTGAGCATTTAGAGGAAATGTTTGTGTGCTTCCCAGTTTGTAAGCGCACAAACAGTGTTGCGTGCATCAATTTATGTCAAGGGGTGCTGGCCGACTTAAAGAGCTTTTGGAAGGTTAAAGGTTCATGTCAGAGTGTCAGGAAAGGTGCAATATAGTGCAATTAATGTGATACAGAAGGTTTTTGTTTCATCGCAGCCAGCAAGCATTTTAGAGCACAGTACAACCCATCCCTGTGGGAGATGAATTTGCATCTTTCGCAACAAGAGAGCACGTTGCTACTGCTGCTGTTGTGAAGAGCCCCTCAAGCAACTTTCATCTCTGTGTGTTGAGGAAGAAGAAGGAATTTAAGGCTCTGTGCAAAGTCCTCTCTAGAGGCATTGTTCCAAATCTGAGAAATCAGCAGACCGAAAGCCATCCAAGCCTTGTCTTCTACAGGCATATGTACCACTGGTTCCACTAAACCAGTAGGAGCATGTTTTGGTGAGTATCTTTGCAACCGACATTTAAAGCAGCCAGGTGATATTGTTAGTCTCTCTGGCATCCCACAGGTCTTTTCTTTACTGAGGCAACTAGTAAAAAGCAGATACGGTAAAAATTTGGTGTGTCCCGTGAGGGAGGAGCAAACCCCCTTCAAACAGTCTCTGTGTCCTCTGCCAGCACTTAATGAAACACTGCCCATTGGTCAGCAGTCAGCATGTCTGCTTCTTCAGCTCCTTTTCTCCTGATTCTTTCACTTCTTATGTTTCACAATTTGGCTAGAAAAACAGGCCCTATCTTCCCTTTTCGTCTAGTTTCAAACACAGACAATATGCAGCCAGTATTCTCAGGTTTCTTTTCATCTTTCTCATTCTCTTTCTTTGCTTTATTTTGACTGATTCCTTTGCAGTTTTGCTCTCAGGCCTGATGTTCGTAAGTTATGGGGATCTGCAGCTCACCACCTTGCTTTTTGAACTGCCTCGATTATTCTCCCTCTCTGGATCTAATTTAACAGGATTTCACATCTGAATATGTGTGTTTATTTGAAACCTGCACATCTCTTCTGACACTGACAATGTCAGATATGTGAACATCCCATGCCAATGGTTTAAACAAACATCTCTTTTCTGTAATCAGTGGAACCTCTTAAACTTGTCTCTAATGCATTTAATAATGTATTGGGGAACACGCAAGTGGAGCAGGAATATGGACAGTGACAAAATTGACATGTATAAGTAAAAGCAACCATTTTTACCTACAGGGGGTGTGAGGCAAAATTAATTCAAAATTGAGTGAAGCTGTAATAAAAAACAAGACTTCCCAAGGTGGTCTGATACTCCAAAAGCACTGTGATATAGTTAGAAAATCAGAAGGACACATAGTAATTTTTTCTCTCTTATCATTTCTCCATTCTTCAATACATGGCAATTCGAATGTATGTCAGGTCTCTGCTGTATTTAAGCCACAGTAAAACATCAGAAAAGGTTATAAAAGACTGTCTGCTGAAGTGTGACTCTCCCTCCTCCATTCTGGTGCACTGCAAAGCCTCCAGAGATTTGTAGTTGCTGAGGCAAAAGACAAAGCAGAAGCACTGCATTGTAAACCCAGCTTCTGAAATCCAAGACTGAACAGGAATTTCTTCATATAGAAAAAAAACATGTTAAGAAATAATTCAATAGCTTCATCCACATCAAATAATTGATTATCTATCTTTGTGCACACACGCACATGTGCACACATGCACAGAAGTCTACCTTCAGATTTAGCTATTTTGGAAACCATGCTTGCAGAGTTTATGGGATTTGAGATTGAGGCAACCAGGGATCACTGAAGACGATAACCCCTGATAACCCCTGAGCTGGTGAGCTGTAGGGAGCCAAAGCCTGGATTGTTTCTGTAGACTGCAAACTCGTTACTTGCTGCAGTATGAGATGACTTGGTTTTGAAGGGAAAGCAAAGCTGCAGAGCAAGAACTAATTGAAGAAAGAGGCTGCTTGTTAGTTTCGCCTAGGGCCTTGCACTCAAACCTTACATAGTTTAGTAGTCATATCTGCATCCCCCTTTCTCCTCGCAGGGTTGTACAGAGATGTAAATAGTCATTCCTGCTTAGGAAAGCCCTGGCTTTAGAGCTGCATTTGTGCGCTCACCCAGGCCAGTTCTCTCAGAGCTGCAGCCATAAATTGGGATCACTGAGCATGAACCCCATATGTGCTGCTGATTAGAGAAGATCATGGGATGCTGACCCAAGGTTAGTTTTTCATCCAGTCTAAATGGACTGGTTAAAACATGAATGAAAAAGAGTAAAAGCTCAAGGAAAATTTCCAAAACCACTTAAGTAGATGGACTTATTCTGGCAGTACAAGTCTCTGAAACTCCCCCCAAATGTCAGCAGGCTCTACAAGTTAGAATAATGCCAGTCATCTAGACTTCAGGGCAGGCATTGAGAGCCAAATCAGGGCTCAGCTGAAACAACATCTTTTCATTACACATGAAAACTAACCATAATCTCTCCTCCCTACAATTTTACCCACTTATCTTGCTGTTCCTTCCTTTGATCCCATTTTCTTTCCTAATCTGCTTCTTCTTCCTAAAGTAAAAGCTTTTGCAGTCATGCTTTATGTTTGACAGTCTCTCTCTTGCTCTTCCTGACAGTCTTAGCTATTTTTTAGAGAGGTGATGAACAAGGAACCCAGTGATACTAGGTTTTTCCATATTTAATGAGAACTGCAAACAGCAATCAGACTTTGTCCATGTCCCCACCAAGGAAACTGTCTATTGTGTAAGATGACTCCTTATCAGGTGCCAAAACACCCCATCCAGAAACATGTGCAAAACCCAAATGTTTGCATCTTGGTTACCAGGGAATCCAGCCACTCCAGCCTGCAACTGCAAGAGAAACTGGGCTGTCCCTTTTCCTGCTTAGCTACTGCTTCTCCATGACGTTAGTACATTGTACTCAGCATGCTGGTGATGACTTTAGCTCCCTCCAGTTCTCCTTGCTTGCCTGATCTGCCTAGTTCTATAGGGCTTTCTTTAGTCACATGGTCTTTGTCCTACTGAGAATTTCTCATGGTGCAGAAATCCTCTTTTCCTGCGTCCCTATGAGCAATAGTGATAAACAATTACAATGATGAAGTAGGAAATGTAGCTACATTCTTCCATGACATATGACTTTACTAAAATAACTAAATAACCTTCCTAAAATAACCTAGTAAAGCTTATTTTTATCTTCATAGGCTTCTTGCCTCACATCTCTCTGTTCTGTAAGCCCAAGCCTTCTTTTTAAAGTGATTCACCTGCAGGTATCAGATGTTCAGTAACACTGCCTTTATTTACTTTAGGCCTAGATATTTTTTACTAGCCAAACACTACATTGTGTTAAAAAATACCAATGCATAATGTAAGAGCTTCTTGATATAGAAACCAACTTCTTCTCTGACACCTCTTACTGCACTTGTTTCCAGGAGAGAGGTCTTTATGTGTTGCTTTTACTGCAGGGAATTGCCATGCTCTACCAAGTCAGCATCATAAGCCTACTCAGCTTAATGTTCAGATGCTCTTCAGCTGTCCAAGCAGCTAAGAAAGCAGAGAGTGAGGAAGGCTGGCAGGCGTTGAGAGTGCAGGCTGTTGGTGCGCTTGCTAACTGAAGTGTGTATTTTGTCAAATTTCACGCTGAATAGCCAAATCATCGCCAAAGGAGAAGCTGAAACTATACAAGGGGCCTTAATACTATGTGTTAGTGGCTGCAGAGAGGTCAGGGAAACAAGAACTTATCAGCTGGTAAATTAACCAAAGCAAAAGTGTTTGTGAGAGGGGAGGAAACAGCAATTTAGCTGTCTTTAGTCACCTAGGGTAATTAATCAGCATCATCAAGCCCCGGCATCAGTAAATTCTGAAAAAGGTTTTCAAGTGTTTATATTTTCAGGATAAATTTCTTCCAGTGCTGTGTACCTAGAATTTCTTGCTCTGATAGTTTTGTCATGGAGGAGCAGCCTGTCATGCAGATGTACCCATTTCCTTCCCTGGGGGAAAAGGTTGGCTGCCCCTTCATGAGCCAGAGTCATCCCACCTGGGCCCTCTCCCCTCCACACCCTGAATCAACTAGCTCTCCAAGAACATTGATTTTGGGGTTTTCCCAGCTTGCTGCAATGGCAGAGTGCTGTGTTTTCCTTGAGGGGAAGCTGTCGTTGTTGCATGCCTTGTGAAGGAGCATAGGGGATCAGAGGGAACTTAACCTGCCTGAGTGGTAGCAGGGAGCCAAGCCTGGTGTAGTGTCACCCAATGGAAGTAGGATCCTGAGACAGACTATCTGCATTACCACATTTGAGTCACCTGTCCCTGTGTTCACATCTGACTCCTGCAGCCAAGAAAACAGAGCCAGGCAGAAAAATGAAACCATCTCGGTTTTTCAGAGTTTCATTTCTTTATATGGCTGGACCTCTTGCTTCCCCTGCCTCATAATTGACCCAATTATTATGTCTCATGGATTCCTAAGGTCTAATAAGATGTAAGTTTGCTTTAGTGCTTCTCTTGTCTGGACCACGGACTTCTTCCCTGACGCACAGTGCCAACTCACACACCCAGGCGAGGTATTCCTACCTTTTATTCTGGTTTGTGCAAAGAAGGCAGCAGGGTGGTAGCCCACAGAAGGCTGGCTCCCCAGTCATCAAAACTTTGCACCATTTGTAAATTCTAACAAAGGCACCAGCATTCATTGCTTACAGATTACATGACTTTTTCATTAATTAGTACTCAACACCCTGTTTGCTCATTATGTCTCTTGCTCCTCGTGCTAATCAGTCTGCAGGCACAGTTCTTCCCTCCGTCTGGCCCTGGGGTCTGTTTGGAGGAGGTGATCCTTGAGTTGGTGGTCGAGATCTCCCACTGCTGGAATTACCTTTCTCCCAGTTACTGCTCAGTCCTGACCTTACTCCTGGTGGCTCTCATCCAGACAGCCCATTCATCTTGGGATTGTCTTCCCTTTTCCTTAAAACAAACATTAGCCAAGCATGTAATGTTCACAATGCAATTGCTTAATCATAACTGTCTAGCTACATCTACTGACTGACAGCAACAAAAAAATTTGTGAAGTTTGATTAAGATTTTGAGAGGTTCAAATCTTGAAGGACTCAATATTACTTCCAGCCTTTCATAGGTTCTCGCTACCTTATTCACCCACCCGTCTCCTCAAGTCATGCGACATTGCTGCCTTTCTGCATGTTTCTTTGTACTTGATAAGGGGAATAAAATGTTGAGATGGACTGACAGTGATATATAGAGACATTATAAGCCTGTAAATCCTATTTCAAGAGGAAATCAGTCAAGAACTCCGTACATCTGATTGCAGGCTCCTTATCTTATCTGCACTAGTAAACTGAAAAAGTTTCCTTGTCTGAGCTTTTTTTTTTTCATTTCCAAAACAGCTTCAGGCATATCCCTCAAATTAAACAAATATTAAGCAGGATTTCTTCCTCACTTAGGCTCTTCTCAGTGCCTGTTTTCTCAGGAGGTAGATGGAGAATGAGACTTGGGTCTCAGCAACACTGGAATTGGCTGAGCTTTTGGAAGATGTTCAAAGATCACCAGTGTTCCTGACAGTAGAAAAAGAAAAAAAAATGTACTGTTTTGTGTCCATTTTAATGAATTTTGAAAGCTTTCAATGAGCACCAGAATTACTATAACCAAGAATCAAAAACTGTCAAGAGGATGAGATTTCTATATAGCCCTTTGTAAGAAAGGTTTTCAATTCCTTGAATGCCTGTATTATTAGGACAGGTATCTGAGTATCCTCTTTTATTGGAGCCTTCCTTACCCACTCCATTTTAAACTGTGACGGACTCTACTGTGAGTTTAATTATGAACACAGGCTGAACACCAAAACTACACAGTGTAATAGGTACAACAGCAGGTCAAGATTTCTTTTAGTTGTTTTTTCCCCCTCTGTTTTGTTTCTGGAGGATTTTTTTCATTTTATTTTACTTGTAACAGTGATTAAGATCAATCCCAAAAACTCTACAAGGAAGAATGAACTGTGACAAATCACATCTGCTTTTTTTAAGCAAAATGGCACAGGGAAATAGATTAAGAGGGCACACCTTAGACACTGAAACCATCATTTTCCTATCATCTTACATGCTGGCTTCCTTAAACCTGTCACACTCCATCTTGTTGTTATTTGGTCCTTTAGGCGGTTCCAAGAAGATGAATTGCCATTGCTGGGAAGCTATGAATTTCCACCTTCAGCATATTGGTGATCCCTTGTTCATATGCCAGAACTTCATGTCATCCAGCTTAGCTCCTCTCACTCTCACCAGGTTTTTCATCCCCCTACACTGGTAACTTTGTAGAGAACACTGTCACTGCACTTTGACCCCTTTTGGCTGTGCTGCACCCACCAAGATTATAGTTCGTCACACCGGGCCTCATTTCAGTATTGCAAGTGACCAGCGTTGCCCACAGTGTTTTGAAGAAGGCCTCAGTAGGTCCTGAGGGACCCTGAGAGTCTCTTTCCTCTCTGCTGGCTGTGGCCATGATATATCTGAAGATTTCTCCCAGCTGTGCCCCACCAGTACTCTGATTATTTTGTAACTGCCATGCTGTCATGTATTTTGTTCCTCCTACACGACCTCTGATGTATTTCCAGCTGATCACAAAGATTCTAGCCACTGGTTCTCAAGACCATAATCTTATCACTTTAGGTTACTGAAACTCACGTTTGTATAATTGCTCTCATCTCCTTAAATAATCCAGTTCTAGTTCTTGTGCCAAAAATCACCAGTAAAGATGTAAATAAGTTACCATCCACAGGACAGCACAAATCAATCCTGTCTCTGAATAGGCTATTGCAGTCAGCACCTACCACCTTTGACTTCTCATAATCAGCTGCTCCTCAGAATCCCAAGCTGAGTACCAATAAATCTGTCTCCTTCATTTTGTTGGGTTAACATGACTTTACTGAATAGACATGCTCTTTCTTTCTGAAGCTCATCATTTCCCTTACTAGATGAGGAACTTAATTCTTTCCACCTGAGAACGGGTTTCACTGCCACTATGCCTCCTTCCCTGAATATTTCTGTCCATTGTGTTACCCTGTTTTTATCTAGTTCTGTGTCCCCTTCCTGAGTACTGAATGCAACAAGAAAAATTATACTTTGGCTTTTTCTCAAAAAAGTACCAATCTTACTAGTTATTAACAGTTTAGAAGTCCTTTATTAGCTTGAAAGTCTGGAGAAAAATGTATCAAAGTCACCTTGGTTTTCTTATAAGTAGCCGAAGTGTGACTTAACAATGGAAGCAGTCATAAAAAAAAGACATTAAAAAAAAGTAAAGAAACATAAACACCCTTGGCAGTGTAAGTATGGGAATCTGACGCTGCAAAGAAGGATGGCGGGTTGTGAGTATGATGCTTCAGCATCTACCACCTAGCCAAGTACAGCAGGGCCTTGCTGTCAGCTTCATGCTGCCTGCAATACTTGAAGAACATTCAAAGGCAAGAGAGAAGATCTATCATGGGAGAAAGGGACTCCAGGAGAGCAGAGAACTGTGGAACACTGGCATTCAAAAAGAATTAAGCCATTTCAATGGAGGAGACTCTAAGAACAAGAAGAAATAAATAATCCCATCATCAAGCCACAACTCCTAGGAAGCAGTCCTTTCCTTCTGTATGAAGGGAATGTATAGTATTTCTTCAAAGACTACATTGCATGTGAACTTAAAAAAAAAAAAAAGGCAGACAAGAAAAAATCACATTAAATGGCCAAACAGTGCCATCTGGGGACTACTCTCACAAGAATAGCATGGGTAAATGGCAGTAAAGTTAATGAAAGAGCTGCTTTTTTACTTGGAATGAGCAGAACTTTATTCCATGGGAAGTTTTGATTATTTGCACGGGGCCAGTCTTGGGGTCAGGCACTGAGTGGCACACAATGTTCTATTAAGAGTCAGGACTGCTCCAGGAAAGGAATGCCGACATCTCTAAATTCAAGAGCTGTAGCCAAGCAGCAGCTTTGTTATATGTTCCTGATACAAAGAATTTCTTAATTTGAAGCTTGTAGAAACGGGAAATGACATGAAAAATAAGGAAAGGACAATATGATGTAGCACTGGTGGAGAAATGATTTCAGAGCTTCTTGTTTCACTATGCTATGCAAAAGAATTTTATTTCACAAAGCCTCCAGGGCACAGTGATCCCCCATTTAAAGCAAATATTTTCAAATGAGTGCCTGAGACTTTGCTTAAGGACTGCAGTGAAATCAGGGAATCATATCATCAGAATGGTTTGGGTTGAAAGAGACAGGAGAGATCATCTAGCTCCAACCCCCCTGCCGTGGGATGCAGCGAGCACTACCATGTAGCTGTTTGTACAAGCAGTGGGAATATGCTGCTTTCCAGGATGGTGCAGATGATACAAATGGAAGCAGAGATATCTTGTAAGGACAGCTGTGTCGTTTTCAGAAGTGGCATGAGGCAAAGGAGGGTGCAAGAGCAAAGCACCTGGTACTGCCTTCAGGCAGACAGGTTCAGTCTGGGCTCCTGCAGGAATGCAAGTTTGATGGCTGCCTGGAAAATGCAGACTTTTCAGCAGAATATAGAAAACTCAGAGAGGGACCAAATCTGCTGATTTGGGTGTTGTGCAAACAAAACCAAAGAGCAGCTGCTTTTAATCCCAAGCTGCCTATACAAAAAGGGAAGTAGGAAAGTAGCAAAGGCAGTAAATTTTTGCATTTCTTTCAGAGCCTTAGATTTCTTTGAAGGATTATGAGTATTATGTTAAGACCTTCAGTTTAAGCTGGATCAAAGAGGAAAGAGGAACCAGAGAATGTGGTCTTCAGTAAGAAGCTATGGAAATAATGTAGACTCTTTTTTTATTTTTACCCTCAGACTGTCTACAAACCAGGCTACTTCTTGTAAAACCAAAGTAACAAAACTGGGCTGCATCAGAAGTCTGTGCAATGTTTGGCTACCCATCCGTGTTATTTTAACATTTTCAAGATTTCAAAATGTTCAATACTTGTGTATTCTCTTCTGTTACATTTATAGTATTTAAATCACATGCTATTTATTCTATTTATTATTTATAATGCATTCATTTCTATTCACCTGCTGCAATACACAGCTGGTTTTTAATACATAATTTCTAATTTCAGTTTCATTGCAAAGTCTGCTTTCTCTTGAGCTAACCCCTGGAATTGAGTTCTTAGCCAGAGACCACCACCTGGGAAATCTGCTAAAACAACAGCACATGCTCTGCATCCTCATGAAACTGCCTGACATTTAAGGTCACCACCATGTTGATGTTAAGCCTGCTGAGACTGCAGTGAGGACAGTAGGCGCCAACTTCTCTCCCTCTTACCTATGCAAGGGAAGCATAACAAGTCATCCAACCACTACGGTGGAGTGACCCCCACTTTTCCACCTTCCTACTCAGTCTGAACAAACGTAAGTGATGTTTTCACCATCTCTGTGTTGTGGCTACACTCACCGTGGTGCATGAAGATACCATGAACCTTACTGGGGACACATTTTTGTCAGAACAGGCACTGGACAACCTGCTCGAGATGAATAGAAATCAAGGCATAGTAAATGAATTCCCTCCAGCTTGCAGCAGTTTCCAGGCACGGTAGGCAGTTCCATGGCACACATGTCATACCAGCACTCAGTAACTCCCTTCAGCCTCAGCCAGAGGCCCCGTAGGTCCTTGGGGAAGTTCCTCTCAGCATCCTCTGTAAGGCACAGCTGTGGGTATGTTCACAGGGGCTCTTATGCTTGAGCTCTCTTGCACTCTCCACTGCTCCTCCTTCTTGCACCAGCTCCCTGGACAGTTTGACACCCCTCCCCTGCAGCACATTGATGCTACATCCTCTGTTTTCTCAAAAGAGTGTTGTTTAAAAAGTGTGTTACCACGGGCAAAACAGATGCTGTACACCAGCTGGCAAAAGGTGCTTTTTGCTGGTAGAGCTTCTTTGCTTGCTGGAGTTGCAAAGTCCACGCAGTGCAGGTATACCAGGGGAACTACACTAACAAGAAAGTTTTAGGCTGCCCCAATATACAGTGTCCAAAAATAAATCATCCTCTGTTTTATTCAGTTCTTCAGGTACAAAAGAAATACATGTTCAGCTCCTTTAGGAATTAAACTATTGACCTTTCTGAATGCCAAAAAGCCTAGAAGTAGGCCAGAGAGAGAATGATTATCATATTGTTGAAACAGAAGAACTCCCAAATCTAATAAATGTTAGACCTGACACTAACTGGGAAAAAGGAGGAAGACAGGATGCTGTTGTTAGAGCAGGATCTGTTGGGGATTGGTCGCACAGATAATCCAGGGTGGCAGAGGTTTCTCTGATGTTTTTGAGGGCATTTGACTTGTTTCAGGTGGCATACAGAAATAAGTCACATCTTTACAACAGTTGTTTGCAAAATGCAGGAAGCAGAATTGACCCAAATCAGGGGGGGTTTCTCCTCGGGGGGACCCTCAGAAATGTGTTTCTGGTAGAGGTGCTCAGGCATGTTTTCTCCTGGACACTGGAAGTCCCCACAATGGTGGGACAGTGGGAGGGGTTCACATATGCTGCCGCCAGAGGACTTTGTCTCAGGGAGAGGTCTCAGCTCCAGGCCAGACATTGCAGAGCCTCTCACTTACCCTGGCCCCTGCAAAGCCCCTTGAGAGCACATGCAGACCCCCTCATAGTTCACACCAGGTACACAGGCACCCCATGACAGCACACAGGCCGGTCGCTTTCCCAGCCCACTGTGCAGGAGGCGTGCACTGGGCATGACTTGAGGACACCACTTCTGCTAACTGCTTGGCAGCCTTTGATCATCCATTTAAAGCCGATTTCCTTCCCAAGGGCTTTGGAGACAAGAGGGCTCAGTCCATACCTGGGGTTCAGGTGGTACAAGAACATGCCTTTTAGTCGTGTGGGTGCCCTCACTGAAGAGGATTCACCAACACTTTGGGAGCAGTAAACAGCCCCAGCTGCAGTGTTCTGCAGAGCCCAGGACAGACTGGAGTGCAGCTGTGTGTGGAGATGAGGACCCATGACATTTTCATTTTGGTAGTGTCCCATGTACTGTACGTGTCCTCCAGGACTGAACCACAGCCAAGAGCTAGTCATCATTTATTGATCAGTGGCTTGTGTTTGCTCAACACTGTATTGCCGGTAACCAGGTAACATTAATAAAAGTGACTTGACCTTGTGTTTTGGTTTGGTTTGGGTTTTTTAAAGTTTCTTTTTGCCTTTACTGACACCTGTCCCATGTGAGAAGGCATGTCCTAAACTGGCAGTGACAGCAACAAAGATTTTCACTGGAAGATTTTATAATACTACAATTCATTATGAACTAAAATGATTTTAGAAATTAAGAACTGCTGAAGAATTTCTGTGTCCGCATCCAAAAATAACCCCCAAAACCTGTATTTATACCCCGTGAGGCAAGCCAATTCCTCTACCACCAGTGGTGGGATGCACCATATATTTGGAAGAAACTAGAGTGACCAAATACATTATTGCCTGTTTCTGTGCTTCCAGGAAGCAGAGTGCAGTGTTTTCAGCATACGAAAAGCTGCTTCCCAGGATTTCTGTGAACACAACCCCCTGTCTAAGCTGCAGTCCTGCTAATTTGACAGCAGGCGGGTGTTCACAATAGCAAACTGCTGTGTCACGCTCAAAGGGGCAGAGCTAAGGCTGAATAAATATTCAGACTCCCCTGTGCCTAGTTTAACAACTGACTCTTTGAAAGGAGTTCTCTGAAATACCAGATCCTCTAGAGGAGTCCCTCCAGGTAACAGCTGCTGAATGCCAGGTTCAAAATGCCTGAACCCCTTGTGTCCAGATTCGTTGTCAAGCAGCTCCTCTCTTTTTGAAAGTTGCTTTGACTAGGATTCAGTGCCTCCTGCAGTATCTCATATGGTAAGTGCTCAAACACCAGCATAAAACAGAGATCTGAGACCAGCTCTTGCACTCCTGGGAGAGTTTCTGTGAATCTGCTGAGGAACCACTGTGTCTCACAGCACTGCAGTTTGTCTTTATCTCATCTTCTCACTGCCCTCTATTTCCAAGGAAAAAAACCCAAAACCGAGGAAAGCTTGTGATGCAGTCGCAAGGGAGAGGTTGTCCAGATCATCAGTAGTGTTGCATTTGGGTTGCCAAGGCAGAGGGAACAATGTTCCCACATCCCAGACTGCGTGCAAAAAATACTTTGCATTTGGGAGTTGTGGTTCACGCACTTCTGTGCATTGTAACAGAAGGAAAGATTGGTGGTTACCCAGTCCTAAATAAATATCCATCATTCCTGAGGTCCAGTGGTACCAATAGCTGCAGGTAACCATCTACCAAGGCATATTTC
This sequence comes from Corvus hawaiiensis, assembly GCF_020740725.1. Lineage (NCBI taxonomy): Eukaryota > Metazoa > Chordata > Aves > Passeriformes > Corvidae > Corvus > Corvus hawaiiensis. The sequence goes on from NC_063255.1 coordinate 31,875,523, forward strand.
AAGGCAGGTTTATGTCTCTGTGCTGCTATAGTGCCTGAGGATGCCCAGGGAGCCTTTGCGCCTCCCTCTTCTCTCCCTCCCTCTCTCCCAGCTGCGTTTGCTGATCCACTCTGCGTTGCAGCTGCCCAGGGAGAGCGTGGGGAGGGTGCTGCTTCCTACACCAAGATCAGGCCAGGAGCTCGTGTAATTTTTGTTTCTGCACAACTAACTCCTACCCAGAAACCTACTGAAAAGGGAGGAAAGAACAAATCCTCTTTATTCCCATCAGCAGAAAGGAGATTTTGTAAGCTACTAAGTAGCAGGTGTGAGGGGGCGGTGAGGAGTTACTACCTGCATAAGATTATTTTTTTAACAGCTGTGTGCTTGTAGCATTGCTTGAAACAAATGAACATGCGTGTGAGCTCTGCTCACTGGGGCTCTCAGTGGTTAATCCACAATACAGGGATCCAGAGCTCAGCTAAAGATTTGACTAACGACTTTAAGCTTTTCTTATATGAAGAATAGAAACGATAAGACAATTCACCTCAGGGACTATTATGCTACCAGTACAGCTCTAGACAATTTGAGACCTGCAAACAGCCTCCACAGCAAGAATCAGAACACCAGTTGTGCTCAACGGGGGCTCAGAGGAAAGCTGCCAAGCTGAGGAGGAGCAAGCCTCCACAGAAATGTTTGTTGGTACTGCTGTTCAGCTCTCCACTGCCCTCCTTTAGGGAATCCCTTCCCAAGAAGAACCTGGCTGTGTTTGATGGGTGCAGCAGCTTCTCGTGCCTCAAGCACCATCTCAGACACTGTGTTTGTGTAAGTCCTCTGCCGTTCTGCAATGGCATTTGAGGCATGTGGTGAGAAACATGCTGGCCCAAGTTAGTCTCAGGAACTGGTCTCCTGTTTGGCTGTAAAGCAAATCCAGGTCCCTGGGACAAACGTTTTCATCAAGCAAGGAGGAGAAGGAAGCGTTGGATCTCATTGGAGGTTTTTGCTCTGCCATCCTGAGGAAAACCTCTGTAGCAGGAACTAGTTCCAAACAGTGGAGGAGCTGGGTCAGGTGCACCTGAGAAAGAAACACTGCTATGCAATGTGAATTAGCATTAATATTAAAAAACTATACCCTGCCTTCCTGTCCAGCTGAGCTGGACTGAGATACAGCCCGTGGAGGAGGGGTACACAGCTCCCAATGAACTTCTCTGAAGAGACAGACGCCCTACTCCATGTTATCCAAGGCCCATCAGCTCCTTCTTGGTGTGTGGTGGGCTCTAAGAGCCACAGCTCCAATGCAGAGGCTGACAGTGGAGCACTTTGAAGATTAGGCCAGGTGGGAGAGGCCCCTTTTCCTCACTCTGAGAGCATTTAGAAGAAGAGAATTGCCTCACAGACTTGTGAGGCTTCCTTTAGAAGACTTTCATTATGATGAAGATGGTTGCCTCACTTTCCCAGCCACACCCCTGTAGTGTCATTTTTGTATGTTCTGTTTATCTGAGAGGGGATTGAGCTGCAAAAGGGAAGGATGAGGACAGCAAAGCAGAGGATCAAGTAACAGGATACTGAGGTATGCAGTCAGGGCTGTCCAAGGACAACTTCTAGACAGCTGTGCACCTGAGCACCACCATCTGGAGCAGAAAAATAAACCGAACCTTCTTTCTCATACCACATGTGACTGACTGCAGCCAAGAGGGTGAAGTGGAGTGCAGGGAGCAAGGGAGCACTCAGGACAGACAGATCAAGCATCCCCAGACCCATTCCAGACCTGATGGCCTCACTGTCTTCCTAACACCAACTAGCCTCCTAGTGTTATAGTCTTAAATTTCCATTCTCTTGTGTGGACTGCATTAATGCACACATGCTTAACAGCTCCTCACACATGCATAATCCCTTGGCAACTCCAAGTGCATCTGCAGGGAAGAAGGGAGGCCTTCACAGTGTGAGACACTTCAGAGATCTGTGGTTAGGTTGATCGTGTCAAATGCTGCAATCATATAAAGCCATTTCTCTCAGGTGTAACTTCAAACTGAAACTCTAAAAACAGGTTAGAAGAAAAACAGTCACTGTTACCAAACTCATCAGGAAAGCTGAAGCATGGAGAGGAGAGATTTGCTTGCATTAACCAAGAACAGAAAGAGCAGAGGACCAAAAGGAAACCTGGAGTGAAAACCAGCTGATGAGAGAGGAGAGTGATTATAAAGTCTTTCTTGGATCAAAATGCAAACTGAAGCATTAGCGGCAGCAAGCACCTCTTTAAGTCAGATGTGAAATGTTCCTATTTTCATACACAATTAGCCTCACTAGAGCAGTAAGAGCTGCCTCAAGTTTCCTTAATGTAATCATTGCTTGTGGAAAATTTCCTCTTGCATCTTTGTTACAGTTTCTCCCACAACATATCTCTCAGAATAGGTGATCATTTCAGTCAGAGTGTGAGGAAACATCTGGGCCCATCTGGCTCAATTAAAGTGCCTTGTTCCAAAAGCATAACCCATCATTTTCTGCTCATCTTGTTGTATTTTCACTTTTGTCTGAAATTAGGACACGCTCAGAAACGCCAATTATTTTATGAATCATCTAACATCAGACTTGGTACATCTTTTTTTGTTGTTGTTGCTGTTATGCAGAGCCCTTACTTTCAATTCTTTTGTCCACTGATACCAACGTAGCGCTGTCTGGCTTATCTCATTTCACAGGCACTAAATAAAGCCTTCCTAGCAGTGAAGCTGGCCATGTGTATGGCAACGTGCTCTGCATTCCCGAGGCGTCTGCTCACTGGCAGATGGAGCCTGTGGCCTCGGGAGGAGGCAGATCGTGCTGTGCATGACAGGAAGGCGGTGCTGTCAGCTGGGTCCCACTGACAGGCTGCGTCGACCCAGGGCTCGGCATCGTTTGCAGCCCAACAAGCCTTTCACCCGGACACGCACCAGGGCTTCAAAGTACACACATAAAACCTGTTCTGGGGCCAAAGCACGCTCCGTGCTTGCTGCTAGGCACAAACCCTGCCGCCTCAAGCCCGGCGTCAGGGCAGCTCCTCAGCAGAGGGTGGGTGGGAAGCTTTAAAAGGTGTCGTGCCCTGCAGCTCAGCATGGCTGTCACAGGCAGGGCAGCAGGAGGGAGGCCTGTGGGAAGTGCCTGTCCCTCTGTGGTACCAAGGAAAACCAGGCTGAGCAGCAGGGCCTCTTGTGCTGTTGTACGACACAGAGGTGTGTCTGTTGCAGAAGGGCACATAAAAAACTTAAGAAGTGCAGCTTTGGACCATAAGGAGAACATTGTGTCCCTTGCTTTTTAGCTGCTGTGACAGTAAGAGGAGCAGGGGCAGGCCTCTCCAAGACACCTGGGGCAGGATTTACAGGACATGCAACAACAGGCAGGTTCCTCTGGTCTCCTGCCCCAGCATGAGGTATGTCAGGGGGAAACAGCAGGAGAAGGAGAGCCTGGAGGGCTGGTTGAAGGAACCCGATTCCTTTTATTCAGTTCATTGTCCCATGGCACAAATGGGTACATTACCACGACACCAGCCCCTGGGGAAGGGAAGAACCCTTCTCTGATGCTGAGCTGTTAGATCTGCATTTGCATGGTCAGCTGTTCCACTGCTTCAGGCTCACAACATCACAGACACTGTATCAAGCTTCCCAGAAACCCCAGGATATGATAGCCCCACAGCCAAAAGAGTAAACATACAAAGACTCTCTTCCAGGGGTCCAGACCACACAAGGCAGGTGGATCTAGTTCAGGGTCCCTGGGGAAGCAGTGTGCAGATTCCCAACTGTCACGTGCCTTGCTTCAAAAAGGTCTGCTCTGAAGTCAGAGATCCAAGACCACAGCAGGTACCCAGAACTCCAGAGCTGCCCTGCTTCCTGCAGCAGCCTCTGTCGGCCCTGGAGCAAGCTCCTGCAAACAGTCCCCCAGCAGCAATGCAGAGCCAGCTCCCTTGTCAGCTCCTATTGAGCCTGCAGCAGCAGGAGCAGAACCAATTCTGCCTAGTGAGGTATTTCTGCCTGACATCAGTCTGTGTAGCTGCATGCTGCTCATGCAGAGCCTCAGGGTTCAGTTGGCCAGCAGTGGCTCCCACTGCACAGGATGCTCCTGGTCCTGATGACAATGCAAACTGTGATATTACAAGTAGAGAGGCAGGAAATGGCTTGTGCCATCTCATCTTCCGTGTCCCCAGGGCTGAAATGTCCATATTAAAAGCAAGAAAGATTCTAAATGCATGTGTTATTTGCTAGAGATCAATTACAGATCAGTATAAACAGCTGATCTCCCACTGAATTCACTTCCTTATTATACAATTTATTAGAGGATTATTCAGACAGCTCAGCTGGACCTTACTAGCACACCAATATTTATTCTGCCCTTTAGCAAGAAGCAGAAATGCAAAGCATAATTTTCTTACTAAACTCTCCTGCTGGGAAGGCTGCACTTTCCTAATGCCACAGAAGTTCTCTCTATCCTCCATGAAGTCTTGTGACCCCACTCCTGGGCCTGGCTTGGGAACACATTCCAGGTGGCGCAGGCAACACAGTGTCCATGTGTCACCAAAGAGACATCTGCCCAAGCCAGGGACCCCACAGCACTGGCCAATCACTGCTGTGGAAACCTGAGTTGTAGCTAAAAAGATAAGTGGGGACGTGCCTGCCATAGTGCTTAATGCCAGGGGAACCACTTCAGAATTCAAAAAATACCATAGTGAGAAAAACAGATAAATCACCACTATTTCAGATGACTCTGATGCTGGAGTTTCAGAGATTGATAAGCAGATAGTTCTGCAAAAGCCACATATCTGAAAACAAGTCTCTGCCTCAGCACATATTTGCCTAGGGTGCTGGGCTGCTTTCTTGTTCATGCTTACTTCTCCAAAAATAAATAGCTTCAGCATTGATAACTGGATGCGTAAAACAAGGGCAAACATTACTTCAGACACAGTCAAACATCAGAAAATACAAAATACATAGGCCTGTAGGGCCTGTACTAAAGGCATGAAAATCTAAAAACCTTAGATTTTTTGGAAGCTGCCTAAGTTATCAGAAGTATTGACCTCCCATTGCAAAGTCCACAGTACTGTAGGTTGCTTTAAGGGCTTAATTCCTTGTAACTTTTGGAAACTCCTGACAGAGTAAAGTGCCTGTTTGTTCTCCACAAATATATCACTGAAAACAGAATTTCTGACATTTCGTATCTTCCATATCAAAGAGGCCTCGGATTTGCCTTCTCTCACCTAGAAATTGTAACCTTGTAGCTCAGTCATACTGTAGCGGGTTCAGTTTGTAAACTGGGCAGAAACACCAATTAAGTGTAGTGGTTTGGTTCAAAATATCCATTACTTACTTATTTTCCTTCTGTGAGATAAGAATTAGGAGAAAGCAAAGCAGGCACAACACTTAAAAGAATATAAAGAAGTTTATTAACAGACCTAAAAGAAGGAAAAAAAGTCAGACTAAACCTTCAGAACACTTCTCTGCCCCCCACCTTTCTCCCTTCTCCCACTGACAATGTAAAAAGACAACCCTTGAGACTTTCAGTCAGTTTACCACTTCTATAATAACCTTGTTCAGTTCACTTAGGGAGAGGAGTCTCTCTTGCTCATGGAGACATCTCCACAAGAAACAGTTCTCTCATGGCTTCAATGTCACAGCCACACAGCCGCCCGGGTTGGTTCTCTGCTCACATGTGAGAGTCCCTTCCCTTGTCTTACAGCTTTCCCCACAACTGCTTTCGAGGGTTCAAGCTTGAGCTGATGGGGTACCATTTTAAGGTTGAGCTGTTCAGAAGCAAAGGTTCTCTTCTGGGAGCTTCTTCATCTCTAGGAACAGAGGTCTTCTTCCCTGGGAGCAAGGGTCTTCATCACTTCCATCTCTCTCTGTTCAAGCTTCTCATCAAATCACAGCTACTTCATCATTTGCTGGTTTCAGCACAGGTACTTTTGCTCACAATTGCAGTTTGAACGCTCCACCCCCCCATGCTTTCATGAAATTACAACAGGTACTCTGATGTGTCATAGTCCATCACCATAGCTTTACAACAGAATTTCAGCTTCTAGGCTTGAAGCATCTCCTCTTTCTCCTCTCTCAGAGTTTCAGCTCTTCTTTCTTCACTGACTTTGGTGTCTCTATGGTGTTTTCTTCACTTGCCTCCACCTCTCTTCTTCCTCCGACTTGGGAGAGGATTGATGTCTGCAGGCGTCATCTGTTCTGGAGGGAGCTTACAGCCCTACAAGGGTTAATGTCACCCGGCCCCGCAGCTGGAATTCCCTTATCGCTGTTGGTCACCTGCTCTTTGCGGGCAGCGGCCTGAGATGAATTTGGGCCGCACTGGAGGGGGGAGCCGGGCCACGCCGCCCGCACGGAGCCCGCACGGAGCAGGGCCGCGGGCCTGGCCTGCACTGAGGGGCTGTGGGTGGCGCAGGGCCGCACGGCTCCAGGATGGCTCTCCTGGCCGGCCTGGGCCGAACAGGGCCTGGCCCGGCCCCGCTGGGCTGCACAGGCTCCCCAGTTACCTGTCTGAAAGCCAGAAGCAAGAGAGCTTTCCCGTGCTTTGTTCATTCTTAAATGTGGATCACAGAGGCGTGTCAAGCTTCTCAAGTGGCTTAACAAAGTTGCCAATATTCAAACTGGCCAATTGATTGGTTCTGTCAGGTCATAGAGGAAGCTGTAAGCACCTCTTTGCAAAGAATCACTTCCGTGGCTGATGGAGACCTCTAACTAAAAACCCAGACTATACTAAACCATGACACATACTAACAACAGATCTTGGGCTTCGTGACATTGCTTTATTAGACCTCAAGTTGTCAGGCCTTAAATGTATCTTTGCTTGATTTTGGCCACCTTTGCAAAATCTGTTAAGATGCATCACCTGCATCTAGCTTGTCTTAGCTGCAACAGCAAAATTGTGCCTGCTCTTGTCCTGTGGCTTTGAGCTTTTTTTCTTTGAGCTATTGCCTCAAATGTCTTTTAGTGTAAGTTTTGTTTAGTTCATGCAATTGTGTTGCTCTTCTTTCCTAAGAAATTGTTTCTTACACAAAGAAACAGCAAATCTGAATAATCATGATATAATTAATCCTGTGGACCCACAGGAGACAAGGAAGTATAACTTACCAGTATGTGCGAGGTTGATACATACAAAGATCTCCCTAAATGTACCCAAGAAAAAGAAGAAAAATAGTAACCATTATCCACAAAGCATTTTCCTGGAAAATGCTGTGAAATGCCAATGAGCAATGTACAGGAAGGGATAAGGCAAGATACTGGTGAAATAACCAGTGCTACAAGCAAAGCATTGTCCCTTTTAGGACAAACTTTTTGCTCTTTTCCTTTTCTTATGTTGGAGAGGCCAGCTCAGGAGCAATGCTGTGCCCCAGATGAAGCCAGGACATGTCCAGGTTCTTGAGCTTCAATAAAACTCCTGCCCCTTATCCTGTCACTACCTGCTTTTTCCAAAAGTCCCTCTCCCTCCTTTTTGTAAGCATCCTTTAGGTGCTGGAAGGCCACAATGAGGTCATCTCAGAGCCTTCTCTTTCCATGCTGAACGATCCCAGGTCTTCACAGGAGAGCTGCTTCAGCCCTCTGATGATCTCTGTGGCCCCCCTTGGAACTCACTCCAACGGGTCCATATCCTTATGCAGGGGACTACAGAGATGGACTCAGTACTTCAGGTGGCATCTCACAAGAGCAACGTAGGGAGGGAGAATGCGTAACACTCAAACCATTTCTAAGAGGAAGGTGAGGAAAAATTGTTTGGTTTTCTTTATCTTGAACTCAAGTGACTTCCTGGGAGAAAATTCAGGGGTGGGTCTGGCAGGAGGACACGGTTGGCACAGTAGGTAGCTGTGTGCCTTCTCCTGTTCATTGTCCAGTGGGGATCACTAAAACTGATGCAGCCTTTGTCCTGTTAAGGGGTAAAAAGGTACACCACTGCTCCGCAGAACTGGAGCTTCATTTCACAATTCTGGATAAGAGCATGGTCTGCTAACATGCATGCTTCTGCAGAAATTGCTAACACTGCTAGGAGAAATGTCTTTGGGAAATGTATTTGCATTTCAGTCTGCCTGTGGAAAAGGATATGAAGTATTAAATGCCACCACAGATGACAGCAACAGGAATTCCAGCCTATGCTAAAGATCTGCTGAAAAATTCAGCAGATTCTGATTTTCCAGCATCAGGAGTAATCTTCTAATATTATTTGCATAGCACTGAAATTAAAGAACTTCATTTATCACGTCTCAGTTGAAGCAGACACATTACACTTGACAGCAATGGAATTAAAAGTTGAAGCTCATCTGATTTTATTTACCTTACACAAGATGCTTGATCATATTAAAATGCAGTTTCCAATCATTTATCCAGGTAAAACTCAAACTTTATTTTTAAGGTCTTGTTAGTATCAAATCCTTTTGAATTGCTGTCAGTTAGGCTGAGTTTTATACCATTCTGTACAAGGATGAATAAATGCATATCAATTTTCCTTTGAAACTGTGGACTTTTTTTTTCATACAGGAAATATTCCAGGACAGAACTTGATTCAAAACCTGAGTTTGAGTATTCAAGATGCCCACCAGATGAATTTTCTGGCATTCATGGTAGGGCACAGGAACACTGGTGAGAGATTGGCCTTTCTCTGAGAGCACTTGTTAAGGCTGCTAACCCTGGCTGTAGTGCTGGACCGTGCAGGCAGGTACCCTTTGCAGTCACCCAGGAACCTCACCCCAGTCACCTCAACAACCTCACATGGGTGAAGCAGCCTGGGCCAAACAGTCAGGGCAGCCTCATTTACTCAGAGCAGGTGCTGGGACAGTACAGCATTTCGCACTGCCAGGAAGCTTTGGTCTATCCTTCCTCCTCCCAGTGCAGCTCTCTGAGTACCTGCATTCTAAATATTCCCTGTGTGTGCTGCGGTCACATCTGCTCACCACAGGCTGAGCACATGCAGTGCACAGCCCTGGGATCTACCTGGGTGCTTACTGCACAGCCCCGTGCTCTCCTGTGCTGTTTCCAGTCCGTGCGTCCAACCCCCCACCCAAAGTTCCGGGACTCGTGTGCTGCATGTCTCCTCTGCCTCATTCTCCAGCATAGATTACTTGCTTCTGTCCACTTGGAATGGAGCACCTGTTCTCATGGTGTAGGAGTTAAAAGGAGCTGTGTGCTCCTGGAGGGCTAAAGGAGACAGCAGTGCCCTCTCTGGAAAAAGGAGCAGCTGCACCGCACAGTCCCCAGCCGAGCTCGGGTAGAGCAGCTGTGTGCCTCTGCTGCTCTTCCAGCTCCAGAGAGCTGTGAGTTCTGCCTCAGGCATTGTCAGCCTGTGAATTCAGATGTCCAAAAGCAGCCCTTTTTTGCAACATTCACATACAAACTGCACAAACACATTTAAAAGGCTTAGTAGTAAAAAAATCTATGTGGTGTGTGAAATGGTGATGAACGCATCATTCTGCCAGCAGATGGCAATCAAAACAAAGAAACATGGTTACTGACGAGCAATAATTCCACATGAAGTCAGGTGCATTTTATTCAGGGGAGCAATGAAGTTGCCACCCACCACGAGGGGTTATACATGGTGGAGGGTTGGTGGGCCAAGGACAGGCCAAGAAGAGCTGCCTGCATTAGAAAAAGCAGAGCACAGATTGACATCCTTTCTGCCTCTCCCCCTTGGATGAACTCCTAGGAAGATTTTTGAAGAAACCCCCAAACATCCTTTAATATATCTGAAGATGGTAAACAATTGCAGTTCAACTCTCCACAGGAGATGTGGTCCTCATGTGGTCCCACACACAAGGGAAGAAATAAAGAGGTCTGACAGAGGCTCGTACCTTGCACACATGGGGCAACAGCTGCAGTGGGCGCACAGAAGCAGGTGAGGAATTTCCAGGTCCAATAACGTGTTAGGCTCATGGTAAGAGCAGCAGAAAAGCCTTGTGAGGAGAAGTGAGTGGGGGAAGAAAAAGGGAGGGCAGTGAAGATAGTTGAGGGGAAAAAAAATGTTGGTAATAAAACAAATATTATAAAACTCCTGCATTCATCCCTGGTTTCACGATGAGTCAGTAAAGGTACGACCGACAAGTGTAGCCATACTATATAAAAATGTCTCAGCATGAAATTACATAGCATATACACTGGATTCAACAGCCTTAATTCAATCCATTGAAAAAAGATGTAGGAGGCCAGTTATTGTGGTTCATACATGCCTAGAACAGAACCTGGCACCTTAGTTGCCTCTAAGGTGAGCCACAGCTAGGATGTGGACAGAGCAGGTGTGCAGCAAGAAAGGAAGAGCTATGAGATATCACAGTAGCTAACTGCTGTAGGTGACGGTTTCTGGTTCTGCTTCCCTGGAGGTCAGTTTCCACATGAAGTCTAGTGAATCCGTTGCTTTAAAAGCTTCAGAAGCCCAAAGTAATGTGAAATCTTGGAACTGGTGACAAGAGGAAAGTCTTTGGATCAGACACTCCACTAACACCTTCTAGGAATGCTGTCAGCATTTTTGAGTTTTCTAATGAGACTGACATTAATGACTGGGCTAGCAGGGGTCAGGAGAGGAGCAGATCCAGCAGGAGCACCAAACTCACACACTAAACTATGGAACACTCAGTGTTTCACAGTACACACAGCAACACCCCTCCAATGGCAAACCAAGGCTTGTAATTTAAAGTAGCTTCCTGAGCAAGCTGGATGAGCTGTTTCTTCAGGTTTCCTCTTGCACATTAGAAGTGTGCTGAACCCACTGCATATTGTCAGGGAGGCAGTGCACTGACAATCCCATCTCCTACAGAGTACTTGTGCTGTCCTGCTGCTCACCAGAGCCATGTGCAAAGAAACAAGCACTGCAGTTCACCAATTACTAATGGCCTTATTAAATGTGAGCCCCCAAACACCCGCACACAGACAATTACTTAAATCTTGGGTCTACCAACACTGTTATATACTGGAAAACTTCACAGCCCTCATTTTGTGTGTGCCCAGAGCTGAAGCCACTCCAGAACACCCAGCAGCTTTACAGATTAAAGGAGTTGAGGAGTTTGTACTAAAAGGGATCCTTCTAGTTCAAGTCTTCACCTATCTGCATGCTCCATTTCCCCTTCTTCAGTGTTTTTTTGACCAAAACTCTACCAGAAGTCTTCCTCTCACCCTCGTAAGAGAGGCAGTGCTGAGGCAGGGCAAATCATATCCTCTCCCACACTACAGTAACCAGGTCAGGCATCTACAAGTGCAGACTTGGAAATCTTTGACTGCTACAGGCTGCTCTGCACACCAGAGAATACAGAGTGTTTCTGCTGCCTTTTTTTAATCCCCCATTCACTCTGTTTTGTTTGTTTTGCTTGATACTGAATTTATGGCCATGCTATTTCTTTGTAATGCATTCTGCCTACCTGGTGCAATTACTGACACTTGCTAGCTTGACTCTTCAGGATTTCTATCTTCTGTGTTCTCCTAATTCAAGTCTTTCTAAATACACGTCACAGTAGCCAGAAAGCCTTTCATATGGCAGAGAAAGATGCCCTTGACTAACATTATCCTCCTTTGCTGCAGTGAAGGACCAGAAGTAGGTATCCATACATTTTTCAGCATCTTTGCATGTTAGAAAAAAACTGATTAGCAGCAAAAGTGGCAGCCTGTTCTGTATGTGATACATAGAGAAAGGTCTTTTAGCAGCTTGTCACTGCGTAATCTATCATAAATTCTTGTAAACCCATCAGATTATTCAAAGTAGTAAGCAGAATATGAAAAACATTATCCAGTAGCAATGGCCTTTCCCCTTAAAAGAAAGGCATTTGCTTGCTAGCGCTTCTCTTTCTTGTCCCATGCATTTCCACCTGTACTTCTTTGGTCATACCTGTCCATTCTCTTCACCTTCCTGTTTTTCACCCTTCCCCTTGGGGACCCCCAATGGTAATCCTGTACTTCTGTGCTTTTAACTTTAAAATAAGCTTTCTCAATGTCACTGAGTGGTTTGTTCCAATGTATGAAAGACCCTGCTTGCCCATTCTTGTTTGAGAATATGGAGCCAAAAGATGCTTCTGGGCCCCCTGTCAGTACACTCCCAGCAGCAGCTCACCCTTTGCCATGCCACATTCCCTCAGATTCCTGCCATCTGCAGTCCTTCAGTACCGGATGTGTCCCCCCACCATCTCTACAGGCTGCTCAGTCCTCTCTCTTGCCCTCTTCTCTTTGATTACTGCTGTACACTCAGGCCAGAGCTTCCCCTGGGCAACAGAAAAGCACTGCACCAGATCCTGTGCAAGGACCCCCTCAACCCAACACAAGCACTTAGAAAATGCAGCTGCCAAACCCCAGGGCACACTGCAGCAACACCTCTCCAACAGGAGAGACACTTCTGAAGAGCCGCTTAGCTCCTAACAGGTTCAGACAATCTGAACATAGTAATGAGAACCACTTCTCTAACATTTGCAGATTGCTCTGGAAGAGGCAGTGGAAATGCTTTGGGTGTTCAGGCCATTTCTCCCTTGGTAAAGAAGGAAACATACAAAATTATTTTGTTTGTTTTAATTGATCACTGGTCAAATTGTACTACATTTCAAAGCAAAATAATCTGTTCAAGGACATTGTACCAAACATTAAATCTACTTTTAAACAAGGCTTAATTTGACTATTTTACCTTATATACATACAGGTATAAGTTTCATTTCACTAGTAGCAAAATTACACAGTACATTGCATTTCCTGAAAGATGGCAAAAACAGGACTTGAGTGTCTGTTCTGTCCTTCCACACACTCCAAATCAGAAAATAAACACAGGTATTGAAAGTACAGTCACAACTACAGGTAAATACAATAAGGACCTCAGAGCAAGCCAAGACCTTATGAGAGATGACAATCACTACAAGAAATCTACATTGCAAATATACAGTACATTCCACTAAAGAGTTTTGGGAGTTCCCACAATGCCTCTTAATCCCCTTTTGGTAATAAAAACTTCTATGACAACATGTATCCTTCATAAAAATTACTGAATTCGTATTTTTGGAGCATATGTTGGAAGCTTAATGCAGTGTAAACTGTAGTCCATGATAAGCTCACCCAAAGAGAGAGTAAGCAAGCATTGCAAGATTGATCAAGTTCAGAACCAGAGGTCAGCTCGTCGTCATTGGGCTTCTGGGTGCAAGAGCTGCTCTGCACCAGAGACAGGCTCAAAAGAGTGGGAAGTGATACATTCCTTTTACAGCTTTTGCAGGTCAATCACCTGCAAGTTCTTGACAGAAAATGTCAACTGACTCATACAAGATTTATTTGAGCTTATTTACAAAGCAGCTGTTACACTGCTATTGTTAGACAATTAAGGACACAGCTAAGGAGCAACAAGTTTCCACATTTATGTTATCCCTGAAACACTTCTGTGAGCAGCAGAGAATGCAGTGGCCAGCAAGTATGCAAACACTGCCACTGCTAGGGAAACTGCAGTCTGGCCTCGGGAGGTGGAAAGGTGCACAGAACCCAGCAGCCCCAAAGGCCTGATGAGATTTCTGTTACGCTCAAACTCCGCTTTGGTTTGTGCAAAATACTAATCTTGTGCCCGTAGCTTTCACAAACAAACTGCTGCTCTGTGCTTGGCAACACAAAATGGGAGGAACTGTCCAGAATTACCAAGAAAATGGAGGTAAACAAGGCATTTTTCATGAGCACTAGCTACCCTCACAAGTACAACGCCAAGGACTCTGCCACTGTTCCAAGGATATGCACTTCAACAGCACTGTTGGAGGTTTCCTGTTCTGTACTGTTTCCTGTACTGTAGCTGAAGAAGCTACCATTGATTAGTTAATAGCTGAACTTGACCCAACTAACAATGCTGAAGAACTTTTCCTTCCAGGCTTTTTGTCTAACTAACCACTAACACTCTTTGCTGCTCGTAAGGAACTCTGACAGCACTAGGAAACACCAAACAGGCATGCCCGAGGTTGAAGACACCAACTGATTTCCTCCATCAAGGATAAAATACACCACTTGCTTCTATCAGAGAGACTCCAGCCACACACACTCTGCACACCAATTCTTCTTCACAGATCTCCGTTTTAAAAGTTATGTTGCTGGACTCCCCAGATCTAACAGCAATGTAACACAAGTAATTTAATTAAAAAGTAACTACTGGAAACCTGCCCAATCATTTTTTAAACCTGCTTTACAGAAACTTCTGGGGGGAAAAAAAGCTAAGGACCCTTGGTACTCCCGCCTGTTACAGTCAGACAGCAGCATTCTAAAAGGGCTGGAAAAGCAGGCTGCAAACCAGGTTCTCTGCTAGCCCAGACCTGTTTTTAGCAGAGGTAGGTAGCAACAGGTCAGTGGACAGAGAATTAGAAAACAGTATTTCAGATGTACTTTAGAGCCCTGGTGGTTTTCTCTACTCTTCCTTTAAATCTCTCTTGTGCTGTTTTCCTTTTTCCTTGCAATAACCATCTCAGCCTCCTTACTTTTGGAAAGTGAGCTCTGGTAGGCTGCAAACAGTGCATGACTTTAGTCAGGTGCTGTTACCAGACAGAGGAACAACCAACACGGGCCAGCAGGCACCACGATTTGCTGCAAGAGTCAAGGAGGTGCTTCACAAGAGAACATCAAGTTCCACAGGCAAAGCCTGGTAGGCACAGTATCAACCTGCTGGCAACAGCTTGAAGCTTCATAGCCAGCAGAAGCAGATACAAAGTCCAGCATCCAGGGCACAGCTTCAACACTTCAAAACCGTGCAGTGAAGAATTAACATGAATGGAAAATATACATTTTTAGCAAAGAGAGAATCCAGCCAAGTCACTGGTTAATTATTTTTTCTGAAGCCCGTTCTAAAAGCTTTTCAGTTTGTGGACACTAAGAATACAGCTACAGTGAAATGTGTGTGTAATCATTTGAGTGCACTCCTAGCCCATAGAGCAGACAGACAACGACCAAGTACAAAGCATGCAAAAGGTTGAAAAGCCCTCATTCCCAGATTTTCTACCATTTTTTTTCTACTGTTTTAAGATGAATTCATACAACTGCTGGACTTTTTCTTCCAAATGACCCTCTCCTATAAAAGTGACATTAAGACTCAATACACATTTATATGAAATATACTTCCCTCTTCCCAGATTCTTGTATCTAACATAAAAGCCTTACACAAAGAAACACTTAATGGTCCTCATGCTGCTTTGTATTTCACAGAAAACAAAACTTCAGTTTATTATGTTTATATTCACCACTTGAACTTTTTTTAATTTCCAAATTACAGTTTGCTTACAGAACCTTAGTGAAATCCCCATTGTTTGCACATTCTTGTATGTAACACAGATAAATGGCACACCTACAAAAAAAAAAAAAAAACAACCAAAACACCCTACCTGAAGTAGTTTCATTGTCAAGATTTATCGGTTTACCAAACCAAGTGTCTCCCAGATTCTTAGCAGCAAAATTCAACTACGTAGAGAGGAGCAGGACAGAGAAATCAGTCAGTTCCCCCACTGAGAACCAGAGCTGCCTAAGCCATAAAATAAGCTGAGTGGCTCTGTCAACCTGACTGAAGTTTCAGTAATTATGTAATGGCTCTTGGAAGAATCCACAGCCAAATGTCTTGATTTTCCATAATTTAAAAAAGAGAGAGCTAATTTCAAGACATCTTCAGTTCCAGGTAAAATACTTGCACTCATGTTTTCCCTGCTTACTTAAATCACATCTAAGGTTCTCCTCTGATGTTTCAAGATGATTTTGCAAGCGAGACTAGAGAAATTTAAAAAAGATTAGTGTAGACATCATCCAGAAAATGCTACCAAATACACACAGCAGAGGAAGATATTTTCCTCCCAATTTTCACGTTTTAATTTTTTAAACACATATCTCAAGAAAAGAGCAATTAAAAATGTATGCCTCAGAATTAAATTGCCTGTACGTGCTGAATGAACATGGGTTTTTAAAGCAGTCCCTCCCTATTCTAAGCAGCTCCCTCAGAAATGCTTTATCTCTCAACTGTATATAGCACTACAAATTTATTATATATCTGCATCTATCCTTTTAAATCTATTACTAGATATGATTTGCCCTAGAACTGTAAAGAGCCATGCAGGTCTCCCACAAACCTATCCTACCAGCAGAAGCCTTTAATTTCCATGGATGCAGAACACATATACAAAGAATTAATGAAGTGTCCAAAGGAAAAAAGATTAACTCTTACTTTAAATCAGACAGCAAATTACATATTTTTATGAAGAAATCTATTGAGATTTAAGACTGCTTCAAAGCAGTAACTGAAATACAACAGCAGCTATGAATAATATATAACCTTCCTGATCCATAACTGATCCTAGCTTCATCTTAAAAAAAAAAAAAAAAAAAATCACAGCAGCTGAATATATATGCAAATATACACAAACAAAACCTTTGATCGGAGGTTAATAAGTAACTGTGTTTTATCAGAGCTAGAGACTAGACATTGCAAATGTTCAGCAGACTCTAACCCATCAGCTCTCAGGCTGGCGCAGCAGTGGAAAATCTCTTCCAACACACCTTTCAGGTGGCATTAGAATCTTGTGTTTCCTGTTCAGATGTTGCTCAGCTGCTAATAATACAGCTTCCCTCTCAGTTAAGCATGCAAAAATATATAAAAAGGCAAGTGATCAAAATATCCCCTTGAATGCCCAACTGCACGGTATTAAGAGACTGCTGCTGAAGATTTAATACCCCAGCACTAAATTTCAACATTTTCAAACTTGATATGAAAATTGCATTTTGTTATTACACAGAGTATAACAGTCATTGGTCGTTTGCATCATACACCCCAGCACTAGTGAAAAAGTGCCTTCTGAACAGGGATGAGAAAACAAGGCAAGTTTTGTTACCACGTTGTGTCTCTACTCATCTTGCACTAAGCAGTGCATGGAAATAGGTGAGCAGAAATTCAACAGTCTACCAAGACACACCATGTTTTCACATGCACTGATGCCATGCGTATCTCAAAAATACAGAAGTTAAAACATGCAGCAAAACGTTTGTTAAAGCACTTTAAATGCTCTCCAGATGATGATGAGTGATTTAATACTCAGACAAATCAAAGCACAGTAAAAGGTTTGTGCTTACACTTCAAGTTTCAGAGTAACATTGTTTCTATCAGAGTATCTGAAAAGGAACATTCCACTGAATTCAGAAGCAAGAGACACCATTTAAAGAACTAGGAAAATAAGCACAGGTCAGAGTACTGCAATAAATAACGAAACAGCAGGAACATGCAGACGTTAAGAGTCAAAATTTCTTTTGAGATTCATGATATGAAAAAAAAAAAAAAATTTCATCAAGAACAACCCTGTCTGACTTTCCCGCATGTGGTGTCTTTTTGACTAAACAACTGTTACTCTATGTGTAGGGAACACACATATTACCAGAAAACATTATTTACAGACTGATTATCAGATTGATTATATAAAATACAGATGAAAATATACACCCTTAGGTTTGAAATAAGCCAAGCAAATTCACTGCTGCTAACTAAGGCGACAGGCACCAAATATCAAAATTGAATCACAAAACTACTCAAAGTAACAGACAAATTTGGGAAGGTAGAGGTACAGCAAAGATCAGTTAAGTTGGAATGATTTATAACTAATACTAGCCTATCAGGAATTATTTAGCTTCATTAAAATTCAATTTTTCTTATACAAAACTGAAGAGAAACCTTTACTCCCAGACTGTGATTTCTACAGGTACTCAGCAGCTTTTGTCTTAATGCATCTATGTAATGCTTTGTACTCTACATCTTACAAAATACATCCCCACATTTAAGTGCATGACTAGAAACTGTGCTGAAATCATGGAAAAGCGCTTCATAAATCTCAGGTGCAATGGAGTCATAACAATGCTCAGCTCCAGTTTCTGGAAGCAGTTCTGTGAAAGGTGAAGCTTCAGAAAAGGGACTTTGATCCCTGGTTTTCGAACTCTGACCATGCATCATTCAATTCCATGAAGATCATTTTGGCATATTGCTCATAAGGTTGTCCTGTGGCCTGGAAACAAACAGAAGGTACCATAAGCATAAAAATATAAGGAATAAGGTCACTTAGGAGATATCCCACTCTTTTTATATTTGCACTTATTCAACAGCTGCAGACTACTTTGTGAATGTAATTTTACAGACACAGAACCCTCTCCAACCTTATCCAAAGCTTGCCATGAGTATTTAAACAAATCCAAATCCTTGGTTTCCTTACTTTATCTTCAAGCTTTCAGTACAATTCATGAATAATTGAAACTTAACTAAAAACAGTTTTCAAAGCTGTTCTTTTCATAAATAGTTTTAGTTATTATTACTTACTAATCAAATTAAGTAATTTTTGGAATTGCTTCCTGAGAGATCTTGCAGTAGTGTACAACAATAAAATCTGAGTCTTATTTAAGACAACTTCTTTTGAATGGGATTCCCTGGAGAAAAATCTGTTGCTGGTTGTGAATGATGTTAAGACTCAATATAACTGCCATAGCACTTCCTGTGTGTTTGCTTCCATACTCAAAGATAGTATGCTCCTGATTCTCTGCCGGTTTCACAGTAGCCCTGACTCTGCGCCAACACAATCCAACCCTTGTGGTTCATAAAGATCCAGTCCCAAAAGATGGTTCTCTCCAACATGAAAAGGAAATCCCAGAGCCCCCTCCAGTATCCTTCCCCTTCTCCTGCTGCTTAGCTTTTGCCACCTGCAGTACTTTATTCACCCTTTTAGAGAGTGCTTTAATGGATAAGTGGCAGAATAAAAGAACAAAGAAGACAAATACGGCTTAAAGAGAGCTGTGTTCTGACCCTGATGTGTTACGGGGCTTAAAGAAAACACCTAAAAAACCACCACAAAGGTGGAAGAAGTCACATGGCCAAGAACACTGAGGGACAGGGGGAATTAAAAAACCAAAAAATGTTATGTTTTTTTCTGTTATGGACACAAGATAATGTCATACATGAAATCCCTATTTGTGCTTGGTCTTTGCATATTAAGTGCTTTAATTAATTAATTTTGAGTTAATTATCTTTAAATTGAATGCTACAATTAACCCATCAGCCCAGGTACAAAAATCCAGTTCCATTATCAGTGTTTTCAATTGTTCAAAGTAGTTTATTAAGAGAGTTGCACCCTTCCCAGTTAAAACTTTCCCAGTTAAAAATCACAAACTTGCCCCTTCTCAAACTTCAAACCACCTACACACCGTAAGAGTTACCTTTCCTGTGTTTACTGTATACTTTTACAAGTGTTTTGAGATGTGTTGGACTTGCATTCTGATTCCAAGGCCAAAACCCCACCCAGTCTTAATAGCCAGCAGCTATTTTTAGCTACAGAGCCATTACTCTGCAGGCAAGCTCAATGGCAACCTGAATACCTGAATTTTAATGATGGCACTGTATTCCCCTTATCTCAACTAATACCACACCCCCCCCCCCCCCCCGACAACGATGAGCCATTGGTGGACAGAGATGATCCATCAAAGAGAAAGCACCAATCGCTTTGGACCGAAGGGGTGGGCTGGGGGCGGGCTGGGGGCAGCGCAAAAACTATAAAAAGGATGAAGCCGAGAGGCTTCTTTTCCCCTCTTGCTCTCTCCAGACCAGCTGTGGGAGACGTCGGTGCTGGGTGTTAAAAGCCTACTCCTATTAAGGAGCTATTAGTAATTTTTTTTTGACTTTGGACCAGCTAAAAGTCAGCCCAGCACTGCAAGTTCTTTTTCTCTACCTGAGGTCTAGTGCTGTCTCAGCCAGAAGATCTCAAATCCCTGCGCTCCTGGGGCATACCATCTACTGAGCCATAGGATCCCAAATTTTTATATTTTTCTAATTTCTGTAATTTTTCGATTTTTCTGTTTTCAATTAATTAATCTTTCTAAGAGTTGTCTCATTTCTCACAGATAACATAGGATTTAGACTACTACTCACCAGTGAATGCAAATCTGAAAATTCAAACCAGGTATATCCAATACTTATCTTTATATCTAATGCAACTGCTCAGAACAAGAAGCTACCTTGAAACATTGGGATGCATTAAGTATTTTTAAAAAGACAACTGCAATGCAATATTCATTACATATTTTTCATTCAATAATCTGTTCATTCTAGTAAGTTTACTTCTGCAAGTAAAAATGATTTAGTAAATGAGGTTTGGCAGGTTTTTCCTACCAGTTTTGCTGTGGCAGCCCCTGAATTTCCATATTAGTTCTAAAAAACTTGAAGTATCAGCTCACAGAAATGAAACAGATTCCACTAAACAGCATGAAATCTGCCAGCTGTCAGTCAGAACCCAGCATGACTGACTTTGATGCTCAGTACAACCTTCGTGGGATCTTTCATTTGTTAATACTTCTCTGTTGAATTCCGTGCTGTGTCAGGATGACAAGAATAATCCTGTGCTACCTGAATGCAGTAGGTAGATTCAGAAGACATTGGAAACAAACTGAAGAACATCTAGGCTGCTGATCAAAAAGCAAGGCATTTGCCAGTAACCAGTATGGTGTGATAAAAGCAGTTTGTATTCCTTCTAAAATAAAGAAGATCAGAGGAACACACTCACCTTATCGGGATGAACCACAAGCACTGCTCTCCTGTAGTACTTCTTTACTTGTTCAGGAGTTACTAAATCTGCCATGCTGACTGGTTTCCACTTATTTTCCCCTTCCCAAAGCACTGTATGAAGAGTGGATATTAATGCTCTGATATTTCTCTCCTTTCCTTCAATCCATTCAAGAATCTGGGAAAATCAGAATATACAGAAGTGAATGCATTCTCAGCCTCTACAGATATGATCTTCACTCTCTGCAAGACTGTATGATCACGACTCAAGTACAGTTGTCCAACTGCACTCACTCCCCACATTCAATTGTCTTAGCCACCCAAAAGTGGTATTTTGCATCTACCACTAGGGAATAGCTCACTGTAACTAGTTTATTGAAGAAATTCAGTTACCGCAAGAGAAATTAATGAGACAGTTACATGTTACAAACCCCTGTAAAAGTAATGGCAAGAGAACTGACAGGAGTAATTTAAAACATCTGTTACAATTAGATATTACATTCATCTTGTCCCTGCCAGGGCATGCATATTGAAAGTATTACTTGATTTGTACAAAAGTGTAAATATATTTTAAAACTTCTATTGTACAAGCTTTGTGCAAAAGATCAAGTCTATTAATATTTCATGTTTACTTAAGCAACCTGCAGAGGTGCACAAATGGAAGTGTTCTTTGAGATATCCCCGAAGTCAATCAGAGTAACTTTTCAGACTTTAACAGCAATATTCAAGCCATGATATAGGGATGCAGTGTTTTCATTGAACACTTACATAGTATGAAAATCTCTGCCCTCTATCACCAGTAGTGATAGAGTATCTGTACATATCTGTACTTATTTCCATCTGTGGTGATTTGTGTTAAAAGCTACCCATACAAGCTATGCACTCTCTCTTCAGGAAGGACACTTTCTGAAAACAAGCTTCAGCATCCCTCTGAAGTTTTTACAAACTTTTCTAAAGCACCCATAAAGACCACAAAACAGGAAGTGTATTAATATGTGAAGTTATCAATGACTAAAGCATCAAAAAAAATCTGAACAGCAAGGAACACCTCCCAAACTAGTTACACAGCCTACCTCCAGAATTGCACCTTCTAGTAATATCTTAGGACAGCAGCAGCACTTGTTAACCAGAAAGTGAAAGTACATGGTCACCCTGAAGACAGCTATTCCCACATGCCTCATTTTTAATGTATATTTTTGTATTATCAGCTAAATCCGTCTTTTCTAAACCATGACCATTAGTTTCTCTGTTAGTCATTGTATCCTTCTGCTCTGTTATCTGCAGTTCTAAGCATAAGATCAGATTTTCACTTAAAATCACTGTTAAACAAACCTTGAGTTTCAAGGGGTCCATATCTTTAGACATCTCTTGTTTTCTCATCTCAGCAATTGTCTTCGGTCCCTTTTTATCAGATTTTGCTGAAAATCCTTGATTAGATAAGAGATCCTCAAAGTCATTTTCTGAAACTTTTGGCTTTTGACCTATGAAAGGAGAAAAAACATTAAATGCAAAGTTCCACAGGAGAACACATTTACAGGGGAAATATATTGCACTTATATTCACTTGGATGGCATTTATCACTACCATGATAAATACCCTTCTGTGATGACAGATGCCACAAAACTAAGAAGGATAGAAATAAAATGGATCATTAACAAACTTTCAGTCCAGCAGAGCAGACAACCTCACATGCTAACCTCTGACTAAATGGTTGCATGCCCTCCTTTTTAAAACAGTTGAGTAGATTTGAGGGAGCACACAACTATCCATGATTTTGGAAATGGCTCCATTTTTCCACTCTAAGTTAGTTCCAAATACTACGCGGCAGTTTTTCAAGTAACCATATACTCTATATTCTCATTCAAAGCATGTAGTCAACACCTAAGTACGTCAAAACTTACACAGAATAATGAAGGTATAAAACACCAACATGAATATTCATTACAGAGCCAACAAATTTCAGAGAACTGTAGAATAACTCAACTTTGAAGAGGCCTCTGGATGTTGTCTAGTCCAATCCCCACTCAAAGCAATGACACCTAGGCATATTTGTTAGATCCTTGTTCAGCTGAGGCCCATCTGTTTTCAAGGGACAGGAACTACACCATCTTTCTTCAGCATTTCATTGTGCCAATTGATTTTTTTGTCTTGTTCTACAGACTTTCCCATGCTGCAGCCTATGCCCACTGCCTCTCTCTCCTGACACCTCTTCCCAGATATGGATCAACAGAATAATTTCACCTTAAGAAGTACCTGCTATTCACTTACATGCCAGTTTAAGGGAGGCATAATCCTAATACCAAACACCAGAAAATAAAATTTACCAATAAAGTTCATATAAAAGAGGCCAAGTCTATCCCTGTAACTCTAGGTTTGCCTATTCAGTTGGAACACCTTAAAGGACTGGTCCTGTCCCTGTATCTCGTTCAAGCACAAGAATTTTCAGTCATTTTAATCTCAATGTTTCTCAAGACTAGCTACTTCTAGCTTCAGATAGGAAAAATACTGTATCCCTTTACCTGTGTATCACAAATAGGCTAACATGAAGCAACATTATCAATCATGCCTCCCCAGATGGATCAAATTTACTCTAAACCAGTGACACAAAACCCCTACGCATGTGGGCAAGTTACTACAGCCTTGAGACTTTATGCCCAAAATTGCATACACTTGTGCCATCTTCAGCTTGTCTGTTACGTACTGGGATAGCTTTGGAAAAGCAGGATACCAAATTTGGCAAGGGTTTTTCTGTTTTCTACTAGACACAACTTAAATGTAAATAAAAATATGAAGTTAAAAGCGCTTCTGCAGGTAACAGCACACCTAACTAACTTCACACGTGTCCTGGGGTGATGTTATGAAGCCGCTTTATTCCTTAACCATCCACTCAATGCCCAAGAACGCTGTGCCTTTAAGATGGACCCGGGGCCAGAGCCACGGACCCGAGGGGGCAGTGGAAATGTTCAGCCCAAGGGCTCAGGAGCGCTGTGCTGTTTTTCTGGGTTCCCTTTGTGTTCCAGCTAGCTGGGAAAAGGTTCTGTTGGCTTTTTTTCTTGTTCTTTTTTCCCTTCCCTTCCTCTTGCCTCACTGCCTCCCTTCCCTCCTTGCTGGTCCAGGGAGCCTGCAGGGGCGGCCCCGGCTGGTCCAAGCCCAGGTGTCTGTTCCCTCTCTGAGAATTTGTTGTATTTTGAGCTTGCTTTTTTTTTATCCTGTTCTACCCTGTTTTGTTTGTGTGTTAATAAAAAGTTTGGTCTCTTTATCCCACTTTCACTCCTTGTGACCCATTTGTCTCATTGATGGAGGAAAAGGGGAGCAACACTCATTCCAGAGTGTTTCCTCCTGAAGTTTTGTCTCAAAAACCAAGACAACATGGGACATTACAAGTAATATGCATTCAGAAAACTTACCAAAGCTTGGGGCTCTGACTCCTCTTTCTTCTCGTCCTGCAATAACACTCAAGTTTACTGTGTAGTTGGGCTTAGCTGCTGTGCTGGACTTAGTCCGGGACTGCCATGAAGTACTCTGTAGTTTCGGGGACTTCTGCCACTGATTTCCCAGCTTCTGAGATGGAGCAGTCTTCTGACTAAATCCACTACCCAGAAGTCCACCAGTGGATGAACCTAACAATAAATACTAAGTTAGTTGGTCAGTTCAGTGCCTGTCACCCTTTTAACACGAGTAGGACAGTTTGGTCTTGACATATAACCACATAGCTCACAGCGATACCATCATACAAGACAAAATACAACAGGAAAGTGTGGGTAAATGAAGTTAAGAGTCTCATTAACAAGTAACTTGGATGGCAGGAGCTGGAGGCATTACTAAAGTTCTTCTCTTACAACTCAAGGTCTTGACTGTCAGTTTTAGCAAAAACATGCACCTTTATCTGAAGGGTCAGGCATGTGTCAGGCCAGTAGATAATTTCGTTGTGACAGTAGCTCTGTCTCCCACTTCATTATACTTCTGGTAACATGCAGTGCACAATAAATAACTAATTACAAAAAAAGGTAACAGGCTGATATTATTTTCAAATGAATGCTTTCAAAGGAAGATGGGAAGATTATTCTACAGCAGCATTGACAAGGAATACTGCACATGAGTAAGAAAAGCACAGCAGCCTGCAGGAGATACATTAACCACCCTGCTGTGGCATAGGCCAAGCTTGTCTGGGTATGCACAGCAATGTAAACTTGGCTTGCTCTTTCAAAAATGGCTGCTCACACTTCAGCTCTCCTGATACCTCTTCTTTTGTAGCGGCTGCTCGTAGTTCTAACTTGCACAAGACGATGTCTCCGCAGGGCCATGTACGAGATACCATACTGTATCTTGAAATACCACACCTGATAAAACCCAGTGTTGCAATACAACACCTAATAACATCTAGGAATGCACTGTTTTTTCATGAAATCACTCAATTGCAGTCAACTCAGTTTTCAGTCATTGATAACTTGTGAAATTTACAGAAAAAAATTTGTTAGTAGTCAGAGCAAATAACCCTGCATACTGAAAAATTCTATTTCTCTTATTCTTTCAAAGCATTCTACGTTCATTATTCCAGTTTCCAAGGTCAACGAATTCTTCCTGTAGGACAAGTCAATGCCTCACTGCTCACAGAAACTTTTCAACACCACACTCCTACTTTCTGATACAAGACCGTTCCTAAGGAAGAGTGTGATAACACCAACCAGGACAGAGCACTATTGGTATCCTACCACTATGCTAATACACCACTATTAACTACTTTTAGCTACTGTTTCTTTTGGGTTTATATAGCATTCATAATTAAGCAGCTTGAACTCTCAAATTTTCTTCCAGAACAATGGTTTGTATGAGGAAGCCAAAAAACTCCCATGAAAAATACAACACAGTGTGGGCATTCCAGTTGTATTCCAAAACTGAACTACAGTTCTTGTGACGACTTGAAAATTCATTTCAAGCTTGCAAACGTTAACTAGGACAACGACATCTGGCTACTTTTTAATGCAGTCATTTTTCCTGTTGGAAGCTAACTGAAAGAATAATTAATTGACCTAAGTCCTGCTAAAATTAGTGTGATTTCTTTCACTGGATTCAGTGTAGGCTATACCTACATCTTCAAGTCAAAGATAAATTGACCTTTTTTACTGTCACACTATCTGTATATTTAACGATCTGTATTAACCTGAGTTATTAAACTAGAAAATTTTTGAAAATTGTTTACTGCAAAGCAGCCTCATGGGTACTGCTTCAACACCAGAATTTTGGCAGTGATTATGCACAAGCAACAACACGAAGTCAAACACTGCATGTTACCTAGTGTTTCTACAAGAATTCCACTGCTACTCAATTCAATACAGAACACTAACTTCCAAGGCAACAGGGAAGCAACAGGCTCCAAGCTAAGGGAAGAGCAGGTTTGTGCAATTCAGTGACACTAGGCTGTTCTGA
Source organism: Corvus hawaiiensis (assembly GCF_020740725.1). NCBI lineage: Eukaryota > Metazoa > Chordata > Aves > Passeriformes > Corvidae > Corvus > Corvus hawaiiensis. The sequence continues at coordinate 31,901,422 of NC_063255.1, forward strand.
ATCATTCCTTGTATTCTGGGCAGCTGGTCACATTTGTTATGGTAGTATAGGTTCTGAAATGCAAGGACCTCCGCTCTTTTCACTGCCCTTCCTTTTTCCAGCCCTTTTGAGAATACTGCAGGACTAATTCCTGAATTTCAGGCCAACAAAACACCCTGGAATGGGAGTTACTCTGCAATGTGTCTTATCTTCCAGAACTCCTTGTGCCCTCCATTGCAAACTGACAAATGTTCATAATGCTTTTGGTACTGGTGTGCACACAGAGGTTTACTTTGTGCTCATCTTACAGACACGGTAGATCTGAGTAGCAGAGCTATGAAAGTCCGCTGAATTCAAAGTACTGAACTAACAGGAAAACAATTGTCACTTTGGAACTAACAAATTTAACTAACTTAATCCTGCTTTCATTTTAAATCCTTTGAGAACAGTATTAATCGATGCAAGGTAAGAAACCTCATGCTCACTTATTGAATCAGTAACTCCTGGTTTCTCTTACCATCTCAACTAGATTCTGAAGCATTGCTTATTTTTACTGTTTCTATATCACTGTTAGCTGTAGTTATCTTCTCAAATATTATTCTGGATGTTTCACACAATATCTGTAAGATTCAATCTTTTCTTGTTACTCACCAGCTCTCAGCAAATACCTCAAGCTGGTCATTAAGAATTAAAAGGAAAAACTTTCCTTTATAGGCTGTCAGTAACATTTATTGGTACAAGAAGCAAATCGAACAGTAGAAGCACTAAGTATAGTCTAAAAAAGTAAGATCTCACCTGGAAGACCAGATCCCAGATTTGCAAGATCAGCAAAAGGATCAAAGTTCTGAGATTTCGCCTGGTTGAAAGACAGACCTGAAGACACACTGGACTGGCTTCCGGTGGTAAAAGCTTGGCCTGAATAATAAGAAAACACATCACGTACTTGGTCTGTTTGGAAATTGAGGGAAAGAATAAAAGTAGTATCTCCACAATGCCTCATGCAAACCTCCCCAGCATCCTGCTTCACATCTTTTCCCACAACAAGAATCACCATTACTACAGAGAACTGAAACAATTTAATTCCTGTGTCATGAACTTAAATCTGAAAAACTACATGAGTGCCTTACTAAAGGAGCTTTTAAGCAACAAACCAGAAATGCTTGAAGACATGTTCAGGTGGTTAAACTGACCCAGTCTGGAGTACTCCTCTAATGGAAACATTTTATTTCATAATACCTTCACAAACAGGCTTCAGCTGTGGTGATGCTACACTGCTGGTTGTTGAGGAATCTGCCCAAGAATCCCAACCACTTAAGAGATCTGGGTGGCTTGTAGATGATGATATTTTAGGTGGCTCTGGTGTCAAATTGCCTACAGAAGAAAAAAGAAATATTTTTATGTTTAAGAAAACCATCACAACAACATATTTTACCAATTCCAACAGAACGGGTACCACATTGTCAGCTGCACAGCTTGCTTAAATCTCTTGATAACAGTTGTGCAGTCTTAAGCAGGACTCAGAAGGGTTTTACCACTGGGATTCCTTCATCTCTATTTTAAAACATCCCACACACTTCATAAATAAAGTATTTTCATGCACAAGCAATGCTTTGAATTTAACAGCTTAGGTCTCCTGACAAAAAGGACTAGCTCAGGTACAGGTCTAGCGCATGCTGCTGTTTCTGACAACACAGCAGATAAGCGGGAAGCAGCAGTGCTTCATGAATGGTGCTCTTAATCACTCAGCAGTCTGGGTGCTACACAGGTGAAGCCAGGTCAGTTCAAACTGCAGGTAATCCTAACCTAAGCCTCTTGTGACAAAGGGGCCTCTTGGACAACTAATAGACCCTTTTAGGTGTAACACACAAACAAATGCACAGAATTGAAGACCAGGATACAGGAAGAATGGGTTTTTTTCTGGGGAAAGGTTAAGAATCTCTAGCTCCATGGATAAAAATCGCTCTTCTACATGCAAAACAAACCCACCATGACATGAAAAAGTCGTATTTAAAAGCATGCAAGGTGCTGCCACTAACTCCTGGAAAATGCCACATCCCACCTAAAGATATAACTGCCATCCCTGATGCTTGCAAATGATTCTCCACTTACACACTCACACATACTGTGAGGTGAGCCATCCTCAGAACGAGATATGCTATGTATGGAACGCTCAAAGCTGCATGACAGTTCTGAGCATTGTTCTTAAGCACAGCTTTTGGAGACTTACAGTGAAGCAGGACAGCTCTTGAATGGAACCCCTACTTTAATGCTACAACAACAGTCAGTGCTAGAGTGAGAGGTGATATTTCAGTAAAGCCAGAACATTTAGTGGTGCTCTAAGACATTTCACAGACATAACTTTCTAAACCCAAACCCACCCATCCTTAAAAAAGCAATGACATTTTGAGGGTTTGACTGTTTCAACTACTACATCACAGCCTTTCACTTGTCTCAGCTTCTCAACTTTACATTCTGTAAATATTGATATCAAATCCTCTTAATCAAGGAAATAATTAGAAGCAAATTAAATACCCCTCCAGTACCTCAATCTAGTAATACTATTTATAATTAGATCTTACAGCTGCAAAGGAAGCACATCAAATACTGCACAAATATCTGCAGAAAGCCTGTATTTCAGCAGTATTCTCTGCTGCATGGGAAGGAAAACATCACAATAAAATGCAAGAAGTACCCACCATTTCCAGCCCGTTCTCCACACCCAAGCTTCATCTCCCTGCCTCTGAAACCACGAGAGAAACAGTACGTATTTGCCTCAATACTCAGGACCCCAGCTATCTGCTAAACAGCAGTGTCAGGCTATAAACCAGGACCTATTCACCAGCTCAGAAGTCTGCTGTATCATATACCACTCCCAAAAGTTTAGCAGGCCTTGAATTAATACTAATATTGATTTTTAGACTAGAAATTACTTTGTTCTACAATCTCTGCTATTGAAAGTCTTCTTACAGGGGCATAAGAAAATTAACAACAACACATAAAATTAACTATTATGAATACAAGTGGAGAGAAGTAAGAATAAATTAAATTACAGCTGAGTGCATTTGAAAGATCGGGAACATACTGTGGAAATTGAGCTGTTTTATAACAGTTGGCTTAAGAGCAGTCAAGTTCATCACCTCCCCCACCCTGAACTAAGCAGGAAGTAGCCTACTGCTACGCACAGCAGTAAATTCACTATTAATAGTAAAAACACATATACATCCACTACGCTTACCAGAAAAAGCTGAAACATGCAATGTACAATATACTGAACAGATAACCCATTCCTCTGGAAACTTTTTATTCTTATGCTATCTTCTGTTTAGTTCTAAAACCTGGGCACTATTATATGTCAGATTTTAACATCAAGAAAAAGTGTTATTAACATGATTCTCTGACTTCTACATATTCTGAAAAGGTATGATGAGACCACATAATGATTCCCTATTTTTATAACTGGCACACTGGAGTTCATACAGACACATTAAGATAAAGGAGCAGCATATCTGAAGAAATGGTAAAACATGAACTATAGCTCAGTATTCCAAAAATGGAAGCAACTAAGATCATGGGCATGCAGACCCAAACCTGGTTGTTCCAAGTTTTTAATATGCATATTGATACTCCTTAGCCATACAGCAATGAACCACTGGAGGTCAGGGCAAAGAACTGTGTTCATTACTAACACTGCTCAAACTAAGCTAAGATGCAAGAATAAGTTGGTGGTAATCAGATCACACTTTCCAGCTTCCCAAAGTAAGAGATCTGCATTTTACTATATCCTACACACAACTTCACATAAGGTTTTCTTTATTTCTTTATTTATCTTTATTTTCTTTATTTATTATATTCTTTCTATAATATATATAAATATATATTTATATTAATAATATAAAATATTATTATTTCTTTATTTAACTTGTCATGTCTACAGGAAATCCTTTAATCACAGACGACAACAGGATTTTCTGTGAACCAAGAGGCTGGTTTAGTATGATGCAAGTTTTTTTAGCCTTGTCTAAAGCCTGTTTGAGAACACAAGTTCACAGAAACTAACTTCTGCTCAAGAAAAAACTACACTGATCACTCTGGTTTCTTTTGATCACCTCCTAGATCTTGTGCTGTCTTCGAGGGAAATACATTCCTGACTCAACCTGCATTAAAGATGATCTTGAAAAATCCAAAAGAAAATTAAGTTACCTTGTAAATGCACAGCTGTTTAGCAGCAACAGCACAACATTTTCCTATTACAGGACAGAATGCCTTAAGAGACCAGATATTGTATAAGAATGTCTTGGGGTGACTTTATGATGTGTATCCCATATCGCTGCCCTACGCCCAGGAATTAATTTTTGTGCCTTTTAATGCCTTTAAACTGAGCCTGAGAGGGGGAAGGAAAAACTGAGCAAAACTTTTTCAAAGCAGTTTGCAGCTTGTTCAAAGTCACACAGAGATAGCGACTTTTTTCCCCAGCTGCAGCAGGAGAACGAGGAAGCACCCGGCTTGCGGCTCTCCAGTCAGCTTTTGGCCACTTTTTCAACTTTTTTCTCCGGAGAGAGACTGAGAGTTGAACTTTTTTTTCCTTCTCTGGAATTTCAGATTTTCTCTCTTTTCTGCTGGACTGCTTCAATATCAGAACACATTGGGAGGGCTTTCCACTGAGCACAGAGGGCCTGGCCCTGGGCCAAGCCCCAGCTCCAAGGAGACCAAAGGGAGGACTCGAACACTTTCCCAGGTTTTTCCCCCACAGCGAAAGATTTTATTATTTAGCATTATTTTCCTTTCCCATGTGTTTGTTAAATAAATAGTTTTTATCTCTTTCACTTTCCTTCGAGGAAAATTTATTTTTTCCTGAACCTGGTGGGGTTGTGCCATCTCTCAGAGGATGTATTTCTAAATTTGGCCGAACTAGCACAAAGAACTATCTTTCATTTTAAAACCCCTGTGATTTTAAATTTTAAGCCAACGTTTGAGAAATACAAGGTTAAAATTCTGTGTCTTGAACTTGTGTTCACTGAAACAGCTTTTCTCCTGGTATCTATAGCCGTTTAGTAATCATTTACTAACAAAGCGTACCCACCACTAAAATTCGATTCTAGACACTTATAAAACTGCTCTAACAGATTGATCAAATCTCATTACTGCAGCTTATTTTCAATGGTCACTGCCATTACTACTAACTTTTTTTCTCCCTTTAATGACCTCATGTTTGCACTGTCTTCTGCTCACTTAACACAACTCTTCCAAATACGTCATTTGAGAACATGTTCTTATTTCTCCTTTCTTCTCCAGTTACTAGTGATCCTGTCCTTTCAGGACTCACAAATTCACATTAAAAGCAATATAACTTTTAATATTCCTAACTTACTTGATTAAATTGGTAACTGCAACCGGATAGAATGCTAAAGACTCAAATACATACATCATTTCAGCTAAACACAGATAAAAGCTCTCATTTGAAAGATAAATATAAAAAAGCATGAAATGTTACCCCAGTTTCTCCACTTCCATATGGTTTTTAAAGACTGCATAGCAATAGAGAAATATTGGGAAAACAGTGTAAAACAGCAGGCTGAAGAGAAAATGGGTACATTTTAAGTATCTTTTCCTATGTTGACAGAAAGCCCCATAAATTACATTAAAATAGCAGGTATCCTAACGCACTTAATGGGGCGCAAGCTATCAAGTAAAATCAGAAGGAGTAACCACAAAACAATAAGCATTGAAGTTAGATGTAAAAATATTCCTTTTTTTTCTGTACTTGCTCAAATATTATTAACAGCTGAATATTGATGCTGTTCTCCTTAAGACTGCAGATAAACATCTAGTGAACAGAAATCTGTAATTTTTTTCCCCACTTTAATACATAAAAGGGTTTTTTGTCTCCTCTCTGATATGGGGGTTCTGGTACTATTAAACTTGGAGAAAAGAACTGGGAACGCTCTTATAAATGTGTAAAAATACTTAATGTGAATAAACAAAAAAAGACTGAGACAGACTCTTATCTGTGTTGCCCAGTGGAAGGACAAGAGGCAATGGGCACAAACTGAACCACAAGGAACTCCATTAAAAAACACTTTCTTTACTCTAAGATCTCTCCAACACTGGCATAGGTTGCCCAGCTGCAGAGTCTACAGCCCTGGAAATACTAAAAATCAGCAAGGACATGGTCCTGAATAGCCTACTTTACTTGACCCTGGCTTTAAGCACATCAACTAGAGTATCTCCAGAGGTCCTGCCACTCAAGTGAGTTAAATTTTGGCTGAGACCATAAAATATGTTGAGCTGCAAGGGAACCACAAGGACCATGAAGTCCAGCTCCCAGCTCTGCACAGGGCAGCCCCAAGAATCATACCATGTGCCTAACAGTGTTTTCCAAACACTTCTACAGCTTCTACAGCACCTTGTCAGGCTGGTGCTGTGACCACTTCCCACTGTTCCAATGCCCAACCAGCCTCTGGGAGAAAAACCTTTTCCTGATATCCGACCTAAACCTCCTCTGACACAACTTCAAGCCATTCCCTTGGGTCCTGTCACTGGTCACCACAGAGATCAGATCAGTGTCTGCTTCTCCTCTTCCCCTCACAAGGAAGTTTTAACTGCAATGAGGTCTCCCCTCAGTCTCCTCCAAGCTCAACAGACCAAGTGACCTCAGCTGCTCCTCATACAGCTTCCGCTCAAGAACCTTCACCATCCTCATGGCCCTCCTTTGGACACTCTCTAACAGCTTAATGTCTTTTTTATATTGTGGCACCCAAAACTGCCCTCAGCACTCAAGGTGAGGCTTCCCCAGTGCAGAGCAGAGCAGGACAATCCCCTCCCTTGCCCAGCTGTCGATGCTGTGCCTGATACCCCCAGGACATGGTTGGCTCTCCTGGCTGCCAGGGCACTGCTGACTCATTCAGCTTGCCATCGACCAGGACTCCCAGGTCCCCTTCCATGGTGCTCCTCTCCAGCATCTCATTCCCCAGTCTGTCTGCATCCAGAGTTGCCCCATCCCAGGTGCAGAGTCTGCTGGAGATAATGCTCCACAGATCAGTATTGATAAAATCTTCTATTGAGCAAAACATTTATGTTTGGTAACCTCACCCAGGGACAGCAATAGTGGCATAAAACTGGCAACTATACAACTGAAACATATGGCTGTTACTATCTACAGGACAGAACAAAAACATTGCAAAGGAGGCAGCAAGTGGAATCTTCTCAGCAGAATCAAGCACAGCTGGAATATAATGATTAATAATATGGTAGAGAGAGCAGTCAGCTGGGTAGCCTTTTATTTCAAAGAAGAAGCCCTTCTGTCAGTCAGACAAATAATGCATTTTTTTCTGTCCAGTTTATCTGTAGCTAATACTCAGACTGCGTCACTCAGAGGCAGGGTCAACTAGAGCAACTGCTAAACAAGGAGGGGCAAGTCAAAGCTGCATGCAATAAGCCCTGGGAAGAAATCATTCTAGATTCAGGATAAGGTGTGTGATACCACCATTCCTAGCTACCTGCACATTGTAAGTAGGTGTCTGTGGGAGAAGAGGCCTGGGCTTCTCTGTTGGAAAGAGCCAGCTCCAACAGATTCACCACAAGCCACAGCTGAGCCTCCCAGACTAGATGTCTTTGAGAAAACATGCTAGAAAAAGCAAAAAATACTGCACAGCAGCTGTAAGAGAAGGGAGAGATGTGCGAGAAACAGGCCTGCAGACATTAAGGTTGGTAGAGAAGGAATGGAAGGAGGTGCTCCAGATGCCAAGAGCAGGGATTGCCCTGCAACACACGGGAACCACAGGGGAACAAATATTCACACTGTAGCCTGTGGAGGACGCTACACAGGTGGATATGTCCTGGATGAAGCCACAGCCCAGGGAGAGCAGCCCATGCAGCAGCAGGTTCCTGGCAAAAGCTGCAGTCCCTGGGAGAACCACACCCCTATATCAATCTCTTCCTAAGGGACTGTACCCTACAGAGACCCATGTTCTTAAAAGATTGTATCCCATGGGAAGGGCCTATGCAGAAAGAGAGGAATGAGAGAGCTGCAGAGAAGAGCTCTTACAGACTGATCACAGCTCATATTCCTATGGAGAGAACTCATACCTTTCTTTCAAAGTCAGATTTTAAAAAGCTCTAACACTAGTGGCTCTACCACTCCACCATTTTTGCAAATGTCTGTTTCTCTTTAAAGAATGATGGGAAGACTGAACATATCACAAACATTTTTGTTTAAAGATTAATAGATTTTAAAATAAATGCATGAGGGAAAGGCTTTGCCAAGAATATATCAGAGAAATGAAACAAATAAGATTAGAGTATTACATAATGTACTTTGTGAGTATATTACCAGAATGCATTCAGGTCAGGAAGGCGCTAGCTAGCCCCAGCCTGCACTTTGTCAACTGGCTATATTATAACTTGACTTGCTCACTTCTCTTCCTACGTTTCCATAAAATCTTTAAAATCTGAACAGTCAACATAGCATACTATCACCTATAAAGTAAGTTTCCAGATGTTTGTGTACCCTCAGTTCTTAGATCATTGAGAGGAGACTCCATCTCCTAACATATGGTTAGCAATACTAGAAATTCTGTCACATCATAAATAATAGCATAACATTATACAGGAAACACTTGCTTCTTGGTGCATTTGCATCTGCACTTCCAGAATACAAAGCTAATTAAAACAGCAATCACAAGTGGATCTATTAAGACACTAATCCACTAAGCTGAAAGATAAATGCACAGAGGAGAGGAAACTGTTGAGAAACAGAACAACAGAAGCACACTTACCTAAATTTAAGAAATCTGAGCTGGAAGAAGGTGGAAGTGAACTTTGTGTGGAAGGAACTGCATTAGCTGTAGATGTTGAGGTTGGATTAAGAAAGTCCCCAAAGAGGTCTGGACCAGACAGGGCTTGATTCTCTGAACTTGATGACATTGTGAATGGGTCAAATGGGTCGGCTAAAAAAGAAGCAGAAAACAAAATTATCTTATGACAAATTGCAGAATAAATGAAGCTGGAAAAGCCTTACTCCTCTGAGGGCACAGACAAAAAGTAAAGTTCATGCTAGTAACTGCAGCAGCCTTCTGACAACTTTTTGTGGCGAAGAGTAATCACCTATTCCTTCCTCTAGACAAATGAACTTTCACATTGGTACAAAAAGGATCTCAGCCATACATAATATTAATAGCTATGTCTTCAAATACAAGCAGCAAGACTGCATACAATTCATCAGCATTGTTAATTTCATCCATTTAAGACACACCTTAAGTTTGAGTGATCACCTACATACACAAAGAAGAATTACATTTGTTAAATACTCTATAACACCAAATTTGCAACAGATTTTAAGAAAATGGACTATTATACTATTAGAAAGAATATGAAGTGAAACATTCATACTACCATTTAGACTTGAAGGCATCGATGATTCTGGGGCAGAAAGCACGTCAACCCAAGAATGAAAACCAATAGAAGTAAGACTGCAGCAGGTCTCTAGTGATTCCAATGAAGAAAAAAACTAACTGGAAGAGTATTTATAGTCAGCATGGAGTAACATGTGACAGTCAGCTGGAATCACGGCTTTAGAGCTTCCTGTTTCTGCTGCCCTCTAGGGTCAAGAACCCTCAAGAGCCCAGGGAGTCCTGCCAGACTCACTCAGAAGCTGAAGAGAAGGAATAATCCTGCTATAATACCCCAGCACGTCCTCAGGTAATAACCACGTTGTGCAGGACTCAACAACATTTCAAGCAAACTTACTATAACATCGCACATAAACAAAAGCTCAAGTACAAGTTTGTTGTGCAAGACAACGTGTAACAGTGGCCAAATATTCTCACTTTTGCACTTACCTCTCAATACAATTCAATGAAATACACTGAATGACAATGACTACAAGAATGGGATACATACATGACTACTGCTCAGGTGCTTCATGCAGTGGATATGAGTAAAGAAAGATAAAGAATTCTATAAAAGGGAACCTTTATTACTACCTATGTAAAAATGGTAAATTAAAATAATTTCTCCCTGACCACAGTAACTAAGTTCAACAGTGAATTCCTCAAAATAAGTAAATATTTTAAATCATCTAAATACTCTGTAAAAAATACTTTTAGTTGTCTATAGATGAAAGCTTTTAGTCCCTATGAATTATCTTTGTGCAAACAAACAAAGCCTTGTAATGGTTTCCCAGATTACCAACCAATATTCCCAGAAATCTTAATATTAACTTCAGGCAGAGAATTGTTATTACCAAAAGTTCAGTAAAGTGACAAAGAGCTAAATATTCACTGGTAAGAGGAACAGAATCTCTGAACGAAAACATCTTGTTTAAATACCAAATAGACAGCACTACCTAGCATGCTCTTTAAGGATACTGACCTGCCAACAACATCAGTAAAATCAGCAAGAAAACATCTTTTAGCAGTATCATTATCCTACTGTTTTGGACAATAATCTACAGGATTTCCAGTTGCTCAGCAGTCTTATGTGATTAACACTTAAAAATCCCACGCACACATTTGACCTAAGCAGACAGCTCTGTGCATCTAATGCCATCGCTTTATGTAAAGTTCAAAAAAGCAGTAAGTTATGACAATTCTATGCCTTAGCAAGGAAAGTTCTAGATTTAGAAAAGGATCTAGCACATAACATTCATATGGGAAAGCTAAGAATTCTTTAAGATACTGAATTTCCTTTAAATTCAAAATTTTTTACTTTTCTGTTTACGGAATTTAAAGTTAATAGGATACTGGCAACATAATAGAATGCCTGGATAATGTACAGGAATTTCTCTCCTTCATGCAGAAATAATATCTATTCTATTCACAGTCTTGCTATAGACTGACACGTCTTCACAGTACTGTTGAAACATGGTACTTATTTTCTAAGCACAGTGCAAGCAGCAATTCATGTGTTGCCCAGGCGACAAGTACTGATGTTAAAACTCACATACCTGAAGACATGGCTGCTGCTGAAGACGTACCCTGAGTAGCAGCTGGACACTGACTGCTGAAAAAGAAATCTGTTCCTTGTCCAAGAAGATCTCCAGTGGGCTCTGAAACCTGTGACACACTACTCACAAACAGATTGTTCAACAAGTCAGCATTACTTGATGAAGAGTTAATTTCTGAGACAGGTTGTTTCTGTTCTGCTGAAATATCAGAGTCTAGTCCCAGCAAGTCTACATTCTCTTCAGGGAGAGATTTTTGTAACGGTGCAGATGGAGCTTCAAAACTAGTTTCAAAAAGCAACTCTCCTTCTGGAGTAGAGTCTTTTTCATCAACAATTACTGCATTTCCTTCATCTGGAAATGTAGGGAACTCCTCATCTGAAGGATCACTCTCTTCTCTGTCATCAGATAGCTGAACAGGATCATTTTTAGATGAACTGTCTTCTATTCCACTTTCTGGAGTTTTTCCTTCTTGAATAGAAAAAAAGAATAACATCTTTAAATGACCAGGGTTATTCTTCTGACTAGGGTAAGAGAGACTTTCATGGTGACATCATACGAAATTAATTCCTAACTAACCAAAACTCACATAAGAATTGATGAAAAAGGAACTAAGTGTTGCCTGCCACCTGTTTGTACAGGGCAGGCGAAGCAGCAGCTGACTACCCTACTTGCCACTCCACAATAGTAGGCATTACAAATTTTTTCAAAATTAGACTGACTTGGACATTCACCTCAGATCTCTGTGCCACTCAGAGCTTATAAGATTTCTCAGTAATTGCTTCTCCACTCAATAAAAGCATAATCAGCTGCTGTCATTTTTGCCAACAAAGGAGCGCCCAGAAAAGGGAGTCACACATGTGCTATAAAATTACATTTTCTTAGTCCTCTTTACTGATCTGGACCCTACTGGCTAGTCTACTTTGTTTCCTCTGTTCCTCAGCCAGCGTGGGGCTGTGGGAGTAAAAAGCTTCCTTGCAGACCTTAAAGGTTAAGATTTCTACAGAAAAAGAAAAATTTAGCTCAGCATTTAAGTTAAACTCAACACCAAACCCCCTTACTTGGTGTTTATCCAAATGAAGCAGAACAACCGCTTGTTATTCTGCAGGGCTCACTCTTTAAATAGCTTTTCCTCATGGTTAGTGAATTAGAGACTCTTGCTGCCTAAGAAGGCTTAAGCATTCACTGGAAAGCATACAAGACAAACATAAGCCACACAGTTACTTCAGAGGAAAACCTACCTTTCCAGTCCAGAGAGTGAAAGAAGTTATTGGCATCAGTACTACCGCTGTGTGGGGATTCTGTATCAGTAGGTGCACTTTCTGAAGACTGCTCCAGCTGGGATGCCTCTGCTTCATATTGTGCAGTGGAACCTGGCTGTCTAGGCAACTCTGGTTTCCCTATAAAACAGAATTTAAGCCAGAACACTTAGAGAGAAACTTCTCAATCCTCCACATGGCAGCTGATACTTATCTTTCAGGCTGACTGCTGTAGGAAGACAATTACCTCCAATCTATTGCTCTGCAAATGCAAATTCCTGCCCCACCATCTCTGAAATTAGCATTATTAACTTTGTTTCAACTGCAAAAACTGGCAAGATCCTGTTTTGAACTAGGACATTAAATCAGAATCATAGTGTAACACTCAAGCATTCTATTTATATTTGTAGAAAAATGTAATTAACACCTCACTTGTACCAACCATCCCCTAAAACATGCAAGGGCTATGAACAGTATCTGAAATAAGAGACAGAAAAACAGAAAAAAGCAAATGCAGCTGTAGAAAGACTCAGAATATACAAAGCTAGTGAAGAACATGGAGCTATTAAAAAACACCACAAAAGGGGTTAATACATTGTATGCTGCTATTAACTGCTTCTTATATTTCTTATTTTACTGAAATCAGATATTAAGTGACTCTTGTGTAAGACCTAGCAGGGCAGTTACCTACTGTTGTATTAGCTCTCAAAACCAAAGTTTTCTCAAGGCAAATTAAGAAGACTTCCTAAATTAGTCAATATTCATCTACTGTTTGAAAAAAATGGATGAATGGCTGGGAGAAACCTATTTATCTAAATTGAAATACGCAACTAGTAGAGCACTTTTTCACTCTTCCTCCACATTCTCAGTTTTAGTTCAGAGATGCTGAATAAATAGTATGTCTCAAACCATACATGAAAGATCATGACTAATGAAAGAGTAAATTCAATTTTAATGGCAAGTTTAATAAAATCACTTCACAGCACTTGCTTTTGTCCTATTCCCTTCCCACCAATCTTAAGAAATACTTTCAGTGTAATTTGAAATCCTTACATTTCATGTATCAATCAGAAAATGGAAGTGACTTAAGAACACAAGAGTAACAATGATGCAAAGCTACACACCTTAGCTTTAGAGAGCTGAGAGTTGTGTTCACAATAGGATTAAGCTAAATAGAAAATGGTCAAAATCATAATACAAACAACATATATCCTGCATAAAAGAAAAAAAGGCCAGCAGCAACCACCTTATATGAAAAGAAACGTACTTGACATGTACCACATTAACATAGGGTGAGATCTCACGTATCACTAAAATCACCATAGTAATCTTCATAATGCCTCTTTATCCTCAAAACACAGAGAAGGCTTAAGAGCCTGAATGAAAATGTAAAAGCTAATTACTGATATCAGGAGAAGAAGAAAGATACTGAATAGCATTAACCGGAATTAATGCAGGCATCTACAGATGAAGCACTGAATAAGCAGCATTAACAAAAAAACTCTGCTAGAACATATTAGGAAAAGTTGGGGAAATTAATTATAACATTACATGGCTATGCATAAGTATGTTGATAAAAACATTCTTACCTAAAACCATTTGTGAGGCATGCTCACATAATTTTAACTGAAATGATACTGATGCCAGTTTAGCCAAATAAATCTCTTTCAAGTATTTGTGTCTACAAATACCGACTTTTACAATTCCATTTGCTAAAAGTCCCTCCCTGCAAATGGCCTATTCATAGCTTTAAAGCAAGCACAAGTAAGCACAGTGAAAGTAAGACAGGGATAATTATAATCCACTACTGGAGGATAACTTAAGCTCCTCCATACAAAGCATATTTTAAACTGGTATTTACAAAAAAAACCACCTTTTAAATTTCTTTCAATTAATGGAATATCAAAAATTAAACAAAAGCCTCAAACACTAAGTACATTGAAAATTTTTTCACGTTCTTTAGTTTTTCAAGGGATTCATTACCAAATTTGGATAAAATCTCTTGTTGTTCCTCTCGGGTGGAGAAGAGGATCTTGGGATTTAGTCCCTTTATATTCATGTTATCCCAAGGTGGCTGTTCACAGCTGGGCCTATCTCTGGGCTCCACCTCTACTTCCAGATTGACTTGAAATAAATCAGGGTATTTCTCTTGTATGTCACAGGCATCCAGATCATACCTGTAAAGACACGGACAAGAAGTTTCTTGATACTGAGGGCTAACTGGATTAGACCTACTGCAGTCCAAAACAAAACTTCAAAGCATTTAGTATAAGACATAAAAAATGCTGTATTTGTTTACTTTTCCCATTTTAAACAGGTGGTATTTTTGCACACAGGGTTTTTTTGTATCATTAACAAAACATTTAGTTTCCTTAATGTGAGTAAACAAAATAATCTTACTGCAATCAAAGTCATCTACTTCCTACACTGACTATATTTCCTTCTCCCTGCTATATGTTGATGTTTGGCAGGTTAAGCAGTTTCAAAGAAAATTTCTTCCAGTCTCCTACAAAAAGGTGTCAACATACTTGGCAAATTTCACTGTAGTGGCATTTCGGGGCACAAAACCTGTATGGAACTGAATCTGAAACATCTTCATTGAAGCCATCTGTTGAAAAGAAACAGGAAACTGCATAAACCAACACGAACAGTATGTACAATGTTCTGCCTTTAACATAATGCAAAGTATTAACTGTATTAAAATATTTTAGTATTTGCTTTGCTACAAAAAACTTCCATTTAATTAGCAGTATACTTTATCTTGAAAGATTTAAATGCAGTTGAGACAGAACATAGATCTATTACTACCACTAATAAACCAAATGACCCTCAGTAAGATACGTCTCATCACTAACCTCAAAACACACTACCAAAGTCTAATGTACTTCCAGATCCTGTTCTGGAGGCTAAAATTGCATGACCTTTGTTCCATTTCTGAGTAACACATGCTCAGAAAAATCCATTGTGCAATACAGTAGCCAAGAAATATACTTATGTCACATATAAAGGAATCGACTGAAAACAGTTTTAAATGTAGCACATTTAAAAGAGCACTTCAGAAGGCGTGCAAGGGTTTTTTTCTTCAAGTGCAACTTCAAGTCAGCCATTCATTCCAGACAGAATTTTAGGGCTTTTCTGAACTGACTCATTTTAATCACTCAACTGTTGAGAGAAAAACTACTTTCCCATGCCTGATGGGAATGTGAGTGCCCAGAAAAGGCTACTATAGAAGATTCATGTAGCTCCTGGTCTTGCACAAATCCAAATTACAGCTCACTGATCAACATAGCCTGCATTTGTTTCCCGGCCTTAGTTACAACACCTGTGAAATAGTCTTGCCAGTTCTTACAAAGAAGTAATACAGTAATAGTCCAGAAAATACGATACAATAATTTGAATTATGAAAGCTTTCCTTGTAAATGAGCGTTTACCGAACATCATAGCCAGAAATCAAATAATACAAAAAGCACTGCCACAGGTTAAGGGGGGGTTGATCATTCCCCTCTATTCAGCACCAGTGAAGCCCCATCTGTAATTGTGTCCAGTGCTGGGCTCCTTACTCCAAGAGACATGGATACACTGGAGAGAGCTTCTCTGATTCTTCCATCCCTACCATCGCTTTCCTAGAAGATAAACTAAACCCTCTCTCAAATTAGCTGTGAGCAAGCAGAAGACATTCACAATGCTCAGCTCTAAACACAAGAGAAATCCTGAAATGTGGTGGCTGATCTCTGTAAGAGACCTGCAGAGAACTACAGGGGGAAATTTACAGTACATAAAACTAAGGACACATTGAATATTGTTCCATCAAACCTCCAAACTCAGATCATCACACACACTGTTGATGTATCGTGCTATAGCTGACAGCTGAGAAAATTCTAGTCTTTTCTATTAGTGAATAAATGCCAGAGAAACCACATCAAAGAAACTCTATCATGAATAAAGGTGAGGTTGTACAAGGAGCATAACCTAACCTTCACTAAATTTTATCAGTTTTATGCCCTTTTCCTGATGATGTTGATCCATACAGTAGTTATTTTTGTGCATTAAGGAATCATTTCACTGAGTTTTTAGTTTTAAGGTGTTCTGGAAGGTTTTGTTGAACCTCTGCAACATGACAAGATTTGATACTCACCTTCCTACTCAAAAAGCAGAAAAAAACCATAGGGAAAACAATTTCAGTAACAGTAACTATGTATGAATATATATGTATGTCCCACATGTACAGAAACTGGTTGAAAAACTGGATCAATTTCCACAAAGCTCCAAGCTCTAAACTTTGCACTTCCCCTCCTTATCTTTTACACAGATTTCCAAGTTTAATTTGGGTTACTCATCTGGAGAAAAAAGAACATGCCTCTCTTTTAAAAAATTTGAAGACAGGCTTCATTAACAAGTTTCTTGTGATCTTATTTGCATCCATAGTTGAATTAAAAAATAAAATATGCATTCTCCCTAGTAGAACAAAAGTAAGAAAATTAGCTATAAAAACTGAACCTGACTTTAGAAATAGGTTATAAAACCACATGGATTTTTCTAGCCTGTTTTGTATAGGCAGTCTCTGGAATCCCACTTTTCTGCTGAGTGGTATTTTTCCTTTGTTTGCAGTTTGTGCGCACAGAATCAAAAAGTTCTGGCTTGTTGTGTAACTTAACAGACAATAATTGCTGCCTCAAAAAAGCTGGCTAGTGGCTTTCCTTACAAATATAATAATTATCAATACTGAAGTACTTTCCAAAAATGCTTACAAAAGCATCTACATGTACAGCATTAGGAGTGGACATACTCAGAAGGCTTGAAAAGGTTGAATTCACAAGTGAATGAAAACCTCAAACATTTCTATGAATGAAGAACAGTAAATATAGCAAAGTACTTAGGAGATAACTAGTAGGATACAAAACTGCAACGAAAAAAGCAAATCCTCCATTTAGGCTCTTAAATTTATCAATTACCTTGGCTTGTAGTCGTCCTCCTAGAGTTGACCTGGCATGATAGATCACAATGAGAACATCTCCTTGGACTGTTATACCCAGTGGGATTACTGCTTTCCCATCTTCAATTTTAAACTCCCTAAAGAAAAAAAAAAAAAAAAAAAAGACATAACCACAGTTAATTTAATTTAAAAGAGATTAAACAGAGTACTACCTTAGTATTTAGCCTGCTTTCTCCAAGGCCTTCAGTAGCTGAAAAGCTAGACAGATTTCTGTATTCTCTCATTTCTCATGTCTATGATTACCCACATCTAATAGTGTTAGTATTTGCAATTCTTGTACAGACACCAGAGCTGTACAGGGGCTAATAAGCAGTCACCTTGCAGCTGCCATGCCTGTGGGATCCTTACAGTTTCCATGACTGAGACATAACACTGTGCTTAGCACAAGTACATCAGGGATCAAAGTTCCCAGTCTTACATCACATGGAGTGAGAAGAGGGTCTTGCTCACTGTCTTGCAGTGTCCAGGGTGTCACCCCACCATCACACCCACTGTTCTGCAAGACTAGATCCAAGCTGCTGTAACAACCACATTCTCTTCCCGATGATTTACTTTTCAAGATCAGGTAAAAGGGGACAGAGGAATCTAGAAACATGTAAATGGTATAATCTAGAAAAACAAAACTTGCTTCAGAGCAAGTTGTAATCTGTACTTACTTCATTTTGTCATATTCCTGGGACGTAGTGGTTACTCTTTCATCCCCCACATAAACCTCACAAAAAGGCCTGCAGCCATTACGCTGCTTACTGAAAAGCGGAACAGGAGTCATGACAATTGATCTGACCAGGATGGGCTTGCTGTGAGGAATAATGGGTTCTTCAGCCATCATGTCACACATGTATTCAATGTATCTGCCAAACCAGAAGGTACTCATTTAGTCAGAGCACAAAATTCTAAGAAACGGGTGAAGGCACAAGCGAGTTACTTCTGTTCTTATCCAGTCGCTAAGCCTTGGTAAGTGTTAACAGTGAAACAGAGGGAACACTTAAGACCACCTCCAGTGAACAGATTTTCAAACCTGATAGAATGACACAAAAGGGTTTGTAGCTTTACATATATTGACTTCTAAAACAAACTAGCTGCTATTTCAAAAGGTCTTAAAACACTAAACTAGGAGAACTACTTATTTTGTGTCTTATACATAATGGATCACTCAAATCTTCCTAAAGGCTTTAAATTTGTCCTAATAGATATTATTTTGTGGAGAACCCCTTCAGTATACTCAAACTAAATGTGTACAAAAACATAATCTGTCATTTATAGTGAACTAATACTTTACCCACCCCTCAAAATTTAATCCTTTTTGTAGGAAACACCCTTACTACCAGTGTCACTTGCTATTCAGACTTTATGGTTGTAAGATCTATCAAATTAAATCAAATAACCAGTTGAAAACATTTGTCAAAGTATATGCAAGTCACCTCTGCATACACTCCTTTAAAAAGCACTAGGCATTTTTACCCAACTGACTGAAAAAACTTCTGGTATTCCCATAGACCTTGCAGTGTTCTGACACAATAAAACCTACTGTAACAACCAGGAAATATGAAGTAATTCTTACACATGTGGAAGAGGATTGTGTAATTAAGAAAGCATTCAAAAGCTCTGCATACCCTTGTCTTCATTCCTGACACTTCTTCACTACAGGTCATACTTGACCCACTTCTGATGGGTACTTACAGGCTCAGAAAATTCAGAACTACCTTCTATACACAATAAAGCAAAATACGTGGAAAAACACGTTTGAACGCAGACATTACTGAAATAATCTATCTTTCTAAAAACATCCTATGCCATATTCAGAATTTAATAACTACTTGCTTCAACAGTACCTTTTATGAGAAGGCCAAATGCCAGGTGGACAGCGTTTCATACTGAACATATAAACAGCAGCTTCAGCAGTAGTGAAAAGACGACAAAAACACAGGAAGGAACAAACTACAACAGCAGATGCTGCTCTTCCATCCTAATAAAAAAAAATAGCTTTGTTAGTAAACCTAGTGGAAAAAGCATTATACAAGTTACTGAAGAACATCCTATTATGTATCCTATATCCTGTCATTATTTAATGTCGTGACGTCCAAGGTCCAGTGCCATGATTTGATTTGAAGTTTGTATCTGAATGTGAGACGTTTTCATTTCATTTCCACACAACACAAAATATATTACGTATTACCTTCTTCAAATGCAAATAATTACTTTAGCTGAACACTATTTGAAATTTTCAATTGAGGTTCTGTACCTTACTGTCAGTAATACCCATTTTTTAGGTTTGTTTCCTGGCTGCTATCTGAAATCCCAGATCAGTGCTATTTTTGACTGACAGCCATGGGCTTCTGCTCAAAGGGAAGTACAAAGATTCAGAAGAACTAAACCACACTAAACTCTTTAGACTTCTGTCTAAAGCTGTTAATAGCTTGCCAAGAAACCAAGAGAAGGAGATTAAAACACTGAACTTCTTTCTGCAGGAACCCCAGCTACATACATATCCATAGATACATCCCTATATTTTAAAAGGCAGAAGATTTGAAAGAGGTAATGGTTAACAAAACAGCACTTCTCCAGGTTTGTTTGCTAGCAACATGGAACAGAATTTTTATCATTGATTTCTGATAGTCCTGGTGTACACTTTTTACATCACATCTGGCACACAGCCACATATATAAAAAAGTTTCCCTCACACGTGAGGAAAATGAATGAGTTAGGTGCCTTGAACAAAAGACTTCGAAGGAAAGATGTTACAAAACCTGGCGCTAATTCATCACATGAGCTTCTTACCTACTTGACACAATCATGTGACACTGAGGTATTAGAAGTATCACATTAATATAGAACTAGATGCCTAACCTCACAGCAGCACCAAAAAATATGTTGGTTTCCAGGAGATGACATTAACTGACTTTTTACTTGCAAAACACTGCATAACACACAAGTATGGTTTGTCAGATTAACAAATCCTGATTTTGACTCTGATAGTGATATTCCCTATTGACTGCTATACCATATCAACAAACAGGTTTTGAATGCTTTCCAGCAGCATTGCAAGCATTGTCACAGTCATGTTTCTCTTTTTACTGTACAGTAAAATGTCAAAATTTCACATTCAATTCCCTTAAGTGTAAGAGTGACCTCATTTTTAAAACCTGAGCAGAGTTACTATCCTTTAAATTCATTCCTTCCCCACACCATGTTTGACATGAAGTGGCTCTATAGACAGTTTTATTGCTTTTTTTGGTTGTATCAAAGTTAATAATACTTTGGAGAATAGTGAAAGTTACAGAGCAATCTGCTGCCAGCAAAAGGAAGTAAACCAGAAGTCTCACAGTCAGTTTCTGACATTCTGTGGCTACAGATTACATTCTGAATGGACAGTAGTGGGATATGCAGTGTACACCCATCTATCACACAGAAGACAAAAAAAGGGAGCAAATAGCGAAAGAGTGCAGTTGATTTCTTTTTCTCCCAAATATCTTAATACAACCTTATTCGCCTTAATACCACCTCTACACTGCATTTCACTCTAAATGCAAGTAAGCAAGGACTACATTACCCTACTAATTTCCCTAAGGAGAAAATTGATGCAAGTAACTTCCCTACAAACACAGTAGGAAAGAATTGACCTTGGGGCTTCCATCAAAGAAAGCCTGTAACAGTCCCCAACTGAATGGATACTAGCACCCTTATTCACAGTTTAAAGCTCTATTGAACAAAGCACTTCAGACTAAGACCAATTTCTTACAAGGCAATGCACAATGCAAACATTTTTCTGGTCTTGTTTCAGCCATAAATGCATGTTCTTGCATATGCTATAGAGATTCTGAAGATTTGGTGCTCGTCTTGCTGGCCAGCCACATTCAGAAACCTGCAGTGAGAGAGACAAGAGACAGTAGATGTGAGAAACAGTATTATATAGTCACATATACACAACTTAGGTTATGCAAATGTCTAAGAAGCAATTTTACACTTTATTGCCACCTTCATGTTGAAATTAAGCAAGATGCTCAACAAAAGTAGTGTTACACAGTGTAAACACCACTTTTTAGAATGAAGTGCAATAAAACTTCAGTCCTGCCTACAACTCTGCTGCACTAGAAGTATCAACAACTCAGATTACTATCTGAAATATTCTTAAAGCAAGGAATAAAGTAAAACAGCTTTCAACTTAATTTGTGCACATATATTTAAGCCAGAAAAAATTTTAAAACCCCAAAAACAAATAACAAAAAAAACCCCCAAACAAAACAACAAAAAAAAGAAAGATTAGGCTTCTTTTAATATTTGTCCTTTGTTCAAAAAGCTTGAATGGTTCAGTAATATTCCTTTGGTGCTTCAAAACACTAACAAAAAATCAACTTTACTGCTAAGAACCTATATCCTTGAAATCAACTGTCCAGTAAGGATGTAGTATATGAAACTCGATTCTTGGGGCACTCAAAACACCTAAAGAGTAGATATATTCAGGATCAAGGAAGCAAGTTACAAACGAAGCTTCTTCTTTTTGTTTTAAGTCTCAACCTCAATTGCCAGATGTTGAAGACCAAGTTTTCCTATCAGCAACATGTCTTCCTATCCAGATAAGGAGTTCAAGGGTTACTGAGATGAATTACCTGAACTGATTATCACAAAAAATTGTGTTTGTGCCAAGCACAGGAAAAAAGGCTGAAATAAACAGTCTAAGTCTCCTACAACTTTTCATTGTACTCTAGTATTTTAATTTATAAATAAGATAATTTCAGAAAGCATCACTTTGTAAGAGATTTAAATAGCGCATTCCTTTGTTAGTGCAAGCTTATGTAAAGTCACCAGTAAACAAAGAAAAGCTAAGGCAAAAAGTCCTTTCTATCCCTGTTCACCACAGGATTCAACATGGGCTTAAGTACATCTCAAATATTACAACAGTAGTGTGTGCTGGTTTCAGCAGGAGTAATTTTCTTCATAGTAACTAAATGAGGCTGTGTTTTGTATTTGTGAGGGAAACAGTGCTGATAACACTGGGATTTTTTTTTTTAATTGGTAAGCAGGGCTTACACAGAGTTGAGGTATTTTCTGCCTCTCACATCACCTCACCAGCAAGCAGGCTTGGGGTGCACAAGAAACTGGGAAGGGACACAGCCAGGACACCTGACCCCAGCTATCCAAAGGAATATTCCGTTACACAGGACATCATGCCCAACCCATAAAGCTGGGTAAGGGGAAGAAGGTAAGGGGAAACATTCACAGCAATGGTTTTTGTCTTCCCAAGTAACCATCATGCATGATGGAGCCTTGCATTCCTGGAGATGGCTGTATACCTGCCTGGCCATGGGAAAAGGCAAATGAATTCCTTGTTTTGTTTTGCTTGCACCTGTGGTTTTTGCCTTACCTATTAAACTGACTTTGTTTCAACCCACAAGTTCTCACTTTTAGCTTGTGATTCTCTCCCCAATCCTACCAGGGAGAAATAAGGTAGCAGCTGTGTGGGTTTGGTTGCTGGCTGAAGTTAAATCACAACACTGCAAAAGAATCATATTGAAGCACTGCAGCTTCAGAACAGAACAGAGCCTAGAAAAACAGGTGTATTCAAAAAAGCAAAGAGTACTAACTTTTTTCCTTTTTATTTACCATTTACTTTCTACTCAAACCCTAGTTTTCTTACAAGATGTAAGAAAAACAACACCACTTTCTGCTTCTTTGGCTTTAAGCTCAAAGCGTCCCGATAATTAGCAGAATGATGGATAGTGCACAAACTGTCAGAGCAACCCATTCCAAGCAAGACTCAAAACTAGCAGAGAAGACTTCAAAACTACCATTAATTTTAACCAAGATTAAAGAAATTCATAGAAGTTCCACACATAGCAAACAGCAAGAAACCAGTAATATGTAATTTCATAAATACCTTCTAAGCAAAGTGTCAGAATTAAGAATTTTAGAAGCTGTTCTTCTCTGATCATGTTTAAGGCTTGCCACTATCATCTTCTGCAGGCACTAAAGTAAAACTAAGCTTCTATGGGTTCCTACACAGCTGCTCTCATCCAGCACTGAGCAATGAAGTTAGTGAGTACCGTTGGAGATCTCAATTTTAAATATAGGCAGGTCAGCATTCCCAAATACAATTAAAGAGTTTGTTTCCAAGTAAAATACTTGCCTTCCTAAAGTTGTCATGAACCTGTAATGTTTCAACAAGTTATGACCTACTATGACTTGCCAACAAAACAAAAATCATATTACCATTCTTAGTACCAACACATCAGAAATATCAGGTGTATAAACACCTCAGACTTGCATAACCAAAAAATCCATTTCCAGAGTAAGCAAATTCCAAGTCACAGAATTTATCATTCCACAAACAAACTGATCACTTGGTAGGATGAGGAATAAATCAGTTCACTACATCAGACTTTCCAGCAATTTAGTGCTAAAAAGAATTGCTGAACATTTTGCTTTGAGGAACCTGCTACAAAAAATCATGAATAGATGTCCTGCATAATCAAGCTTTTTTTGCCTCCCATCTTGAATAGCTTCTGCCTTAACCTCATACTGAACCAGATACAGATAAAGAAGCTGATTGCATTCATCCAAAGAGGCAGTAATTTCTTTCATGTGTGACAGTCCTTTATCTTGTTTACAAGGAAACAAAAGGAAGTGATAGCACCAGAAAGAATATATTAAATATACCTCACCCTGATATGTTAAGTCAACTCTGAAAACTGAAGTAATGCTAAGGATGGCTCTGCATAATAAGGACCAAAAGGCATTATTATTCTGTAATAAATAATGGTTCTAGACTCTCTTCTTAGCAGACAATATTGTGTGGAAGGGGCATGATCACTACAGACTGTTAAGGTGCTGGACAATTCACAACACAGTAACAGTCTCAACTGTTGAGCCTCTTACAGGACAGTTGAGGTTTACTTAGAAGCAGAGACTGAAGTCCAGTACCTCAGCACCTAACACGATGTTCTCAATACCTTGTGGCTGAATTAGGCAACGCCTTCATATTAGTATCAGAGAAATTGCCAGAAAGGGTGATGGAGGCTCAGCTAAGCTACAGTAATACTGATGACAGTGGGAAGAATCAGTCAGTTATGGCTGAGTCATAATGAGAATCAAATGGTATGTAGTGGGACAAGGAGAAATTCCAGGGAACAGGTTATGCAAATCAGTCACCACATCCTTGATAAAGGAAAATGGCAGAATACACGAGAGATTGAAATTTTAGTAAGACTTTAATTACTTTAAGGATTCTCCACTTAAATTTGAAACACATAAGGTACCTGGGCTTTTTTTCAAAGATACCACCATCCGAGAAAAAACAGACTTTAGTCAGTAAGATTAAGGATTAGTCTGCTACCAGTTAAGTCTGGATTTAAAGCAAAGACAAGCAGAGTAAAGGTTACTCTTCAAGCTTGTGTTTATACTTATTCTTTTGTCATCTTTTTGATTAACCTACTTTAACCTATTTTACAATAAAAAGCTGAAGGTATCATGAAAACATTCTATTGCAAGGCCTTTTAGAGAAATACACAAAAATTATACACACCCTGTTATGGAATCTTGAAGGCCTGTATGTTCTTGGAGAGAGATTGTACACAGCATAATGGCCAGGATGTTTAGAGTCCAGACACAACCGCACATCTTCTATGTTATTTTTGATAGCAGATTCCACACCTTCCGCTGGAAAGGACATCACTGAAGACAGAACAAACAGAAGGTGAAATTTTTCAATGAGAAATTACATTATATAAGAACAATGAGAAATTATATTTAAGAAAGATACAGCTATCATACCAGCAATTCTGGAAGTGATGTACGATATATCCAAGTCTCCTTTTGCATAACTGAAACAGAACAACTCGGCATTAATACTGGGAGATATAACCATTCAAGCCATAAGTCTAAAAGCCATCTCTCTTCAGGCTGCACACGCCACCATGAATAATGTTTCATTTCTTCCATCTGAGGCTTGTTACCTCACACTTCAAGAGTTTCAGAACAGAGCTTTCAGAACAGATACTGTGTATAAGCAGTTACTCCTTTAAATAACTTGCACCAAAACCATCTGTGGGATTTTGTACAGATGCCTCCTTTACTCTTTAACTCACTCCTCCAGCCCCTGCTCTTACCGATAAATATTCACCGTAGGGTGTCAGTTTGAAAGCCTAATGAGGATACATTAACATCTTTAATGAAGATTATCTCAATGCTTAAAAGAAAGACTACTAGTTGAACATCAAAGTTTAAATTACGTAACTCTGGCATGTTACTATCTGGCAGATGGCCATGCTGCCCAATATCCAAATTCCACGCCAACGGAGTGTTAAGAACACTTGCCTGCTAGCCATTCAGGAAGGACTCTGGCAGTCACACTCAAACCACCACCAGACTTGTCACTGCCAGGACTGAAGTTCCTTTGCAGCTGGTGAGTCGATGGGTGCCCCGCTTGATTCCCTACACACCCTGCACTCATACAGCCAGACCAGGCTTCCTTACCAGTTGGACCCCAGGTTTCCCACAGCAGAGTCCCAGATCTCTGGTTGCTTTAAGTAATTTAATCCTGGTGCAGCAACAGAGTAACAGCTGCAGCGGCTGCCTCCCAGGAGGGACTGTGAACGAAGGAAACAGTGGGCTTTTATACTCCCACAGTCTACGGGTGCCAAAGTCTGGGGTCTTCCTGCTGAGTCCTCAGCTCCTGCTGTGTCTCACCTGGCTGGGTCACAGGTTCCTGTGCCAAGGGTTGGCAGTTCCTGACCTCTTGCCTCAGGCTCCCACCCAGAGTTCAACCTGCAGCTCCCACTGCAGCTGCAGCACCCTGAGCTACCTCCACTCAACATAGAGGGTACCAGAATCTCTTTCCTCATTTAAATCATTCTTCCAAAAATTCACTTCCAGAACTCCCCTAGTGAGCAAGGCATTAATCATTAATCATTTCTCTCTCATACAACTGTGCACAGTTTAAAAGAGCAGCCTTTTAAAAAAATAATCTCTCAGTAGTAATATTTTTAATTTATTTAGGTCTATTCACTGCACCTTTACCTAATCATCCACATTATGTCAGTAATTAACTAATTTAAGACCACTATAATTTTTTTGTTTCTATGGTACCTGCTATGTAGCAGAACGGAAAAGCAAGAGAAAAAAACTGAAGAGACACAGTGCGGGCCAGCACCCTTGAGTATAACTACATAGGTCTGCACTCCTGGATTGGCAAAGTAAGAACAAATCTCACCTACAGAATTTGATTTAAACATCCCTAACTTAAACATCTCAGTAGCCTATTAACTCCAGAATATCAAAATGTCATCAAAACACTATGATGCAGATTTAGTGAATTCAGAGACATTAACAAAACTTTTATATCCCAACAAAGTTTCAAGACACTACTTAGCAGACCTCAGATACTACACTCAACTTTTGACACACCAAGAGAGAACATTAAGTTTTGATTCTTTACTGCTTGCTAGTAATCATGGAGGTTAGAGGGAGGATTGATTAAAAGACTATTGAATATACAAGGATAGGGAGGAGAATTTTATATTAGGGGGAAAAAATTCCTGAATTCAAGGCCATTAAACAGTATTTATGCAGAAAGGCATAATCAGCATCCTAGCAATGATAATGACTCATTGTCTCAAACTGAAACCACAAGGAAGTTTGTGTAGACAAAGCAATAAATAAAAAACAAAAAACAAAACCTCAGGCTTGAGAAACCCTGCAGAAGGAGGTAGACAAATGGCCACAATTTCAAAATTTTTTGCGCCTTTGGAAGGACATAAGTCATTATGTAAGATCAGGTGGTAATCCTGTTGCAGCCAAACTAATGAAGGCAGAAATTTACATTCAGAGTTAATAATGATTGCTTACTAAAATTTGTGATGATTGTTGTCCTTTATACAGATGAGAAGTGTCAAATGCTATTTGTTGGCTACATCAAACAACTTCAAGCAAGAAAATATGTTATCATTGTAATATCCATTTTTTTGTATCAAGATAAAGGACCACCTAATACAACAGCTGTAGAACACAGAACCACTATCCTGAGGTTAAGCAGCAACTTGTAACAGGCACAGAACTGAAGAGCAAAAAAACCAACAGTACTCACACCCATTTCCTTGGGAAGACTTCCAGATACTGAGTTCTTACTACCCATACCACTCAACTCAGCTGTGGTTTTTACATTTGTCTAAATTGAAAAGCAACACAAGGAGCGTGGATCTCACCATATACATATTGATGTAAGAGTGCAGTTTAGTACATGAACAACAGAGCACAGCACAGCCAACTCAAGCTTTTTATTTTCCAGGAGTATTCCAAGCATGTGACTGTTACACTGAAAAAGCTTCAGAATGTTTGCGCACTCTTAATTAAAATGAAGCTTCTAACTGCAAAATCAACGCAAGTCTTCAGAACACGTCCATGTCCTTGAATTCATTGAACTTTTTCTGAAGATTTCACAGCTATTTCAGTAGTAAGAGCTGAACACAAGGTAGTCTGTTTCCAGTGAAGTGTTTTACATCAGAATGGTAACTGAGATTTCTTTAAATGGTAAGAAATTTAAAGAATTTTCTTACTTTAGAAGAAGAAAATTCTTCTTCAGAAGAAGAAAAAAATGTGTATTCTTCACATTGGTAAGAATTCCTATGCATTTCAAGATACAACTCGCTTAACTAAAAATCATAAATAAGGTCTTTCCTTTCATATCCTTAACAGCAGAAATTTCGTTTACATAGCAGTTTTGTAGGCAGGTGATAAGAGATGGAAAGCATGGAAACATGGACATACATAGAGGGTTTCCAGCCTGTGATTCAACATGGGAAATTCTGTGTGCTTTTAAGGGTCTAATTAAGCTCAACAAAAAAGTACAATATGACACCAACATTTAGTCACTTTTCTGATGATAGCAGGCTACTTCAAAACTGGGACTACTTCACAGTCTAGTGGACTAGACTAGTCCACTTTTTCCTTACCATATCTAATGGCAGCCTACAAGAAAGCTGGAGAGGGACTTTTTGCAAGGGCAGGATATGAGGGAATGGCTTTAAACTGAAAGAGGGCAGATTGATATTAATCTGGTCTAATTGAAGGTGCCCATTGCTCAGGGGTTAGAATCAGATGCTTCTTCCAATCCAAACCACTGTTTGAGTCTATGAAATGTAGCAAATAAGACATGAATCCTGATTTTGCAAAAACACGCGTTAAAAACTTCTCACTGTGTAAATGGTTGGCATTATCATTCCTGCCAGAGAGTAGCTGCACCTAAAGACCATAAGTAATATTAAACAAAAGGCCATTCCAGCAAATTAAAAACAACGAAACTAAAATTAGCAACTGAATTCACAGAATAAACTACTTAACATACAGAACAAAATTCTACAATAGTGCATAGTTACCTTCTGTTTACTAACAACTGAAGATGAGAAAGAACAAAGAATGACAGACTAACCAGCATAGCTACAATGTGAGCATATAAACCATTAAGTTAAATACTGCCCTACCATGAAGCAATAAAATTCACATCAATCTGTTCCCACTTGGTTTTGCTTCATAAAACTGAATTAATCATTCAACTACCTAGTGCAATGCAAAGATCCATGAAATAAAGTATTAAACAAAAATAAAATAACATTAAAAGCAAAGAAAGCAAGCATAAAAGGTTGCTAATTGTTCCTAGATTACTACATTATAACCTCTTCAGCAAAAGAGATCGTTCTGACAAAGTAGACTGATCACAAGTTTTGCCAGCTGCTTTCAATACCAGTGAAGATCAGATACTTAAAACATTTAGCTATGTTTTTTGCCAGGGCATTTGTAACCTGTATGGATGAAGGTCTCAAGCATAAAAACTGATCAAGGGCACAGAAGCTCCATATGCAAGAAACTGATCATCTTAGAGATATGCTGTGGCTGCACCACTGCAAGGCTGAGCTTTCAGGCACACAAGGGCACATCTGCCGGATCCAAGTCCCCATCGGCGCAGATGGTGTCATTTCATAAAGCAGTGCATATCTTCTCCATCTCCACCCTGGTACCTGCTTTTAAGTCCGTTTGTAACGAGGGCTGAACCTCTGCTGCTCTTTGTTCTCTCTCATATAACTATAAGCTGCTGCATCAGCCTGACCTGAATCTGTAATACAGGTTATGACACTTGCAACTGAGGTGGCTTGGGTGACAACGAAGATGTTCACTCTCCTGTTCCTACCAGCCTGTAATGTGTGTTTTAGTTGTTAGATTTTATTTATTATTTATTTATTAGGACTAACAAGAGATCAAAATCAGAATCAAGCTAAAGGTAGCTACAGAAAAGAAAAAATTAACTTACTTTGTCATAACTACAAAACACTTAAATCTTACACCATAGTTTGGATTCAGTGAGAGAGAAGTCTGTCTGCACACAAAGGAAGCAATTCCATAATTCAGAAAAGCAATGGTAAGTAGGAAGGAGAGAGCCTACCTAATGAAATGACAGACTCCAACATGAAAAGTGCTTAAGTGGGGTGAGGAATATGCATGACAAAGAAGAGACATTTTAATTTTTCCAGAATGTCTGCTTCTTATGTTGGTTGAAGAGTTTTGGAAAGAAAGGCAGTCAAAGATGCAACAGGAGAAGAGGTCATCTCACATCATTGATCACACGTATCCACAAGACAAGTTTGTGAAGGCAGAGAAAGAACATGACAAACAGACATGCCCCACCATAGATGCAAAGAAAGAATTAACAATTCAGCTTGATTAAACACACTTTAAGATTGTACAAGCCCAGTGGTGGAACTCTCAGCAACACACAATGTTCAATTCTAGCAATGTTAAATACCGAAGCCTACCTTAGGCCCTACAGAACAGTAAGTATTGGTCATGCTAATTCATGTTTTGCCATTTCCCTGAACTGTTAAATACAGTAAGGATTCAAAATAAAAGACAATACAAAGAATGAAAGCTACATAACTCAGGGCTGCTAAATAATACTGGCAAATTACAAGTGGAGAGAGTTTCTCTTTCAGTCACTGGAAAATAAGTATTGAAGTAATTGATTCTCACTAGAAGAATTACATGCTTGGCACATTCCCTTTTTTTTTCCACTCCTCAGCCCAATGACTAAATCCACTTAGATAACACAAGAAAAGAAAAACAGTTGTATGGAGACAGAAGGTGCTCCACAAAACCCAGATTTGCTTATGATAGTGCAGAACTCAAACAAAAATTTGACAGTTTCACATATTGTGTCAAAGGTGATGTTCAAGAGTCACCTAAACATAGACCCTTATTCAACCAACCAAGTCCAAAATATCTGAGAGGGACTGATCACCTCATGATGAATCTTGGGACATAGCATACACTGTCTGACAATCCTCTGTCAAACCACCACAGTCCATACAAATGTGTATCCCTCAGTAGCTTGAAATGGTCTGTGGCTAATTGATCTTACTTGGATATGACAATACTCACCCATTAAAAGCTACAAACCAGCATGAGGTAAAACAACTACATTTTCAAGATAATTCTAGTAAACATCCACATGTGACTTTCCGCAATTCAAGCAAGAGGAAAAATAGTGGGTTTTCCTTTGACTAATATTTAGTAAGTTCCACAAGCCATGCACTAAGCTGTTGTGTTCAGCCACAGAACACTAACTAGCAACTGTAAAGAGGCATACTAAGTCTCAACAAGAAGACAGACGCAAGACTTATTTCAGGCAGTCACCATAATCTACACAAACAATTGCAGAGAAGAGCATGAGAACTGACCAGAACCTTTTCAGACAGCAAGTACTCACTGTCCAGTACTTCAGAAGTTGCTAGATGAGCTCTGCAGATGTGGTTGGATGTACAGTTACTGTTTTTACTCCTTGCCCACTACACTTACTATGGAAGCAAAGGAAATCACACAAAGCAAAAAGCTATACACATCTGTAAGGTAAAAGAAATAAAAATAAGGTGTAGGCATAGCATAAGCCATTCCATATTAAAATGACAGTTTTAGACAGTCCTAATACACTGCTAGAAAAGGGAAAAGAGGCATAAGATGAAATTCAAAAAAGTAATTGAACTTCCAGTAGCCTTTAAAGAAGAAACCACTTGCAAGGGCAGGAAGAGAAAACTTCTTCCAACATAAATAAGTGATGGAGGCACACCCAGAAAGTCACGTGGAGTCAAGAGAATAAGAAAGTGAAGTGTAGGAGCACTTCAGATGTATGTAGTGTACAATAAAAACATAGTAAGATCTAAGCCATGGGAAAGTAGGGCTTGTAACTTTGTCAAAGCTGCTTTTCATCATGCAATAGTTTGTAGCCCTTGTACACCTCCCTGTCCTGTGTCCGTGGGAGAAGAGTTTGATGCCACTGTCCCTGCTGCCATGAAGATTTTTTGCCTTTTCTTTTATACCTTTTTACAACTTCTGTATTCTTAGTGCTTTTTGCCTACATTCTTGGACTTGTTTGTTCAGCTAGAAGACTAAACATTTTAGAAGCTTTGTAAGTAAGGGTTAGTGTGCCCCAGACCCCAAGGTCCTCTCCAGAACACATTCTGTAAATTAAGATAGAACCATCCAAGGGAAGGTTCCTTGGGGAGGGCGGCTCATTCAAGCCTCTCACTAGGGAATTTTTGATAGATATGCTAATTAGTAAGACCTATAATGTTACACCAGATCTATTGAGGTGTGCATTTCTGTGCATTCGACCTGGACATGATGCACCTATTAGGGATCCTTTAAATAAATACCAAGGTAAAATCCCTTCTAACCATGTTTGACTCTTGATTTTAAGACCAGAAAAAGGCATCATCCCAGTTACTTCTATAGAAAGCTAAGGACAAACCAAAGCTGCGCAGCTTTTGCAACCTTTAAAAAATAGAGGACCTGGCCTTTCTGAGCCATATATAGAAGTTAAAACAGACTAAGTGTAAGAGCAAACAATTAAAAACACACTCAAAGTGGCTACAGAGGTGCAGTATCTACAAATCTGACTTACCTGATCATTAAAAATACTTTAGAGCAGTACTATGCATAAGTTCTGAAAAAGCCTACATAGGAAGAAATAGATTTCACAAGCTGTAACACAATAGCCCAATTAAAGGGACACAAAGCCTACAATGAGAAAGAGTTCAGTGTTCTTTCAAAGGCTCTAGTTCCGACATGGTACTCAGTAGTGACCTACCTGCTCTTACTAGAACTAAGAAAACCCTTTAACACTGCATAGAATTTTATTATGAGCTAAAAATGTATAAATTGTACAGATTGATTAATATTGATCATAAGGAAGTATTAGAAACATTTGAAATGGGACTGACAACCTGATTAGAAAAGAATAATCACACAATACGAATCTGAAAACATACACATCTAAACATGAGAGTATTCATCCAGGCAATGCAGGGCAAAGGAGACAAACAGTGGAGTTCCTCTCAGACTGTCTTGAATGCATAGGATTCCACCTGAAAACTAAACTGAAGGGCTTATTTCCCTGAAGTTTTTTTCCCCTCCTAATATCCATTCCCTTGATTTGCACCTTTCACCACTCAATCTTTTTAATTTGTTTCTTATTCATTAAGGCCCTATCTAATATTTCAATTCTCCATGCTGCTCCAGTCCCACCTGCTCATCTCTTACAAGTTTTCACTATTTAAAATACAGCAGGGCAAGTAATACTTATGGACAGGCTCTTGCTGCAACATTGTCAATTCTCATATATAACTGATGAAGTAACTTTTGTATTAATATCATTCATAAAATCTCAGGGGTTAGCTACCAGCTATTACAGCTCAAACTTGGAAAAATATGCTGAATTTACCATTTTTGGAGTAAACTCCTGAGCCTTCATTTAGAACTCTTACCAGTACAATTTTTTTTTTTTTTTTTTTTTTTTTTACTCACTTGGCCACAGACTGGATAACTTTAGAAGATGTATCCTTAATATTAGTGAAAAATCGTTCTGTTCCACCCCTCAGAATATCAAAGAACCCTCCATAAGTCTGGTCACATTCCGCAACGGTCAGGCCTAGAGTAGTCGAATAAAAATAATTGTACTTTATTATGGAGCCCATTCCAGGATATGACTTAAAGTATATTGCCTATAAAGCTGGAAGGAAGTGAATACACATACAGGCTACACTTTGCTGTAAGGCTCACAGTTCTAAAGCTCTCCTTAACTATGACCTATGCAAAAAAATAGTACTTCCTGCAGTCAGGAGGTACTAGTGATATAACTAACACAGTGTTCAATTTGCTGTCTGTATTATGAGACAACAAGGTAAAAAAATTCTGCAAGTAAGGCATATGTTTCATATTGTCAATGCAGCAAAACATTGCTTTGCTTAAGTATCAACATCTTAAAGTGCAGCTTATCATTAGCAGAACAACTTGTCTCCAGTAGACACACCTTAATGCAGAAAAAAGCAGCTGGAATAAGCTTAAGGTTTAAGCACAACATCCCAGATAGCACATCACAGCACAATATTCCTATTAACACCATTGCATACAACAAACAGTAGGCATTCTAGCACGAAACAGATGACTAGGCAGACTTTTGATTATAATTGCATTAGGAAGCTGGATTCTTCCACAGAAATAGATATACACATAATATTAGTGCTATAATTATTACCCAATATTAACATTTCCCCTGGAAAATTAATATCCATTGTCTCATTGACACTTCACCATAATTAATATCAAGCAAGAAATATCAAGCTGGAAGGAAAACTGAATACAATATGAAATAGTCCCTTGATATCTTCCACATTAATTGAAGTGCTTCATATTCATATGTAATAGTTAATATGGGTGCAGAAAGAGTAGTAAAAAACTAGATGTAAATAAACCTATCAAGCATCTTATTTTCTTTACTATATTAAGTATTTTCAACTGAATGTACTCTGGAATATCCATTTCTACAGAATAAGTACTTCAGCTTTTAAATGTGTAATTTGGAGACATGTTTTGGTTGATTCCATTTAGTTCTGCTAGTCCAACCTCTGTTTTTCCCAGATGGAACCCCAACTCCTTCTCCTCACCACTGATGTCCTATGGTGCAACCATCTCCTGACGTCTGGCCTGGACAATGCTCCCATAATCAGCAGGGCTCAAGGCAGTAGCAGCTATAGTGTTTCTAGTATCCAGTGCTGACTGGATAGTCACTAGACCGCATTTAGATCGAAATTAGTTTAGATTGAAAGACTGCTGCCTTTTCCCTTTCAGGCTGTCAGACATGGATTTTTCGGAAGTGAAAAACTAAATAGCTTTAGGCTACTATCGCTGTCAGATGCACTTCAAAATATCATGGTGGGGGGGTGGTCAAAAGTCTTTTTGGGCACGAGAGAAAAGGAGAGAGAGGTGGACCCAGACGCTTATGGAAGTATTTCTTCCTCATGTAGGATTTTTGCCTTCTAAAATAAACACATGTGAGGTCAGCGACTTTCGAGCATTACTGAATTATTATGGTCCATAGCCAGAATCCCTACAATTGCTTCTGCACTTCTTTATTAAGCTCTCTCATGAAGCCAGACATAAAGCCCATTTTAGCACAAGGTGATACCAACACACCACAAACAGCTGCTATCTTTTTATGTTGTAACATATCTGATGTTAAATCAGATAAGCAAAGGCAACTCTTGTCTTTTTTACCTCAGAGACTGTGTTGAACACAAACTCAGGATGTGTCCTGATTTCAGGACCTTCTTCCACAAGGTAATGTTTCAATTAAAATACAGAACTTGAAGATTTTTAACAGTTCAAATTCAAACTCCTTTTAAATGCTACTCTTTAGACAATGCACTTTCAGTATGGTTGCCGCATTGAATCAAAAAATTTTGAGGTTTAAAATAAGCTATTTTCACCTGTTTGTCATAACCTGCAGACTCTTCCTCTACAGCTCTTATCCTTTAGACTATTATTGCTTCTCATAGCCACACTTTCACCCAGTTTTAGTTCACTTATGTCAACACTCCTGCCTCTACAGGTCAATAGTGCACTTTAAATTATTTTCCATAGGAAACAATTTTTCTCTTGCACAGCAATGGACTTGAGAAATTCATATTTGCATGTATCAACATAAAAAGAAACCTTGCCAAAAAAAAAATATACAAGGCTAGAAGCAATCATATAAATGCCAAATAGCTAGTACTAGCGCAAAATACCTAAAACCCCAAATGACTTTTTTTCCCCCCCACAGAAGATATGCGATTGTCTTTACACTAAAATGACATCTCTTTTTGAACATACCTGCATTGTACAAATTGTTGAGCTGCCCTGCAGGCTTGGAGCTCTGTGAAACAGAGGTCACAGATGTCCGAGACTGAGCATTGTTTCCATAGCCTCCATTCTGTTCCAGGAGCTAAGGAGAATAATACCCCAGATCAGTATTTTCTTGCTACTTTAGCCATCTTGCTATGCTTGGCAAATTACTGCTACTTGGTGAGAACAAGCAAACTGAAGCTCAGGACAAAGCCAGGAAGTTAAGATACACTAATTGACTCACCTGAAGTATTGTGCAAATTAAGCATTGAACAGGAGATGCCTAAGTGGGTTTCAAGTTAGTGCAGGCAGAGCCTTCATATATGAAATTTTTCTGTGCAAGTTAATTAGGATAAAATACAGCATGTCAAACAGAGTGCTAGCATACTAAAGAATAAACCAAGAGGATGAAAAGATTTTCAAAAAGGAGTAAGAAATACTAAATTCCCTTTAATGTCTCTGTTCTTTAAAGTGCATATTTTCAAAGGTCCTATCAATTCAACTGAACCTCAAAATAAATTAGTGCAAAATTTCCAAAAATACCGAGGAACAGGGGACCTGCTCTGAAATCTGTTAGTAAATGCACATACACTGCAGGGGACAGAAAGGAAGCCTAATCAATAATACTCCTTATGAGACATTTTTACCTCTGTGATGGGGGATTTAGGATTGACATTCCTAGCTGCTGCAATCTCCTGCAGTTGGTTCACAAGTTCAGTGATTGACAACCTCTCCTCTGGGTTCACCTTCAAAGTGGAGCCTAAAAGAAGGATATTCAGACAACGTAACAAATCATTCAGAGCTTTTCTCCCAACTGGTAATGATTTCTTCAAAACATTCCAGTGCAATAAGCAAATGCATGAACAGAGTGGAGAAACTGCTAAATCAGTATCTAAATATAATTTTCATAATAGTATCCATTAGAAAAAAACCACAACACTACTTAGGGTCAATAATATTTCAAAGAATACACCTTAGGATCAGTTAATAAAGAACATCACAGGTAGCTTTGTGTCTAATACTGCTGGAGTCAGATAAATTTCTGGACCAGTAATTAACACTTCCAGTAATCTATCTGAAATCTAAAGAAAATAGAATTTTTTAAGCAAGTTCAGAGAAACCAAATCAAAACACTAGTTGTGCCAATGGACTAATTCACATACTAAGCAAGACAATTAACAGAACTAAAAAAGCAATTTTCACATAAAATTTCATCATTTTTTATAATGGATTAAGATTATTAATAAAATGAGTT
Source organism: Corvus hawaiiensis (assembly GCF_020740725.1). Lineage (NCBI taxonomy): Eukaryota > Metazoa > Chordata > Aves > Passeriformes > Corvidae > Corvus > Corvus hawaiiensis. The sequence continues at coordinate 31,938,045 of NC_063255.1, forward strand.
GCTGCAGTTTACCTTTTTCACCACCACGTCAATAACATTCAAGTATCAGTAAAACAATTCTCAATAACAACATGTATCTACAATGACACAGAATTAAACAACACTGTAAACTTACGAATGAGATCATGAAACACAGAATAGCGGGTGTCATTTTGTGGGATGACATATTTCCCATTGACTATGCGAAGTTTAGCTCCATCTTCAAATGGGTGTTGCCTAAAGCACAGCAAGTACAGGATACAGCCCAGAGCCTACAGAGATAAACAGAAATACTGCGTAGAATCATGGAGTCATTTAGGCTGGAAAAGACCTTTACAGTCCTTAAGTTCAAACGTTAACTCAGCACTGCCAAGTCCACCATTAAACCATGTCCCTCAGTACCACATCTACATGTCTTTTAAACACCTCCAGGCATGGTAACTGCCCTGGACAGTCTCTTCCAATGCCCAGTAGCCCTTGCAGTGAAGGAATCTTTTCTAACATCCAACTTAAACATCCCCTTGTGCAACTTGAGGCCATTTCCTCTCGTCCTAATACTTGTTACTTGTGAAAAGTATTCCTGTCTATTTTTAAAAATCATTTAGAAGTCATTACAAGACTTCGCACGATACAAAAATGAGTAGTTTTGCCATATTGAACATGTTCAAGAACAGATTATTCCTTAAAACTAAGTTCAGAAGTTTTATTTCGTATCTTCATCCTGTGCTGCAAGGAGACACATTTTATTTGTGAGAACAGAATTTGGTCTAACTTAGATACACTGTTACGCAATACAACAGCTAGGTGATTATATAAGGGTTAAGCAAATTACTTAAATGACGCTAGGGAGACACACAACAATCTCTCTAAAACACATCTTCCAGTAAAGGTTTGAAGAAAACAAGCCCGAAATGACAGTCCCTTTATTCGCTACAGTCAGATGGCTACTCAGCTCTTGGAACAAATTAAATTTAAGATCATTTTCAGGTAAGTTCATTCAAGCCTCAAAAATCACAAAACCTGGACTACCACATCCTGGGAACTTCAAGGTTCCTTCATGTGTCTAACTTGACATTTATGTAAACTGAGAAGGGAACAACTAACAAAGACAGAAGCCAGTTTTGAATTCTAATCTCTAATCTAGGTGTTACGGATTAGCTAGGATGACTGTATCTGTTACTAAAGTAAATGTAAGTTGATACATATTTTTTCAAATAAATTAAGATATGAAATATGCTGGCAGAGTTATACTATTGTAACAGAAACATGTTCCATGTCACCTATAAAAGTTTGATAATAAAGCACCCAATGCCTCCAAGCAACAGCTGTCACAATGAGTTGGAAAATTCCTCCTCAAAGTTTCTTCTGAACCCCAGTAAATATGGCTGCTTAAGCATATGGGCTTTTATAGTCGCCACAAATAAAGCAAGCCATTTTAGATGTTACCCAAGAAAACTGCCCAATGCCTCCAGTCCTCTGTGTGCACCATCTCTAACTGCCCTTGGTTGTCAATTTATCCCAAGAACAGCTTCTAAGGTCTGAAGGTTATTGAAGTCGCCAAAACACTTAGTGAGTCTCTCAGTCCAGGGCCAGAAATAAAGTACATGTGTTAATTCTGTATATTCCTGCGCATTTTTGTCAGGCTGTTGAAAAAAACTCCCTATAATGTATACAGTGAAGCATCTGAGAGTCCACACAAACTAATCCAGCAGGGGAGTACAGAAAATAGCATCTACTCTTCCACAGAAATGCCTGCTTACAAAGCCGATCATCACTTACTTAGAGGAACAAAACTACTCCCTGTGCAGTCCAAGACACTCGGCAGTGATGAGGAGAGAGCCCCCACAGCCACACAGGAGAGAAAAGCACCAAGGCAATCAGTTGAACACACAGGAAAGGGAGGGCCACCCAAATTTGATTTTTGGTTCAATTGCTAGAGAATGTTTTTCATTTCCTTATTTTACCTGTAACCTAGCCAAAATTTATCACAGTTACAGTCCTATTTTAAACACCATCATTCAATTTGGCTAGAAGGCAACTTCAGGTGCAGCAAGGCAACTCCTCAAAGCCAACACCAACCACACAGCCTCAGCACCGCTACAGTTAACCAAAGAGCCCAAGATGTTGTCCCAAAGTTGCATAGTCCCTCTACAGAAGTTACCTAGATCAGTCTGAGCACTCATATGCCAGAAGGTAAAAAAGCAGAACCATAAAGTGACCAAAAATAACTGGGAATAACTTTCTGACCTGCTACTGGGCCCTTACCAGAAACTAATTTAAACCTTCCTTAAGGGAACAGTGCAGTTTTTGGAGGGTTGATATAGTGTTTGGGGATTGAGGGAATAAGGAAGGGGTGGGATTGTTTGGAACAAATGAAAACATTGTTGTTTTTCCCCTGACTAGCTTCAGGCAACAAGCAGCACACAAAGTTCTACAGTACAGCTGCAGGATGACACCAAGATATTACACCGAAGTACTTTCTAAGTCAAATTGAACTACATGAAACCTACAGAGATTGTTCAGCTCACACTGAATTAAAACCTGCAGGATGTCTTGCATGGACCACTAAGATTTTTTAATTAGATATTGGTAACGAGAACCCAACTTTGAAGTTTTGCTCCTTTACAAAACATTTCCGAAGTAAACTACTTTGCTCTTTCAGAAATCTTTGAGAGTGAGAGGTTATGAAGGGCCTTTCAAGCAAAAGATAATCTCAATGAGAGAAAAATCACTTGACAAGGAAAAAGCCTGTCACTTAGTTGAATTTCAGGTCAGGAATTCACATTAATTTTGAAAACATGTAACTAAAACATGTAGTTATTTGGATTTAGTGTTTATTTCCTGATCTTCAGACTTAGGTAGGAAATGTACAGAAAGCAGTCAGACAAGTCTAAGAACCTTTAGTCTTATAATCAATACCTAATCACATCCCCATTGTGGAGTCAATGCAGTTGATAATTTCATCTGTCCTGCTGTTCCATGACAGACATTACTTCCTTTGTTTTTAAGGTCACACAGTGACAAGCACACAAACTCAAGAGTATTAATCACTCTACCTGCTTTCTTCGGGAAACTGCTTTGCTTATCCTAACCACAAACTACAAATCATTTATGCTTCTAGAGACAGAGCCATATTCTACTGCCAAATACTTTGCCTATTTTTATTGAACCCAAAGCATAAAGAAAAAAATATGGAACAACATGTTCCAATCCAGGCATGGTAAATGAAATAGATCTTCCCAAGATACAAAAGGCAACAATCACCATATTAACATACAGAGTTATTTTAAACAAAAAAATAAACTGCAATTGTCCTTTTGAGTGAGGCTTTTATCAAACATATTTCTAGTTTTATCTTTAACTGGATGTAATCCTGGCTCAGACTGACAGTATTTTGTGCACGTTAAGTGACCAAGTGGTCAGAAAAATGTGCTTTACTTGGTGTTTCTTCACATGCCACAAGAACATCACCAACAGCTGTAGAAACCAAACAAGAGTATCCACAATATTTTGCAACTAATTTAATAAACTGAACAAAGTTCTAAGATTCCATATGAAAACTTTTAAAGCACCAGCATCACATTTTCTCAATATGTCTTTCGACACATTGCCCATACAGGTAAGAACTGAACAGCTTGACATCTGCCTCTGTAAAAAACACTCCGTAAACTAAGTCCCTAAGAACTACACTACTGGGGAGTACCTCAGTACTGCAATATTATGCAGCCAGAAAAGGTACAATTGAGGATTTAATATTTACCTTTAATTCCCACTACAGATTTTTAGTGAATGGGAACAGCTTATCATCCTTTCTATACAAAGCATGAATGACCTCTGCATCGTTCTCATCCTTGCTATCTGAGTATTTTAGCTGCATGCCATACCTCAACATAACCATTTTGAACTCAGCAGTAGGCTGTCCCAGGATTATATGCATAGCAGAGTATGAAGGGCAAGAATTTGAATCTAAGGACTCTAAGAATTCTGGATTTATGGTGGCAAGTTCCAGCTAGGCAACAGTTCCAGTGAATGTTAGGGAAGTTCAGCACTGCCTCTCAAATGGAAGTCAAGCTTGATCTGGGAGAAAACCTTGAACAGTATGTCTCATTCCTTTAACATTTAGATACGGTCCATACTATTTACATTGATTTAAGACAGCATCCTACATTTATTTTGGTGCTTTAGTTATTTAATCAACAAACTAACATGAAGCCTGCAAAATCAGTTTCACTATGACGTGAGCAATTATGATGCAGCAAGAAAAAAAAACTTCTTACCCAAATGTCCTGCTTTTCACCAATTGGAAAATTTGAATACAAGTCTATCATTTCTGGTGTCCTGTACATTGGTGTTGTATTCCTTGTGATCTGGAGAAAACAGACTTTATTGAAACAATCTTGAACAATGAGCTCTAACAGCATTCAACCAAGGAAACAGCTCTCCATGTAGAATAGATAGTACTCTAAATTTTAAAATTAATTTCAGAAACACTTGTCAAGGAAAAAACCATCAATTTAATCCTGCAATAGTCACAACAGCTTTGACATAAGGTCAGATGAAGACAGTAGTACTCAAATAACATTGTGATAGCCAAGAGCCCTCCCAAACAGCAAAGCACATAACATGATTGTTCTAAATGAGGCAAAAATGGATAGGAACACTGATACCAAAAATTAACAATAAGCCAATAAGTGAATTCATGCTCCAGTATGTCTCTCTCTTTCTCAGTACACTTAATGACAGTGCAGACACATCCAAAGAGAAATTCTGGTCGTAAGGACACCTGAAGAGACTTTTTCTACCATCTTTTTGCATAGACTATACAAGACAGTGGGTACAACATCATAATTTCACCAGAAACCAGTGCAGTGCTTTCCAAGAATGCCAGACTGCAAAACAGGGGACTTTTAAAGAGATTTGTGATGTCTGAAGTTGCACACATGAACTTAGGAGTATTTCTCCTGTTGATGTACTACATTAGATTTACCAGCATTACTCTCAACTCTAAGAACAAAAGTACTTTGCAAAAGCACACTGCACGCTAGACTTGGCCACTGTAGTCCAAGGCACTGTAACGTTGCCCGTTCCTGTTCTGCTGAGCAGATTTGCCCCTCCTTTATCTATCATTCAACTGAGAAAAACAGATCAGAAGGAAGATGCGACAACCAGTGGCACAACCAGTCTGGCACAACCAATTTCTTGTCAAGAGCACAATTAGAAGAAGTTCTAGTAATCACTTCCATTTTCACAGCAAATTGCAGAATGGACACTGACCATGCTGAAGCAGTGTTTCTATATGTAGCTAGAGAACACAAGCAGACAGCTTTTGAACTCCAGCAGAACAAATACAAACCCAAAACTTTATAAACAACACTCTAACTGAAACAATCTTCAGTTGTCTTAGAAGCCTCATGAATTAATACCAGATTAATACTAACAGTTAAATTTAGTCATTAAATTTAAATCACATTAAAATAATCTCACCTCTTCTTCGACCAGTGCTCTCTTCTGTGCAGACCAGTTGTAGTCAGGATAGTAAGCTATAGTTGTAGCACTACCGAAGTCACAAAGTTTAATTGTCCCCTGGTTACTAATAAGCAAGTTTTCCACCTTCAAGAAGATGTAGAATAATAGATTAAAAAATGCATCTTTTTTGCCCTGTATGCTAAGACACACGTTTTTACACATCATCTTACTTGTGCATACATATAAAAACTAATCACTTGAGCCAAAAATACTGTTTACAGGAGAACACAGATTTCTTACAATACTGTAGTTTTATAGGGTAGCAACATAGCCAAATTTTAAAAGGAAGCACCAAGCACACCATGAGCAGGAAACATTCAGGAGAGCAAGAAATAAACCCCAGGGGGAAAAAAATAATTTCATTAGAGCCTAAGAATAGGCCAGATTTTCAGATGAGAACTTGTAGAAGCAGTGTCTTAGAATCCAAATGTTTTCAGGCATAAAATTGAACACTTTTAGCTTAACTCCAGTGGAGCGGAGGTTAGAATTGCTAGAGACACAAAAGAGGAAGGTACTAGTAGAGAAGCAGGCTGCTTCATGGGAGACACCCATGAAGAGGCAGCTGTCACCTGTACAGAGACAGAATACAGCTATTTGAGGACCATGTGTTGCCTGAATAGTTTATCATCCATTATCCCTGCCTTTTTCTACTACATAAATTCCAACCTTCCTGTATTGTTAATTGAACATGGAAGAAACTTAAGGAAAGAGTAAATGTATTGGGCAGATGTACTTGGAATGATAATCACTGAAGGGCTGAAAAATGAAATTTGTACCTCTGTATAATGTTAGGAAAAGGGGTCAAAGTTAATTGGCTCAAAACTTTTGATTTACAGTTGTCTACGCTGCTGACCTTAGTTTAGCCTGCTAAAAAGGGTAGCACAGTTAAATGATCCCTATTTGGCTCCTGGCTGTAGTAAGGCCTCTGCCACTTGGAGCACAACAATCATTTAACCTTGCTTTGCAGTCTCTGCAACATGATACCAACACAAAACCAAATTCTTGTCTTTTCCCATGTTTTATCTCTGTCAGGAACATACGCTCCTTGAGAAGAAAAAACAGTTACTGAATTACAGCATTAGCTCAACATCTATGAAAGAAATACGGATTTTACTTTTTTTTTCCCCAGAAGAAAGATGCACCTTTTCTACAAGCTAGGGACTGGCTTATAGAAATTTCAGTGACGAATGATTAACATGTCTTTGACATGACCTCACAACCTAAAAGCCTGTTCAAAGCAAAAAACGGTATGAAGTAAAAAAAAAAAAAAAAAAAGGAGTGCTCTGTCACAAAAACTAGGTTTATATTTATGGGCTATACTAACAGCTAACATCAAAGCTGTCATCAAGAGTGTTGAAAACACTTAACACATTAACTTCTAAAAGAGTGGTCTTATTTTCCTTTCCCCAAAGTAACTGACTACATGCTTATTTAAGGAGGAACGAATTTTCCTATTTTTATATTCAAATGAAATCACATCAGGCTGGATACAGACACATGTGAAATTCAGACACTGTTCCAAGAGTAAGAATCTTCTCTCTCTTATTTTATGTTAATGAAAATTCAAATATATTCATGGTACAGCAGAATCTCACTGATGATTAGGGCTTCTTCATCTAAGTGAACAAGTGAAGGTGGAACCCTGTCTTCAAAATACAAAATTCAAACTCAGGTAAGTTCTTTCCAATCCCCAAAGCTCTTACAGGTAGAACACCTTTTACAGCATAACCCTATAGACTCCAGGTGAAAGCTAATAAAACAAGCAAACACAAAAACAAACAAACACAAAAACCCTAAGAAACAAGATCTAACATGAATTATGCCTAACAAATTTTAAAATTCAACTTAAAAACAAGCACTGAAGTACAATGCAAGTTGCCAGTTCTAAAACTAACAGCTTACTACACATTCTCAATGGCAATGCAATCCTTCACAGATAATTCAACATTCTTCTCTTTCAAAGCTTTCTCTCTTCTAGTAAGATACCTATTTATCCAAGAACTGCAGTTCCCCAGTTGTAACTGGCTATTTTATCAAACACATACTTAGGCTAACTCAATCAGCAAACGTGATACACTACTTTTCTGCCAGCTTGTTTCAGACAGAGTACAAGCAGTTCTTAACCCCAAGCACAAAGAAAAGATGTTGTTTGAAGAGATGCAAGTATTTCAGTGATGGACTTCACTAACTCAGTTGTGGCAAGGCAATAGATCTAAGCAACATGCTCAAGAGTCGCTTTTAACACTGATCCAGCCCAAGAGGCTCCTTTG